>NW_028289152.1:0-600000 GCF_059628265.1 Tinamus guttatus | reverse complement strand
GGGAGGTTCCCTGTTTTCATTTCTTTTTGTGTTTTGCACAGCTTCAATTTGTTTCCCCCTCAAATCAGTAATCATTACAGATTGTCCTTTAAATTTCTTGGGATTTCTATATATGAAGGAGGTCTCTGTTCCAGTAACAATTGAGGCCTTTATCATTTGTGAGGACCGTTGCCGGTCCTTCCTTGCTTGGCAGTCGCTTCATTCTTTCGGCAAAAGCAAACTACAAGAAAGAGAGAGGTCAAGGGAGCATCCCAAAATGTGCTTAGAGGCTTCTGGAGTGCCCTGAGTGGTGCTTGGAGGCACCTTTGGACACAAAGTGGTGCAACCTGATTGGCCAGCAGCAGGCAGGTAGGCAGGTGGGCATCGTGATGTCATTGAGGGCAGCAGAAAGGCCCAGTGGAGAGGAGAGCTCCTGGAGAGGGGAGAGGCAGAGGCAGGTAAGGTGGCCTGGCTGGGAGATGGTTGCTGAGGTCACCTCCTTTGCAGCCGTCTGATTGGGCAGCAGGCAGGCAGGCACTGTGAGGTCATGAAGTGGATCAGAAAAGCTTCCCCATGGAGAGGAGAGCTCAAGGGGAGGGGAGAGGTGGGCTACAGCGACATGTTGGGGATGTAGATTGTGAGGTGAGTTCCTTCCATCAGCCAGATGGGCCCTTAGCAGCTGGGAGCATTGTGAGGTGATCAAGAGCATCAGGCTCTGAACGGATTACAGAGGACTTCAGGCCAGCTGGATTGTCAGAGTTCACTGAAACATCTTTTGACAGAGACTGCCATCATCAGCTGGACAGCAACCAATTGCCCAAGTAAAAGATGCCAAATAAAAAGTTCCCAAAAAAGTCCAGATTTTAAAATGACACTCTGTGCCTGAACATCTGTGAAGCAAGTGGATTCTTTGAACCACCCCCTTCGGGTTATAGAACCAGCAACTCCTGTTATTAACTCTGTTTGGAGCTTCAGAGCAGGCACATTGTTTCCCTCTGCCAAGAACAGACATGTGGCTCCAGAGGGGGAGGTCTGGTCTTGGGCCTGGCAAACGCCTGGAGATCCCAAACATCTGTCTGCATTTTGTCACTCTTTGCCCATGTATAGCCTGTGTCCATGTGTGTGAGCGTGATCAAAGCCCAGCAAAGGGAAGAGCCCTGTCATGGGAGCCATATTTCTGCAGGCTCTGGCCGTGGAATGGGAAGGCTGCTCTGGGGTGGATGGTGCCAGCACAAAGGTGCCTCCTGAAAAGCCCTGTGGCCACAGTCTCTGGCCTGCCCATGTGAGTGTGGTCTCCTCCTGAGCAGACCATCCTCTGACAGGGGGCTCATGCTGGCTGCTTCCCTGCTGCTGGGCTCTGACCCATGCTGCGCTGATGGAGAAGAGTAAAGTGCCTGTCATGTGCCCCCTCCCTGCCAGCTCTGCTTCCTGCATGTCTTGTGTTTTTCCCTTCCCTCCTTTTCCTAGCATCACATGACAGCAAGTTTCTCCTTGGGGAGATGTGGCATTCTTCATTCCTAAGATAATGTGGAAGCTTTGGGAAGAGTTGAGGAAAGCTATGGCAAATGGAGGCAGTCCAGGAGGGATACTGGGAGAGATTTAGCAAACATGCAGTTCTGTCTATGAGAGGAGCGGGTCCAGGGAGCCTGAGAGGCAGTGGTTGAACCAGAGAGTGCAGATAGCTTGTCTGCAGGTTGTGGGGAATCTGCAGAAGGCAGCTCTGCACTGGGATGAGGGGCAAAGCCAAGCGTTTGCGAGGAACTGTGAGGAACAGGGACAAACTCACAGATGTTCATTTCCAAGCAAATGAGTTCCATATTTGCAATAGGAGCTTCTCAGGTGCACTCCCTCCATGACTGGACAGGAAAATGGGCAGCAGCAGAGGCTGAAGGACTCCCTGGTTATTAATGAGAGGAACTTGCAGGTTTCTGTCATGAAAGAGCTATTGCAATATCTTTCCCATCCTGGGAGGACCGGTCGGAGAACAGAAACCCATAGGGCTGCCGACAGAGGCTCAGCACGGGGGACAAGGGAACCTGCAATGGATCCAGATGTCCATAACCCTGTGATAGCATTCCACTGCAAATCTCTTTCCTTAAAAAAGACCACACACAAAATCTCCTCCAAAGACCACCAACAACAAAAGAAATAAACATAATTAAGGAGGGCTATAAAAGCAAAGAATGGTCAAGAGTGAAGAGGGTTGACTAACCACCTCCTTCTTGACATCCTTTTCAAAGTTTATTTCTTATTTCATTTTGATTGACATTTTTTCATATTCAGGTCCACACCATTACAAAAGATATACTTGTATGTCTTGTACAGAGTTAAGTGGCCCAAAGCCCCTGGGACAGCAATTGCTCGCTCAATTTTCAGAGCCATTCCTGCTAGGAGATGCTGAGCTCTCTTGCCTGCTCTCTCTTGCCCCGCTCAGTTCCCATCCACCCCAGACACCAGGATGCTGCAGTGATGAGGTCCAAAAGGCGTCTGCAGGATGGCCATGGAGGAACAGAGGTTCCTGCAGGTTTTGTGGCTGAGGAACTCTCAAGGGAAGGAGCTGTTGGTTGCCACAGCGAGAAGAGCGTTGTGGTGGCTACCAAGAAGCAGCTGGATGATTTGGTGGGCTCAGTGGTTAGCGCTCCCTCCCGCGCTGGCAGAAGCCACCTGCACTGTGTGGCTATGGGGTGAGTGTAGCGTGATTCTCGTTGCCCTCCCTGGCAGCCGTGGCCATGTGAGCGCAGTCGCAGTGCCCAGCGAGAACAAGACCCAAGGGGGTTAATCCCTGTGGCACAATCTGCATGGGGCAGCCCCTGAGTGCCCCATGCAGCCCTTGCCAACTGCAGGGCCAGCCCTGGCATGGCCCGTGGTGAGGAGGGTCAGACCCCTCTGTGACACGGGCTGTGCTCACAGGGGACATCCCGTGTCACAGGCACAGCAGTCAGAGCGCACGCTGCGACCTTTCCTCACACGTCGCGACGAGCCTGGGAGAGCCCACGCGCTGGGACTGCTCTCGGCTCTGCTCTGCTACAAAGAGCTAACGACCCTGAGCGGGAACCAGCGAGGGGCAGCCAGAGTAGCACAGGGCTGAGGTGACGTGTACAGGAGGAGCAGGAGAGGAGCTGTTTCCTCATCACCTCCTGTTTGCTCTTTATCCAGAGCAAATGAGCAAAGAGACTAGGATGGAGCTCTGGGACCCTGGCCTTGGCAGGTCTCATGGGCAGCGATTGCTAGTGCTGCCAGCACAGGGTAAGGCCTCTGGGAGCTCTATCTCGGGAAATCTCACAGAGATTATGAACTGTGAACATAGCTGTGGATAGCCTGGGGCTGGAGGAGCGTGGCTGGGGCTGGGACTGCTGCCAGAGCCCAGGCTCATGGTCCCCTCTGCCTCACTTGGCAGTGTGGCTGCCAGGACTCCTGGCTCCCAACCCTCATGCTATCCCCACTGTCCCGGGACACCCTACTCAAAAGTCCGTGCCACAGGGGTCTACCTGTGAGAAGGAGAAGGCCTACCTGAGCTGCCAGGGCTCCCCATTAATGTCATCTCAATCTCAGCTGCTGAGACCCTCTCAGGGTTGGGCTCAGTTTGCTCATTGAGTACGACTGCAGGCGTCACCTCCTTTGTTAACCATGTGCTGCACGTTTGTGAGCGGGGCCACACAGAGCCTGATGTGTGTTCCACTTCTTTTCCAGAGACCCTTGCTATCTGGGAAGGAGTCTCCAACTACATTCTAGAGCAGCTGATGCTGAATAAGGTGGGTCTGCCATCCTGCATCTCCCCCAGAAGCCCTTCTCCTGCACTGGAGGTATTTGAGGGATGAGTTCTCTAGGTTTCTTTGCATTTTTTGAGAGCATGAAGAAGAGGGGGAATGAAAACACCTCAAGTGCTCTTCTAAAGGCATTCTCCAAGGGTTCTCCAAGGCTTTCCCCACTCCTCCATTCATCCCCTCTGCACAGTAGGATTGAGCAGGACACCAGGCTCCATCTTCATGCAGCTGACCAGTTTGAGGCCTCTTCACCTAGCACTTGAATAATGCTTTTCTTCCTTCCTCTTTGTAGGGAGTCAGAGTTGTTCGGCTTGGCACCTTTGGTGTGGTGACTGAGCAAGTTGCTGTTAGGAAATACGGCCTTGTGACTGTTCACAGACCCGTGTTCCATCTTTCAAAGAGTATTGCGGAGATTCACGGCCTCACCTATGCTAAGGCCTATGCTCCTGGTAAGAAGACATGCTAAAACTTTGGCCTCCACTTTTCTGGGACATCTTTGGGTTGGGCATTAGCCCTGTCTAGCAGTAACTGTTAAAGCTCCAGACTTCTGTCACCACGTTATAAAAACAATTTCAATTTGTAGATCTCAGGACCTCATCATGGCAATTACCATTGTATTCCCTCTCTCCCTGTATTGATTTCACAGCAGGCTACAGCTGCAATTCTGTAAAGGCAAATATTGGCATTCATGATGGCTTTTCCCTACTCCTTGCACCTTGAAGTCGGTCACAGTCAGCTGTAAGAGCCCTGAAATGGAGACTGGGATCCTAGTGCATGTGAAAACCCATCAGAGGCAGGTTTTGCTGTGATTGCTAGTGATCCTTGTGAACACTACAGCTGTCTCGTGCACTTCAGAGGGTGCTGGATGGATTGGAGGATTAAGAGGAGTGCAGTGCATTCTTTTTTTTTTTTCTTTCTTTCCCTTCTTTCTTTCATTTATGTAACATGGCTCTGTGAAATCTTTCCCAGTGTGGAATGGGCTGAGCTTGCCCCAAGTTCTTTGACCTGGCACCCATGAAAGAAACTCATCATTTCCTCCTCTCCTCGTCCTGCTGTCGAGCCTCACATTCGTAGAAGATGGTTGTGGCCTTTTCTTTCAGACACTGTAGGGAAGAAAGCATTGCACATCTGCTTGCAGTGCTTTGAACATCTTCCCACATGATTTGTCCCAGAAGGTCAAGAAAGGGAGTTCTGTAAGAGCTGCTTGCTTGAAGACCACAAAGCTGTTGATGCTGTGTTTTTGTGTGTTCTACTAGTGCCTTTTTCCTCTTGGTCTGCTTCCTAGGTCATAAGCTTTGTGAGCCCCTGAAATGTGCTCACATAGCCGAGGACATCTCTCTTCCCCGCAAAACAGTGGAGGCTGGCATAGAGAAGACCCTGCGTCTTTTCCGACGCTGCCTCGAGAGCGGGAGAAATGTTGTCTTTGTGTTGAAGAACATTGGCATGCTTATAATTGAAGGGGCAGGTGTGAAAATGAGATTTTACAAAGAATTCCTGAAAAGACTTAATGGGACTGACCAGATGCTCATGGCTCTTCTTGCGGTAAGTTCTCCAATTCTCTGCTGCTCCCTGTCATCTTTTTGAATTCCCAAGGGAATGCAATTCTACTAGCCTGCCATGACCTGTTGAAGGACATGGACAGTCCTGGCTGAGAGGAATGCCAGCTACCTGGACAGTTTGTCTTGGGCATTCAGAGGACTTGGCAATGAAGTTGAACCTGTGCAGAAGTGTACTGGGTCCACTCAAAGATTCATACAACCCAGGAGACAGTTTCCACATTCTCAGCAAAGAAGGCCAAGACAAGAGGAGGCCTTGTGTGTTTTTTTCCCCACTAGACTTCCCTCCTTGCAAAAAGCCATGCTTTCATGCCCCTTTTTGTGAGGATGGCCTCAGAAGCCATGTTTCCCCTAGAACATGTCTGGCATGGTAAGGCAGCAAGTTCAGCCCTTTCCCTTAAGGTTCTGAAAATTCTTTTTATGAGTCCCTTTGGAAGCTCAGCCTGATCTCCTTATGGATACAATTGCCTAGGCCAGTGGGAATGTCACACAACTCTGTCAACTGTCTATTGACCTCATTTCTCTCTCTTTGAAGCATTAGGTCCAGACAGCAGGGAAAACAGTGCGGTCCAGCTGGTGAAATGCCTTCTCATGTGCTTGCCTCCCTTCATTTCTGCATTAGAAGAGACCTGAGCTAACCGCGTCTCTGAATCCTGAGCCTTGTAAAAGGCATGACCATGTTCCTCCCCTTTCTCCTTTATTTCTCTCCAGTTGTTATGGTGCATAACTGGAGGGACTGCTGATGGGAATAGAATAATTGAATGTTTCAGAGGCAGCTCTTTCTCTAAGCAGTAGAAGAGTTTTTTCCCCTGTGAACACTTAGATAATTCTCTTGGCATCATGTCCCATGTGTTTCTCTCCTTTGCAGATGCCGGAGATGAGGAATTTGGTGCTCTCAGGCACCGAAACTGCTCTTTCCCAGACTCACTCTCGTCATGTCATTGTCTTTCCTGAGTGAGTATGTTTCCTTCTTGGAAAGGAACCTGGCCAAGCAAGTAACTGCTCATCGCATGTTTTGCAACCTTGTGTTGCCAGTCCTTGTGAACATTGCTCAGAAAGCCATTTATGAGCAACCCTTTGAAATGCACATCAAAATACAGGTCCCTCTTAGTTGCTGCTTTGGGACATTTTTATTTCTTTTGAGAGATCTGTAGGAATGAAATGCATCCTGATCATATTGTCTTGGGCCTTTTTTTTTTTTTTTTAATGTGGAGACCTATGTAGGCCAAAGTGAACACTGTGGCTAGTGGTATTTTGGAGAGCTTTCTCCTGGCTCCCATGGTGCTCAGTGTTTGGTTCTATTATGTGTGTGGGAGATGCAGGTTCGTCAGAAAGGACGATGAAAGGATTCTGGAAAGCTTAAGGGGACTAAAGTGTTCTGCCTGAACATGATCAGGAACAGGAGATGGGTGATGATCCCAAAAGCACACAGGGGATTTGGGTTGAAATTGGTTTGGCATTTTCACAGGAAGCACAGGGAAGAGTCAGAGAAGAAAGGTCATGCCCCTCCAGGCGTTGGAGGTCTTCATGATGCCTCTCACCTTGCTGAGACACTTCTCCAGCATCTGGCCTCTTCTGCCTATTGCACTTTGAAAAAAGAGGGACTCCCCAGCACCTCCCAAATGCCCCTGTGTCTCTAATATTGACAGAGGTTGCAAAAGTGCTCCCGCTTTAGACTGCCTCCTTTTCTGCTTTCCAGGTACAAGGTGGAGAGTAGAGATCAAAAACTACCTAGGCCACCTGTAAAGCCCAAGCAGGAGGAGGAGAGGAGAGGAGAGGCCAGCACTGCCCAGGAAGGTAATGGAGCTGCTGATTCTTGGTGGAGGCTTGTGCCTTCTCCTTCTGTGCTCCTGGGTAGGCCATCGGAACCCAAGTGACAGTGTGATGGCTCAGGTAGCATGAGGCGCTAGATGTGACGCTGCTCCCCCAATAGGGCAAATCTCAAGTGAATCCTGAGGGAACAAGACCTCAGCGCAGTGCAACACTCCCACCTGTACTAATATCTCCAAGTTCAACTTTCCTCCATTTCCATGTCCTGGTCTCCTAAACATGCCTCATAAACACCCTGAAAACAACTCATTGGTTTTGATTGTGTCAAAAGAGGACCTCTAGGCATGTGAGATCAGTAGGCAGATCCAAAGATCTGCTCTCTTGCCTTAAATTACTGCCCTCAGAGAGACTCTGTTAGGCCACCCATACATCCCAGCGAGTCTCCTCTTTCCTTTTTACACTTCTCCTTTCTCTGAATAGGATAGAGAGTGAGAAAAGCACTACCTCAAGAAAGGATGTTGTAAATTACGAACAATAAGTGAGAGAAAAGGCAGTGTCCAGAATGGCCAAAGCCCACCCAGGAAATGAGGCTTCAAAGGAATCAGTCTGACACCCCTCAGTTTGACCTCAGGCTGAGAAGAGCTGCATAACCTTCCCTTTCAAGAGCCCTCTGCAATGCTGTCCTGGATGGTTTTCTTGTCTTCTGCCTACAGGAAATCTTCCTGCTAATCGTCTCCTCTCCAGAAAAAGCATCCCAGAGCCCACACTTGCTGCTCAGAATATACAGAAAGAGCAGAGGAAGAAATCTGAAAGAAAAGAAACTCATGGCAGGTGAGACACTTGCCACCCTCTCCTTCTTGGACTCCGGCTCTCCAGGAACAGTCATTTTCCATTTCCTAACAAACAGTAGTTGGGACTATCAGGCATTATTCCATATATTTGCCACGTCTCTTGGAGGCTGCCTTTGTAAAGAACCGTGCTTTGCTCATGTTGCATCAAGAGAGAGCTGGTACTCGGGCATAAGTATCATTCCTGTGGGCACTTCTTGCAGCTCTGGGCATTAGAGCTGGGAGTGATCTCGCTCTCTCTTCATGTGAAAACAGTCAGTTGAGCCCACATCATTCATGGCAACAGCCAAGACAACTGCCTTGTGCTGCAGAACTTTCTAAGGGCAGGACAGACACCAAAATTCCCCTGTGCTCACAGCACCTCTCCATAATATCTCTTTTCAGGAAACTTCCAGCCATCCACAAGAGATCCTCACGGAAGGTGAAGAAATCCAGGAGGAAGGGCAGTGTACCCATGCCCCCAGTGGAGAAACTGGTGAGAAGAATAGTGAGGTGGCCAGGAGAGGTATGTGCTACTGCCTGAGAATCTCCTTATGCGGTATGGATTCATGGGAAAGCACAGGTCTGTGAACAGGGAGTGAGAGAGATCTCCTCCTGAGATCATTGGCCATTGACTGTCATCATGGATTTGCTTGAAAAACTCATGCTCTGATTTTGCAATGCATTTGTCACTACTGCATTCTCAGGAAAGACATGAGAAGGCCCTCCTTGGTTCAAGTGGAATGGTACCTGCTAGGCCTCTCAGGAATAGGGGATGCACAATTCTGGTTTAGCTCAGCTCATCAATTAGATCAAAAAGACAATCTGCAGATGTGCTGACCTATTAGGACTAGCTTAGGGGCATAAGAGAGCCGGCAAGACGGCTCAAGTGAAGGGGCAGAGTAGAGGGTGGGAAATGATCTCCAGGCACTGGAGAAGAACAGATGTTAATCATAATCTTTTTTGTTTCTTTTCTGTGGTCCCACAGGTGGAATATCACTTCAAAATAATGGGAGAAGGACCTCTTATCTTTCCTCCAATATAAAGGCCTGGGATGATTTCCCTTTCCTTTTTATTTTGCTGAAGAGACAAGGAAGTCAACTGGGAGAGACCAGAGAGAAGAACACTTTTGGGAAACCAATTGGAATAAACACCAGTATTTCCTGAGACATGTTTTCCAGAAGCCCCTGTAAGAGCTTAGGAACCAGGAGGAATTGGGCTTGTGGCTCATGTGAAGTCCTGGTATTTTTAAAGGCCCGTGATTTGCCTGTCTGGTCCTGGGGAAGCTCAAATGAGGCCAAGAAGCCTGATGCTGAGAGGAAAATCTCTAGGGGAGTGTTTTGGGTCATTTGATCTGATGTGCAAAACCCCCAAACCTCCCAGGAGGGTTTCATTGCACACAGGCTTGTCTTGATCCTGCCCTGTTTTCTTACCAAAACCTCTCACCCATCAGGCTGCTGTGGCCAGCCCAGCTGCAGAAACTTGCAGGCCCCGTTCCTGCACAGAGGGAGAAACCCTGCTCCTGCAGCCCCACAAGCCCCTTTGGTCCTCTGGGCAGCTCCTGCTGAACCCCTCTCTCCCATCAGGGGCTCTGCTATGGCTGCAAGCCAGGAATTTCTGCTCTCAGGCTCCCTACAGCCAACAAGAATAGCCCAAGGATCTTCAGTCCAAGGACAAAGCACAGACACGACAGAGAGGACTGTGCTCTGCTCCAGTGTTGTGGGCACATGAAGGACTCACCCTGGCACAGGGGTCTCTGGCAGAACTGTCTGCACATGAGGCACATGTTTGAACTGATCCCATATCCCCACAGCCACTGCAGTGGAGACTCAGAGGCCCTTCTGCATTGCCCCATAGGACTATACGCTCCCTTCTCTCCATTCAGTAATAAGAGGAACAGACACAACGACCGGACAGTGACACACACTATTGCAGCTTCTGTGCTTCCCAGCAGCAAAGGGAATGAAACAACTCAGCTCAGCTCAGTTCAGGTTCAGCAGGAGACCTGCATCTTCCGTGCTGCTCTCCAGCTTTTCTGGCCATACCACATGCTCCAGAAAGGGTGTCCCATAGCAGCATATATGTCCCAGCCACCAGCAGATGTGCTGTCTCAGAGACAGCTCCCCAGGGATGGACCTCCAGAGAAGTCTGGCTTTTGTTGTGACTGAGCTGAGTGAGAGGAGTGGGCAGAGAAAGGGGCTGCTCACCCAAGCACCTTTGAGGTGGCAAGCTCGAAAAAGCTTGACTGTAGGAACAGGGACTGCAAGGTTAGAACTGCTCCAAAACATCCCTTCCAGGTTGGTCTTGAGCTGGTAACAGGAGCATCTTTGATGAGCATGGGGTTTGGGCTCAGAAGCAGAAGTCATTAGCAGTGCATTGTTGTAGCCTCCTGCCTGCCTCGTTGCCAAGCTGCTGTTGTCAGTCTGTAATTTTCAGATTTGCACTGAGGCAGTCAAGCTATGGGAGGTGCTTCTGGCCCCCTCGTTTTGCTTTTGAACATCAGGGCTGACCTGCAGGGAGATGTCTGACATCACAGCAGCACAAAATTAACCTGCCCTGCATGCTTGCCTCCAGTGTGGGGACAAAAATTTTCCCCTTTCCCTCTCATTTTCCTTTTCAATTGCTGAGAGTTAAAAAGAGCCTTCCCTATGATCAGGGGAGATGCAGGGATGTTCCCAGCACATCAAGGGTGTGCGGAAAATCTCGCTGTCAAGAACTGAATGTCCAAAAAGGAGACAGAGGAGTCCTAAAACTTTATTCAAATAAAGGGAGAGTCCAGGCATATCCCTGTGTGGTCTCTCCAATTGCTGGGGGACGCAGCCCCGCTTTTATACTAATTTCCCAGCCGAGGGGCACCCTCTCCTTTTCCCCATTGGCCCAGGTACTCATAAGTTACAGCCTTCCCGGCCTGCCTACACCAAACTCCTGCCTCCTGCCATCTGTTCTCACCTGAGCTCGCCAACTCCTTTTTCCTCCTTGCTGAAGAATGTGGGGGAATTCCCCTATTTCTCTCCTTTGTAAAGGCCCCCATCTCCTTGCAGATGGCTCTCTTTGTCGCAGTCGCTCATGGCTCTGCTCAGTCTCCCCTCCCCTTTTCCCGCTCTTCAGCCAAACTGTGGGGAAATCTCCTTATTGATGAATACATAAACCTGAGCATTCCACTCAATCCCTCCTCTTTTTTTTTTTTTTTTTCTCCCCTCCTTTGGACAATACTTGTTTTTACAAACCAGGTTATTTGCTAACAACCTGCATTCAGTATATCTAGTACCCATGGGTACTCTTCATATCCTCCTGGACTCCCACAGACCCAGCAACCCAGCATTTATTTTCCAGACCCACTCCCAGTCAGCGGTACAGATCTACGGAGAGTTAGCCGGGGCTTTCCATCCTCTTCCTTCAACTGACAAGCCCAGATTTCTGGAGTCTTGGAAATCTTAAGTCTGGTATGATGAGTCCATTCGTGCTCAGCTGTCTTGATTGATGTTTACCAAGACCCAATCCCCTGGATGGATATCATGGACTGCAAAATCCAAGGGGAGGGTCTGTGCGAGCTGGGCTTCCTGTCGGAGAGACTCCACTAAAGAATGTATTGCTTTAAATATATATCACCTATCTCCACCTCCTTGCCAGGTTGGGTGTTAGTAGGATAGGGAATCCCAAACATTATTTCAAAGGGGGGACAGCTGAATGTCTCCCCTTTGTTTTGCTCTTATTCTTGCTAAAGCTAATGGTAGAAGTCGTGTCCACGGCATCTTAGTTTCTAAAACCAATTTCAAAAGATGCTTCTTAATGTTCCCATCCATCCTTTCCACTCTACCAGAAATCTGAGGATGCCAAGGGGTATGCAAGCCCCATTGAATCCCTAGGGCAGTCATGTCACCTTGAAGGACCTTTCCTGTAAAATGAGTGCCTCTGTCTGAATCTATTGCCTCTAGCAACCCATATCTCGGAATTATTTGTTCTAAGAACACCTTATTTACAGATCCAGTTGTTGCTGAGGCAGTTGGAAATGCCTCGGGCCATCCCATCAACTGACATACTACTACCATAGAATCATAGAATCACAGAATGCTTAAGTTTGGAAGGGACCTCTAGAGGTCATCTAGTCCAAATCCTCTGCACACGCAGGGTCACCTAGAGCATGTGGCACAGGACTGCATCCAAGCAGGTTTTGAAGATCTCCAGAGAAGGAGACTCCACAACCTCTCTGGGCAGTCTGTTCCAGCGCTCTGTCACCCTCACTGTTAAAAAGTTTTTCCTTAAGTTCATGTGGAACTTTTGGTGCTTCAGTTTGTGGCCATTACCTCTAGTTCTGTCAGTGGCCACCAGGGAAAAGAGGCCAGCACCATCCTCCTCACTGCCTCCCTTGAGGTACTTATAGACACTGATTAGATCCCTTCTCAGCCTTGTCTTCTCCAGGCTGAACAGGCCCAGCTCCCTCAGCCTCTCCTCATAGGGCAGATGTTCCAGGCCCCTGATCATCCTTGTGACCCTGTGCTGGACTCTCTCCAGCAGCTCCACATCCCTCTTGTACTGTGGGGCCCAGAACTGGACACAATACTCCAGATGCGGCCTCACCAGGGCTGAGTAGAGGGGCACGATCACCTCCCTCAACCTGCTGGAGAAGCTCTTCTTAATGCACCCAAGGATCCCATTGGCCTTCTTGGCCACAAGAGCACACTGCTGCCTCATGGTCAACTTGCCGTCCACCATGACAGCCAGGTCGTTCTCTGCAGAGCTACTCTCTAGAAGGTCAGTCCCCAGCCTTTACTGGTGTCTGGGGTTATTCCTCCCCAGATGGAGGACCTTGCACTTGGCCTTGTTGAATTGCATGAGGTTTTTCAGCGTCCAGTCGTCCAGTCCTTCCAGGTCCCTGTGGATGGCAGCGCAGCTCTCTGGGATATCAGCTACTCCTCCCAGTTTGGTATCATCAGCAAACTTACCGAGGGAGCACTCTGTGCATTCATCCAGGTCATTGATGAATAAATTGAACAGGACTGGACCAAGGACTGACCCCTGGGGGACCCCGCTAGCTACAGGCCTCCAACTAGACTCGGCACCGCTGATCACCACCCTCTGAGCTCTGCCATCCAGCCAGTTCCTAATCCACCTCACTGTGCACTCATCTATCCCACACTTCTGGAGCTTGCCCAGGAGGATGTTGTGAGGGATGGTGTCAAAAGCCTTGGTGAAGTCAAGATAGACAACATCCACCACTCTCCCCTCATCTATCCAGCCGGTCATTCCATCATAGAAGGCTATCAGATTAGTCAAGCATGATTTCCCCTTGGTGAATCCATGCTGACTACTCTTGAGCACCTTCTTTTCCTCCATGTGCCCGGAGAAAACAGCCAGTATGAGCCGTTCCATCACTTTTCCGGGGATGGAGGTGAGGCTGACTGGCCTGTAGTTGCCTGGGTCCTCCTTCTTGCCTTTTTTGAAGACTGGTGTGACATTGGCCTTCCAGTCTTGGGGCACCTCCGCCGTTCTCCAGGATCTTTCAAAGATGATGGAGAGCGGCTTAGCTATGACCTCTGCCAGCTCACGCAGCACTCTGGGGTGCATCCCATCAGGGCCCATGGACTTGTGGGTATGGAGTTTCCTTAGGTGCTCTCTGATCCAATCCTCCTCTACCCAGGGCAAGTCTTCCTCTCCCCCGGCTTCTTCTCTTGTCCCTAGGGCCTGCGGCTCTAAAGGGCCTGTGACTGTGAGGCAATATCCAGCTGACTATAGAAGGCCTCATCAACCTCCTCGTCTTGGTCAGGTGGCCTGTAGCAGACACCCACCACAGTGTCTCTCACATTGGCCTGCCCTCTAATCCTTACCTACAAGCTCTCAACTCACTCATCCTCCACTCCCAGGTTGAGCTCCATGCATTCCAGTTGCTCTCTCACATAAAGAGCAACTCCACCACCTCGCCTTCCCAGCCTGTTCTTCCTAAAGAGCACATAGGCTTCCATGGCAGCGCTCCAGTCGTGCGAGCTATCCCTCCACGTCTCTGTGATTCCAATGAGATGATGTCGCTGGGACCACACACATTTCCAGTTCGTCCTGCTTATGACCCATGCTTCGCGCATTGGTGTACAGGCATTTCAGGGAAGTAACCAAGCCCGTAGGTTTCCCAGGAGGGGTGAAAGAGGACCCTCCGTGATCATTTCATAACCACACTTCCCCACTACCATACTCCTGCTGGATGCCATCTGACCTAGGCTGCGCGGTACTGTTCGCCGTGTCTGTGTGACACTCGCCTTCCCCCTTCTTGTCTAGTTCAAAGCCCTCCTAACCAGGTTGGCCAGCCTTTTGGCAAAGAGACGTGTGCCCCTCTTGCTGAGATGGATACCATCATTTCCCACTAGCTGGTGGTCATAAAACAGAGTCTCATGGTCATAGAAGCCAAAACCCTGTTGCCAAGGCCAGCGGCACAGCCAGTTGTTAATCTGCCATATCCGCCTTCTCCTCCTTGAATCCATTCCCCTCGTTGACAGGATAGAGGAGCACACTACCTGGGCTCCGTACCTTTGATGGCCATCCCTAGGGCTCTGAAGTCTTGCTTGATATCCCTCATTTTCCCCATGGCATCATTAGTGCCCACATGAAACAGTACCAGAGGGTAATAGTCAGACTCCTGAACAAGCCTTGGGAGCCTTTCTGGGACATCCTTTATTTGGGCCCCTGGCAAGCAGCAGACCTCTCTGGATGAGGGGTCCGGTCTACACATCGGCGCCTCCGTGCCCTGCAGCAGGGAGTCACCCATGACGATTATCCGCTGCTTCTTCCAGGTGCTCCTTTTCTCTCTTAGGGGGAGCAGCCTTGCAGCATGGACCAGACTGCCTCTCTGTAGACAGCCCCCTAGATGGGCCTTGGTTCAAGGCCTCCTCTATCTGATCCCCAAGTTCCAGGGCCTCGTACCTGTTGGATGTGGTCACAGGTGTAGGTGAGGTGGGCCATGGAAGGGATCTTCTGCCACCTCGAGTGGGAACCTGTTTCCATTATTGATCATCCCTCGATACTGTTAATTCTGCCCCCTCTGCCCTATGGGGTATCGAGGGGTTCTCTGAGTGGCTTTCCTGGGAAGACTGCAGAACGCAGCTCCACCAGTCTGTTTCTTTTTCACATTCCCTGATGGCCCTCAGCCGTTCTACCTCCTCCTTTAGCTCCGCCACCAGGCTGAGCAGGTGGCTGCTGATCAAGGAGCTAAGGCAGGCTGTGTTTTCTCCAATCCCCTGGACCGCTGCATGTTTCTGTGGCGGTTCAGTCTGTGTCGCCACAGTCTTCCTGGTGGAATCTCTCCGCCAAGTGGAGACCATGGCTTTACCTAATCTCCCGCTGCTGGAAGAGTCTGGGGAGAGGATTCTTTTCCACACCTGGGAGGAGACTCCCTGACCCCTGCCTGCACCAACTGCCGCACCACGCCCTGCCTGATGCCCTGCGCTCCTGGTCGCTTGCGCTCCCTGGGGGCAGCTTTTGAAAACCCTGTCTGCCCTGCTGGCCCCGCCCCCGCTGAGTCAGAGCCGCCTCTGGCCGGGAGCTCAGCACTGCCCACACGGGGGTCAGCGCTGGGGCTGCGTCTCACTCTGTTGTTCGCCTCTAGACAAGGAGCTCCGGCACGAGAGTCTGCTCCAGAGCCCTTCCCTTCGAGATCACATCCGGGCAGGTTCTGAGTATCTCCAAAGAAGGAGACTCCACAGTCTCTCTGGGCAGTCTGTCCTGGGGCTCTGTCACCCTCACAGGAAAGAAGTTCTTCTTCACCTGGACATGAAACTTCCTATGTTTCAATGTGTTCCTCTAACCCCTTGTTCTGTCACCAGCCACCAACAAGAAGAGTTTAGCCCCATCCCCTTTACATTCTCCCCTCAGGTATTTGGACATATGGATAAGGTCCCCTCTCAGTCTTCTCTTCTCCAGGCTAAAGAGGCCCAGGTCGCTTAATTTTTCCTCATACGATAGATGCCAAAGTCCCTTAATCATGTTCACTGCTCTACGCTGGACCCCTCTAGAAGCTCCACATTCCTTTTGTACTAGGCTGTCCAGAACTGTACACAGTACTGCAAGTGTGGCCACACCAGAGCTGAGAAGAGGGGCAGGATGAGCTCCCTCAACCTGCTGGCAACACTCCTGAATGCAGGCCAGGATCCCATTGGCCTTCTTGGCTAAGAGGGCACATCATTGCTGCCTCACGCTTACCTTGTTACCCACCAGGACTCCCAAATCCCTCTCCACAAAAGGGTTTTTTAGCAGCTCAACCACTAAGGGATATTTCTGGAAAATATGTCTCAGGAAACAGTGGTGTTTATTCCAAGGAGTTTCCCAAAAGCATGCTTCTCTCTCATTTCTGTCAGTTTCCTTCCTTGTCTCTTCAGCAAAAGGCAAAGGAAAGGGAAATCGTCCCAGGGCTTCAGATCGGAGGAAAGCCGTGAGTCCCTTTCCCTCTTACTCTGAAGTGATATTGCCAGGCCTGTGGGGACACAGAAGAGAAATAAGAAAGATTAGGACTGGCCTGTGTTCTTTTTCAGTGCATGAAGATCACTTCTCACCCCCTCTTCTGTCCCTTCACTTGAGCCTTCCTCACAGCCCTCTAATGCCCCTAAGGTAATCCTAGCAGGTCAGCACAGGTATGCATTGTCTTATGGACATGACTGATGAGCTGAGCTAAACCAAAACTGTGCATGCCCTAACTCTGAAAGACCTAGCAGGTACCTTCCCACGAGAACCAAAGAGGGCCTTCTCATGTCTTTCTGGGAACGCAGTAGTAACATATGTATTGCAATTTGTATAACATATGTATTGCATATAGTATGACCTTCACCCTTTATAGCAAAGCCAGGACAATGTCAGCCAATGGGGCCAAATGAAGCCTCAGGAAGGCATCTTTCACACTCACTGCCCAGAGAAGTGAGTTTGCTTTCCCACAAATCCACAGGGCATATGGATTTTCTCAGTCAGTAGCACATACCTCTTCCACCCATTTCCCCACTCGATTGTTAACTTTCTGAACTGGGGGCATGGCTGCAGGACGGCCCTTCCTCCTGCCCTTCCTTGGCTTCTGGGAGGATGTCCCGGGGATGGCTGGAAATACGCTGAAAAGAGACAATATAGAGAGGTGCTGTGAGCACAGAGGGACTTTGTTCTCCGTCCTGTCCTCACAGGAATCTGCAGCTGAAGGCAGTTCTGTTGGCTGTTGCCATGAATGATATGGGCTCAACTGACTGTGTTCACATGAACAGAGACAGAGATCACCCCCCGCTGAAATGCCCAGAGCTGCAAGATGTGACCACAGGAATGCTCCGTATGCCCAGATACAGGCTCTCTCTTGATGCAGCAAGGAGAAGAGCAGGTTTCATTACAGATGGAGCCTCTAAGGGACACAGATCCCCCATCCTGGCAAACATATTGAACGCTGTCTGAAAGTCCCAGCTCCTTCATGGGATCCAAAACTCTTAGAGCTGCCTGGAACCTGTTGCACCTAGGAAACATCTCACCCACACAAGCACACGGCTACAGGGTCACCCTCATCCGTTCCTCCAAGTGTCTCACCTGCCATAAGTTCCTTTTCTCTCAGGTTTCGTCCCCTGTTCTCCTGGCATATTTCTGTTTGCAAGTGTCGGTGGCGCGCCACTTTTTCTGGAGAGGAGACGATTGGCAGGAACATTTCCTGTAGGCAGAAGACAAGAAAACCCTTCAGGACAGCATTGCAGAGGGCTCTTGAAAAGGAAGGCTATGCAGTTCTTCTCAGCCTGAGGTCAAATTGTGAGGTGTCAGGCTGATTCCTCTGAAGCCTTTATTCCTGGCTGGACTTTGGCCATTCTGGACACTGCCTTCTCTCTGTCTTTTCATTTGTACTTTACAACATCATTTCTTGGACTAGCGCTTTTCTCACTCTCTGTCCCGTTGTGAAAAAGGAGACTTGCTGGGATGTATGGGTGGCCTAACAGAGTGTCTCTGAGGGCGGTAATTTAAGGCAAGGGAGCAGATCCTTGGATGTGCGTACTGATCTCACATGCCTAGAGTTCCTCTGTTGACACAATCAAAACCAATGAGTTGCTTTGGGGGTGTTTATGAGGCATGTTTAGGAGAGCAGGACATGGAAATGGAGGAAAGTTGAACTTGGAGATATTAGTACAGTTGGGAGCGTTGTGCTGCACTGAGGTCTTGTTCCCTCAGGACTCACTTGAGATTTGCCCTATTGGGGGAGCAGCGTCACATCTAGCACAGAAGGAGAAGGCAAAAGCCTCCACCAAGAAGCAGCAGCTCCATTACCTTCCTGGACAGTGCTGGCCTCTCCTCTCCTCTCCTCCTCCTGCCTGGCCTTTACAGGTGCGCCAGGTGGATTTCGATCTCTACTCTCCACCTTGTACCTGAAAAGCAGAAAAGGCATCACGCTAAACGCGAGGGGGCACTGCACTTCCTTTGCACCTGGTATGAATAGTGGGGACACAGGAGCATTTGGGAGGTGCTGGGAAGTCCCTCTTTTTTCAAAGCGCAATAGGCAGAAGAGGCCAGATGCTGGAGGAGTCTCTCAGCAAGGTGAGAGGCATCATGAAGACCTCCAACGCCTGGAGGGGATGACCTTTCTTCTCTGACTCTTCCCTGTGCTTCCTGTGAAACTGCCAAAGCAATTTCAACCCAAATCCCCTGTGTGCTTTTGGGATCATCACCCATCTCCTGTTCCTGCTCCTGTTCAGGCAGAACACTTTAGTCCTCTTTCCTACTCCTTTCCAGCATCCTTTCTAATTCCTGTCTCACCCTCCAGATCACTTGCAAGCCTTCCCAAGAACATCTCCATGCATGTGTAAAAAAGAACCTGTATCTCCCAGACACGTAATGGAACAAAACACTTAGCACCATGTGAGCCAGGAGAAAGCTTTTTACTTGACTAGTACAGGCTTTACTTTGGCCTACATAGGTCTCTGCCCCTCCGCCAAAAAAAAAAAAAAAAGAAAAAGAAAGAGATGACTCAAGTGAATATTTGAAAACACCATTGTGAAGCATTTCATTCATGCAGATGTCACAGAAGAACAGAAGACTTGAAAATGTCCCAAGGTAGCAACTGCCAGGAACCTTTACTTTGATGCACATTTGAAAGGGTTCATGCTCATGAATGGCTTTCCGAGTAGCCTTCACAAGGCTTGGAAACACAAGGTTACAAAACATGCCATGAGCAGCTGCTTGCTTGGCCAGCCAAGGGCTAAGAAGGAAACATACTCACTCGGGAAAGACAATGACATGACCAAAGCGGGTCTGCGAAAGTGCAGTTTCAGAGCCCGACAGCACCGAATTCCTCATCTGCGGCATCTGCAAACGAGACAGACATCTGGGACATGGTACCAAGAATATTATCCAAGTGCTCACAGGGGAAACAAACTCTTCTACTGCTTAGAGAAGAAGCTGGTTTTGAAACTTTCGATTGTTCTATTCCCATCAGCAGCCCCTCAGTTATGCACCATAACAAGTGGAGAGAATAAAAGGAGAAGGGGGAGGAACATACTCAGGCCTTTGGCAAGGGTCAGCATTCAGAGAGTCAGTTAGCTTAAGTCTTTCCAAATGCAGAAATCAAAGGAGGCAAGCACATGAGAAGGCATTTCACTAAGTGGGCCACTGTGTTTTTCCTACTGTCTAGACCTGATGCCTCCTCAGCTGATGAAGAAGGGGTCAGATGTGGGGTTAACCCCACAGTCTCTCCCAACATTCTCTCCCTCTGGGCCTTGCTCATTCTGTGCCTCTGCTTCCTGCCCAGAGAGTGGGGTAAGCACTCATCACTGATTTACACGCTGAACTAGGAATGCTACAGAGCAAGAGGACCATGAGGATCCAATATTGTGAGCAGTTTATCCCAGACACACTCAGGCCCTCCAACGTCAAAGAGAGGGGAATGAGGTCAACACAAAGTTGACAGAGAGGTCTGACATCTCCATTTGCCCTGGCAACTTTATCCCATGAGGATACCAGGTCGAGCTTCCGGGGGGGGGCCCAGAGGAACAGTTTTCAACAGCTTAAGGGGAATCAACTGAGCTTGCTGCCTTACCATACCAGACATGTTCTAGAGAAAAATAGTTTCCGAGGACATCCTCACAAAAAGGGGCATGAAAGGAAGGCTTTTTGCAAGGAGCAAAGTCTGGTGGGACAAAAAAAAAAACCCACAAAGCCTCCTGTTGTCTTGGACTTTTTTCCTGAGATTGCTGAAATTGGCTCCTGGGTTGTATGAATCTTGAGTGGACCCAGTACACTTCTGCACAGGTTCAACTTCATTGCCAAGTCCTCTGAATGCCCAAGTCAAACTGTCCGGGTAGCTGGCATTCCTCTCAGCCAGGACTGTCCATGTCCTTCCACAGTTTATGGCAGGCCAGTAGACTTGCATTCCTTTGGGAATTCAAAAAGGTAACGGGGAGCACTGGAGAACTGGAGAACTTACCGCAAGAAGAGCCGTGAGCACCTGGTCGGTCCCATTAAGTCTTTCCAGGAACTCTTTGTAAAATTGCATTTTCACATCTGCCCCTTCAATTATAAGCATGCCAATGTTCTTGAGTACAAACACAACATTCTTCACACTCTTGATGCAGTGGCGGAAAAGACGCAGGGTCTCCTTTATGCCAGCCTCCACCGTTTCACGGGGAAGAAGGACGTATGCAGCTACGTGAGCAAATTTCAGGGGCTCACAAAGCTTATGGCCTAGGAAGCAGACCAAGAGAAACAAAGTCACTAGCAGAGCACACTGAAACACAGCACCAACAGCTTTGTGGTCTTCAAGCAAGCAGCTGCTCAAGAACTTCTTGCACTTTCTGGGAAAAATCATGCGGGAAGATGCTCAAAGCACTCTGCAAG
Source organism: Tinamus guttatus (assembly GCF_059628265.1). Classification (NCBI taxonomy): domain Eukaryota; kingdom Metazoa; phylum Chordata; class Aves; order Tinamiformes; family Tinamidae; genus Tinamus; species Tinamus guttatus. Next base: position 579,285 of record NW_028289152.1, on the reverse strand, counting down.
CAGATGTGCCAAGTGGGCAGCAATGCCTTCTTCCCTACAAAGTTGGAAAGAAATGGATACAATCATCTCCTACGAATGTGAGGCTTGATGGCAGGACAAGGAGAGGAGGAAGGAAGCAAGTTGCCTTAATGGGTGCCAGGTCACAGGACTTGGGCCAAACTCTGTCCTTTCCACATTGAGAAAGATTTCACGGGCCCATGTCACATGGATGAAAGAAAGAAGGAAAAAAAAAAAACACTCACTGGTGTCCCATTCTCTATTTGAGGGCTCTGTAAAGCTGACTTAGGGCTACTACAAGGTGCAAGGGGAAGGGAAAAAGCAGCATGAATGCTGCTATTTGCCTTTACAGAATGTCAGCTAAAATGAGGTCAGGGAGAGAGGGAGTAGAATGGTAATCGCCATGCTGAGGTCCTGAGAGCTACAAATGGAAGCTGTTTGGAGAACGTGGTGATGGAAGTCTGGAGCTCTAACAGTCACTGCTGAATAGAATTTATGCCCTGCTCAAAGATGTCCCAAAAAAAGGGAAGCCCAAGTTTCAGTATGTCCTCTTACCAGGAGCATAGGTCTTATCATAGGTGCGGCTGTGAACCTCCGCAATACTCTTTGAAAGATGGAACACGGGTCTGTGAACAGTCACGAGGCCGTATTTCCTAACAGGAACTTGCTCAGTCACCACACCAAAGGTGCCAAGCCGAATAACTCTGACTCCCTGCAAAGAGGAAGGAAGATAATCATTATTCGAGTGCTAGCTGAAGAGGCTTCTGACTGGTCAGCTGCATGAGGATGGAGCTTAGTGTCCTGCTCAATCCTGCTGTGCAAAGGGGATGAAGTGGGGAAAGCCTTGGAGAACCCTTGGAGAATGTCTTTAGAAGAGCACCTGAGGTGTTTTCATTCCCCTTCTTCTCCATGCTCTCAAAAAATGCTAGGAAACATAGAGAACTCATCCCTCAAATACCTCCAGTGCAGAAGAAGGGCTTCTGGGGAGATGCATAATGGCAGACCCACCTTGTTCAACATCAGCTGATCTCGAATGTACTCGGAGACTCCTTCCCAGATAGCAAGGGTCTCTGGAAAAGAAGTGGAAGACACATCAGGCTCTGTGTGGCCCCGCTCACAAAGGTGCAGCACATGGTTAACCAAGGAGGTGACACGTGCAGTCGTACTCAATGAGCAAACTGAGCCCAACCCTGAGAGGGCCTCAGCAGCTGAGATTGAGATGGCATTAATGGGGAGGCCTGGCAGCTCAGGTAGGCCTTCCCCACTGGGAGACCCCTGTGGCAGGGACTTCTGAGTGGGGTGTCCTGGGACAGGGGGGATAGCATGAGGGTTGGGAGCCAGGAATCCTGGCAGCCACACTGCCAAGTGAGGCAGAGGGGACCATGAGCCTGGGCTCTGGCAGCAGTTCTAGCCCCATCCACGCTCCTCCAGCCCCAGGCTTTCCACAGCCATGTTCACAGTTCATGATCTCCGTGAGACTTCCCGAGATAGAGCTCCCAGAGGCCTTACCGTGTGCTGGCAGCACTGGCAATGGCTGCCCATGGGACCTGCCATGGCCAGGGTCCCAGAGCTCCATCCTAGTTTCTTTGCTCTGGATGAAGAGCAAACAGGAGGTGATGAGGAAACAGCTCCTCTCCTGCTCCTCCTGTACACGTCACCTCAGCCCTGTGCTACTCTGGCCGCCCCTCGCTGGTTCCCGCTCAGGGTCGTGGGCTCCTCGCAGCAGAGCAGAGCCGAGAGCAGTCCCAGCGCGTGGGCTCTCCCAGGCTCGTCGCGACGTGGATTTTAGGAGGGGAAAGTGGTCAGCATCTGATTCTTAATCTACCTACCTATGCATATGAATGAGTAGGAAGATTTGAATTTTTACTCATTGTTCCCATCCTTTCCTTAAAAGAGAATCTTTCTATTACGGGCACAGATCTGATTTTGAATTCTTCCGTCTCACTGTTCAGTTTCTCCCTCTCTTTCTGGCACTCCTCAGCATTTCTTCTCTTTCTGCATCTAATTTTTGAGAGCCTCCCATCTTATTTCTATCAGCTATAGCTTATACTTCAAAGAAGAAGCATTAACTGATGTTACTCTCCAGCAGAACACTTTATTTGAAACTTGAAAACTTCATTTGAAAACATGACTATATGATGAAAATTTAGTAAAACTAGTAATAAAAATTGACAGCAATTTATTTTCACTTTACCACTCCATTTTGAGTAGTCTTTCTGTTCCTTTCAGTCTTAAAGCCTTTTGTTCTGATTAGGAGACTGTTTTGTGCCCAACAACCACATAGCACCACACAGACATCCATCACTGCCTAAAGTGCAGGAGAATATTGGTGGGGCCTGACACAACAGTGCTGCCGTGAAGCTGACCTTTGAGACGTGCTATTCCTCAACATTGGCTGTAACAGGCCACATTCTGACGGAAGACACCATGAATGCTGAGATCCTGTTGAGATTTGTCAAGGACTGACTTCCTACAAGCCACAATGATTCTCATGGCTTTCTGGCCTCCTCAGCCATCCCCAGGCAATGGTGCCAAGCATTTTTCCAGGCTTCTTTCATTTGCTGATTCCTTAGGCTGAATATGAAGGGATTTAAAAGAGGAGTCACAATGCTGGAGAGAACAGAGAGGATTTTGTTGAGGTGTCCAGGGTTCACGTGGGAAGGCCTGACACAGATGAAGATGGAGATGCCAAAACCCAGGGAAACAACAGTGAAATGAGAAGCACAAGTGGCAAAGGTTTTCTGCCTGCCCTGGGCAGATGGGATACGGACTATGGTCAAAATGATCCAGGTGTAGGAGAACACAGTCAGTGCCAAGGAGCCAAGGAGCAGGAGAATGGACACCACAAAACCCCTCAGCTCAGCAACCCAGATGTCCGCGCAAGCGAGGTGCAGGAGAGGTGCACTGTCACAGAAGTAGTGGTCAATGACATTGGGACCACAGTATGGCAGCTTGGCTTTCAGGACTGCTAATGGCAAGATCAAGACCACGCCACCCACCCACACACCCAGGAGAAGCTGGCCACACATCCTTTCCGTCATGATGGTGGGATATCTCAGGGGGTGGCATATTGCCACGTAGCGGTCATAGGACATGATGGCTAAGAGGATGAACTCTGTTGCAGCCAGGGAGAAATATAAGTAGAGAAGGCTAAAGCAGCCAGCAAAGGAGATGGTCTTCTTCTCTGACAGGAAGTTTGCCAGCATTTTTGGAACAACAGAGGAAGTCATGGACATCTCAATGAAGGACAAATTGCTGAGGAAGTAATACATGGGAGAATGGAGATGGCAGTCTGTATAGACCAGTACAATGACAAGAGCATTTCCCAAGACAGTCACTAAATAAACGAGCAGGAACACCACAAAGAAGATGATCTCCACTTCATAGCGGTTTGGAAATCCCACGAGAACAAACTCAGTCACAGGCGTGATACTCCCCATCCAAATGTGCTTTCTGTCATGGTGAGAGGAAGAGAGCAACACAGTTTCTTTGAATATTCAATTCATTCATTCATTCAAAAAGAAATCTTTCCTCACTACTTATATCTCCATTTCTCCATTCCTCCCCATTCCTCAAATATTTGTTGTTGTTCTTTCCTTCAAAAAAAAAAAGGCGGGGGAGGAGAGATGGATAAATGTAAGATGCAGGTCTTTGCTGCCAAGGTCCTTCCACCTCTGTAACAACCAGTCAAAATTGCCATCAAATCACAATATGCAATGCATTCTTTTCATGCTACATTTCCAACTTCCCTATTTGCAGGTCATGCATGCACAAAGCAGCAAAAACAGCTGCAAGGAAAATATTCTCCTCTTATGCTTGTGCTTTTGCACTTACCTTCTGCACAAAGAACACCCCATATATTTACATTTGATAACTTGCTGAAGCTATCTGTGTCCAAGCTCCCAAAGAGCTCTGCAGTTTCAGGAACCTGTGGAGTTGCAGCATTCTTCTGTTCCAGCAAATTGTGGAGAGATACAGAATAGAATTGGATGCATCCTACATTCCCAGTTTATTTTGTAACAGCAGAGGAACTCACTTTCTAACAGAGTTACAGCATGGCCCAGAGAAGGACAAATACAAAGGAGCAATCCCATAATATAGTAAGCCACAAGACTCAGAGTATTAGAGTAAAAAACATTTTTCACCCCTGCTGATGGTATAAGCAGAGCTGTTATATGTGGGCTCTGATAATCTGAACACCATAGCATGAGAACTGAAACACACATTCTGTAGTTTGTGCAAGATCTAGCTGCTAAAACCTACGGGAGAGAACCTAGTCATCTTGAGAAAACTGAAGCAGTTTATAACTTTGAAACCACCCAAAGCATGTTGTCCAGAAGATAAAGTTCAGGAGGAAGGTGGAAGTCTTCTTCTTACGTGTGTTTTTATTTTCTTTTTTAATGAATTATTTATTTTTAGTGAAGACAGCACATTTCAGAGTGAGCCAATTATACCTGATAGACAGTCTTAGAAATGACATAGAGATGATAATTGGCTCCCTTAGAAACATTTGAACCTTGAAAGCTGGCAATTTCTGACTCAGGGGATTCAGGCAGACAAGTCTCACCTGAAGTTTGCAAAAGTAGAAAACTTTTCTTCTTTGTAGAGAACAACAGCATTGTCCAGTATTTCTGATGAAAAAACGATCACTTCATGGGTCTTGTCTTTCAGAGACACCATAGTAATGAGGAGAATCATCTCACCTAATGGAGCTAATATGGAAGGATCCCACCATGGGCTTTTCCAAGATATGGTCTATCTATTTGAGGCTAGAATGCGGCTAGCTGAGGACTCGTATGTTGATGCTTTTCACATTCACTCCGATTAACACTAGAAGCAGATATCCTTAATGGCATATGGTGGTCTCCTGGGCAGTCCTCCTGTGCTCTTGGACACAAACAACATATTTTTTTTTGTATGTATTTTTGTTGTGCTTCCCTCATCAATAGGAAAAAGTCTCTGGTTTGATGCTGTTAAGGCTGAGGCTGTATGTCCCAGCTTGCTGTATGACAGCCTCTAGGGACATTTGAGAGTGTGAATTTGTTGGGGAGGTCTCACAGAACTCTCCTATGTGACAACAGCCTATACAACTGGAGTGCATCCTGGGACACTTACTTGGCAATGTGCTCATCTTTTCCCTCTGAGGGGTCCTATTCCAGACAGAGGCCTGGAGAAAGGCAGTGGCCAGCACGTCAAGGGGAGTTGCTACTGCCTCAGACTCACAGATGGCAAGGCCCCATTTTGAATACTGATCCCAGTTATGGGCTTCCAGACCAGGAAGGATGAGGGAAACTTTGGAGAATCCAGCAGGAAATGGTAAGGTGCCAACTGCAAAACTCCATTGAGGCAATATTGGGGCATCAGATCTTTTTTAGTGCGGTAAAGAGGAGGCTAAAAACACTACATCAGAAGGTGCTAAGAGACGTGTCCAACATCCTTTCAAGGCATCTGTCATCTATGTCTATTGTCTTTATAATGCTTGGAGATTAGAGGAGAACTGAGATGATGGGAGGAAAGCAAAATTTGCACCCACCGTCAAAAATGACTATAAGGATGATGTGCGAACTAAAGCTCAATTAAGCTCAGAGTGGTGCCTAGGAAATTCTTGGAGTCCTCCTGGAAGATATTTCTGGGCAAATAAAGGAAGAACAGGCAGCGTGGAGTGACCAAGGTTACATCCTACCCATCTGGCTTTCCTGCCTGCTGGACCTATGTGTCTTACATGATGCAAAGACTAGATTTGTGGAGGAGATCAAGCACTGTAAGTCATTTTCTGTTTACTTGAAGAAGGGATTTGACATGACGTCCAACAATCATTTTGTATCCGTGTTAGGATGTCATGGTCTGAATGGTTCTCTTAGTTTTGGTCTGGATGATCCTGTTAATTTTATCATATCAGAGGTGGCAGAGTGCTGCCATCATGTTGGCAAATGTCTTTGAGGAGAGGGGATTGTAGGTAAGTTCGAGGGCATAGATGCTATCCAAAGGGACCTTGACAGGCTGGAGGAATGGGCCAACAGAATCCATATGAGTTCAAACAGGGACAAATGCAAACTCCTGCCCTTGGAAGGAACAGCCCCCTGCTGTGATCCAGGCTATGGATACCTGGCTGGGAGCAGCTCTGTGGGGAAGGCTCAGTGGAAGATCCAGATGGACCTGAAGCGAACATGTGCCCTGGCAACAGTGCCATGTGCCCTGGCACAGGTGTGTCCTGGCAACAAGGATGGCCAAGGGATCATCCCACTCTGTCTGCACTCATTAGACTACATATGCAATTCTACCCTCAGTTTTGGCACCCTCAGTCCAGGGAAGACGTGGATAAACAGGAGGGAGTTCATTGAATATTCACCAAAGTGTTCAGGAATTTTGAGCCCGGGGAAGAGAGGTGGAGGAAATGGGACTCATTCAGTGTGGAGAAAGGAAGATTCTGGTGAATCTCAGAGCAGCCTTTCAATACCAATAGGGACATTTTTGAGAAGACAAAGTAAAGCTCTTCACAGTGGTGTATGGTGGGAGGAGGAATGGCAATGGACATAAACTGAAACAAGAAAGCTCTCAAGAGGCAGTCCAGAGAGGCTGTGTGGTTTTCATCCTTCATAGACAGGACTTGATGAAACTCTTGAGCAATTTCTCCCTGTCTTTGAGCAGGAACACTTGGATCTCCTTCCTGCCTTTGACCCATCACTGCAACATTCCAGCATAAGCTTTGTTCAGTCCCACAATACCTATAAAATGTCCTCAACAAATTCTACACAGTCTCACATATCTGTTTCAATATCCCACAAGGAATTTGCTCTTTCCCAGGAAACCTCAGATAATTTTCTCTCCTTGTGACTGGTTGCACAGTAGTACTTGTCCATGTGCAGAGAGGCAGTAGAAATAGTAATAAACTCAATGCCCATCAATCAGTGATCCAAGAGCTCTGGTCTCTGTTACCCAAATGCTGAAGGACTGGGTTGTTGTTATGCATTTTATTCAGGGTTACTACGCATTTTACTCATGCTAACCAGGAGCCTTCTGGAATTCAGCCACGGAAAGGGCTCCAGAGTCCTTCACCTGGGGTGGAGGAAACCCAAAGGCCCCCTGCAAAAGGTAGATTTGGGGCCGATTGGTGAAAGAAGAGTTTTCTAAAAGATGACCTGGGGCTCTTGGGGAAGAAGCAGGAGTCAGCCATGTGCACCAGTGGCAAACGCCATCCACCAAGATGGGACTCGCATACTGCAGGCAGATAAAGGGGTTGAGATGTGTGAGGAAGCTGTTCCCTAAGCTGCTAAGTCCACCTCTGCCCTGGGAAGGAAGCCTGGGATGGGAAGTCTGATCCCCCTTGTCCTGATGTTGCCATTTAGTAATTTTCATGAATTAATTTTCACTCATGACTTGCAAGAAAACTATGTTGTTCTGGAACAAGAATCAAAAGAAGGATTTGTTTATGCATTTTCAATAAAAAAATATGAAGTTGTCATTCTGTCTGAAAGACTTCTTTACTACTTGATCACTCCCTCCCAATAGTGCAGAAAAGAGCAGTCTCCTGGTGCCCTGTGAGACTGGATCGGGACCAGGGCCAAACCACAGAGCACTGTCCCTTCGACATCTCTGCAGTTGTTGGGGCAGGAGGAGACTCTCACTGTACGTGCTGCTCCCATGCTCTTGCCCTCCCAGGGGGAGTGTGGATGGAGAGGAGCAAAGCCCTTCCCTGAGCCATGTCTGCCCCTGCATGCAGCACTTGTGTATGCGTCACAGCTGTCCCTGATGCCAGCAGCAGGAGTGAGTGGGGTGAGGAAGTGCCCTGCTCTGGGTGATGTCCCCACAGTTCTAATTGCCCCCAGGCTGTGTGGTAGAGGGGCCATGGAGAGCAGGAAGAGCTGATCCTGGTCAGGGAGGTGACCACAGCCCCTCCCTGGGCACCAGGCATTCCCCCCGCACCGTACTGCCCACCAGCAGCCAGCAGTGGACCGAGGGCAGCATCCCCTTCCTTGGGGCTGGGGCATGGCTCGGCTCAGGGATGTTCCCATTCCCGCAGCACAGGCGTCTCTCCTGATGCCAGAGCTGTGCAGGAGAGCCCCAGGCAGGACTCTGTGCCACCGTGGGAGACTCAGTTTGCCTGTGAACTGAAAGGTTAGTGATTCAAGCCCAGTCATGGATCGTGAACCCTTGGTAGGATGCCTGGGAAAGGGACCTTCTGCCTGGCACCCTGGCTTTTGCTCATGCTCAGCAGGAAGTAGTGGAGAAAAAAAAACTATGGTAGGCCTATGGCCCTGAAACAGGCTGAAGGAAAGGACCTGTGAATTGCTCAGGGAAGGACCTGTCTCCTGAACCAGGGCTCCTGTGAATGGAACTATCATCCCGGGTGGGGCTGGTACCACTGATAGTCCCCTTCACACCTGGGTGTGCAGAGATAGGTCCTGCCAAGGGGTGTAAATTATGGCATAAACTCCAAGGCCTAATGTCAATGAGAGCAGTCCTGCTTTTGGGTACATCTTGGGGATGTGTGGGAGCACAGGCAAATGGAGGCAGTCCAGGAGGGATCCTGGCAGTGATTTAGCAAACATGCAGGGCTGTCTATGAGAGGAGTGGGACAAGGGAGCCCAAGAGGCAGCAGCTGAACCAGAGAGTGCAGATAGGTTGTCTGCAGGTTGAGGGGTTGAGGGGAAATACAAGGCAGCTTTGCACTAGGATGATGGGCAAAGCCGAGGGTTTGTAAGGATCTATGAGGAACTGAGGCAAACCCACAGATGTTCATTTCCAAGCAATTGAGCTCCATATTTGCAATAGGAGCTTCTCAGGTGCACTCCCTCCATGACTGGAGAGGAAAAAGGGCAGCAGCAGAGACTGAAGGACTCCCTGGTTGCACGTTATACTAACTTGCAGAGTTTCTGGCATGAAAGAGCTATTGCAGCTCTTGCCCATCCTGCAGGGACCAGTGGGAGATCGGAGCCCCTCAGGGCTGCAGACAGAGGCTCAGCAGGGGGGAACAAGGGCACCTGCAGTGGCACCAGATGTCCATGACCCTCTGATGGCATTCCACTCCAATTCACTTTCCTTAAAACAGATCACACACAAAGTCTCCTCCAAAGACCAGTAATTCAAAAGATACACCACCACCAAGAAAAGAACTAAACATAATGAAGGAGGGCTATAAAATGGTAGATATTGAAAAGGGTTCACTAAACATCTTTTTCTTTGCAATTTTGATGTACAGTATTTTTTCATATTCAGATCCACACCAATAGAAAAGGTATTTTTAGGTCCTGCACAGAGTATAGAGGCCCAAACCAGCTGGGACAGTAATTGCTCCCTCTTTGCTCAGAGCCATTCCTGCTAGGAGATGCTGAGTTCTCTTGCCTGCTCTCTCTTGCCCTGCTCAGTTCCCCTCTACTCCAGACACCAGGATGCTGCAGTGATGAGGTCCAAAAGGCGTCTGCAGGTTGGCTGTGGATGAACAGAGGTTCCTGCAGGTTTTGTGGCCGAGGAACTGTCAAGGGAAGGAGCCGTTAGTGGGAGCAGCGAGAAGAGCGTTGTGGTGGCTGCCAAGGAGCAGCTGGATGATTTGGTGGGCTCAGTGGTTAGCGCTCCCTCCCGCGGTGGCAGCAGCCACCTGCACTATGTGGCTGTGGGGTGAGTGTGGCGTGAAGCTCGGTGCCCTCCCTGAGAGCCAGGTTTTGTGTGCGCAGCTGTGGCCATGTGAGCGCAGTCACAGTTCCCAGCGAGGCCAAGACCCACGGTGGGAGGAGGATTCATTCTTGTTTCACAGTCTGTGTAGCTCAAGGGCAGCCCCTGAGCGCCCCATGCAGTCCCTCTCCACCGCAGGGCCAGCCCTGGCTTGGCCCGCGGTGATGAGGGTCAGACCCCTCTGTGACACGGGCTGTGCTCACAGGGGACATCCCGTGTCACAGGCACAGCAGTCAGAGCGCACGCTGCGACCTTTCCTCACACGTCGCGACGAGCCTGGGAGAGCCCACGCGCTGGGACTGCTCTCGGCTCTGCTCTGCTGCGAGGAGCCCACGACCCTGAGCGGGAACCAGCAAGGGGCGGCCAGAGTAGCACAGGGCTGAGGTGACGTGTACAGGAGGAGCAGGAGAGGAGCTGTTTCCTCATCACCTCCTGTTTGCTCTTCATCCAGAGCAAATGAGCAAAGAAACTAGGATGGAGCTCTGGGACTCTGGCCTTGGCAGGTCTCATGGGCACCGATTACCAGTGCTGCCAGCACAGGGTAAGGCCTCTGGAAGGTCTATCTCAGGAAGTCTCACAGAGATCATGAACTGTGAACATGGCTGTGGAAAGCCTGGGGCTGGAGGAGCGTGGCTGGGGCTGGAACTGCTGCCAGAGCCCAGGCTCATGGTCCCCTCTGCCTCACTTGGCAGTGTGGCTGTCAGGACTCCTGGCTCCCAACCCTCATGCTATCCCCACTGTCCTGGGACACCCCACTCAGAAGTCCCTGCCACAGGTGCTTCCCAGTGGAGAAGGCCTACCTGAGCTGCCAGGGCTCCCCATTAATGCCATCTCAAACTCAGCTGCTGAGACCCTCTCACGGTTGGGCTCAGTTTGCTCATTGAGTACGACTGCAGGTGTCACCTCCTTGGTTAACCATGTGCTGCACATTTGTGAGCGGGGCCACACAGAGCCTGATGTATCTTCCACTTCTTTTCCAGAGACCCTTACTATCTGGGAAGGAGTCTCCAACTACATTCTAGAGCAGCTAATGCTGAATAAGGTGGGTCTGCCATCCTACATCTCCCCAGAAGCCCTTCTTCTGCACTGGAGGTATTTGAGGGATGAGTTCTCTACGTTTCCTTGCATTTTCTGAGAGCATGAAGAAGAGGGGGAATGAAAACACCTCAAGTGCTCTTCTAAAGACATTCTCCAAGGGTTCTCCAAGGCTTTCCCCACTCCTCCATTCATCCCCTTTGCACAGCAGGATTGAGCAGGACACCAAGCTCCATCTTCATGCAACTGACCAGTTAGAAGCCTCTTCACCTGGCACTCGAGTAATGCTTTTCTTCCTTCCTCTTTGCAGGGAGTCAGAGTTATTCGGCTTGGCACCTTTTGTGTGGTGACTGAGCAAGTTGCTGTTAGGAAATACGGCCTTGTGACTGTTCACAGACCCATGTTCCATCTTTCAAAGAGTATTGCGGAGGTTCACCGCCTCACCTATGCTAAGGCCTATGCTCCTGGTAAGAAGACATGCTAAAACTTTGGCCTCCACTTTTCTGGGACATCTTTGGGTTGGGCATTAGCCCTGTCTAGCAGTAACTGTTAAAGCTCCAGACTTCTGTCACCACGTTATAAAAACAATTTCAATTTGTAGATTTCAGGACCTCATCATGGCAATTACCATTGTATTCCCTCTCTCCCTGTATTGATTTCACAGCAGGCTACAGCTGCAATTCTGTAAAGGCAAATATTGGCATTCATGATGGCTTTTCCCTTCTCCTTGCACCTTGAAGTTGGTCACAGTCAGCTGTAATAGCCCTGAAATGGAGACTGGGATCCTAGTGCATGTGAAAACCCATCAGAGGCAGGTTTTGCTGTGATTGCTAGTCATCCTTGTGAACACTACAGCTGTCTTGTGCACTTCAGAGGGTGCTGGATGGATTGGAGGATTAAGAGGAGTATAGTGCATTCATTTTTTTTTCTTTCTTTCCCTTCTTTCTTTCATTTATGTAACATGGCTCTGTGAAATCTTTCCCTGTGTGGAATGGGCTGAGCTTGGCCCAAGTTCTTTGACCTGGCACCCATGAAAGAAACTCATCATTTCCTCCTCTCCTCGTCCTGCCGTCAAGGCTCACATTCGTAGAAGATGGTTGTGGCCTTTTCTTTCAAACACTGTAGGGAAGAAAGCATTGCTATCCACTTGGCACATCTGCTTGCAGTGCTTTGAACATCTTCCCACATGATTTGTCCCAGAAGGTCAAGAAAGGGAGTTCTGTAAGAGCTGCTTGCTTGAAGACCACAAAGCTGTTGATGCTGTGTTTTTGTGTGTTCTACTAGTGCCTTTTTCCTCTTGGTCTGCTTCCTAGGTCATAAGCTTTGTGAGCCCCTGAAATGTGCTCACATAGCCGAGGACATCTCTCTTCCCCGCAAAACAGTGGAGGCTGGCATAGAGAAGACCCTGCGTCTTTTCCGCCGCTGCCTCGAGAGCGGGAGAAATGTTGTCTTTGTGTTGAAGAACATTGGCATGCTTATAATTGAAGGGGCAGATGTGAAAATGAGATTTTACAAAGAATTCCTGAAAAGACTTAATGGGACCGAGCAGATGCTAGCGGCCCTTCTTACGGTAAGTTCTCCAATTCTCCGGTGCTCCCTGTCATCTTTTTGAATTCCCAAGGGAATGCAATTCTATTAGCCTGCCATGACCTGTTGAAGGACATGGACAGTCCTGGCTGAGAGGAATGCCAGCTACCTGGACAGTTTGTCTTTGGCATTCAGAGGACTTGGCAATGAAGTTGAACCTGTGCAGAAGTGTACTGGGTCCACTCAAAGATTCATACAATCCTGGAGACAGTTTCCACATTCTCAGCAAAGAAGGCCAAGACAAGAGGAGGCCTTGTGTGTTTTTTTCCCCACTAGACTTCCCTCCTTGCAAAAAGCCATGCTTTCATGCCCCTTTTTGTGAGGATGGCCTCAGAAGCCATGTTTCCCCTAGAACATGTCTGGCATGGTAAGGCAGCAAGTTCAGCCCTTTCCCTTAAGGTTCTGAAAATTCTTTTTATGAGTCCCTTTGGAAGCTCAGCCTGATCTCCTTATGGATACAATTGCCTAGGCCAGTGGGAATGTCACACAACTCTGTCAACTGTCTATTGACCTCATTTCTCTCTCTTTGAAGCATTAGGTCCAGACAGCAGGGAAAACAGAGCGGTCCAGCTGCTGAAATGCCTTCTCATGTGCTTGCCTCCCTTGATTTCTGCATTAGAAGAGACCTGAGCTAACCGAGTCTCTGAATCCTGAGCCTTGTAAAAGGCATGACCATGTTCCTCCCCTTTCTCCTTTATTTCTCTCCAGTTGTTACGGTGCATAACTGGAGGGACTGCTGATGGGAATAGAATAATTGAATGTTTCAGAGGCAGCTCTTTCTCTAAGCAGTAGAAGAGTTTTTTCCCCTGTGAACACTTAGATAATTCTCTTGGCATCATGTCCCATGTGTTTCTCTCCTTTGCAGATGCCGGAGATGAGGAATTTGGTGCTCTCAGGCACCGAAACTGCTCTTTCCCAGACTCACTCTCGTCATGTCATTGTCTTTCCTGAGTGAGTATGTTTCCTTCTTGGAAAGGAACCTGGCCAAGCAAGTAGCTGCTCATGGCATGTTTTGCAACCTTGTGTTGCCAGTCCTTGTGAACGTTGCTCAGAAAGCCATTTATGAGCAACCCTTTGAAATGCACATCAAAATACAGGTCCCTCTTAGTTGCTGCTTTGGGACATTTTTATTTCTTTTGAGAGATCTGTAGGAATGAAATGGGTCCTGATCATATTGTCTTGGTTTTTTTTTTTTTTTTTAATGTGGAGACCTATGTAGGCCAAAGTGAACACTGTGGCTAGTGGGATTTTGGAGAGCTTTCTCCTGGCTCCCATGGTGCTCAGTGTTTGGTTCTATTATGTGTGTGGGAGATGCAGGTTCGTCAGAAAGGACAATGAAAGGATTCTGGAAACCTTAAGGGGACTAAAGTGTTCTGCCTGAACATGATCAGGAACAGGAGATGGGTGATGATCCCAAAAGCACACAGGGGATTTGGGTTGAAATTGCTTTGGCAGTTTCACAGGAAGCACAGGGAAGAGTCAGAGGAGAAAGGTCATGCCCCTCCAGGCACTGGAGGTCTTCATGATGCCTCTCACCTTGATGAGACACTCCTCCAGCATCTGGCCTCTTCTGCCTATTGCGCTTTGAAAAAAGAGGGACTCCCCAGCACCTCCCAAATGCCCCTGTGTCTCTAATATTGACAGAGGTTGCAAAAGTGCTCTCGCTTTAGACTGACTCCTTTTCTGCTTTCCAGGTACAAGGTGGAGAGTAGAGATCAAAAACTACCTAGGCCACCTGTAAAGCCCAAGCAGGAGGAGGAGAGGAGAGGAGAGGCCAGCACTGCCCAGGAAGGTAATGGAGCTGCTGCTTCTTGGTGGAGGCTTGTGCCTTCTCCTTCTGTGCTCCTGGGTAGGCCATCGGAACCCAAGTGACAGTGTGATGGCTCAGGTAGCATGAGGCGCTAGATGTGACGCTGCTCCCCCAATAGGGCAAATCTCAAGTGCGTCCTGAGGGAACAAGACCTCAGCGCAGTGCAACACTCCCACCTGTACTAATATCTCCAAGTTCAACTTTCCTCCATTTCCATGTCCTGGTCTCCTAAACGCGCCTCATAAACACCCCCAAAACAACTCATTGGTTTTGATTGTGTCAAAAGAGGACCTCTAGGCATGTGAGATCAGTAGGCAGATCCAAGGATCTGCTCTCTTGCCTTAAATTACTGCCCTCAGAGAGACTCTATTAGGCCAACCATACATCCCAGCGAGTCCCCTCCTTCCTTTTTACACTTCTCCTTTCTCTGAATAGGATAGAGAGTGAGAAAAGCACTACCTCAAGAAAGGATGTTGTAAATTACGAACAATAAGTGAGAGAAAAGGCAGTGTCCAGAATGGCCAAAGCCCACCCAGGAAATGAGGCTTCAAAGGAATCAGTCTGACACCCCTCAGTTTGACCTCAGGCTGAGAAGAGCTGCATAACTTTCCCTTTCAAGAGCCCTCTGCAATGCTGTCCTGGATGGTTTTCTTGTCTTCTGCCTACAGGAAATCTTCCTGCTAATCGTCTCCTCTCCAGAAAAAGCATCCCAGAGCCCACACTTGCTGCTCAGAATATACAGAAAGAGCAGAGGAAGAAATCTGAAAGAAAAGAAACTCATGGCAGGTGAGACACTTGCCACCCTCTCCTTCTTGGACTCCGGCTCTCCAGGAACAGTCATTTTCCATTTCCTAACAAACAGTAGTTGGGACTATCAGGCATTATTCCATATATTTGCCACGTCTCTTGGAGGCTGCCTTTGTAAAGAACCGTGCTTTGCTCATGTTGCATCAAGAGAGAGCTGGTACTCGGGCATAAGGATCATTCCTGTGGGCACTCCTTGCTGCTCTGGGCATAAAAGCTGGGGGTGAACTCGCTCTCACTTCATGTGAAAACAGTCAGTTGAGCCCACATCATTCATGGCAACAGCCAAGAGAACTGCCTTGTGCTGCAGAACTTTCTAAGGGCAGGACAGGCACCAAAATTCCCCTGTGCTCACAGCACCTCTCCATAATATCTCTTTTCAGGAAACTTCCAGCCATCCACAAGAGATCCTCACGGAAGGTGAAGAAATCCAGGAGGAAGGGCAGTGTACCCATGCCCCCAGTGGAGAAACTGGTGAGAAGAATAGTGAGGTGGCCAGGAGAGGTATGTGCTACTGCCTGAGAACCTCCTTATGCGGTATAAATTCATGGGAAAGCACAGGTCTGTGAACAGGGAGTGAGAGAGATCTCCTCCTGAGATCATTTGGCCATTGACTGCCATTGTCATGGATTTGCTTGAAAAACTCATGCTCTGATTTTGCAATGCATTTGTCACTACTGCATTCCCAGGAAAGACATGAGAAGGCCCTCCTTGGTTCGAGTGGAATGGTACCTGCTAGGCCTCTCAGGAACAGGGGATGCACAATTCTGGTTTAGCTCAGCTCATCAATTAGATCAAAAAGACAATCTGCAGATGTGCTGACCTATTAGGATTAGCTTAGGGGCATAAGAGAACTGTCAAGAAGGCTCAAGTGAAGGGTCAGAATAGAGGGTGGGAAATGATTTCCAGGCCCTGGAGAAGAACAGATGTTAATCATAATCTTTGTTGTTTCTTTTCTGTGGCCCCACAGGTGGAATATCACTTCAAAATAATGGGAGAAGGACCACTTATCTTTCCTCCAATATAAACGCCTGGGATGATTTCCCTTTCCTTTTTATTTTGCTGAAGAGACAAGGAAGTCAACTGGGAGAGACCAAGAGAGAAGAGCGCTTTTGGGAAACTAATTGGAATAAACACCAGTATTTCCTGAGACATGTTTTCCAGAAGCACCTGTAAGACCTTAGGAACCAGGAGGAATGGGGCTTGTGGCCCATGTGAAGTCCTGGTATTTTTAAAGGCCCGTGATTTGCCTGTCTGGTCCTGGGGAAGCTCAAATGAGGCCAAGAAGCCTGATGCTGAGAGGAAAAGCTCAAGGGGAGTGCTTTGGGTCATTTGGTCTGATGTGCCAAACCCCCAAACCTCCCAGGAGGGTTTCATTGCACACAGGCTTGTCTTGATCCCGCCCTGTTTTCTTACCAAAACCTCTCACCCATCAGGCTGCTGTGGCCAGCCCAGCTGCAGCAACTTGCAGGCCCCATTCCTGCACAGAGGGAGAAACCCTGCTCCTGCAGCCCCACAAGCCCCTTTGGTCCTCTGGGCAGCTCCTGCTGAACCCCTCTCTCCCATCAGGGGCTCTGCTATGGCTGCAAGCCAGGAATTTCTGCTCTCAGGCTCCCTGCAGCCAACAAGAATAGCCCAAGGATCTTCAGTCCAAGGACAAAGCACAGACACGACAGAGAGGACTGTGCTCTGCTCCAGTGTTGTGGGCACATGAAGGACTCACCCTGGCACAGGGGTCTCTGGCAGAACTGTCTGCACATGAGGCACATGTTTGAACTGATCCCATATCCCCACAGCCACTGCAGTGGAGACTCAGAGGCCCTCCTGCATTGCCCCATAGGTCTATACGTTCCCTTCTCTCCATTCAGTAATGAGAGGAACAGACACAACGACCGGGCAGTGACACACACTATTGCAGCTTCTGTGCTTCCCAGTAGCAAAGGGAATGGAACAACTCAGCTCAGCTCAGTTCAGGTTCAACAGGAAACCTGCATCTTCCTTGCTGCTCTCCAGCTTTTCTGGCCATACCACATGCTCCAGAAAGGGTGTCCCATAGCAGCATATATGTCCCAGCCACCAGCAGATGTGCTGTCTCAGAGACAGCTCCCCAGGGATGGACCTCCAGAGAAGTCTGACTTTTGTTGTGACTGAGCTGAGTGAGAGGAGTGGGCAGAGAAAGGGGCTGCTCACCCATGCACCTTTGAGGTGGCAGGCTTGAAAAAGCTTGACTGTAGGAACAGGGACTGCAAGGCTAGAACTGCTCCAAAACAGCCCTTCCAGGTTGGTCTTGAGCTGGTAACAGGAGCATCTTTGATGAGGATGAGGTTTGGGCCCAGAAGCAGAAGTCATTAGCAGTGCATTGTTGTAGCCTCCTGCCCGCCTCGTTGCCAAGCTGCTGTTGTCAGGTGGAATTTTCAGATTTGCACTGAGGCAGTCAAGCTATGGGAGGTGCTTCTGGCCTCCTCATTTTGCTTTTGAACATCAGGGCTGACCTGCAGGGAGATGTCTGACACTGGTGTGTCCTGTGTTCTTGTAGGCAGCACAAAATTAAGCTGCCCTGCATGCTTGCCTTCGGTGTGGGGACAAGAATTTTCCCCTTTCCCTCTCATTTCCCGTTTCAATTGCTGGGAGTTAAAAAGAGCCTTCCCTGTGATCAGGGGAGATGCAGGGATGTTCCCAGCACATCAAGGGTGTGCGGAAAATCTCGCTGTCAAGAACTGAATGTCCAAAAAGGAGACAGAGGAGTCCTAAAACTTCATTCGAATAAAGGGAGAGTCCACCGAGCATATCCCTGTGGGGTCTCTCCAATTGCTGGAGGATGCAGGCCCCCTTTTATACTAATTTCCCACCCGAGGGATGCCCTCTCCTTTTCCCCATTGGCCAAGGTACTCAGAAGTTACAGCCTTCCCGGCCCGCCTACACCAAACTCATGCCTCCTGCCATCTGTTCTCACCTGAGCTCGCCAACTCCTTTGTCCCCCTTGCTGAAGAATGTGGGGGAATTGCCCTATTTCCCTCCTTTGTAAAGGCCCCCATCTCCTTGCAGATGGCTCTTTTTGTCCCACTCACTCATGGCTCCGCTCAGTCTCCCCTCCCTTTGTCCTGCTCTTCAGCCAAACTGTGGGGAAATCTCCTTGTTGATGAATACATAAACCTGAGCATTCCACTCAATCCCTCCTCTTTTTTTTTTTTTTTTCTCCCCTCCTTTGGACAATACTTGTTTTTACAAACCAGGTTATTTGCTAACAACCTGCATTCAGTATATCTAGTACCCATGGGTACTCTTCATATCCTCCTGGACTCCCACAGACCCAGCAACCCAGCATTTATTTTCCAGACCCACTCCCAGCCAGCGGTACAGATCTACGGAGAGTTAGCCGGGGCTTTCCATCCTCTTCCTTCAACTGACAAGCCCAGATTTCTGGAGTCTTGGAAATCTTAACTCTGGTATGATGAGTCCATCCATGTTCAGCTGTCTTCATTGATGTTTACCAAGACCCAATCCCCTGGCTGGATATCATGGACTGCAAAATCCAAGGGGAGGTTCTGTGCGAGCTGGGCTTCCTGTCGGAGAGACTCCACTAAAGAATGTATTGCTTTAAATATATATCACCTATCTCCACCTCCTTGCCAGGTTGGGTGTTAGTAGGATAGGGAATCCCAAACATTATTTCAAAGGGGGGACAGCTGAATGTCTCCCCTTTGTTTTGCTCTTATTCTTGCTAAAGCTAATGGTAGAAGTCGTGTCCACGGCATCTTAATTTCTAAAACCAATTTCAAAAGATGCTTCTTAATGTTCCCATCCATCCTTTCCACTCTACCAGAAATCTGAGGATGCCAAGGGGTATGCAAGCCCCATTGAATCCCTAGGGCAGTCATGACACCTTGAAGGACCTTTCCTGTAAAATGAGTGCCTCTGTCTGAATCTATTGCCTCTAGCAGCCCATATCTCGGAATTATTTGTTCTAAGAACACCTTATTTACAGATCCAGTTGTTGCTGAGGCAGTTGGAAATGCCTCGGGCCATCCCATCAACTGACATACTACTACCATAGAATCATAGAATCATAGAATGCTTAAGTTTGGAAGGGACCTCTAGAGGTCATCTAGTCCAAATCCTCTGCACACGCAGGGTCACCTAGAGCATGTGGCACAGGACTGCATCCAAGCAGGTTTTGAAGATCTCCAGAGAAGGAGACTCCACAACCTCTCTGGGCAGTCTGTTCCAGCGCTCTGTCACCCTCACTGTTAAAAAGTTTTTCCTTAAGTTCATGTGGAACTTTTGGTGCTTCAGTTTGTGGCCATTACCTCTAGTTCTGTCAGTGGCCACCAGGGAAAAGAGGCCAGCACCATCCTCCTCACTGCCTCCCTTGAGGTACTTATAGACACTGATTAGATCCCTTCTCAGCCTTGTCTTCTCCAGGCTGAACAGGCCCAGCTCCCTCAGCCTCTCCTCATAGGGCAGATGTTCCAGGCCCCTGATCATCCTTGTGACCCTGTGCTGGACTCTCTCCAGCAGCTCCACATCCCTCTTGTACTGTGGGGCCCAGAACTGGACACAATACTCCAGATGCGGCCTCACCAGGGCTGAGTAGAGGGGCACGATCACCTCCCTCAACCTGCTGGAGAAGCTCTTCTTAATGCACCCAAGGATCCCATTGGCCTTCTTGGCCACAAGAGCACACTGCTGCCTCATGGTCAACTTGCCGTCCACCATGACAGCCAGGTCGTTCTCTGCAGAGCTACTCTCTAGAAGGTCAGTCCCCAGCCTTTACTGGTGTCTGGGGTTATTCCTCCCCAGATGGAGGACCTTGCACTTGGCCTTGTTGAATTGCATGAGGTTTTTCAGCGTCCAGTCGTCCAGTCCTTCCAGGTCCCTGTGGATGGCAGCGCAGCCCTCTGGGGTATCGGCTACTCCTCCCAGTTTGGTATCATCAGCAAACTTACCGAGGGAGCACTCTGTGCATTCATCCAGGTCATTGATGAATAAATTGAACAGGACTGGACCAAGGACTGACCCCTGGGGGACCCCGCTAGCTACAGGCCTCCAACTAGACTCGGCACCGCTGATCACCACCCTCTGAGCTCTGCCATCCAGCCAGTTCCTAATCCACCTCACTGTGCACTCATCTATCCCACACTTCCGGAGCTTGCCCAGGAGGATGTTGTGAGGGATGGTGTCAAAAGCCTTGGTGAAGTCAAGATAGACAACATCCACCACTCTCCCCTCATCTATCCAGCCGGTCATTCCATCATAGAAGGCTATCAGATTAGTCAAGCATGATTTCCCCTTGGTGAATCCATGCTGACTACTCTTGAGCACCTTCTTTTCCTCCATGTGCCCGGAGAAAACAGCCAGTATGAGCCGTTCCATCACTTTTCCGGGGATGGAGGTGAGGCTGACTGGCCTGTAGTTGCCTGGGTCCTCCTTCTTGCCTTTTTTGAAGACTGGTGTGACATTGGCCTTCCAGTCTTGGGGCACCTCCGCCGTTCTCCAGGATCTTTCAAAGATGATGGAGAGCGGCTTAGCTATGACCTCTGCCAGCTCACGCAGCACTCTGGGGTGCATCCCATCAGGGCCCATGGACTTGTGGGTATGGAGTTTCCTTAGGTGCTCTCTGATCCAATCCTCCTCTACCCAGGGCAAGTCTTCCTCTCCCCCGGCTTCTTCTCTTGTCCCTAGGGCCTGCGGCTCTAAAGGGCCTGTGACTGTGAGGCAATATCCAGCTGACTATAGAAGGCCTCATCAACCTCCTCGTCTTGGTCAGGTGGCCTGTAGCAGACACCCACCACAGTGTCTCTCACATTGGCCTGCCCTCTAATCCTTACCCACAAGCTCTCAACTCGCTCATCCTGCACTCCCAGGTTGAGCTCCATGCATTCCAGTTGCTCTCTCACATAAAGAGCAACTCCACCACCTCGCCTTCCCAGCCTGTTCTTCCTAAAGAGCACATAGGCTTCCATGGCAGCGCTCCAGTTGTGCGAGCTATCCCTCCACGTCTCTGTGATTCCAATGAGATGATGTCGCTGGGACCACACACATATCTAGTTCGTCCTGCTTATGACCCATGCTTCGCACATTGGTGTACAGGCATTTCAGGGAAGTAACCAAGCCCGTAGGTTTCCCAGGAGGGGTGAAAGAGGACCCTCCGTGATCATTTCATAACCACACTTCCCCACTACCATACTCCTGCTGGATGCCATCTGACCTAGGCTGCGCGGTACTGTTCGCCGTGTCTGTGTGACACTCGCCTTCCCCCTTCTTGTCTAGTTTAAAGCCCTCCTAACCAGGTTGGCCAGCCTTTTGGCAAAGAGACGTGTGCCCCTCTTGCTGAGATGGATACCATCATTTCCCACTAGCTGGTGGTCATAAAACAGAGTCTCATGGTCATAGAAGCCAAAACCCTGTTGCCAAGGCCAGCGGCACAGCCAGTTGTTAATCTGCCATATCCGCCTTCTCCTCCTTGAATCCATTCCCCTCGTTGACAGGATAGAGGAGCACACTACCTGGGCTCCGTACCTTTGATGGCCATCCCTAGGGCTCTGAAGTCTTGCTTGATATCCCTCATTTTCCCCATGGCATCATTAGTGCCCACATGAAACAGTACCAGAGGGTAATAGTCAGACTCCTGAACAAGCCTTGGGAGCCTTTCTGGGACATCCTTTATTTGGGCCCCTGGCAAGCAGCAGACCTCTCTGGATGAGGGGTCCGGTCTACACATCGGCGCCTCCGTGCCCTGCAGCAGGGAGTCACCCACGACGATTATCCGCTGCTTCTTCCGGGTGCTCCTTTTCTCTCTTAGGGGGAGCAGCCTTGCAGCATGGACCAGACTGCCTCTCTGTAGACAGCCCCCTAGATGGGCCTTGGTTCAAGGCCTCCTCTATCTGATCCCCAAGTTCCAGGGCCTCGTACCTGTTGGATGTGGTCACAGGTGTAGGTGAGGTGGGCCATGGAAGGGATCTTCTGCCACCTCGAGTGGGAACCTGTTTCCATTATTGATCATCCCTCAATACTGTTAATTCTGCCCCCTCTGCCCTATGGGGTATCGAGGGGTTCTCTGAGTGGCTTTCCTGGGAAGACTGCAGAACGCAGCTCCACCAGTCTATTTCTTTTTCACATTCCCTGATGGCCCTCAGCCGTTCTACCTCCTCCTTTAGCTCCGCCACCAGGCTGAGCAGGTGGCTGCTGATCAAGGAGCTAAGGCAGGCTGTGTTTTCTCCAATCCCCTGGACCGCTGCATGTTTCTGTGGCGGTTCAGTCTGTGTCGCCACAGTCTTCCTGGTGGAATCTCTCCGCCAAGTGGAGACCATGGCTTTACCTAATCTCCCGCTGCTGGAAGAGTCTGGGGAGAGGATTCTTTTCCACACCTGGGAGGAGACTCCCTGACCCCTGCCTGCACCAACTGCCGCACCACGCCCTGCCTGATGCCCTGCGCTCCTGGTCGCTTGCGCTCCCTGGGGGCAGCTTTTGAAAACCCTGTCTGCCCTGCTGGCCCCGCCCCCGCTGAGTCAGAGCCGCCTCTGGCCGGGAGCTCAGCACTGCCCACACGGGGGTCAGCGCTGGGGCTGCGTCTCACTCTGTTGTTCGCCTCTAGACAAGGAGCTCCGGCACGAGAGTCTGCTCCAGAGCCCTTCCCTTCGAGATCACATCCGGGCAGGTTCTGAGTATCTCCAAAGAAGGAGACTCCACAGTCTCTCTGGGCAGTCTGTCCTGGGGCTCTGTCACCCTCACAGGAAAGAAGTTCTTCTTCACCTGGACATGAAACTTCCTATGTTTCAATGTGTTCCTCTAACCCCTTGTTCTGTCACCAGCCACCAACAAGAAGAGTTTAGCCCCATCCCCTTTACATTCTCCCCTCAGGTATTTGGACATATGGATAAGGTCCCCTCTCAGTCTTCTCTTCTCCAGGCTAAAGAGGCCCAGGTCGCTTAATTTTTCCTCATACGATAGATGCCAAAGTCCCTTAATCATGTTCACTGCTCTACGCTGGACCCCTCTAGAAGCTCCACATTCCTTTTGTACTAGGCTGTCCAGAACTGTACACAGTACTGCAAGTGTGGCCACACCAGAGCTGAGAAGAGGGGCAGGATGAGCTCCCTCAACCTGCTGGCAACACTCCTGAATGCAGGCTAGGATCCCATTGGCCTTCTTGGCTAAGAGGGCACATGACTGCTGCCTCACGCTTACCTTGTTACCCACCAGGACTCCCAAATCCCTCTCCACAAAAGGGTTTTTTAGCAGCTCAACCACTAAGGGATATTTCTGGAAAATATGTCTCAGGAAACAGTGGCGTTTATTCCAAGGAGTTTCCCAAAAGCATGCTTCTCTCTCATTTCTGTCAGTTTCCTTCCTTGTCTCTTCAGCAAAAGGCAAAGGAAAGGGAAATCGTCCCAGGGCTTCAGATTGGAGGAAAGCCGTGAGTCCCTTTCCCTCTTACTCTGAAGTGATATTGCCAGGCCTGTGGGGACACAGAAGAGAAATAAGAAAGATTAGGACTGGCCTGTGTTCTTTTTCAGTGCATGAAGATCACTTCTCACCCCCTCTTCTGTCCCTTCACTTGAGCCTTCCTCACAGCCCTCTAATGCCCCTAAGGTAATCCTAGCAGGTCAGCACAGGTATGCATTGTCTTGTGGACATGACTGATGAGCTGAGCTAAACCAAAACTGTGCATGCCCTAACTCTGAAAGACCTAGCAGGTACCTTCCCATGAGAACCGAAGAGGGCCTTCTCATGTCTTTCTGGGAACGCAGTAGTAACATATGTATTGCAATTTGTATAACATATGTATTGCATATAGTATGACCTTCACCCTTTATAGCAAAGCCAGGACAATGTCAGCCAATGGGGCCAAATGAAGCCTCAGGAAGGCATCTTTCACACTCACTGCCCATAGAAGTGAGTTTTCTTTCCCACAAATCCACAGGGCATATGGATTTTCTCAGTCAGTAGCACATACCTCTTCCACCCACTTCCCCACTCGATTGTTAACTTTCTGAACTGGGAGCCTGGCTGCAGGACGGCCCTTCCTCCTGCCCTTCCTTGGCTTCTGGGAGGATGTCCCGGGGATGGCTGGAAATACGCTGAAAAGAGACAATATAGAGAGGTGCTGTGAGCACAGAGGGACTTTGCTCTCCGTCCTGTCCTCACAGGAATCTGCAGCTGAAGGCAGTTCCGTTGGCTGTTGCCATGAATGATATGGGCTCAACTGACTGTGTTCACATGAACAGAGACAGAGATCACCCCCCGCTGAAATGCCCAGAGCTGCAAGATGTGACCACAGGAATGCTCCGTATGCCCAGATACAGGCTCTCTCTTGATGCAGCAAGAAGAGCAGGTTTCATTACAGATGGAGCCTCTAAGGGACACAGATCCCCCATCCTGGCAAACATATTGAACGCTGTCTGAAAGTCCCAGCTCCTTCATGGGATCCAAAACTCTTAGAGCTGCCTGGAACCTGTTGCACCTAGGAAGCATCTCACCCACACAAGCACACGGCTACAGGGTCACCCTCATCCGTTCCTCCAAGTGTCTCACCTGCCATAAGTTCCTTTTCTCTCAGGTTTTGTCCCCTGTTCTCCTGGCATATTTCTGTTTGCAAGTGTCGGTGGCGCGCCACTTTTTCTGGAGAGGAGACGATTGGCAGGAACATTTCCTGTAGGCAGAAGACAAGAAAACCCTTCAGGACAGCATTGCAGAGGGCTCTTGAAAAGGAAGGCTATGCAGTTCTTCTCAGCCTGAGGTCAAATTGTGAGGTGTCAGGCTGATTCCTCTGAAGCCTTTATTCCTGGCTGGACTTTGGCCATTCTGGACACTGCCTTCTCTCTGTCTTTTCATTTGTACTTTACAACATCATTTCTTGGACTAGCGCTTTTCTCACTCTCTGTCCCGTTGTGAAAAAGGAGACTTGCTGGGATGTATGGGTGGCCTAACAGAGTGTCTCTGAGGGCGGTAATTTAAGGCAAGGGAGCAGATCCTTGGATGTGCCTACTGATCTCACATGCCTAGAGTTCCTCTGTTGACACAATCAAAAGAAATGAGTTGCTTTGGGGGTGTTTATGAGGCATGTTTAGGAGAGCAGGACATGGAAATGGAGGAAAGTTGAACTTGGAGATATTAGTACAGTTGGGAGCGTTGTGCTGCACTGAGGTCTTGTTCCCTCAGGACTCACTTGAGATTTGCCCTACTGGGGTAGCAGCGTCACATCTAGCGCCTCATGCTACCTGAGCCATCACACTGTCACTTGGCTTCCAATGGCCTACCCAGGAGCACAGAAGGAGAAGGCAAAAGCCTCCACCAAGAAGCAGCAGCTCCATTACCTTCCTGGACAGTGCTGGCCTCTCCTCTCCTCTCCTCCTCCTGCCTGGCCTTTACAGGTGCGCCAGGTGGATTTCGATCTCTACTCTCCAGTTTGTACCTGAAAAGCAGAAAAGGCATCACGCTAAACGCGAGGGGGCACTGCACTTCCTTTGCACCTGGTGTGAATAGTGGGGACACAGGAGCATTTGGGAGGTGCTGGGAAGTCCCTCTTTTTTCAAAGCGCAATAGGCAGAAGAGGCCAGATGCTGGAGGAGTCTCTCAGCAAGTTGAGAGGCATCATGAAGACCTCCAATGCCTGGAGGGGATGACCTTTCTTCTCTGACTCTTCCCTGTGCTTCCTGTGAAACTGCCAAAGCAATTTCAACCCAAATCCCCTGTGTGCTTTTGGGATCATCACCCATCTCCTGTTCCTGCTCCTGTTCAGGCAGAACACTTTAGTCCTCTTTCCTACTCCTTTCCAGCATCCTTTCTAATTCCTGTCTCACCCTCCAGATCACTTGCAAGCCTTCCCAAGAACATCTCCATGCATGTGTAAAAAAGAACCTGTATCTCCCAGACACGTAATGGAACAAAACACTTAGCACTATGTGAGCCAGGAGAAAGCTTTTTACTTGACTAGTACAGGCTTTACTTTGGCCTACATAGGTCTCTGCCCCTCTGCCAAAAAAGAAAAAAAAAGAAAAAGAAAGAGATGACTCAAGTGAATATTTGAAAACACCATTGTGAAGCATTTCATTCATGCAGATGTCACAGAAGAACAGAAGACTTGAAAATGTCCCAAGGTAGCAACTGCCAGGAACCTTTACTTTGATGCACATTTGAAAGGGTTGTTCATGAATGGCTTTCTGAGTAGCCTTCACAAGGCTTGGAAACACAAGGTTACAAAACATGCCATGAGCAGCTGCTTGCTTGGCCAGCCAGGGGCTAAGAAGGAAACATACTCACTCGGGAAAGACAATGACATGACCAGAGCGGGTCTGCGAAAGTGCAGTTTCAGAGCCCGACAGCACCGAATTCCTCATCTGCGGCATCTGCAAACGAGACAGACATCTGGGACATGGTACCAAGAATATTATCCAAGTGCTCACAGGGGAAACAAACTCTTCTACTGCTTAGAGAAGAAACTGCTTTTGAAACTTTCGATTGTTCTATTCCCATCAGCAGCCCCTCAGTTATGCACCATAACAAGTGGAGAGAAAAAAAGGAGAAGGGGGAGGAACCTACTCAGGCCTTTGGCAAGGGTCAGCATTCAGAGAGTCAGTTAGCTTAAGTCTTTCCAAATGCAGAAATCAAAGGAGGCAAGCACATGAGAAGGCATTTCACTAAGTGGGCCACTGTGTTTTTCCTGCTGTCTAGACCTGATGCCTCCTCAGCTGATGAAGAAGGGGTCAGATGTGGGGTTAACCCCACAGTCTCTCCCAACATTCTCTCCCTCTGGGCCTTGCTCGTTCTGTGCCTCTGCTTCCTGCCCAGAGAGTGGGGTAAGCACTCATCACTGATTTACACGCTGAACTAGGAATGCTACAGAGCAAGAGGACCATGAGGATCCAATATTGTGAGCAGTTTATCCCAGTCACACTCAGGCCCTCCAACGTCAAAGGGAGGGGAATGAGGTCAACACAAAGTTGACAGAGAGGTCTGACATCTCCATTTGCCCTCGCAACTTTATCCCATGAGGAGATCAGGCCGAGCTTCCGGGGGGGGCCCAGAGCAATAGTTTTCAACAGCTTAAGGGGAATCAGCTGAGCTTGCTGCCTTACCATACCAGACATGTTCTAGAGAAAAATAGTTTCCGAGGACATCCTCACAAAAAGGGGCATGAAAGCAAGGCTTTTTGCAAGGAGCAAAGTCTGGTGGGACAAAAAAAACCCACAAAGCCTCCTGTTGTCTTGGCCTTTTTTCCTGAGATTGTTGAAATTGGCTCCTGGGTTGTATGAATCTTGAGTGGACCCAGTACACTTCTGCACAGGTTCAACTTCATTGCCAAGTCCTCTGAATGCCCAAGACAAACTGTCCCGGTAGCTGGCATTCCTCTCAGCCAGGACTGTCCATGTCCTTCCACAGTTTATGGCAGGCTAATAGAATTGCATTGCCTTGGGAATTCAAAAAGGTAATGGGGAGCACTGGAGAACTTACCGCAAGAAGAGCCGCTAGCATCTGCTCGGTCCCATTAAGTCTTTCCAGGAACTCTTTGTAAAATTGCATTTTCACATCTGCCCCTTCAATTATAAGCATGCCAATGTTCTTGAGTACAAACACAACATTCTTCCCACTCTTGATGCAGCGGCGGAAGAGGCGCAGGGTCTCCTTTACGCCAGCCTCCACCGTTTCACGGGGAAGAAGGACGTATGCGGCTATGTGAGCAAATTTCAGGGGCTCACAAAGCTTATGGCCTAGAAAGCAGACCAAGAGGAACAAAGTTTCTAGCAGAACACACTGAAACACAGCACCAACAGATTTGTGGTCTTCAAGCAAGCAGCTGCTTGAGAACTTCTTGCACTTTCTGGGAAAAATCATGCGGGAAGATGCTCAAAGCACTCTGCAAGCAGATGTGCCAAGCGGACAGCAATACCTTCTCCCCTACTACAGAGTAGGAAAGAAATGGATACAATCATCTCCTACGAATGTGAGGTTCGATGGCAGGACAAGGAGAGGAGGAAGGGAGCAAGTTGCCTTAATGGGTGCCAGGTCACAGGACTTGGGCCAAACTCTGTCCTTTCCACATTGAGAAAGATTTCACTGGCCCATGTCACATGGATGATAGAAAGAAGGAAAAAAAAAAACACTCACTGGTGTCCCATTCTCTATTTGAGGGCTCTGTAAAGCTGACTTTGGCCTACTACAAGGTGCAAGGGGAAGGGAAAAAGCAGCATGAATGCTGCTATTTGCCTTTACAGAATGTCAGCTAAAATGAGGTCAGGGAGAGAGGGAGTATAATGGTAATCGCCATGCTGAGGTCCTGAGAGCTACAAATGGAAGCTGTTTGGAGAACGTGGTGATGGAAGTCTGGAGCTCTAATAGTCACTGCTGAATAGAATTTATGCCCTGCTCAAAGATGTCCCAAAAAAAGGGAAGCCCAAGTTTCAGCATGTCCTCTTACCAGGGGCATAGGACTTATCATAGGTGCGGCTGTGAACCTCCGCAATACTCTTTGAAAGATTGAACACGGGTCTGTGAACAGTCACAAGGCCGTATTTCCTAACAGCGACTTGCTCCGTCACCACACCAAAGGTGCCAAGCCGAATAACTCTGACTCCCTGCAAAGAAGAAGGAAGAAAAGCATTATTCGAGTGCTAGGTGAAGAGGCTTCTGACTGGTCAGCTGCATGAGGATGGAGCTTAGTGTCCTGCTCAATCCTGCTGTGCAAAGGGGATGAATGGAGGAGTGGGGAAAGCCTTGGAGAACCCTTGGAGAATGTCTTTAGAAGAGCACCTGAGGTGTTTTCATTCCCCTTCTTCTCCATGCTCTCAAAAAATGCTAGGAAACGTAGAGAACTCATCCCTCAAATACCTCCAGTGAAGAAGAAGGGCTTCTGGGGAGATGCATAATGGCAGACCCACCTTGTTCAACATCAGCTGATCTCGAATGTACTCGGAGACTCCTTCCCAGATAGCAAGGGTCTCTGGAAAAGAAGTGGAAGACACATCAGGCTCTGTGTGGCCCCGCTCACAAAGGTGCAGCACATGGTTAACCAAGGAGGTGACACCTGCAGTCGTACTCAATGAGCAAACTGAGTCCAACCCTGAGAGGGCCTCAGCAGCTGAGATCGAGATGGCATTAATGGGGAGGCCTGGCAGCTCAGGTAGGCCTTCCCCACTGGGAGACCCCTGTGGCAGGGACTCCTGAGTGGGGTGTCCTGGGACAGTGGGGATAGCATGAGGGTTGGGAGCCAGGAATCCTGGCAGCCACACTGCCAAGTGAGGCAGAGGGGACCATGAGCCTGGGCTCTGGCAGCAGTTCCAGCCCCATCCACGCTCCTCCAGCGCCAGGCTTTCCACAGCCATGTTCACAGTTCATGATCTCCGTGAGACTTCCCGAGATAGAGCTCCCAGAGGCCTTACCATGTGCTGGCAGCACTGGCAATGGCTGCCCATGGGACCTGCCATGGCCAGGGTCCCAGAGCTCCATCCTAGTTTCTTTGCTCTGGATGAAGAGCAAACAGGAGGTGATGAGGAAACAGCTCCTCTCCTGCTCCTCCTGTACACGTCACCTCAGCCCTGTGCTACTCTGGCCGCCCCTCGCTGGTTCCCGCTCAGGGTCGTGGGCTCCTCGCAGCAGAGCAGAGCCAAGAGCAGTCCCAGCGCGTGGGCTCTCCCAGGCTCGTCGTGACGTGTGAGGAAAGGTCGCAGCGTGCGCTCTGACTGCTGTGCCTGTGACACGGGATGTCCCCTGTGAGCACAGCCCATGTCACAGAGGGGTCTGACCCTCCTCACCACGGGCCAAGCTAGGGCTGGCCCTGCGGTGGAGAGGGACTGCATGGGGTGCTCAGGGGCTGCCCTTGCGCTACACAGACTGTGAAACAAAGATGAATCCTCCTTTCACCGTGGGTCTTGGCTTAGTCGGGCACTGCAACTGCACGCACATGGCCATGGCTCCGCGCGCAAAACCTGTCTGCCAGGGAGGACAACGAGCTTCACGCCACACTCACCCCACAGCTGCATAGTGCAGGTGGCTGCTGCCACCACGGGAGGGAGTGCTAACCACTGAGCCCACCAGCCCACTGAGCTGTTCAGGGTGGTTTGCAGCCAGCCTGACTACAAACTGCTGCCTAAGGAAGTATGAAGGCCAAGGTCACTGTGAGAACGAGAAGGATAAGGGAAGTGAGACCACCAAATTGAGGGATGAGATCCCCCGCTCTGGAGTTTGCGCAGGCACAGTCCTAGAAGGATGATATAACAGAAAGAGGGAGATTTACCCACCCCTGGGTGGTCTCCTGGCATGTACTGGCCCTAAGTGACCGGACGCCCCAGGGGATAAAATACGAAGGTCAGATTTGGGGGACGGAGACTCCCAATATTGAGGCCAATGTTGTCTTCTGCGGGGACGCCCGCTATGATTGAGAGCCTGCCAGCCCCTCCAGACTGCTACCTTGGAGAGATGCGTGGTCTCATAATTCTGCTGGCAAGTATTATTCAGTCAGTAACTTTTTCGTATTCACATTTACTAACCAATTCATATTCATTTGTACTTGTATCTATGTTGTGTTTATTAAAGACATCATTGTTATTAAGTGTACTTTTTGTCCTTGAATTGCCAAATCCTGAGCCCATCTGGCACACATGGGATGCAAGGAAGTCAAAGGGAACACCTGATAGGTCTGTCCTGCCTGCTTTGGTAGGACACTTAGCCATGGCTTGAGCACCAGACTGACACAGAGACCTCTACTCATGATAAGAATATGATGCAGGTAGTCATTTTTGGCCACACAGCGATCCCAGGACATGGCAGCCAGGAGAAGGCTTTTGATGTTGCTCAGTGAAACCACAAAATGCACCTGGGCAGCACAGTCAAGGAAGGAGAATTTGCCAACTTCTGCCAGAAAATCCAACACCATTTCTAGCTGAGTGACTGATATGTAGCAGATAGCCTTAAACTCTGATGAATCACGGACAAGAACAGCTGCTTAGGAAATGTGCTTACAAAAGCATTCACATTATCCAAGTGAAAACCACAGGATGGTCTTCCTGGTCTTCCTAAGAGAAGTCTTTAATTCACTAACACACAAAGTTTTAATATTTCTTTGTTTGTTTTCCTGGCATACTTACCTTTTTTTTTTCTTTTAGGTTTATTTTTGGAGTTCTAGCTATGCCAAATCTCCAAGATAAAAATAGGGTTTTGGGAGGGGAAAGTGGTCAGCATCTGATTCTTAATCTACCTACCTATGCATATGAATGAATAGGCAGACTGGAATTTTTACTCATTGTTCCCATCCTTTCCTTAAAAGAGAATCTTTCTATTACGGGCACAGATCTGATTTTGAATTCTTCCGTCTCACTGTTCAGTTTCTCCCTCTCTTTCTGGCACTCCTCAGCATTTCTTCTCTTTCTGCATCTAATTTTTGAGAGCCTCCCATCTTATTTCTATCAGCTATAGCTTGTACTTCAAAGAAGAAGCATTAACTGATGTTACTCTCCAGCAGAACACTTTATTTGAAACTTGAAAACTTCATTTGAAAACATGACTATATGATGAAAATTTAGTAAAACTAGTAATAAAAATTGACAGCAATTTATTTTCACTTTACCACTCCATTTTGAGTAGTCTTTCTGTTCCTTTCAGTCTTAAAGCCTTTTGTTCTGATTAGGAGACTGTTTTGTGCCCAACAACCACATAGCACCACACAGACCTCCATCACTGCCTGAAGTGCAGGAGAATGTTGGTGGGGCCTGACACAACAGTGCTGCCATGAAGCTGATCTTTGAGACATGCTATTCCTCAACATTGGCTGTAACGGGCCACATTCTGATGGAAGACACCATGAATGCTGAGATCCTGTTGAGATTTGTCAAGGATTGACTTCATACAAGCCACAATGATTCTCATGGCTTTCTGGCCTCCTCAGCCATCCCCAGGCAATGGTGCCAAGCATTTTTCCAGGCTTCTTTCATTTGCTGATTCCTTAGGCTGAATATGAAGGGATTTAAAAGAGGAGTCACAATGCTGGAGAGAACAGAGAGGATTTTGTTGAGGTGTCCAGGGTTCGCGTGGCAAGGCCTGACATAGATGAAGATGGAGATGCCAAAACCCAGGGAAACAACAGTGAAATGAGAAGCACAAGTGGCAAAGGTTTTCTGCCTGCCCTGGGCAGATGGGATACGGACTATGGTCAAAATGATCCAGGTGTAGGAGAACACAGTCAGTGCCAAAGAGCCGAGGAGCAGGAGAATGGACACCACAAAAGCCCTCAGCTCAGCAACCCAGATGTCCGTGCAAGCGAGGTGCAGGAGAGGTGCACTGTCACAGAAGTAGTGGTCAATGATGTTGGGACCACAGTATGGCAGCTTGGCTTTCAGGATCACTAACGGCAAGATCAAGACCACGCCACCCACCCACGCACCCAGAAGAAGCTGGCCACACATCCTTTCCGTCATGATGGTGGGATACCTCAGGGGGTGGCATATTGCCACGTAGCGGTCATAGGACATGATGGCGAAGAGGATGAACTCTGTTGCAGCCAGGGAGAAATAAAAGTAGAGTTGGCTAAAGCAGCCAGCAAAGGAGATGGTCTTCTTCTCTGACAGGAAGTTTGCCAGCATTTTTGGAACAACAGAGGAAGTCATGGACATTTCAATGAAGGACAAATTGCTGAGGAAGTAATACATGGGAGAATGGAGATGGCAGTCTGTATAGACCAGTACAATGACAAGAGCATTTCCCAAGACAGTCACTAAATAAACGAGCAGGAACACCACAAAGAAGATGATCTCCACTTCATAGCGGTTTGGAAATCCCACGAGAACAAACTCAGTCACAGGCGTGACATTCCCCATCCAAATGTGCTTTCTGTCATGGTGAGAGGAAGACAGCAACACAGTTTCTTTAAAGATTCAATTCATTCATTCAAAATAAAATCTTTCCTCACTACTTACATCTCCATTTCTCCATTCCTCCCCATTCCACAAATATTTGTTATTGTTCTTTCCTTCAAAAAAAAAAAAGGCGGGGGCGGGGGGAGAGATAGATAGATTTAAGATGCAGGTCTTTGCTGCCAAGGTCCTTCCACCTCTGTAACACCAAATCAAAAATTGCCATCAAATCACAATATGCAATGCACTCTTTTCCTGCTACGTTTCCAACTTCCCTATTTGCAGGTCATGCATGCACAAAGCAGCAAAAACTGCTGCAAGGAAAATATTCTCCTCTTATGCTTGTGCTTTTGAACTTACCTTCTGCACAAAGAACACCCCATATATTTACATTTGATAACTTGCTGAAGCTATCTGTGTCCAAGTTCCCAAAGAGCTCTGCAGTTTCAGGAACCTGTGGAGTTGCAGCATTCTTCTGTTCCAGCAAATTGTGGAGAGATACAGAATAGAAGTGGATGCCTCCTACATTCCCAGTTTGTATTGTAACAGCAGAGGAATTCACTTTCTAACAGAGTTACAGCATGGCCCAGAGAAGGACAAATACAAAGGAGCAATGTCATGATATAGTAACCCACAAGACTCAGAGTATTAGAGTAAAAAACATTTTTCACCCCTGCTGATGGTATAAGCAGAGCTGTTATATGTGGGCTCTGATAATCTGAACACCATAGCATGAGAACTGAAACACACATTCTGTAGTTTGTGCAAGCTCTAACTGCTAAATCCTACGGGAGCGAACCTAGTCATCTTGAGAAAACTGAAGCAGTTTATAACTTTGAAACCACCCAAAGCATGTTGTCCAGAAGATAAAGTTCAGGAGGAAGGCGGAAGTCTTCTTCTTACGTGTGTTTTTATTTTCTTTTTTAATTAATTATTTATTTTTAATGAAGAGAGCACATTTCAGAGTGAGCCAATTATTCCTGATAGACAGTCTTAGAAATGACATAGAGATGATAATTGGCTCCCTTAGAAACATTTGAACCTTGAAAGCTGGCAATTTCTGACTCAGGGGATTCAGGCAGACAAGTCTCACCTGAAGTTTGCAAAAGTAGAAAACCTTTCTTCTTTGTAGAGAACAACAGCATTGTCCAATATTTCTGATGAAAAAACAATCACTTCAAGGGTCTTTTCTTTCAGAGAGACCATAGTAATGAGGAGAATCAGCTCACTATGGAAGGATCCCACCATGGGCTTTTCCGAGATATGGTCTATCTATTTGAGGCTAGAATGGGGCTAGCTGAGGACTCGTATGTTGACACTTTTCACATTCACTCTGATGAACACTAGAAGGAGATATCCTTAGTGGCATATGGTGCTCTCCTGGGCAGTCCTCTTGTGCTCTTGGACACAAACAAAATATTTTTTTTGTATGTATCTTTGTTGTGCTACCCTCATCAATAGGAAAAAGGCTCTGGCTTGATGCTGTTAAGGCTGAGGCTGTAGGTCCGAGCTTGCTGCATGACAGCCTCTAGGGACATTTGAGAGTGTGAATTTGTTGGGGAGGTCTCACAGAACTCTCCTATGTGACAACAGCCAATACAACTGGAGTGCATCCTGGGACACTTACTTGGCAATGTGCTCATCTTTTCCCTCTGAGGGGTCCTATTCCAGACAGAGGCCTGGAGAAAGACGGTGGCCAGCACGTCAAGGGGAGTTGCTACTGCCTCAGACTCACAGATGGCAAGGCCCCATTTTGAATACTGATCCCAGTTATGGGCCTCCAGACCAGGAGGGATGCGGGAAACTTTGGAGAATCCAGCAGGAAATGGTAAGGTGCCGACTGCAAAACTCCACTGAGGCAATATCGGGGCATCAGATGTTTTTTAGTGCGGCAAAGAGGAGGCTAAAAACACTGCATCAGAAGGTGCTAGGAGACGTGTCCAACATCCTTTCAAGGCATCTCTCATCTATGTCTATTGTCTTTAAAATGCTTGGAGATTAGGGGAGAACTGAGATGATGGGAGGAAAGCAAAATTTGCACCCACCGTCAAAAATGACCATAAGGATGATCTGGGGACCTATAGGTCAATTAAGCACAGTGTGGTGCTTAGGAAATTCTTGGAGTCCTCCTGGAAGATATTTCTTGGCAAATAAAGGAGGAACAGGCAGCGTGGAGTGACCAAGATTACGGCCTACCTATCTGGCTGACTTACCTGCCTGCCTGCCTGCTGGACCTGAGTGTCTTACACAGGGCAAAGACTAGATTTGTGGAGGAGATCAAGCACTGTAAGTCATTTTCTGTTTACTTGAAGAAGGGATTTGACATGACGTCCAACAATCGTCTTGTATCCGCGTTAGGATGTCATGGTCTGAATGGTTCTCTTAATTTTGGTCTGGATGGTCCTCTTAATTTTATCATATCAGAGGTGGCAGAGTGCTGCCATCATGTTGGCAAATGTCCTGGAGGAGAGGGGATTGTAGGTAAGTTCGAGGGTATAGATGCTATCCAAAGGGACCTTGACAGGCTGGAGGAATGGGCCAACAGAATCCATATGAGTTCAAACAGGGACAAATGCAAACTCCTGCCCTTGGAAGGAACAGCCCCCTGCTGTGATCCAGGCTATGGATACCTGGCTGGGAGCAGCTCTGTGGGGAAGGCTCAGTGGAAGATCCAGATGGACCGGAAGTGAACATGTGCCCTGGCAACAGTGCCATGTGCCCTGGCACAGGTGTGTCCAGGCAACAAGGAAGGCCAAGTGATCTCCCCATTCTGTCTGTACTCGGTAGACTACATCTGCAATTCTACCTCCAGTTTTGGCACCCTCAGTCCAGGGAGACATGGATAAACAGGAGGGAGTTCATTGAATATTCACGGAAATGTTCAGGAATTTTGAGCCTGGGAAGAGAGGCGGAGGGAATAGGACTCGTTCAGTGTGGAGAAAGGAAGATTCCGGTGAATCTCAGAGCAGCCTTTCAAAACCAACAGGGACATTTTTGAGAAGACAAAGTAAAGCTCTTCACAGTGGTGTATGGTGGGAGGAGGAATGGCAATGGATGTAAATTGAAACAAGAAAGCTCTCAAGAGGCAGTCCAGAGAGGCTGTGTGGTTTTCATCCTTCATAGACAAGGCTTGATGAAACTCTTGAGCCATTTCTCCCTGTCTTTGAGCAGGAACGCTTGGATCTCTTTCCTGCCTTTGACCCATCACTGGAACATCCCAGCATAGGCTTTGTTCAGTCCCACAATACCTATAAAATGTCCTCAACAAATTCTCCACAGACCCACATACCTGCTTCAATATCCCGCAAGGAATTTGCTCTTTCCCAGGAAACCTCAGATAATTTTATCTCCTTGTGACTGGTTGCACAGTAGTACTTGACCCTCTAGAGGGAAGCAGTAGGGAGAGTAATAAACTCAATGCTCATCAATCAGTGATCCAAGAGCTCTGGTCTCTCTTATCAAAAAGCTGAAGGACTGGGTTGCTGTTACTCATGTTATTCAGAGTTACTACGCATTTTACTCATGCTAACCAGGAGCCTTCTGGAATTCAGCCAAGGAAAGGGCTTCAGAGTCCTTCACCTGGGGTGGAAGAAACACAAAGGGCCCCTGCAAAAGGTAGATTTGGGGCCGATCGGTGAGAGAAGAGTTTTCTAAATACGGGCTTGGACTCTTGGGGAAGAAGCAGGAGTCACCCTTGTGCACCAGTGGCAAATGCCATCCACCGAGACAGGACTCGCATACTGCAGGCAGATAAAGGGGTTGAGATGTGTGAGGAAGCTGTTCCCTAAGCTGCAAAGTCCACCCCTGCCCTAGGAAGGAAGCCTGGGGTGGGAAGTCTGATCCTCCTTGTCCTGGTGTTGCCATTTAGTAATTTTCATGGATTAATTTTCACTCATGACTTGCAAGAAAACTATGTTGTTCTGGAACAAGAATCAAAAGAAGAATTTGTTTATGCATTTCCAACAAAAAAAAATATGCGGTTGTCGTTCTGTCTGAAAGCCTTCTTTACTACTTGATCACTCCTCCCAATAGTGCAGTAAAGAGTAGTCTCCTGATTCCCTGTGAGACTGGATCGGGACCAGGGCCAAACCACAGAGCACTGTCCCTTTGACATCTCTGCAGTTGTTGTGGCAGGAGGAGACTCTCACTGTATGTGCTGCTCCCATGCTCTTGCCCTCCCAGGGGGAGTGTGGATGGAGAGGAGCAAAGCCCTTCCCTGAGCCATGTCTGCCCCTGCATGCAGCACTTGTGTATGCACCACAGCTGTCCCTGATGCCAGCAGCAGGAGTGAGTGGGGTGAGGAAGTGCCCCTTCTCTGGGTGATGTCCCCACAGTTCTAATTGCCCCCAGGCTGTGTGGTAGAGGGGCCATGGAGAGCAGGAAGAGCTGATCCTGGTCAGGGAGCTGAACACAGCCCCTCCCTGGGCACCAGGGCTTCCCCCTGCACCATTCTGCCTACCAGGAGCCAGCAGTGGACCGAGGGCAGCATCCCCTTCCTTGGGGCTGGGGCATGGCTGAGCTCAGGGATGTTCCCATTCCTGCAGCACAGGCGTCTCTCATGATGCCAGAGCTGTGCAGGAGAGCCCCAGGCAGGACTCTGTGCCACCGTGGGAGACTCAGTTTGCCTGTGAACTGAAAGGTTAGTGATTCAAGCCCAGTCATGGATGGTGAACCCTTGGTAGGATGCCTGGGAAAGGGACCTTCTGCCTGGCACCCTGGCTTTTGCTCATGCTCAGCAGGAACTAGTGGAGAAAAAAACTATGATATCCCTGTGGCTCTGAATCAGGCTGAAGGGAAGGACTTGTGAATTGCTCAGGGAAGGACCTGTCTCCTAAGCCAGGGCTCCTGTGAATGGAACTATCATCCCGGGTGGGGCTGGTACCACTGATAGTCCCCTTCACACCTGGGTGTGCACAGATAGGTCCTGCCAAGGGATGTAAACTATGGCATAAGCTCCAAGGCCTAATGTCAATGAGAGCAGTCCTGCTTTTGGGTACATCCTGGGGATGTGTGGGAGCACAGGCTGAAGGACTCCCTGGTTGCACGTTATACTAACTTGCAGAGTTTCTGGCATGAAAGAGCTATTGCAGCTCTTGCCCATCCTGCAGGGACCAGTGGGAGATGGGAGTCCCTCAAGGCTGCAGACAGAGGCTCAGCAGGGGGGAACAAGGGCACCTGCAGTGGCACCAGATGTCCATGACCCTCTGATGGCATTCCACTCCAATTGACTTTCCTTAAAACAGACTACACACAAAGTCTCCTCCAAAGACCAATAATTCAAAAGATACACCACCACCAAGAAAAGAACTAAACATAATCAAGGAGGGCTATAAAATGGTAGATATTGAAAAGGGTTCACTAAATATCTTTTTGTTTGCAATTTTGATGTACTGTTTTCTTTTCATATTCAGATCCACACCATTAGAAAAGGTATTTTTAGGTCCTGCACAGAGTATAGAGGCCCAAACCAGCTGGGACAGTAATTGCTCCCTCTTTGCTCAGAGCCATTCCTGCTAGGAGATGTTGAGCTCTCTTGCCTGCTCTCTCTTGCCCTGCTCAGTTCCCCTCCACCCCAGACACCAGGATGCTGCAGTGATGAGGTGCAAAAGGTGTCTGCAGGTTGGCTGTGGATGAAGAGTTTCCTGCAGGTTTTGTGGCTGAGGAACTGTCAAGGGAAGGAGCCGTTAGATGGAGCAGCGAGAAGAGTGTTGTGGTGGCTGCCAAGGAGCAGCTGGATGATTTGGTGGGCTCAGTGGTTAAGGCTCCCTCCCGCGGTGGCAGCAGCCACCTGCACTATGCGGCTGTGGGGTGAGTGTGGCGTGATGCTCGTTGCCCTCCCTGGCAGCCAGGTTTTGCATGCACAGCTGAGGCCATGTGAGCGCATTCACAGTGCCCAACTAAGCCAAGACCCACGGTGAGAGGAGGATTCATCCCTGTTTCACAGTCTGTGTAGCGCAAGGGCAGCCCCTGAGCGCCCCATGCAGTCCCTGCCCACTGCAAGGCTAGCCCTGGTTTGGCCCGCGGTGAGGATGGCCAGACCCCTCTGTGACAGTCCTGTTTTTAGGTACATCTTGGTGATGTGTGGGAGCACAGGGAAATGGAGGCAGTCCGGGAGGGATCCTGGCAGTGATTTAGCAAACATGCAGGGCAGTCTATGAGAAGAGCGGGGCAAGGGAGCTCGAGAGGCAGCGACTGAACCAGAGAGTGCAGATAGGTTGTCTGCAGGTTGAGGGGTTGAGGGGAAGTACAAGGCAGCTTTGCACTAGGATGAGGGGCAAAGCCAAGGGTTTGTAAGGATATATGAGGAACTGAGGCAAACCCACAGATGTTCATTTCCAAGCAAATGAGCTCCATATTTGCAATAGGAGCTTCTCAGGTGCACTCCCTCCATGACTGGAGAGGAAAAAGGGCAGCAGCAGAGGCTGAAGGACTCCCTGGTTGCACGTTATACTAACTTGCAGAGTTTCTGGCATGAAAGAGCTGTTGCAGCTCTTGCCCATCCTGCAGGGACCAGTGGGAGATCGGAGCCCCTCAGGGCTGCAGACAGAGCCTCGGCAGGGGGGAACAAGGGCACCTGCAATGGATCCAGATCTCCTTGACCCGCTGATGGCATTCCACTCCAATTCACTTTCCTTAAAACAGACCACACACAAAGTCTCCTCCAAAGACCAGTAATTCAAAAAATACACCACCACCAAGAAAAGAACTAAACATAATCAAGGAAGGCTATAAAATGGTAGATATTGAAAAGGGTTCACTAAACATCTTTTTGTTTGCAATTGTGATGTACTGTTTTTTTTCATATTCAGGCCCCCACCATTAAAAAAGTTATTTTCATGTGCTGCACAGATTTTAGAGGCCCAAACCAGCTGAGACAGTAATTGCTCGCTCTGTGTTCAGTGCCATTCCTGCTAGGAGATGCTGAGCTCTCTTGCCTGCTCTCTCTTGCCCTGCTCAGTTCCCCTCCACCCCAGACACCAGGATGCTGCAGTGATGAGGTCTAAAAGGCGTCTGCAGGCTGGCCATGGATGAACAGAGGTTCCTGCAGGCTTTGTGGCTGAGGAACTGTCAAGGGAAGGAGCTGTTGGTTGCCACAGCAAGAAGAGCATTGTGGTGGCTGCCAAGGAGCAGCTGGATGATTTGGTGGGCTCAGTGGTTAGCGCTTCCTCCCGCGGTGGCAGCAGCCACCTGCACTATGCGGCTGTGGGGTGAGTGTTCCGTGATGCTCCTTGCCCTCCTTGACAGCCGGGTTTTGTGTGCTCAGCTCACCCTGCTCCTGCAGCCCCACAAGCCCCTTTGATCCTCTGGGCAGCTCCTGCTGAACCCCTCTCTCCCATCAGGGGCTCTGCTATGGCTGCAAGCCAGGAATTCTTGCTCTCAGGCTCCCTGCAGCCAACAAGAATAGCCCAAGGATCTTCAGTCCAAGGACAAAGCACAGACACGACAGAGAGGACTGTGCTCTGCTCCAGTGTTGTGGGCACATGAAGGACTCACCCTGGCACAGGGGTCTCTGGCAGAACTGTCTGCACATGAGGCACATGTTTGAATTGATCCCATATCCCCACAGCCACTGGAGTGGAGACTCCACTCTGGAGTGGAGACTCCACTCCCACTCCACTGGAGTGGAGGCCCTCCTGCATTGCCCCATAGGTTTATACGCTCCCTTCTCTTCATTCAGTAATAAGAGGAACAGACACAATGACCGGGCACTGACACACACTATTGCAGCTTCTGTGCTTCCCAGCAGCAAAGGGAATGGAACAACTCAGCTCAGC
The DNA here is from genome assembly GCF_059628265.1 of Tinamus guttatus. Lineage (NCBI taxonomy): Eukaryota > Metazoa > Chordata > Aves > Tinamiformes > Tinamidae > Tinamus > Tinamus guttatus. The sequence goes on along the minus strand of NW_028289152.1, from coordinate 538,765 downwards.
TCAGTTCAGGTTCAGCAGGAAACCTGAATCTTCCGTGCTGCTCTCCAGCTTTTCTGGCCGTACCACATGCTCCAGAAAGGGTGTCCCATAGCAGCATATATGTCCCAGCCACCAGCAGATGTGCTGTCTCAGAGACAGCTCCCCAGGGATGGACCTCCAGAGAAGTCTGACTTTTGTTGTGACTGAGCTGAGTGAGAGGAGTGGGCAGAGAAAGGGGCTGCTCACCCAAGCACCTTTGAGGTGGCAAGCTTGAAAAAGTTTGACTGTAGGAACAGGGACTGCAAGGCTAGAACTGCTCCAAAACAGCCCTTCCAGGTTGGTCTTGAGCTGGTAACAGGAGCATCTTTGATGAGGATGGGGTTTGGACCCAGAAGCAGAAGTCATTAGCAGTGCATTGTTGTAGCCTCCTGCCCGCCTCGTTGCCATGCTGCTGTTGTCAGTTTGTAATTTTCAGATTTGCACTGAGGCAATCAAGCTATGGGAGGTGCTTCTGGCCTCCTCGTTTTGCTTTTGAACATCAGGGCTGACCTGCAGGGAGATGTCTGACAGTGGTGTGTCCTGTGTTCTTATAGGAAGCACAGAATTAAGCTGCCCTGCATGTTTGCGTCTGGTGTGGGGACAAGAATTGTCCCCTTTCCCTCTCATTTTCCATTTCAATTGCTGGGAGTTAAAAAGAGCCTTCCCTGTGATCAGGGGAGATGCAGGGATGTTCCCAGCACATCAAGGGGCTGGTGAAAGCATGGCCATGAGATATTTTGAGAAAGCATTTGCAATTAATGCGTGGCCGTCCATGATGCCCTTTCTTCTCCTCTTTGGAGGATGACACAGAGCAGAGTGGACAGCACTCACTCAACTCTGATTCTATTTTGCCCATATGTGTCATGTGCTCGGTGCTGCTCCTAACACTGTCCATCTCTGTTCTTTTTTCCTCCCAGTGTAACATCCATTGGCAAGACCTAACTCTGTACACACAGGTGTGAAGGGGAAGGTCTGTGGCACCAGCCCCACTCGCAATGATGCCTCCATTCACAACAGCCCTGGTTCTGGAGACAGCTCCTTCTCCAAGCAATTCACCAGCCTGATTCAGAGCCACTGGCTGCTGGTGGGCACAACAGTGCAGGGGGAAGGCCTGGTGCCCAGGGAGGGGCTGTGCTCAGCTCCCTGACCAGGATCAGCTCTTCCTGTTCTCCATGGCCCCTCTACCACACAGCCTGGGGGCAATTAGAACTGTGGAGACATCACCCAGAGGAGGGCACTTCCTCACCCCACTCATTCCTGCTGCTGGCATCGGGGACAGCTGTGACGCACACAGCAGGGCTGCATGCAGGGGCAGACATGGCTCAGGGAAGGGCTTTGCTCCTCTCCATCCACACTCGCCCTGGGAGGGCAAGAGCATGGGAGCAGTACATACAGTGAGAGTCTCCTCCTGCCACAACAATTGCAGAGATGTTGAAGGGACAGTGCTCCGTGGTTTGGCGCTGGTCCAGATCCAGTCTCTCAGAGCACCAGGAGACTACTCTTTACTGCACTATTGGGAGGGAGTGATCAACTAGTAAAACAGTCTTCCAGACAGAATGACAATCCCATATTTTTTATTGGAAATGCATAAACAAATCCTGCTTTTGATTCTTGTCCCAAAACAACACGGTTTTCTTGCAAGTCATGAGTGAAAATTAATCCATGAAAATTACTAAATGGCAACACCAGGACAAGGAGGATCAGACTTCCCACCCTAGGCTTCCTTCCTAGGGCAGGGGTGGACTTTGCAGCTTAGGGAACAGCTTTCTCACACATCTCAACCCCTTTATCTGCCTGCAGTATGGGAGTCCCATCTCGGTGGATGGCGTTTGCCACTGGTGCACATGGCTGACTCCTGCTTCTTCCCCAAGAGCCCCAGGTCATCTTTTAGAAAACTCTTCTTTCACCAATCGGCCCCAAATCTACCTTTTGCAGGGGGCCTTTGGGTTTCCTCCACCCCAGGTGAAGGACTCTGAAGCCCTTTCCTTGGCTGAATTCCAGAAGGCTCCTGGTTAGCATGAGTAAAATGCGTAGTAACCCTGAATAAAATGAGTAACAGCAACCCAGTCCTTCAGCTTTTCAATAACAGAGACCAGAGCTCTTGGATCACTGATCGATGGGCATTGAGTTTTTTACTCTTCCTACTGCCTCCCTCTAGAGGGTCAAGTACTACTGTGCAACAAGTCACAACAAGATAAAATTATCTGAGGTTTCCTGGGAAAGAGCAAATTCCTTGTGGGATATTGAAGCAGGTATGTGAGACTGTGTAGAATTTGTTGAGGACATTTTATAGGTATTGTGGGACTGAACAAAGCTTATGCTGGGATGTTCCAGTGATGGGTCAAAGGTAGGAGGGAGATCCAAGTGTTCCTACTCAAAGACAGGGAGAAATTGCTCAAGAATTTCATCAAGCCTTGTCTATGAAGGATGAAAACCACACAGCCTCTCTGGACTGCCTCTTGAGAGCTTTCTTGTTTCAGTTTATGTCCATTGCCATTCCTCCTCCCACCATACACCACTGTGAAGAGCCTTGCTTTGTCTTCTCAAAAATGTCCCTATTGGTATTGAAAGGCTGCTCTGAGATTCACCAGAATCTTCCTTTCTCCACACTGAGCGAGTCCCATTCCCTCTGCTTCTCTTCCAGGGCTAAAAAATCCTGCACACTTTGGTCAATAGGTTTATTTCTTGGACATGATCACTCTCTCAGCATTGCGTTTGCACTTCATGGCACATTGCTTTTCTCATCAGGACTCCTGAATCAAGGCAGAGAAGCCTGAGCACCTTTTTGGTGAAGACTGAATCAAAGGTCCTCAGACCTATCTGCATCTACTATTACTCAAGCCCTTGCCCCCTTCAGCAGTGAGCTCATGAGTGCATTGTTTATTCTTTCCCTGTTAGAGGAGTAGTAACTGCACTTCCTCATACCCTTGAAATCCCCTGCAAGTGTCAATTCTAGAAGAGCTTTGGCTTCCCTTCCACCAACCCTACATCATCACAACACACAGTATTTCTGACCTCCTCCTCTGCAGCCTGCTCCTGCTTTTACCACTTGTATGAAGACTTCTAATGCACCTCAGTCATGACTTCACTGTTTAGCCAGGCTAGTGTCCTGAAATATCTACTGATTTTACTGATTATGGGTGTGGAACATTCTTATATTTGGTGGGTGCTGTCCTTAAAGACCTAATGCCTTTCCTGAGGCCCTTTGCTCTTCAGAACTGTCTCCCTTGGGATTCCACCACCACTCCCCTGAAGAGGCTCGAGTCTGCTCCTCTGAAGGTCGAAGTCTGCAGGATGCTACTGCCCTTCCTCAGTCCATTCAGGATCTGGCACTCCACTATTTCATGGCCAAGGATTCCACTGCTAATCACATCCCTGATCAGTTCTTCCTTGCTTGCGAGTACTAGATGCAGCTCAGCATCACCCTTGTTTTCCTATCTGCCAGCTATGCTAAGAATTTGTCCTCAGGGCCTTCCACAAACCTCCTCTACTTCATTTCACTGAAAGTTGGAAAAAATAAAGTCCCCTCATGAGAACCAAGGCCTGTGATGCAAAGACTTTCTCAGATTGCTTAAAAGATTGCATTAACCTCCTCACCCTGATCCAGTGGTCTGTAAATCTCATCACAAAGTCACCCTGCTGCTCACCCACAAGCACTCAGCCCCTTCTATAGCCCATGGAATATCTCCTTATGTCACAACTGCCCTTTCACACAAATGGCATCTCCCCATCATTAATGTCCTTGTTGGTCTTTTCTGATGAGCTTCTACCCTCCCATTTTAGCCCTGCACTCATGTGAGTGAGACCGTCACTTCTCAGGTATTCCAACAAGGTGGCACAGCTCCTGCATCTCCATCGCCTCCTATCTGTGCCCCAGGCTGCATGCTTTTGTGTGAATTCAGGCTGCAGAGCATCAGTTGTGGCACAGAGCACAGATTGGTCATGGTGAAACCTGTTACAAAGAGTCAAGAACATCATGTGTGAAATGGCCCTGCTTCAGAGCAGAGACATGCTGGCATAGAGAGCAAGTGGCAGCATAAGGGTGAAATGAACTTCCCACTAAGAGCACACCATGTGGTAGCCAAGGCCAGAAGTCCGCTTATGGACATCTATGCAACATTTCATCTAGTGTGTGCCATCTCTAAGCATGAGAAGGATGAGAAGGTGATCAGGAGTAGTCACCATGGATTCAGCAGGAGGAAGTCATGCTTAACTGATATGATTGATAGCCTTCTATGATGGAATGACTGACCATGTGGGGCAGAAAAGTGGATATTGTCTACCTTGACTTTGGGAAGGCTTTTAACACTGTCTTCCTTGTACAGAATCTCAGGAAGTATGAGTTAAATGAGTGGGCAATGAGGTGAATTGAGATCTGGCTAAGTGGCAGAGCTCAGAGGGTTATGATCAGCAGTGCAGAGTCTAGCTGGGGGCCTGTAGCTGTGACGGGTCAGCCCGACCTGACTTTTTACAGGTAGCCCTATTCAGGTGTTAACCACCAGTGACATTATCTGCTCCTGGTGGTTGCCTCCCTGATCTCTTCCCCCATTCAGACAATAACCATCAACAACCGTCCCGCTGGCGGCACTCTGACAGGGAGACAAGGGCTAATTGAGTATACACCAGCCAAAATCGAGTTGAAATGAAAGAATGACTATAGGTGAATCATCTTTCCCATAAATACAGGGAGAGACCGAGAGCCCGTTGAGCTCTCCTAGCATGGCAGTGGGCTGCATGCCAGGATCTCCCCTGGATCAGGGGTACCTCTCAAGGATACTCCTCAGGGTTAAGAGATCCTTGCCACAACAGATCTGTGGTAAGTGACTATCCCGCACTCTCCGAATTTGTAAACTTTACGGACATAACTGTGCACAAAATTCTTTAAGACATAAACCGGTGACCAGGTGTGGGACTAGGATTGGATCCAGCTGCACCCAGACTCCTCTCAGAATCTTCTGAGGTTCCTCTCAGAAGCAGTTTGGAAAGCAAAAGTGTCCAGTCTGAACCCCGTCATTCAACGAGAGGGTCTCCTTGGTAATTCGGTGCATATCTAGTATCCCAGTAAATACTAAGTGACCTTGCCCTAGAATGTCATTAAACCATTGTTCATATCCATGAAACTTATTACTATTCCTTTTACAAGAGTGAAGTGCATTCTGTCACTCACCCCGACGACCACTCATTCCGTGACAGTAGTTAGCAGCCCTCCCTGGAGAGCAGTACTTGGTCTAACTTCTAACTTGGTTCAACTTCTTCAATGATCGGATGAAGGAACAGAATGCACTCTCAGCAAGTTTACTGATGATTCAAAACTGGGAAGAGTGGCTGAAATAACAGAGAGCTGTGCTGCTATTGAGAGAGACCTGCACAGGCTGAAGAGATGGGCAGAGATGAATCTCATGAAATTCAGCGAAGCGAGGGGCAGGGTCCTGCACCTAGGGAGAAATAACCCCATGGGTGCCAACTGTCTGCAAAAGAGTTCTGCACAGAGAGACTTGGGGGTCCTGATGGACAACAAGCTAGCCGTGAGCCAGCAAGGAGCACTTGTTGCCAAGAAGGTCAATGCTTTCTTGGGGTGCATTAGGAAGCATTTTGCCAGCAAGTTGAGGGATCCTCCCCACTACTCAATTCTGGTGAGGCCACATCTGGAATACTGCATCTGCAATACTGCAAACCAGGTTCTGGTTTCCCCATGACTTGGGAACAGCTGGAGGAGGGCTGAAGGGACTAGAGCATCTCTCCTATGAGAAAAGGTTGAGAGAACTAGGACTATTCAGCCTGGAGAAGAGAAGGCTGAGGAGGGGATCCTATCAGCATGCACAAATATCTTAAGGGTCACTGTCAAGAAGATGGGGACAGATTATTTTCCGTGGTGCCCAGTGATAGGATGAGAACCAATGGGTCCAAAACAAAACATAGAAAATTCCATCAGGAGATGAGGAAAACCTCTTTCCTGTGACAGTAACAAAGCACTGGAACAGGTATCCAGTTGTGGAGTTGTGGAGTCTCCCTTCCTTGAGGATATTCAAAAGTTGCTTGGACTCTGTTGTGGGCAACATGTTCTAGGTGACCCTGTTTGAGCATAGAGGTTGGACTAGGTCATCTCCAGAGGTCCCTTCCTATCTCAACCATTCTGTGATTCTTTGTGTTATTCTATGTTTGTGTGTGGGCATTTGACCTTCCATCTTGAGGGATTATAATGAGGTCTGTCTCATTATGAGGGATTATAATTCTGACAACAGAATCCCATTTACACATACATCAGCTTTGGCAAGAGCAATGCTACCACCTGTGACCTGTGAGTTTGCGGAGTGCACAAGAGGGATCTGAATCCCACTCCATCCCTGGGGCTTCAAAACCTGGCATGAGATGCCCAGATTGACTCATCTGAAAGATAGGTAAATGAGCTCACTCCTTGTCCCCATCTAAACTTACTACATAGTTAAGAGGTGGGAATAGGGTGTCCTAAAGTGGAATAGCTCCACCTTTCCTAGATAACCATCCTCTGATGATACAATTTCTAATGCTGGCTTCAGTCTGTCTTTGTGTTTCAGAGGGAGACCATAGATAATTAGTTGAGTCTGCTTCAATGACTGTTTCCCAGGAGGAGGAGGAGGGAGCAAGAGGAGAAATCAAGTCACGCCTCCAGCTGTGCCACTCTTCCTAGCATGGCCAGGCTCCTTGGGTGGAGCTCATGGCAACCTGGCAGCAGTGTGTCCAGAAGAAGCTCCTCCGCAAAGAGCAGCAGAGCTGCGGGCATTTCCTACAGGTGCCAACTTGAGACAAGCAAGATGAGTGAGACAAGTGAGACAGAAAGAAGTTAAAGATGTTCAGAGGTGGGAGGATGTCTGAGAACTCCGTGGTGGAGAAATCTTCATAACCCCTAACACAGTAAGTCTCTCCCTTGCCAGGCAATGACCATGAGGTACCCTGAGGAGTCCTCTAAAGCTATCACATCCCATGGCCAATAGCATCTGCCAGGATGGCTCTCCTTATTTCCCTGGTGCAGAGCAGGAGGTGTTTGGAGCAGGGATTCCTTGCCACACTGTCAGAGTGTCCCTGCCACCTCAGGGTGCTGTGTGCCTGGGGCAGTGACTCTGCTGCCCGCAAGGGGCGACACTCAGCTTGCCTGGGGACTGCAGGGAGAAGCTCTGGGTGGAAGGAGAGACCCCCTGCAGCGCAGGTCCAGTCTCCATTTGAGAAGGATCTCATACTCATGAGAGCGTCCTCTCCCTCTCCTTCTCCTTTCCGTTTTCAGCAGAAATATCATGGTTCAGCAGAAATATCATGGCTCTGTGTTCCCCACTTGTCCATGCTGTTCCTGTTCTTGCCCTGGGACTATCAGGCCAGGGTGGGTTTCGAATGCAATTCAGACACCCACTCTGTGGATCCTGAGATCCTCTGAGGAAGGGTGCAGTGTTTGCTGATGTGCACTTTGGTACTAGATTCCTCTGTGCTCAGTGGTGTCATTTGTCTCTGGGGTAACATGAGTGCAAAGGTCCTGAACCTCAGAGACGCAAGTACAGGGCAGCCATTAACAAGGTTGATGGCCAAGGAGCTCTCCTCACTCTGCATTAACACTGTGGTGACTCCTTTTGCTCCTAGGAATCACAGTAGCTCACTCAGAGCGCTGAAGCAATCCAGATGACACAAAATGGGCTCAAGCTATGGAGCTCTGTGGCAGTTTTGCTGAGAAGGGGAGAGATAAACAGTTTACTGCAGAGAAAGGAGTTAGGAGAAAGTTCTGCTCATGGCAGTCTTCACTAACTTGTCTACATCTCTACTTCCTTGAACAGTCCCCCTCAGTGCTGCAAGACAGAAAATGTCCAACATCAGCTACTTGAATGAGTTCCTCTTGCTGACATTCGTGGATACACGGGAGCTGCAGCTCTTGCACTTTGCAGTGTTTCTGTGCATCTACCTGCTTGCCCTCATGGGCAATGGCCTCATCATCACAGCAGTAGTCTACGACCACCACCTCCACACTCCCATGTACTTCTTCCTTCTCAACCTCTCTGTCCTGGATATTGGCTCCATCTCTGTCACTGTTCCCAAATCCATGGCCAATTCTCTGTGGGACACTAGGGCCATTTCCTACTTGGGCTGTGCTGTCCAGGTCTTTTTCCTCTTTTTGCTGCTTTCAGCAGAATATTCCCTTCTCACTGTCATGGCCTGTGACCGCTTTGCGGCCATCTGCAGACCCCTGCACTATGAGACCCTCATGAGCAGCAGAGCTTGTGTGAAAATGGCAGCAGCTGCCTGGGGCAGTGGTTTTCTCATTGCTGTCCTGCACACTGCCAACACATATTCATTACCTCTCTGCAAAGGCAATGTTGTGGAGCAGTTCTTCTGTCAAGTTTCCCAGCTCCTCAAGATCTCTTGCTCAGATGCCTACCTCAGGGAAGTCGCTGTTATGACATTTACTCTTTGTTTAGGATTTGGATGCTTTGTTTTTGCTGTCCTCTTCTACATGCAGATCTTCACTGCTGTGCTGAGGATCCTCGCAGAGCAGGGTCGACACAAAGCCTTTTCCATGTGCCTCCCTCACCTGGCCGTAATCTCCCTTTCCCTCAGCACCATCACGATTGCCTACCTCAAGCCCCCCTCCATCTCCTCCCCATCCCTGGATCTGGGGGTGGCTGTTCTCTACGCGGTGATGCCTCCAGCAGTGAAGCCCCTCATCTACAGCTTGAGGAACAAGGAACTCAAGGATGCGCTGAGAAAATTGCTTTAGCAGGTACAATGTGAGCACCAGTTAGTGTCCCATGTGCATCTCCTCCTCATTCCCAGGGTAGCTGGCATCAAGGCTGTTGTTCATTTCTTACTGACTTTTCCCTGTTACATTCTTATTAAAGGAAAACTTATTTTGGTTCATGCCACTTGTCTTCAGGAATCCTTTGAATCTGACCCAGAGACCTTGTTGAAGCAGAAAGACAGACTTCTCCCTTCATCAGCAGAGATATGGGGACCTCATAGCCTGCTAGTCTCAGCTCACTCGGATGCACTCAATGCGATGCAGAGGGTTTCTCTTCACGGTATCTTTTTCAACAATGACACCAAGGGCTTTGGCAAGTCAAGATGGGCTGAGAGCACAGGTCCCATGTCCCTTAGGAGAGCACAGCTCTCCCGCCCAGAGTCAGGGTGTGATCCCACGCTCCTTCCTGCAAGGGTGTCAGCTTTGTGTCTCTGTGGGCTGATCTTTGTCCTCTCCAGTGCTCCAGTGCTCACAGTGGAGTGGGAGTGGAGAGGAGGAGAGCCTGGATGCAACCTGTGGGGACAGACCCTCTGCTCTTCAGGACTAGGCCCTCATTGCTGCAGCAGTCATTTCCTGGCTGCAGCCTTTGCATGGGGGCCGCAGTTTTCCTGGAGACACTTCCACTTCCAGCAGCAGGACTTTCTCTTTTCAGGGCTGTTCTCCTCATTCCCACACTCTCCACTTGTGCTCTGGTGTGTGTATACAGCCCAAGAGCAAATCACAACTTGGTGGTGTTACGGTTAAGTTTCCGTTGGATTCCTGTGAGTAGTGACAGGGGCAGGACACCTTTAAAACACAAGGGGATCTCCTCAGACACATACCTGACATCTTCTTGAGAAGATGTAGTTGAAAATACACCCAGATCATTAAAAGGGTCTGCTGCTCTGCCTGTGAACTTAGTGGACTGCAGAGGACAAGCCCATCATCCCTGTGTGATCTGCTAGTGACCACAGGCTGGATCCACGAGATGAGCTTGGGGCAGGCTGCTCTGTCCTTGGTGCAGCAGGAGCTGCTGGACTGACTGCAGGGCCAGGGCTCTCATGCTGTCTTTGAGAGCGTGGTGGGCATGGAGAGACGTGCAGGAGAATGGAGATGGCCATTTGCCACAGCACTGCTGGGGTTAGGAGCCAGTTCTGGGAAGGGCTGATGTGAGGGGCTGCTCTGGGAGGATGGACCTGGCACAGCTTCCCCAGTGTGTGCCTGCAACACAGGACACAACCTGGGCTCTGCCCTTCTGCACCCTGCGTGTCCTGGTCCCTTTTCCAGAACACCTGCATTTGTCGGGTGAGCAGTCTGGTGTGTGCTTGCACACTCCAGTTCACACACACAGGAGCTGAATGGCAGCATTTTTCTTCTTTCATGACCGTGTGCACCTGTGCCAGGTTGAGATATTTGGTGTGAACTGCTCAGGGGGAGGTAACAGGTGGAAAAGACTGACAGAGATAATGGGGCTTCAAAACAGATGGGTTTTGGGGTGGGGGTATTGGCTGCACCTGATGAACATCTCAGTAAGACCATGATTTTCAAACACCTTCCAAGGTCATCCACTCCTCCAGCTTAAACACAATGCTGGGTGAGGGATGAAGCCACTCTCAATTTCTATGTGAGATTTATCTTTCACAAGTTTGTGATGTTTCCAACAGGAGACCCACTGTGGCACCACACTGCAGACCCAGGGAATGTGTCCCAGGACTGAAAGCAGAATTTCATCCTCCAAGCATGCTGCAAAAATGAAAATGCTCTCCATAGTCACAGACCTATATGTATCTCCTACACAGACAACTCTCTTTTCCAACCATCTCTTTGACTTGAAGATACTTTCACGGTGGCAGACATGTTCAGACAATATAGATTTAGTTTCTTCAGATTTCTTTCCATACCAGAGGCTGATTCACACAGACTCCTTCAATCTCAAGTCAAGTTTTCTTAGTTTATTGCTTGGTGGTTTGGTTGTGTTTTTTCCCAAATACATATTGCAGGTGGGAAGCCACAGAAAGGGAAAGCCTGATTTGAAAGGTGGGGGAAGCCAAGCAACTGAGTCTGCGCTTAACTATATTCTGCAGGGTCACCAGCAATGATGACATCAGAGACTGTGACATCATATCTGGGTAACAAGCCACAACCATTTTAGAGGCCATTAGGCACTAACCTGCTTTCCTGTGCTCTAGCAGGGGTGATTAGCTGAGGGACTGGTTCAAAGTAGGTTCCTAATAGAACAGGGAAAACTGACTTTTTTGTCCTACTCAGAGCTGGAGTTGGTCATTTCTACTGAATTTCACGACATCTGACCACCTTCAGTCCTGCTCTCTGGTCGCCTATGTCTGGGGTGGCTCCTTGGGCCTGTCACTTGAGGAACAGGAAGGAGTGCACTTTATGTCCATTCTGCTAGCGGAGTAATGGGGACTCAGAATGTCTCCTTTTCCTCAGAACTCTCCTCTGGAAACATTCCGCAGTGTGCTCGTTGCCGTAGTGTTACCGAAGGGAAGAGGCTGACCTGAACCACCTCTACTGTCCACCTCCTGGAGGGCTTGTGCCCTGCTGTGTTGCACCTCCTGCAGATATAGAGGGGGGGTCAAGTCCCTGTGAGGACACGGTCTTGCAAATGTGTGTCTTCTTCCTGTTGCCTGAAGAAGGCAGGCCTTTGCAAGAAGACATCACATGTCTGAGGGTGACACCCAGCACATGTTTCTTTGCTTGCTCATCCTGACCCAGAAGCTCTGGCCCTCAGGATGCAAGTCACTCTGTGCAGTTATCAGTAGATGGACAGCCCTCGAGAGGGAGTGTTTGCAGGGACATTGAACTTTGCAGGAGACACACAATAACTTTGTAATGATGCAGTCTTGATTATAACAGAAATATTTAGAAAATGTCAATAAAAATAGAAAAAGAAAGAAATTGAGAACATGATCTAATACAAAGAATGTATTTTGATACACTTTTCAGCTTTTACAAAACTTTGTGTTCCTTTCCCACTCTTAGTTTTGTTTTATTTTACTATACTGGCTTTGAGAATGAGAAAACTATTGTGATTTGTGTGTTTTTTTTTTTCTTGTTCTGAAAAGGAAAGTTATTATCAGAGCTGGTATAAAATGCAGTCACAAGATCATGGATGTCTGGTGTCATTGTAGGGACTCAAGACTCCTTTGCCCAACCTCCACCTGCACCTAGAGGGCTCTAGTCTCCCACATGCACTCTGCAAGACTTGGCAGCCCCAAGTATGTGCCTTAGATGCAACAGGGCCTCTTCAAGTGTCACAGGATGCTTGTGGTTAGACACTTGAGTTCGGCCTGAAAAGCTGAGGAGTGGTTTTCAACATTGGAAAAATGTTGAGCAAACACCCTTTTGTCAGATAAAAGGGTTGAGTAATCCTAATGTCATTGGTGTCCCATGCTGAAATTGTGGAAGTTTTCAGCCAGCCAATGAATTTCAGGAGAGAAGCATATTGATCCACCCTTCAGCTTGTGTTACCACTGCTATATCTTTTAAACTGTGGATGTAATCTTTACATTCCTCAGTTGAGGAATGAATTTTATTTCTTTATCAACTATACAATTTCTTTTTATATTTATAGTTAAGAAGCAAACTTCCTGTGTCTGCAACTAGTTGTCTAAGGAAAGCAGGTGGGAATTGGTGTAGAGGAGCTGTAACATTCAAGTACAGACTTGAACGGAAAAAGTTATATTTTAACAGGAGAGATGCAAGTCCCCAGTGGCTGATTAGGGAAATGGAATGTTGGGACGTGAAGAGAAAGTTTGTCCACTAATCCTCATACTGAACATACTGCTTTTCCTACATGTCCAGATTTCATTACAAGACCCTGGGGGTCAATATGAATTGGAGATATCATTTATTCTGTAAGAAAAATAAAGGGAGCTTAAAAAGCGGGTATCCTTCTTTTCAGGTGCTCACTGGTATGTTTCTCTGGTCTATACACTGCTGAAAACTCTCCAAGTAGCCATCAAGAATTGAAGAACTGAAGAAAAATAGGAGAGTCATGGGTCCTTAGAGATTTGCAGCACTTTAATGACCCCTTGGGTGTATTTGGTGCTGAGTCCATGAACCTCACATCCTGAGAGGAGATTGAACAAAGCCCTCAAGAAGCTGAAGTCAGAAGAAAACCCAAAAGCTTCTTGGAGCATTAATGGGTCCCACGGAGGGTTGTTACCAAAGAAGGCTCCCCAGGCACTGATAAAGCAGGATGTTAGAGGTGCTGATTGTAGATAGACGAAGGCAATGTATAGGTGGCTCTGATGGCAAGTCAACCTCCACATGCTTTATCCAGTAGACTGAGCAGGCACTGACACCCAGCCCATGGGCAGGATGATCCCTTCCTCCATATGTTGCTCAGGGCTCTTTCTGGAGGCAGTATGAGGATAGGGACATGCAAGGAGAAGTGCAGGACAGCAATATGGCACCTCCTGGGTTCCCTGAATGTGAGGAGGCTATGAGGCCACAGGGATTTAAGGAAGCAGCATCTTCTTCAAGGCCTCAGTGACAGAGATAGACAAAGAAAGTTCTGTTGGGTCCTTGCAGCTTTGGCAGTGCCCATAGCGATCTCCACCACAAGCTGTCCTGTGGTGTCCCATGCCTGTGCCTGTTTCCCAGAAAACAGCAGACAAGCCAACTGTTCTGTCACCTTACTTGCACCCATTGCCCCCTCTACCTCTACTCGTGTCTCTCTGTCCTCACTTGTTTCTCCTTGAAACACAAAGCCACAGAGATCCCTCAGAGAGACCTGAAGTACCACAGGCACAACATGGCAAGTGCTGTCTCCTCTGTGTCACTAATACAGATTATAAAAGGGTCAGGTTCCTGAAGTCATCGCTCTTGCTCCATTTCTCTCTGGGCTCCCCAAGAGGGTTATCTGTTCGCCACTGCCCTCTGAGCCTTACCATCCAAGCAGCTTTCTATGCATGAGGTTGCATAACCCTCTAAATGGTAAATCTCTAAGTTGTATGTGAAACTATGGTAGGACACAATGTCAAAACCCTTTGCTAAAGTCTGGATAAAAAATGTTTGCTCTTCTTCATGTACAATGCAGCTATTTAATCAGCGAAGGCAATAAAGTTGGTGAGGCCAACTTGCCCTGGGAAAACCATGTGGTCTCTTCCTCTACATGTGCCCAGAAATGTGATGTGAAAGGATTCACTTCATGGTACATTCCTCACCAAAGTGAGGCTGAAATGCTTGCAGCTCCCCACTAAGTCCTGTGGGCCTTTTATGAAGATGGATGTAACATTTGCCTCTCAGCAATCTTTGGGGCCTCTCCCAGTCTCCACAAGCTTTCAAAGATGATAGAGAGTGGCCTTGCTATGACAGAGTCAGTTCTAAACGCATCCTCCTATGCAGTCCATGCAGCACCGTTGATGGTCATTGTATAGTTTGAGTTCTTACGAGCAGTCCCTCAGTAATCTCACAACCCTGCTGGTTGTTTTTCTCCTCAGAGTTATGCCTCGAGGCACAAGACTGGGAAACATTTCAGGTGAAAATGGAAACCAGCATTGTGATGAGTTCCTCAGAACTACCTGCATTCCCTGTCCATTTAGCAGTCAGCCCACCTTCTCCTTTTATTTTTACTGAAGCAGTAGCAGCTCATCCTCATGCCTTTAACATCCTCTGCCAGTGTCAATCCTAGGGCAGCACTGTCTTCCCTAACACCATGTCTATGCCACAGTTCTAAATTTCTGATGTGTAGCCTCTCCTCCATCCCTCTACCATGTGCTACCTTTTCGCCCTGATGCTCAGCTGTGAGTTCCCTATTTAGCCAGGCAGGTCCTCTGAGATGCCTACCAGCTTTACTGCCTATCAGGGTGGAGCATTCGTGTGCTTGGTGGGTGTTGCCCTTAAAGACTTGGGGGCTTCCTGGAGTTCCTGGGCTCTTCAGAGATGGCTGCCTTGGGATCCCCCAGCTGAACAGGCTCAAGTCTGCTCCTCTGAAGGCCAGAGTCTGCCTCTGTCCTTCCTCACCCCTCTTTTTCAAGGACACTGTAGGCAAGGCTGGCACTGGCTATCCCATCCCTCCTCAGTTCCTCTTTGCTTGCAGTTTCCATATCCAGGAAAGCCCTTGTGGCCCATGTTGACTCTGCTAGGAAATATTCCCTGACACCTTCCAAAACCCTGCTGCAATCCTTGCACTGCACTGACTGTCCTTCAGGGCATGTCAGAGAGATTACACTCTCCCCATAAGAACCATGGCCTCTGAGTCACAGATTTGCTCAGGTTGCTTAAAGGGGTCTGTGTCAACCTCACCCTAATCAGGTAGTCCAGAACTTCCATCGCAGTGTCACCCTTATCCTCTGATACTCACGCACAAACCCTCACCCAAACTCTTGTCTCCCCCAGCATGGAACACCACACCTCTGAGCTTCCCCTTCACACACAAAGGGCATCCCCCCTGCTCCTCCTTGCCTTCCCTCAAAGCCTCTCCTGAAGAGCTTGTACTGTGCCATCATAGCCCTACAGTTGTTTGAGTGATCTCATCACATGCCAGTTCTTCTAAGAAGGTTTCAGCCCTGTGAGACCTTGTGAATCTCCATCTGCTCCTGTTTGTGCCCCAAGCTGCATTCACTTATGAACAAATGGACTGTAGAGCCTCTGCTGTGGCACACAGTGTGCACTGACCATGGGGAAACCTGTTCCCAAAGGCTGAGACCGCCATGTGTGCAATGCCTCCACTTCAGAGCAGTGACATCCTGGCATAGACAGCCAGTGGCCAGCCAGTACCTGAGGCCAGTGAGAAAGAGAACTGGGCTGTTCAGAAATGGCAGGAGAGGGGTTTCTGCCTGAGCTGACTTCATAGCACCTTGGGCCCTGTGACAGAGGTGAACCAGTCTCCAGGTAGGACAAAGTGCCATTGAAGAAGACTGTAATCCAATCACACTACAGGACAGCCTGTAACCCAGCCACTCTGTGGAGATCATCTACACAGGCCCTGGTCACACCATCTGTGGGTGAGAAGAGGTGCAGCAAGTGCAGAACTAGAAGAGTTTGAGAATGCAGAAACTATAGTGCAGGCTTTGCTGTGATGTGCCTCTCACGTATGAAGCATGCTTGGCTGTAGGTGGGATGGACCTTTCCTAAAAACAATGGCAGAATTTAGTTGTTTGGGCACAGGTTGGTAATCTGGGATGCCCAGGGGCACTGGCCCAGCAACCACCCAAGAAGGGAATGGCTTTCCCATACATCTCATGCTGTACCTGCTAGACACATGTGGTTGTGCTGGACAATGCAGCCATTTGACAAGGCCCTGAGGACCTATTTTTATGTCACTGAATTAAGTGTCTGCACTGAATTACATGAGCTATTTGCACAGTAGGGGTCTGCCGGTGTCTCAGTTCTGTAGTGTGTGGAGCTGTAGTAGTAGCAATAGGCCTCTAGAACAATTGCAGATAGCCAAGGAAATTCCACACCTGGCCCCCATGTGATGCTCTAGAAACATCAAGGTCTCACACTTGTTCTATCAAAGCAAAAAAACACTGGCACAAATCTGGGACCACCTTGTTTCTTCAAAGGTCACCTGGTATTTGTGTGTGGGCAACTGGCTCCCAACCTCCATTTCCCCTCATTTATAATAGGAGCTTGGACAAGGAGCTTGCATGCACACATCTCTGTTGTGTACCCTGCAGCTTGGGTACAGCTCCCACACCTCCTGCGTGTTTGTGGGAGCCAGCTGAATCCCACTCCATCCCAAAAGTTTATAAACTGGCATGGAATGTCCAGATTGACTATCTCAAGAAACACCTGAACCCTGGGAAAATGAGTTCCCTTCTTGTTCCTGTTTAGGGATCCACTGTAGCTAAGAGATAGGAAGAGGCATCTCCAGAGTGGGTTACTTCCACCTCTGGTAGTTAGATATCCCCCGATTTGACAAACTGCAATGGTGGAATCAGTCTCTCTGCACTGTTCAGAGAGAAAACATAGGGTGACCTCGGTGACAGCTTCCCAGCAGGAAGAGAAATTTATGCCTTCAACAGGGTCTCTGCCAGGCTCCTGGTATGGAGGGAGCTTATGGAAACCTGGCAGCACGGCCAAGAGGCAGCTTTGTGTGAACGTCTGCTCTTCCTCTCCCATCTCCTCCTCATGTGCTCTACCTCCAACCTGACCACTCCATAAACAGTACATAGGTAGGGGCTCATTGAGCATGCCCCAACTAAAATCCATCTAGTATGCAAATATGACTATGAGTTCATCATCTTTTCTCCTCCCCTCCATAAATAGCACGCGCAGCCCAGAGCACCATGAGCTCTCCTTCACAACAGCAGGCTGTACTGCAGAACCTCCTCTGGAGCAGGGACACCGCTCAAGGATACTCCTCGACTTTTAAGATTCCTTACCCATGACAGATCCTCAGTAAGTGACTGTTGAGGCTTTGCAAACCTTTGAAACTTTCCATAGTTGTATCTCTGATCGATTGGGCACATAAACCTTTAGATGTCAACTGCTGGCCACATCTGAGACTAGGATTGGATTCAGCGACCGCCAGGTCCCCCTGACAAGGAGTTTGGAAAGCAAGGGGGTCCATTCTGAAACTGATGATTCAACAGGAGGGTCTCCTTGACACTTTCATCTGACCCTGTTCTCCATGCAGTACATAAGTGAGTAAACCTTGCCATTGTTCATTTTTAATCATTGTCTTATTTATCATGGAACTATGTTAATTTAGTGTATCTTACCTCAGTAAAACATATTAGTGCTTCTCTCTTATGGGACAACTGCATCATTCCTCACCATCCTCAACACTCTGCCCAGGAGAAGCTCCTCAGCAAAGAGTAACAGGGTTCCAGGCACTGCCTGCTCTTGCTGCCATAAGCTGAGAGAAGGCAGAGCGACGTGAAAGGCAGTCTGGAGGAGGAGGGCAGAGGAGAGCTCCTTGGGGGAGAAATCTTCACAGCCTTTTGCATGGGAAATGTCTAGTTGTAGATGAATGCTACAGAGAACACTGGAGGAGTCTTCTAAGCTTCCATTCCATGACTGTTTTTTAAGGATAATCCTCCCAACTTCTGCAGTAGGGAGGAGGACATGTTACCATTTGGAATTCACTGCCACATGGTCAGAAGGACAGGGTGTCCTGCTACCTTCTCCCTGGCGCAGTGCAGGAGGAGGAATCTAGCGGATTCACACAGGTCTGTCTAGAGCTGTGATTCAGAACAGTTCTGAGTGCCCAGTGGATGAGATGTGGTCTGTGAGCACTGAGAAGGGAGAGATGTGGGAAGAGAGACACTGCTTCCTGCAAGGACACCTCCAGGCAACAGAGTCCAAGTGTGGGTGGAAACTACAAATTTCAGCACCTCTTCTCCTCTCTCAACCTAAGTTGAGTCTAAGTCATGAGCTATATCTTTGGTGGTCTCATATCCAGAGGAGGAGAAACACAAGAGTGCCTTCATGTCTCTCTGTGTCCCTGCCTCCCTTGGCAGTAATATCATGCCATTGCTCCATGTCTCCCCACCTGTCTGTGCTGCTCTTGTCCTTTCCCTTGGACTCCTCGGTGAGTGAGATTCAGATGCAGTTCAGACAAGGCACTTGTGGCACCTGCCATGCAGACCTGCCTTGACAATGAGGTGCCCAAGTCCCCCTCTGACCTGTGGGGTTCTAGGCAGTGAACTGTGGGGTGAGAGGAACTGTCTGGGAATGAGCCGCCTGTCTTTTCAGGACCCCCCATCTGCAGGAGAATTGACCATTTGACTCCGAAGGGTCTTTGACATTTGACACTGCACAGAAAGCAAAGATGGGGAGGGGTAATATCTGCTTTTGTGAGGAGGGCAGAGGGGTAAGAATTAGAAAGCCCTGCTCAGAGAAGTCTGTCCTAAATTGTCAATGTCTTTCTCTTCTTGGACAGTCCCCATGCCCAAAGGGAGCAAATGTCCAACAGAAGTTCCGTCAATGAGTTCCTCCTGCTGGCATTCTCAGAAACGCGGGAGCTGCAGCTTTTGCACTTCACGCTGTTCCTAGGCATCTACGTGGTTGCCCTCCTAGGGAATGGCCTCATCATCACAGCAATAGCCTGTGACCGCCACCTCCACACCCCCATGTACTTCTTCCTTCTCAACCTCTCCCTCCTTGATCTTGGCACTATCTCCACCTCCATCCCCAAATCCATGTCCAATTCCCTGTGGGACACCAGGGCCATTTCCTACTCAGGATGTACTGCTTAAGTCTTTCTGCTTGTCTTTTTAACTTTGGCTGAGTACTTTATTCTCACTATCATGGCCTATGACCGCTTTGTTGCCATCTGCAGACCCCTGCACTATGGCACCCTCCTGGGCAGAAGAGCTTGTATGAAAATGGCAGCAGCTGCCTGGGGCAGTGTTTTTCTCTGTGCTGTCCTGCACACTGCTAATACATTTTCAATACCACTCTGTCAAAGCAAATATCTGCACCAGTTCTTCTGCCAAATTCCCCAGATCCTTAAGCTCTCCTGCACAGTCTCCTACCTCAGGAAATCTGGAGCTATTGTGGTTACTGCCTGCTTAGCCTTTGGGTGCTTCATTTTCATTGTGGTGTCCTATGTGCAGATCTTCAGAGCAGTGCTGAGGATCCCCTCTGAGCAGGGACGACACAAAGCCTTTTCCACGTGCCTTCCTCACCTGGCTGTGGTCTCCCTGTTTGTCAGCACGCTTGTGTTTGCCCAGCTGAAGCCCCTCTCCATTTCCCAACCAAATCTGGATCTGGTGCTGGCTGTTTTGTACTCAGTGGTGCCTCCAACAATGAACCCCCTCATCTATGGCTTGAGGAACAAGGAGCTCAAAGATGCCAGAAGGAGACTGACCCAATGCATAATTTGTCAGCACCAATAACTATGCCATTTCCCTCTACTTCCCATTTCCAAGGTATTTGATACCTGATCTACGTGTTGTTCAGTTCATTCTTAAGTTACTTTGATGCATTCTTGTGAAAAGGAAAGATTTTGGTTCTTGTCACTTTCTGACCAATAAAACCCTACCATATAAGAAGATGCAGAGGAGATGGGCAAAGGGTGAGGTGCCCAGGAAGCTCAGGAATCATGTAGCATGTAACTCACTAATCAGAGCTGTTGTATGGAGAACTGACTTCGTCCCAACACACAGGGCACCAGAGGATGACCTCATGTTAGAGAAGCAGCTGTAACTCGAGTGGATTAACTGGTGTAAATGTTTCTTCCTGAGCTGAAAAAATGAACGTGAATATCTCCCTGAGATTATCCAGAACAGCATGAGGGAAATGTATTTGTGGCTCAGCCCAACATACAGAATAAAACCTGAACAACTAATGAAGGAATTTTGAACAGAGCAGTGAACGTGTGCTGACTTCATCCCGTGTATTCCTTTCTCGTCGCTAGGGATGCCCAGCATTCTGCACATGAACATACTGTAGATATTGATAACAGATAATTGGTATTGTGACTGCATTTATGATTTCTGTATATCATAGAATCATGCTGCTAAATCAAACTCCCTTGTTACATCAACTAGGTTCAAAATAAACTTGTTCTATTAAACCTTGCACTCTCTGTATGTTTGGAATATAGGGAAGAATCTGCTCAAAGACTCTCACAGGCAATTGCCCAGCAACCACTCCAAAAGGGCATGATTCTCCTGTGGGTTCCCAGCTCTATCTGCTAAAGACATGCTGGAATGCCAAGCATGTGACATGATGATGCTAGGCTATTTTTCTGTCACTGAATCAAGTGTCTGCACAGAATTGTATTAGCTGGTTTAATTCAGAGATCTACATGATTATTTTAGTCTGCCCAATGAGCATCACCTGGGAGGACAGAGTACAAAGGAGAAATCAAGTCATCCATTGAGCTGGGCCACTGTTCCCAAGTGGGACAAGGCTCTTGGGATAGGCTGAGTTCATGGCAAACTGGCATTAAAACCAAGAAACAGCGCTGTCCAGGAGCAGCTCCTCTGCGAATAGTAGCAGAGCTCCAGGCACTGCCTGCTCTTGGTGACATGAGATGAGAGAAGACAGAAGGGGAGAAAGAAATAAGAGAGTAGATTGGGAGGACAGAGGAGGGCTCATTGTTGGAGAAACCTGCATGGCTCTTGATACAGTAAGTCTCTGACAGCAGAGCAGTGCTATTGGTGTGCCTGGAGGAGTCTTCTCGAATCTTCTCAGGGTTGTAATTCAGAGCAGTGTCCTGTGCCACAGGGTCATGTGTGCACAAGCAGGGCAGGAACTCTGCCACTTGCAAGGGTCAGAGGTCAGCCAGCCTGGGCATGTTCTCATGGAGAGGCAGGGAGAAGCTCTGCGTGAGAGGATCAGGTTTTCTCTGACCTGCTCCTCAGGACCTGCAAGCACAGAAATGTCCCTGCCCAGTGCTCAGAGCCAAGGGGTTTCAGGAGGGCACAACTGAGCACACGAAAGATGGAAGGAGATCATAACATCAAAGCATCTCTGTGAGTGTGAGTGAGGGAAAAGATGTTGGGACAGAGGAACAGTTCCTGGCAGGGACAGCTCCAGGCAACACAGAAGGACAGAGGATGAGAGGAACTAAGATAATTTTCAGGGCAGGATGGATTTGGGTAAGTCATGGCCAGTCCTGCTCATGCAGACACTTTCCTCTGATCAAGTCCCCCACGTATCCTCTCCCATCCAGCAGAACCCCTGTCCTGAAGCCATGGAGTCGAGGGCATGAACTGCCTTCTCTGCGCTCACAGCCCTGCACAGGAGAGGCATGTGTCTCCTGCCATGGGCCCATTTCATAATGCCCAATAAAGAGGCTGGGAGCGAATGCCTTGCCATGTTGCTGTGTGCAAGGTAGCATGCCTAGCTGGGGAAGATAAAGGCTTTCCTGAGGACCTGTCTGCCTCTAGTGCTCCTTGTTCTCCCTCTTCTCCAAGCTGATCCTGTTCTGTGCTTGAGTTCTTTGGGGTTGGAGGCTTTCAGCAGCAGTCCAGACAGCTGCCCTGTGAGCTAGGCCACAGGGGCTAGAGGGGTCTGTGTGGCAGTGAGCTTGCCCAAGTCCCCTTCTACCCTATGGGGCTCCATGACTCATGGAGTAGGAATTGATATGGCTCTCCCTTAAGGAGATACCATCTTGAGGACATTTGTCTGTTTCTCTGTCATGCTCTGCCAGACTGCAAGATGCCCTCCACAAATGCTCTGCTGTCTCATAGCATCTTCAACACCTGAGAGACTGTGAGGAAGGTACAGAAATTGCAAAGAGTGTGGAAGTCGTGGGGAGAGGCTATACATAGGCAGCTGAAAAGATCTTGCGTGTCCTTGGCTAGAAGAGCAGTGTGCCCACCTCGCTGTGGGGCTCTGAGAAAGGGAGGGAAGCTTGAAGATCTACACCTGCAAACTAGATTCCTCTGCACTCAGTAGAGGCTGGTTTCTTTCTCAGGTGTGTGAGATAAGTGTGATCACACTCCAGTGGAAAGAGCTGGAAGCACCAGATAGCTGGGACAAAGCTAACAGACAGACTAGCTGTCCTCACTCTGCACCAAGAGTCAGGGAATCCTTTCCTTTCAGCAAGAACTTTTATATCCACAAGAAAAAAAATGCATATAAATGTCTTTGTGTGTGTATGTATGAATATATATATATACACACAAACATATATATAAATATGTATATATGTACTCATATATATAAATCCCTAAAGCTGTTATTCTGTTCCTCAAAATCTCATTAAACTGGAGATGAAGATGCTGAAAAGGCCTTCTGAATGAGCAGTACATTTCACCTGACAGAAATTCTGTATGTGAGAGCTAGTATATTCCCTCCTTCCCGCCACTGTACAGCAGGACTAAGCGCTCTGCAGCCCATGGGTAGAGCCCCTGGTTCCTCAGCGCCCACTCAGCCACTGCAGAGCAGAGCGGAAGCAAGAGAGTTGCTATGAATGGAGGCATCATGGCCTGTTCGGAAGGTGTCGCTGACCTTCCCCTTCAAATCTATGTGGGCAGAGATAAGTCTGTTAAAAGGGTGTTACAATCAGAGGAAAAATGTGCAGAGATGGACAGTGTGGACTTTAGTGGGACTTTAAGAAGACTGTGTCTTCCTTATAGACCACGAGCTGCATTTCTGATGGTTCCTTGCCTCTTACAGACCACAGAATCACAGAACGGTTAAGGTTGGATGGGGCCTCTACAGATCATCTAGTACAACCCCCCTGCTGAGCAGCGACACCCAGAACACGGGGCACAGGGTCACATGTGGGCAGGTTTCAAGTATCTCCAAAGAAGGAGACTCCACAATCTCTCTGGGCAAACTGTCCTAGGCCTCTGTCACCCTCACAGGAAAGAAGTTCTTCCTCACCTGGACATGAAATTTCCTATGTTTCAATGTGTACCTCTTACCCCTTGTTCTGACACTAGCCACCACCAAGAAGAGTTTAGCCCCATGCTCTTTACATTCTCCCCTCAGGTATTTGGACATATTGATAAGATCCCCTCTCAGTCTTCTCTTCTCCAGGCTAAAGAGGCACAGATCACTTAGTCTTTCCTCATATGATAGAGCTCCAGTCCTTTAATCATGTTCACTGCTCTACGCTGGACCCCCTCTAGAAGCTCCACATTCCTTTTGTACCAGGGTCTCCACAACTGTACACAGTTACTGCAAGTGTGGCCGCACCAGAGCTGAGAAGAGGGGCAGGATGAGCTCCCTCAACCTGCTGGCAACACTCCTGAATGCAGGCCAGGATTCCATTGGCCTTCTTGGCTAAGAGGGTGCATCATTGCTGCCTCACGGTTACCTTGTTGTCCACCAGGACTCCCAAATCCCTCTCCACAAAACGACTTTTTAGCAGCTCAACCACTAATGGATATTTCTGGAAAACATGTCTCAGGAAATAGTGGTGTTTATTCCAAGGAGTTTCCCAAAAGAGTGCTTCTCTCTCATTTCTGTCAAATTCCTTCCTTGTCTCTTCAGCAAAAGGAAAGGGAAATCATCCCAGGGCTTCAGATCGGAGGAAAGCCATGAGTCCCTTTCCCTCTTACTCTGAAGTGATATTGCCATGCCTGTGGGGACACAGAAAAGAAATAAGAAAGATTCGGAATGGCCTGTGTTCTTTTTCAGTGCATGAAGATCACTTCTCACCCCCTCTTCTGTCCCTTCACTTGAGCCTTCCCCACAGCCCTCGAATGCCCCTGAGGTAATCCTGACAGGTCAGCACGTGTGCGCATTGTCCTTTGGACGTGACTGATGAGCTGAGCTAAACCAAAACTGTGCATGCCCTATCCCTCAAAGACCTAGCAGGTACCTTCCCACGAGAACCAAAGAGGGCCTTTTCATGTCTTTCCTGGCAATGCAGTGGTAATATATGTATTGCAATTTGTATGACATATGTATTGCATATAGTATGACCTTCACTCTTTATAGCAAAGCCAGGACAATGTCAGCCAATGGCCAAATGAAGCCTCAGGAAGGCATCTTTCACACTCACTGCCCAGAGAAGTGAGTTTGCTTTCCCACAAATCCACAGGGCATATGGATTTTCTCAGTCAGTAGCACATACCTCTTCCACCCACTTCTTCACTCGATTGTTAACTTTCTCAACTGGGGGCATGGCTGCAGGACTGCCCTTCCTCCTGCCCTTCCTTGACTTCTGGGAGGATGTGCCGGGGATGGCTGGAAATATGCTGAAAAGAGAAAATATAGAGAGGTGCTGTGAGCACAGAGGGACTTTGCTCTCCATCCTGTCCTCACAGGATTCTGCAGCTGAAGGCAGTTCTCTTGGCTGTTGCCATGAATGATGTGGGTTCAACTGACTGTGTTCACATGAACAGAGACAGAGATCACCCCCCGCTGAAATGCCCAGAGCTGCAAGATGTGCCCACAGGAATGCTCCGTGTGCCCAGATACAGGCTCTCTCTTGATGCAGCAAGGGGAAGAGCAGGTTTCATTACAGATGGAGCCTCTAAGGGATACAGAACCCCCATGCTGGCAAACATACTGAACAGTGTCTGACAGTCCCAGTTGCTTCATGGGATCCAAAACTCTTAGAGCTGCCTGGAACCTATTGCGCATAGGAAGCATCTCACCCACACAAGCACACGGCTACAGGGTCACCCTCATCCGTTCCTCCAAGTGTCTCACCTGCCATAAGTTCCTTTTCTCTCACGTTTCGTCCCCTGTTCTCCTGGCATATTTCTGTTTGCAAGTGTGGGTGGTGCGTCACTTTTTCTGGAGAGGAGACTATTGGCAGGAACATTTCCTGTAGGCAGAAGACAAGAAAACCCTTCAGGACAGCATTGCAGAGGGCTCTTGAAAAGGAAGGCTATGCAGTTCTTCTCAGCCTGAGGTCAAATTGTGAGGTGTCAGGCTGATTCCTCTGAAGTCTTTATTCCTGGCTGGACTTTGGCCATTCTGGACACTGCCTTCTCTCTGTCTTTTCATTTGTACTTTACAACATCATTTCTTGGACTAGCGCTTTTCTCACTCTCTGTCCCGTTGTGAAAAAGGAGACTTGCTGGGATGTATGGGTAGCCTAACAGAGTGTCTCTGAGGGCGGCAATTTAAGGAAAGGGAGCAGATGCTTGGATGTGCCTACTGATCTCACATGACTAGAGTTCCTCTGTTGACACAATCAAAACCAATGAGTTGTTTTGGGGGTGTTTATGAGGCATGTTTAGGAGAGCAGGACGTGGAAATGGAGGAAAGTTGAACTTGGAGATATTAGTACAGTTGGGAGCGTTGTGCTGCACTGAGGTCTTGTTCCCTCAGGACTCACTTGAGATTTGCCCTATTGGGGGAGCAGCGTCACATCTAGCGCCTCATGCTACCTGAGCCATCACACTGTCGCTTGGGTTCCGATGGCCTACCCAGGAGCACAGAAGGAGAAGGCGCAAGCCTCCACCAAGAAGCAGCAGCTCCATTACCTTTCTGGACAGTGCTGGCCTCTCCTCTCCTCTCCTCCTCCTGCCTGGGCTTTACAGGTGCCCCAGGTGGATTTCGATCTCTACTCTCCAGCTTGTACCTGGAAAGCAGAAAAGGCATCACTCTAAATGAGAGGGGGCACTGCACTTCCTTTGCACCTAGTGTGAATAATGGGGACACAGGAGCATTTGGGAGGTGCTGGGAAGTCCCTCTTTTCTCAAAGCGCAATAGGCAGAAGAGGCCAGATGCTGGAGGAGTGTCTCAGCAAGGTGAGAGGCATCATGAAGACCTCCAACGCCTGGAGGGGATGACCTTTCTTCTCTGACTCTTCCCTGTGCTTCCTGTGAAACTGCCAAGCCAATTTCAACCCAAATCCCCTGTGTGCTCTTGGGATCATCACCCATCTCCTGTTCCTGCTCCTGTTCAGGCAGAACACTTTAGTCCTCTTTCCTACTCCTTTCCAGCATCCTTTCTAATTGCTGTCTCACCCTCCGGATCACTTGCCAGCCTTCCCAAGCTCATCTCCGTGCATGTGTAAAAAAGAACCTGTATCTCCCAGACACGTAATGGAACAAAACACTTAGCACCATGGAAGCCAGGAGAAAGCTTTTTACTTGACTAGGTACAGGCCTTACTTTGGCCTACGTAGCTCTCTGCCCCTCCGCAAAAAAAAAAAAAAAAAAAAAAAAATTGTGGTGTTTGAAGTGGTGTTTGAAAACACCATTGTGAAACATTTCATTCATGCATATGTCACAGAAGAACAGAAGACTTGACAATGTCCCAAGGTAGCAACTGCCAGGAACCTTTACTTTGATGCACATTCGAAAGGGTTGCTCATGAATGGCTCTCTGAGTAGCCTTCACAAGGCTTGGAAACACAAGGTTACAAAACATGCCATGAGCAGCTGCTTGCTTGGCCCGCCAGGGGCTAAGAAGGAAACATACTCACTCGGGAAAGACAATGACATGACCAGAGTGGGTCTGCGAAAGAGCAGTTTCAGAGCCCGACAGCACCAAATTCCTCATCTGCGGCATCTGCAAACGAGACAGACATCTGGGACATGGTACCAAGAAAATTATCTAAGTGTTCACAGGGGAAACAAACTCTTCTACTGCTTAGAGAAGAAGCTGCTTTTGAAAATTTAAATTGTTCTATTCCCATCAGCGGCCCCTCAGTTATGCACCATAACAAGTGGAGAGAAAAAAAAGGAGAAGGGGGAGGAACATGCTCAGGCCTCTTGGAAGACTCAGCATTCAGAGAGTCAGTTAGCTTAGGTCTTTCCAAATGCAGAAATCAAAGGAGGCAAGCACATGAGAAGGCATTTCACTAAGTGGGCCACTGTGTTTTTCCTGCTGTCTAGACCTGATGCCTCCTCAGCTGATGAAGAAGGGGTCAGATGTGGGGTTAACCCCACAGTCTCTCCCAACATTCTCTCCCTCTGGGCCTTGCTCGTTCTGTGCCTCTGCTTCCTGCCCAGAGAGTGGGGTAAGCACTCATCACTGATTTACACGCTGAACTAGGAATGCTACAGAGCAAGAGGACCATGAGGATCCAATATTGTGAGCAGTTTATCCCAGACACACTCAGGCCCTCCAACGTCAAAGAGAGGGGAATGAGGTCAACACAAAGTTGACAGAGAGGTCTGACATCTCCATTTGCCCTGGCAACTTTATCCCATGAGGATACCAGGCCGAGCTTCCGGGGGGGGCCCAGAGGAACAGTTTTCAACAGCTTAAGGGGAATCAACTGAGCTTGCTGCCTTACCATACCAGACATGTTCTAGAGAAAAATAGTTTCCGAGGACATCCTCACAAAAAGGGGCATGAAAGCAAGGCTTTTTGCAAGGAGCAAAGTCTGGTGGGACAAAAAAAAACCCCACAAAGCCTCCTGTTGTCTTGGACTTTTTTCCTGAGATTGTTGAAATTGGCTCCTGGGTTGTATGAATCTTGAGTGGACCCAGTACACTTCTGCACAGGTTCAACTTCATTGCCAAGTCCTCTGAATGCCCAAGTCAAACTGTCCGGGTAGCTGGCATTCCTCTCAGGCAGGACTGTCCATGTCCTTCCACAGTTTATGGCAGGCCAGTAGACTTGCATTCCCTTGGGAATTCAAAAAGGTAACGGGGAGCACTGGAGAACTGGAGAACTTACCGCAAGAAGAGCCGTGAGCACCTGGTCGGTCCCATTAAGTCTTTCCAGGAACTCTTTGTAAAATTGCATTTTCACATCTGCCCCTTCAATTATAAGCATGCCAATGTTCTTGAGTACAAACACAACATTCTTCCCACTCTTGATGCAGCGGCGGAAAAGACGCAGGGTCTCCTTTACGCCAGCCTCCACCGTTTCACGGGGAAGAAGGACGTATGCGGCTATGTGAGCAAATTTCAGGGGCTCACAAAGCTTATGACCTAGGAAGCAGACCAAGAGAAACAAAGTCACTAGCAGAGCACACTGAAACACAGCACCAACAGCTTTGTGGTCTTCAAGCAAGCAGATGCTCAAGAACTTCTCGCACTTTCTGGGAAAAATCATGCGGGAAGATGCTCAAAGCACTCTGCAAGCAGATGTGCCAAGTGGGCAGCAATGCCTTCTTCCCTACAAAGTTGGAAAGAAATGGATACAATCATCTCCTACGAATGTGAGGCTCGATGGCAGGACAAGGAGAGGAGGAAGGTTGCCTTAATGGGTGCCAGGTCACAGGACTTGGGCCAAACTCTGTCCTTTCCACATTGAGAAAGATTTCACGGGCCCATGTCACATGGATGATAGAAAGAAGGAAAAAAAAAAACTCACTGGTGTCCCATTCTCTATTTGAGGGCTCTGTAAAGCTGACTTTGGCCTACTACAAGGTGCAAGGGGAAGGGAAAAAGCAGCATGAATGCTGCTATTTGCCTTTACAGAATGTCAGCTAAAATGAGGTCAGGGAGAGAGGGAGTATAATGGTAATCGCCATGCTGAGGTCCTGAGAGCTACAAATGGAAGCTGTTTGGAGAACGTGGTGATGGAAGTCTGGAGCTCTAACAGTTACTGCTGAATAGAATTTATGCCCTGCTCAAAGATGTCCCAAAAAAAGGGAAGCCCAAGTTTCAGTATGTCCTCTTACCAGGAGCATAGGCCTTATCATAGGTGCGGCTGTGAACCTCCGCAATACTCTTTGAAAGATTGAACACGGGTCTGTGAACAGTCATGAGGCCGTATTTCCTAACAGGAACTTGCTCCATCACCACACCAAAGGTGCCAAGCCGAATAACTCTGACTCCCTGCAAAGAGGAAGGAAGAAAAGCATTATTCGAGTGCTAGCTGAAGAGGCTTCTGACTGGTCAGCTGCATGAGGATGGAGCTTAGTGTCCTGCTCAATCCTGCTGTGCAAAGGGGATGAAGTGGGGAAAGCCTTGGAGAACCCTTGGAGAATGTCTTTAGAAGAGCACTTGAGGTGTTTTCATTCCCCTTCTTCTCCATGCTCTCAAAAAAATGCTAGGAAACATAGAGAACTCATCCCTCAAATACCTCCAAAGCAGAAGAAGGGCTTCTGGGGGAGATGCAGGATGGCAGACCCACCTTGTTCAGCATCAGCTGATCTCGAATGTACTCGGAGACTCCTTCCCAGATAGCAAGGGTCTCTGGAAAAAGAAGTGGAAGACACATCAGGCTCTGTGTGGCCCGGCTCACAAACGTGCAGCACATGGTTAACCAAGGAGGTGACACCTGCAGTCATACTCAATGAGCAAACTGAGTCCAACCCTGAGAGGGTCTCAGCAGCTGAGATCGAGATGGCATTAATGGGGAGGCCTGGCAGCTCAGGTAGGCCTTCTCCTTCTCGCAGGTAGACCCCTGTGGCAGGGACTCCTGAGTGGGGTGTCCCGGGACAATGGGTATAGCGTCAGGGTTGGGAGCCAGGAGTCCTGGCAGCCACACTGCCAAGTGAGGCAGAGGGGACCATGAGCCTGGGCTCTGGCAGCAGTTCCAGCCCCATTCACGCTCCTCCAGCCCCAGGCTTTCCACAGCCATGTTGACAGTTCATGATCTCCGTGAGACTTCCCGAGATAGAGCTCCCAGAGGCCTTACCGTGTGCTGGCAGCACTGGCAATGGCTGCCCATGGGACCTGCCATGGCCAGGGTCCCAGAGCTCCATCCTAGTTTCTTTGCTCTGGATGAAGAGCAAACAGGAGGTGATGAGGAAACAGCTCCTCTCCTGCTCCTCCTGTACACGTCACCTCAGCCCTGTGCTACTCTGGCCGCCCCTCGCTGGTTCCCGCTCAGGGTCGTGGGCTCCTCGCAGCAGAGCAGAGCCGAGAGCAGTCCCAGCGCGTGGGCTCTCCCAGGCTCGTTGCGACGTGTGAGGAAAGGTCGCAGCGTGCGCTCTGACTGCTGTGCCTGTGACACGGGATGTCCCCTGTGAGCACAGCCCATGTCACAGAGGGGTCTGACCCTCGTCACCACGGGCCAAGCTAGGGCTGGCCCTGCGGTGGAGAGGGACTGCATGGGGTGCTCAGGGGCTGCCCTTGCGCTACGCAGACTGTGAAACAAAGATGAATCCTCCTTTCACCGTGGGTCTTGGCTTAGTCGGGCACTGCAACTGCACGCACATGGCCATGGCTGTGCGCGCAAAACATCCATCCAAACAGACATCCATCACTGCCTAAAGTGCAAGAGAATATTGGTGGGGCCTGACACAACAGTGCTGCCGTGAAGCTGACCTTTGAGACGTGCTATTCCTCAACATTGGCTGTAACGGGCCACATTCTGACGGAAGACACCATGAATGCTGAGATCCTGTTGAGATTTGTCAAGGACTGACTTCCTACAAGCCACAATGATTCTCATGGCTTTCTGGCCTCCTCAGTCATCCCCAGGCAATGGTGCCAAGCATTTTTCCAGGCTTCTTTCATTTGCTGTTTCCTTAGGCTGAATATGAAGGGATTTAAAAGAGGAGTCACAATGCTGGAGAGAACAGAGAGGATTTTGTTGAGGTGTCCAGGGTTCACGTGGGAAGGCCTGACACAGATGAAGATGGAGATGCCAAAACCCAGGGAAACAACAGTGAAATGAGAAGCACAAGTGGCAAAGGTTTTCTGCCTGCCCTGGGCAGATGGGATACGGACTATGGTCAAAATGATCCAGGTGTAGGAGAACGCAGTCAGTGCCAAGGAGCCGAGGAGCAGGAGAATGGACACCACAAAACCCCTCAGCTCAGCAACCCAGATGTCCGCGCAAGCGAGGTGCAGGAGAGGTGCACTGTCACAGAAGTAGTGGTCAATGACATTGGGACCACAGTATGGCAGCTTGGCTTTCAGGACTGCTAATGGCAAGATCAAGACCACGCCACCCACCCACACACCCAGGAGAAGCTGGCCACACATCCTTTCCGTCATGATGGTGGGATATCTCAGGGGGTGGCATATTGCCACGTAGCGGTCATAGGACATGATGGCTAAGAGGATTGAACTCTGTTGCAGCCAGGGAGAAATATAAGTAGAGAAGGCTAAAGCAGCCAGCAAAGGAGATGGTCTTCTTCTCTGACAGGAAGTTTGCCAGCATTTTTGGAACAACAGAGGAAGTCATGGACATCTCAATGAAGGACAAATTGCTGAGGAAGTAATACATGGGAGAATGGAGATGGCAGTCTGTATAGACCAGTACAATGACAAGAGCATTTCCCAAGACAGTCACTAAATAAACGAGCAGGAACACCACAAAGAAGATGATCTCCACTTCATAGCGGTTTGGAAATCCCACGAGAACAAACTCAGTCACAGGCGTGATACTCCCCATCCAAATGTGCTTTCTGTCATGGTGAGAGGAAGAGAGCAACACAGTTTCTTTGAATATTCAATTCATTCATTCATTCAAAAAGAAATCTTTCCTCACTACTTATATCTCCATTTCTCCATTCCTCCCCATTTCTCAAATATTTGTTGTTGTTCTTTCCTTCAAAAAAAAGAAGGCGGGGGAGGAGAGATGGATAAATGTAAGATGCAGGTCTTTGCTGCCAAGGTCCTTCCACCTCTGTAACAAGCAGTCAAAATTGCCATCAAATCACAATATGCAATGCATTCTTTTCATGCTACATTTCCAACTTCCCTATTTGCAGGTCATGCATGCACAAAGCAGCAAAAACAGCTGCAAGGAAAATATTCTCCTCTTATGCTTGTGCTTTTGCACTTACCTTCTGCACAAAGAACACCCCATATATTTACATTTGATAACTTGCTGAAGCTATCTGTGTCCAAGTTCCCAAAGAGCTCTGCAGTTTCAGGAACCTGTGGAGTTGCAGCATTCTTCTGTTCCAGCAAATTGTGGAGAGATACAGAATAGAAGTGGATGCATCCTACATTCCCAGTTTATTTTGTAACAGCAGAGGAACTCACTTTCTAACAGAGTTACAGCATGGCCCAGAGAAGGACAAATACAAAGGAGCAATCCCATGATATAGTAAGCCACAAGACTCAGAGTATTAGAGTAAAAAACATTTTTCACCCCTGCTGATGGTATAAGCAGAGCTGTTATATGTGGGCTCTGATAATCTGAACACCATAGCATGAGAACTGAAACACACATTCTGTAGTTTGTGCAAGCTCTAACTGCTAAATCCTACGGGAGCGAACCTAGTCATCTTGAGAAAACTGAAGCAGTTTATAACTTTGAAACCACCCAAAGCATGTTGTCCAGAAGATAAAGTTCAGGAGGAAGGCGGAAGTCTTCTTCTTACGTGTGAGGAAGTAATACATGGGAGAATGGAGATGGCAGTCTGTATAGACCAGTACAATGACAAGAGCATTTCCCAAGACAGTCACTAAATAAGCAAGTATGAACACCACAAAGAAGATGATCTCCACTTCATAGCGGTTTGGAAATGCCAAATGGTTTCGAAATGACAAACTCTGTCACAGGCGTGATATTCCCCATCCAAATGTGCTTTCTATCATGGTGAGAGGAAGAGAGCAACACAGTTTCTTTGAATATTCAATTCATTCATTCATTCAAAAAATTTTTTTCCTCACTACTTACATCTCCATTTCTCCATTCCTCCCCATTCCACAAATATCTGTTATTGTTCTTTGCTTCAAAAAAAAAAAAAAAAAGGCGGGGCGGGGTGGAGGGGGGAGAGATAGATAAATGTAAGATGCAGGTCTTTGCTGCCAAGATCCTTCCACACATCCATTTGCAAACTCCACCTGGCTGGAGTTTTCACCCAAATGCCTCTCTCATGGAAGGTCCCTACCATGATACCACCAACCTTACCCCTTCCTTGACCACAGACACATGAGGAAGGGTGGGATGGGGGGCTGCAGAGGAAGGATGAGCCCCATGCAGGTGGGTCCTGGCTGCTGTCCCCAGCTCTGGAGTGGGATACAGCCTTGGATGGGGCAGGCTGGAAGAAGACAAAGCAGCTCCACAAAAGACCAGGAGGAACTAAGGAGGATGCCCGTGACAAGGACGCTAATGTCAAAGTCCAGGCTTGAGCCAGGGACCTTTAAGATCTACCTTCTAAGGCTCTTGCAGCTGAGCTACCTCAGCCCTGCCCTGGGAGTCCCCTTCCTCATGCCAGCTGGGATGGCACCTCCTGCCATGGGTCACTGCCCTACTGCCCTCCTCCTGCCTTTGGTGCTTCAGCACCTGCACATGGTGCTGAACTACTGGAGGACTCCACATGAGACACTTCTCCTTAAAGGTGAGATGCTTCATGGCTAGGGACATCAACTACTCAGGGGAGCCACCAACAAGGACTGGCAGTGGGAATAAGATAGAGGAGGCCTCCATGTAGGCAAAGAGTTAAGTCCTGACATACAAAGATGCCATCCTTGGTAGGAGAGAGAGGCAGGTGTGAAAGTCTACGTGCAATCAAGATGGCACCCATGAAGCCCTCTGTAGCTTATACCACATAGGAAACTACCCTGGTTTCCCCCAAACGGTAAGAGGGAGGTGGTGGAGATGGAGCCAAGACTGAAGAGGAAGATGCCTGTGGGGTGTGGAGGCAGTGTTTGCAGCCTGCAGCTGCCTGGATGAGGCCATGGCCCAGGAGGGTAGCCAGGAGCATTGAGAAGGGCAAGAGCTGCTGCTCCCATGAGCCCTCAGTGCCTGTCTCTGCAAAGACCAAGGGCCACCCCCTGCCAAAGCCCTGCCTTGTACCAGGGACAGTGAGATCTTGAGTTGAGTGCTCTCCCAGCTGAGCTACTTCAGTCATGCTCTGTGACAGCTTGTCCCCATGCCAGCTATGCCTGGGCAGAGGCAGAGGAGGACAAAGTCTTGTGTATTGCCTGGACATTGCTGCACTGCACCTGACTCTGCTCACCACCCCCAAACTTGCTCTGCTCTTCTTTTCTAGGCACAGGCTGGATGGCATCTCCTGATGGGCCAGATGCCCCTACTAGTTCCTGTTTTGCTCAGCATATGACAAAAGGATACGTAATTCCTCCCTCATCCACAAAAATCCATTGCTTCCTCAAAACTGGCTTGGAATTGGGAATGGTCAACAATGGCCAACACAGATATCTCCAAATTGCATCTTCGTCCTGTAGCCTTACTGGAGTGAAAGCCTGCAAGGAGGGGGTTAGTATCATGGAATGACGTGCTCTGAAAGGACTCATCTCAGCACTCCTGCGAGACATGACATTGGGGTTGTGGTACAAACTGGGAAGGAATGGACTTCAGGAGGGCCAACTTTAGCCTCTTCAGAGACCTCCTCGGAAGAATGCCTTGCGCTAGGACTCTAGAAGGAAGGGGGGCCCAAGAGAGCTGGTTAGTTTTCAAGCGGCACTTCCTCCACGCCCAGCAACAGTGCATCCCTGTGTGTAAGAAGTCAGGCAGAGGGGGCAGGAGACCTGCGTGGATGAGCAAGGAGCTTGTGGCAACGCTCAAGCAAAAGGCGACGGTATACAGAATGTGAAAAAAGGTCTGGTCCCCTGGGAAAAACACAGGAACATAGTCAGGGAATGCAGAGATGCAACAAGGAAAGCTAAGGCATGGTTGGAAC
Organism: Tinamus guttatus; assembly: GCF_059628265.1. NCBI lineage: Eukaryota > Metazoa > Chordata > Aves > Tinamiformes > Tinamidae > Tinamus > Tinamus guttatus. Next base: position 504,222 of record NW_028289152.1, on the reverse strand, counting down.
GCAATCTGGCAAGGGACGTTAAAAATAACAAGAAAAACTTCTTCAAATACATGAACAGCAAAAGGAAGATCAGGGAAAACGTGGGTCCGCTGGTGGACGAGATGGGCACCCTGGTTACAAATAACACAGAAAAAGCAGAGTTGCTGAATGCCTTCTTTGCTTCAGTATTTACCAAGGGCAGCCCTTTAGAGCCCCAGGCCCTAGGGACAAGAGAAGAAGCCGGGGGAGAGGAAGACTTGCCCTGGGTAGAGGAAGATTGGGTCAGAGAGCACCTAAAGAAACTAGATATCCACAAATCCATGGGCCCTGATGGGATGCACCCTAGAGTGCTGCGTGAGCTGGCAGAAGTCATAGCCAAGCCGCTCTCCATCATCTTTGAAAGATCCTGGAGAACAGGGGAGGTGCCGGAAGACTGGAAGAAGGCCAATGTCACGCCAGTCTTCAAAAAAGGCAAGAAGGAGGACCCAGGCAACTACAGGCCAGTCAGCCTCACCTCCATCCCTGGAAAAGTGATGGAATGGCTCATACTGGCTGTTGTCTCCGGGCACATGGAGGACAAGAACGTGCTCAAGAGTAGTCAGCATGGATTCACCAATGGGAAATCATGCTTGACTAATCTGATAGCCTTCTATGATGGAATGACCGGCTGGATAGATGAGGGGAGAGTGGTGGATGTTGTCTATCTTGACTTCACCAAGGCTTTTGACACCATCCCTCACAACATCCTCCTGGGCAAGCTCCAGAAGTGTGGGATAGATGAGTGCACAGTGAGGTGGATTAGGAACTGGCTGGATGGCAGAGCTCAGAGAGTGGTGATCAGCGGTGCAGAGTCTAGTTGGAGGCCTGTAGCTAGCGGTGTCCCCCAGGGGTCAGTCCTTGGTCCAGTCCTGTTCAATTTATTCATCAATGACCTGGATGAATGCACAGAGTGCTCCCTCAGCAAGTTTGCTGAAGATACCAAACTGGGTGGATTAGCCGATACCCCAGAGGGCTGCACTGCCATCCGGAGGGACCTGGACAGACTGGACAACTGGGTGGTGAAAAACCTCATGAAATTCAACAAGGCCAAGTGCAAGGTTCGGTACCTGGGAAGAAATAACCCCAGACACCAGTAAAGGCTGAGGACTGACCTTCTGGAGAGCAGCTCTGCGGAGAAAGACCTGGGTGTCATGGTAGACGACAAGTTGACCATGAGGCAGCAGTGTGCTCTTGTGGCCAAGAAGGCCAATGGGATCCTGGGGTGCATTAAGAAGAGCATCTCCAGCAGGTCGAAGCAGGTGATCCTGCCCCTCTACTCAGCCCTGGTAAGGCCACATCTGGAGTGTTGTGTCCATTTCTGGGCTCCACAGTACAAGAGGGATGTGGAGCTGCTGGAGAGAGTCCAGCGCAGGGCCACAAGGATGATCTGGGGCCTGGAACATCTGTCCTATGAGGAGAGGCTGAGGGAGTTGGGCCTGTTCAGCCTGGAGAAGAGAAGGCTGACAGGAGATCTGATCAGTGTCTATAAGTACCTCAAGGGAGGGAGTGAAGAGGATGGTGCTGGTCTCTTTTCAGTGATGGCCACCGACAGAACTAGAGGTAATGGCCACAAACTGAAGCACCAAAAGTTCCACAGGAACTTAAGGAAAAATTTCTTAACAGTGAGGGTGACAGAGTGCTGGAACAGGCTGCCCAGAGAGGTTGTGGGGTCTCCTTCTCTGGAGATCTTCCAAACCCGCTTGGATGCAGTCCTGTGCCACGTGCTCTAGGTGACCCTGCGTGTGCAGGAGGGTTGGACTAGATGACCTCTAGAGGTCCCTTCCAACCTTAAGCATTCTATGATTCTATGATAGCAGATTGACAGGCTGTTAAGGGTAGGTGATCTACCGGCCGTAAAAGTAAAGGTGTGAGCTTCCCCAACAGGACCTTGGCCTGCCCACCCCACCGCTGCTCTGACTTTCCCATGGCAGTGCCATGCTTCCTATCACAGGAACTCACACACCAGAGTGCAGTGGGACACTGTGGAAATGAGAACAGCCTGGAAAAAAGGAAGTCCTGCTACTGTTGCTGACCACATCACTTGGAAAGTTGCAGCCCCCACCCAAAGGCTGTAGCAAACAGATGCCTCCTGTGGTAGTGAGCGGATGGTCTTGCAGACCACAGAGTCTGTTCCTGCAGCCTGCATCCAGATTCTCTTCTCTACCTGTCCTGCTTTGCTTTGGAGCATGGTAGAGGGAACGGACCAACACACACTGACTGTGGCCTGAGGATCTGAGCTCTCCTAATGGACATGGGGCCCATGGCTTCACCCTGTCAACATTCATGTGAGCCTAACTCTGTCCTTGTGAACTCCCTTGGCTGCCAATTACCGAAAGAGACAGAGGAAAGGAAAATGCTTCTCATTGCACTGAGGGCACCTGAGGGAGCTCAGATCAGTGGACAATGACGTTCCTGCATCTCTGCTGAAGCAGAGGGAAGCCTGGCTTCCTCCTTCAGTAGGCTCTCTGGGTTAGATTCAAATGAAAGGTTCCTGGAGATGTGACATGAATGGGAACAGTTTTTTCTTTTAACATGGGCATAGAAAAGTCCACTTCCCAATGGCAGCTCCCGGACTGTCCCAACACAGTTTCTAGTCCTTGGTCATGATCTCTATGTATGTCCTTCAGGTGTTCACATGCATCCCTTTAGCTTCTGGCTGCTCAGGTGAGGGGACACACAAGACCCCCCCATCAGCCCCTGAGCACAGACCTTCACACTTGCCTCCTCTGCCCTCTCCTTTCAGCTCCATGCACTTGCATTCCAAGATGAAATACAAGTCCTGCCCTGTCTCTGGCCCCCTAGCCCCCAGCACCTCAGAATGAGGCTTACAAGATTCGTAGAGGATGTTGTGTTATGTGTGTGAGTGTGGTTAAAAAAAGAAAATGCCATCCTGTTGAGTCAAGAGGATCAGAAAGGACCCCCTGCTTCCCAAGCTCAGAGAGGAGCCTGAGTGCAGCAAAGTTCAGTCTTAGTCCCAGACTTGGCTGATGGCTTCTGTCGGCATAGGTCGTGGGGTGCTCAGAGGGGGCCTGCCGAGGCCCACCCCGCGAGACCGAGTGAACAGCACTTCAATATGAAGCAGGTTGAACTCGCTCTGCTGTCGTCTGCAACAGAGCTTTATACCAGTACATGTGGTCATGTGCTAAGAAGCAGCATTCTCATTGGTCGGTCTACAAGCTCGCAGCTGATTGATGCTCTTCTCGGTGCTAGGTCTCCCAGGTGTCTATCTGGCCAGTCCAGTCCCCTTGAAACTGCTCAGGAACACGTTCTTCTCCTCTGGGTGACCTTGAATCCCATTACCCCAGTTTCTTATCTTCTTACAAAAGTACTAAGGCCCCAACATCTCCCCCTCTTTTTTCAAAAACAAAATTAGCAATAAACATTGCAAATATTGACAAAAACAAAGAAACATGGCTACAGGTCCCAACATTTCCCCCTCTTTTTTCAAAAACAAAATTAGCAATATCATGCATCAAACATTGACAAAAACAAAGCAACAAACACAAGTATAACCATCTGTTACCATCATTTCAAGGGTTAAGCCAATTTAAAACATAACATACTTTACTGGTTAATTCGTAGGGACCCGTCTCCCCCCCTTTTTTCTTTTTTTTTTTTTCCTCAAAGCAAACAATAATTAAATTTCGATGGTGACGCTCGAGAAAAATGAATGAGAGGTTGATGCCTGCTGTTCCACCGGCACTATCTATGACTGTATTATTTCTGTTAAAGGGCCAGGGAGTGCAGTATGACTACGGATATGTGACAGCCAAAAGGCATGCTTCCTTTGTTGTATGATGTTCCAAAGCTGAACAAACAAGGCTTGGAGACTATGGTTGTTTACATGCCCTATAATTGCCCTATGAATTCGTTGAACAATGCCTACCGCATATAGGGAATCGATAACTATATTCATGGGTCGATCGTGAAAAGTTAGAAATGCCCAAACTACGGCTTTTAGTTCTAGGACTTGCACGGATGCAGTTTCCCTCCGAATTTGAGTTTTCCAAAGATCTGACTCCCGGAAAGCATACCCATATTTTCCAGATTTGCTACTAGCATCCATGAATACAGTAATTGCATTTGACAATGGTCTTGAGCTCTGGATTTCTCACTCTTCCAGCTCCAAAGAGGTGTGGAAGAGAGGATGCTTAGGATAATGATTGTCCACTCTAATTCCCTGAATGGCTAAGGCAAATTCTACGCTTTTCAAGCACCATTCTTCGACTAGCTCCAGAGCCTTTAGAGGCAGGATAATACTGTCAGGCTCTCTGCCAGCAATTGTTCGTACACGTCGCCAGGCTTTCAAAATTCCCATCCCAATTGCTTCATGCCTCTGAGTTAAAGTGCATCGTAGGTTACTTGGGAGAAAAACCCATTCGAGTACAAACAGGATCCCCTTCTCATCTATCTGGGTGATAATTATCGCCACCTCCCTTTCCCAGTTGCAGACCACCAGGGACATTGGTAATCCTTTCTGGAATCTGTAGGCAGCTGTTTCGGCTATCTTTTCCTCAATCCGTTCTAGGGCTGCGGCAGCCTTTGGAGTTAAGCTCCGCTTTTCCGCAGGCTCTTTAGCTCCCCTGAGCAGTTGAAACAACGGCTCCATTTCCGCATTCATAATACCGCAAAAATTCCTGATCCATTGGATGTCTCCCACTAATTTTGCACACAGTTAACAGTGTCAATTTTTGTCTGCAATTTAAGCTTCTGGGGTCTAATTCTAGCCTCTGTGATAACCATACCCAAATAATTCCAAGGAGCTTGCCTTTGAACCTTTTCAGGGGCAATGACCAAACCAAATTCCTTTAAAGAGTTAATTAACTCCTCTCCCTGCTTGGCTGGTAAAACTTCAGGGCTTGCTATTAGGATATCATCTATATAGTGGTACATAATCAAATCTGGGTGATTTTCCCTCCACAGTTTCAGGGCCAAATTCACAAACCATTGACAGATGGTTGGCGAATTTTTCATTCCCTGGGGAAGAACTACCCACTGGTATCGCTCTGATGGGCCTTCCCTGTTGATTGTAGGAACCGTAAAGGCAAATTTTTCACTGTCCTCTGGGTCAAGGGGTATTGTAAAGAAACAATCTTTTAGATCAATTACTAGCAAATTCCATACCTGTGGGTGCATAACAGGTGAGGGCAACCCTGGTTGTAGAGTAGCCAGTAGTTGTTTACAGGATTGGTTCACGTTTTGAATTGCCAATTCTTTAGCCAATATCGCTTTCATCTCTGGAGGCACATTAGGTGTCACATCCAGGGCATCCTTTAGCCGGTTGACAAAGCCAAAAAAAAAAAAAAAGGCTCATTTGGCTTTTGTACTATTTTGGTATATGGTAATTGAGGTGTTCCTATCTGTGACAGGGCAAGAAAGCTTGCTAAAGCTGCATTTTTCGACTGTTGTAATATTCTAGGATGAAGTGCTGCTTGGGCCTCGGGTTCCCGATAACGCCCATTTCCCAAGACTTGGTCGAGAGTGGTGATCCTTAATGGATCATCCATACTACCATTTAAATTTTCCAATTGCTTTTCTTCCAACCTTTCTTGCCATTTTGCTAGCCAGAGCATGTAAGCAGTGGAGGAAAGCAGAAGTTCCATTATAGCCCTGCTGTCCGCAGGAACCATATTAGAATATTTAAACAAAGCAGATGTTCGGTTTCAAACTAGCTTATTATCATGTCCATATTGCATCACTGTTTTTTGTAAACCTTGCACCAATTTCCAATCTAAAGGTTCCCACTTGGGGCCCTGGGCTCCCACTACTACAGGGGCTGCTAGCGGGGTTAATACAAATTCCCCCTGTAACCAAGCATTCTCCATCAACCCCTTATACCATGCTCCCGCATTAAAAGTTGGATCAACAGGTGGTGTCACACCCTTACACTTTCCCCCACCATCACTTCCACTTACAGTGGCTCAGAGCCACGACAACAATCCCTCTTCAGCTGGGTCGCTTCCTCCAGCTGCTTCCCTTTGCTTTTGAATCTCCCATAACTCCTCGACCTCCCTGCCCAAAAGGCAGCCCTCCAGGCCAAACTTTGCCTGGAGATAATTTTTTGCTTTATCAAGTGTCATACTCCCCTTCTTTGACCATCTGCAGTACCCACTCTTTCTTCTGTTTCAAAACCTCTTCACTCGCCTTAAAGCCAGAAGTACCTTTTCATGCCTCCCCAACTCCCAGTTGTTTATCCACATTCTCCAGCCCCTCTATTATAGCCCTATGGGCAGCCTCATATGCTGCCTTCACATCTCTTGCCCTGGACCCGCTGTCTAATCGCCGCATCTGTTCCAATAACTCCATCATCCTCTCCGCTTGCTCCCCAAGTTCTTGTTGCATTCCTTGGACAATGGCGTCATCGTCATCCGATCCATCCGAGATCGGTGCTTTAACCGGATCCAAGTCCATCTCGGGCACTGTGGGGGGTGGTTGCTCCTCCCCCTCCCACGGTGGAAGATACTCATCCACTCCCCCCCATACTTCACGTTCAGCTAAAGTTACTGGACACGCCTGCCGAGATGAAGCCCTTTTTTCCTTATCGTCCATTTCCTCGCATAGACTTGGCTCAGTAATTTCAGACCACTCAGATCTTCCAGAACCATCCTCCTCCCCTTTTCCTCCGTGGAGTGCTTCCCACAAAGCAGCAGCGACTTGAGCCTCCCCGTGCAACCGTTCAAGCATTAGCCGTACAGGACGATACATTTTCGCAAGTTGCCAAGCTTCCTCTGAACTTATTTGCACACCATTCCACAGTTCCTTTCCCACTCGCTCCCATGACTCAAGCTTATATACCTGAGAAGTTTCCTCTATGAGTCTTTTCTGCTTACAAAACAGCAGTAAGTCGATTAAATCGGCTTTTGAGATCTCAGTCTCAGTTTTTTGAGCGAGCCTTAACAAACATTCTACAGTAGCACGCTCCGTTGCTGATGCAGCAATTTCCATTCTAGTTGCTGATGCAGCAATTCCCATCCTGCTCCCTGACTCACTAGGTCAGTCCTGACTCACCAGGTCAGCCATGGCCACAATCCGCCTTTCTTTGGGCGCCCAGCTACTTCTCCGCTGGCTGCAGGATCCCTCGCGTTCTCGGCTCCACTCTACCCACGATCACGTCGGGGTCACCAGATGCCGAGGCCCACCCTGAGAGACAGAGTGAACAGCACTTCAACATGAAGCAGGTTCAACTCACTCTGCTGTTGTCTGCAACAGAGCTTTATACCAGTACATGTGGTCATGTGCTAAGAAGCAGCATTCTCATTGGTCAGGCTACAAGATCGCAGCTGATTGGTGCTCTTCTCAGTGCTTGGTTGCTAGATCTCCTGGGCGTCGGTCCAGTCCCCCTGAAACTGTTCACGAACATGTTCTCCTCTGAGTGACCCCCGAATTCCATTACCCCAGTTCCTTATATTCTTACAAAAAGTACTAAGGCCCCAACAAGGCCCCAACAGGAGGGAGTGAAGAGGATGGTGCTGGTCTCTTTTCAGTGGTGGCCACTGACAGAACAAGAGGTAATGGCCACAAACTGAAGCACCAAAAGTTCCACAGGAACTTAAGGAAAAATTTTTTAACAGTGAGGGTGACAGAACGCTGGAACAGGCTGCCCAGAGAGGTTGTGGAGTCTCCTTCTCTGGAGATCTTCAAAAGCCGCTTGGATGCAGTCCTGTGCCATGTGCTCTAGGTGACCCTGCGTGTACAGGAGGGTTGGACTAGATGACCTCTAGAGGTCCCTTCCAACCTTAAGCATTCTATGATTCTATGGTAATAGTATGTCAGTTGACGGGGTGGCCCGAGGCATTTCCAACTGCCTCAGCAACAATTGGATCTGTAATTAAGGTGTTCTTAGAACAAATAATTCCAAGATATGGGTTGGTAGAGGCAATAGATTCAGACAGAGGCACTCATTTTACAGGAAAGGTCCTTCAAGGTGTCATGACTGCCCTAGGACTTCAATGGGACTTGCATACACCCTGGCATCCTCAGAGTTCTGGTAGAGTGGAAAGGATGGATGGGAACATTAAAAAGCATCTTTTGAATTTGGTGTTAGAAACTAAGATGCCATGGACACGACTTCTACCATTAGCTTTAGCAAGAATAAGAGCAAAACAAAGGGGAGACATTCAGCTGTCCCCCCTTTGAAATAATGTTTGGGATTCCCTATCCTACTAACACCCAACCTGGCAAGGAGGTGGAGATAGGTGATATATATTTGAAGCAATACATTCTTTTGGGAAGTCTCTCCGACAGGAAGCCCAGCTCACACAGACCCTCCCCTTGGATTTTGCAGTCCATGATACCCAGCCAGAGGATTGTGTCAACATCAATCAAGACAGCTGAGCATGGATGGACTCATCATACCAGAGTTAAGATTTCCAAGACTCTAGAAATCTGGACTTGTCAGTTGAAGGAAGAGGATGGAAAGCCCCGGCTAACTCTCCGAAGATCTGTACCGCTGACTGGGAGTGGGTCTGGAAAATAAATGCTGGGTTGCTGGGTGTGTGAGAGTCCAGGAGGATATGAAGACTACCCATGGGTACTAGACATACGGAATGCAGGTTGTTAGTTAATAACCTACTTTGTAAAAACAAATATTGTCCCAAGGTGGGGAGGGAAAAAAAAAAAAAAAAGGAGGAGAGATTGAGCAGAATGCTCAAGTTTATGTATTCATCAATAAGGAGATTTCCCCACAGGTTGTCTAAAGAGCGGGACAAAGGGAGGGGAGACTGAGCGGAGCCATGAGTGAGTGGGACAAAAAGAGCCATCTGAAAGGAGATGGGGGCCTTTACAAAGGAGGGAAATAGGGCAATTCCCCCACATTCTTCAGCAAGGGGGACAAAGGAGTTGGCGAGCTCAGGTGAGAACAGATGGCAGGAGGCAGGAGTTCGGTGTAGGTGGGCCGGGAAGGCTGTAACTTCTGAGTACCTTGGCCAATGGGGGAAAGGAGAGGGCATCCCTCGGTTAGGAAATTAGTATAAAAGGCGGGCTGCGTCCCCCAGCAATTGGAGAGACCCCACAGGGATATGCCTGGACTCTCCCTTTATTTGAATAAAGTTTTAGGACTCCTCTGTCTCCTTTTTGGACATTCAATTCTTGACAGTGAGATTTTCCGCACACCCTTGATGTTCGGGGAACATCCCTGCATCTCCCCTGATCATAGGGAAGGCTCTTTTTAACTCCCAGCAATTGAAATGGGAAATGAGAGGGAAAGGGGACAATTCTTGTCCCCACACCAGAGGCAAACATGCAGGGCAGCTTAATTCTGTGCTTCCTATAAGAACACAGGACACACCACTGTCAGACATCTCCCTGCAGGTCAGCCCTGATGTTCAAAAGCAAAACGAGGAGGCCAGAAGCACCTCCCATAGCTTGATTTTCTTAGTGCAAATCTGAAAATTACAAACTGACAACAGCAGCATGGCAACGAGGCGGGCAGGAGGCTACAACGATGCACTGCTAATGACTTCTGCTTCTGGGCCCAAACCCCATCCTCATCAAAGATGCTCCTGTTACCAGCTCAAGACCAACCTGGAAGGGCTGTTTTGGAGCAGTTCTAGCCTTGCAGTCCCTGTTCCTACAGTCAAGCTTTTTCAAGCTTGCCACCTCAAAGGTGCTTGGGTGAGCAGCCCCTATCTCTGCCCACTCCTCTCATTCAGCTCAGTCACGACAAAAGTCAGACTTCTCCGGAGGTCCATCCCTGGGGAGCTGTCTCTGAGACAGCACATCTGCTGGTAGCTGGGACATATATGCTGCTATGGGACACCCTTTCTGGAGCATGTGGTATGGCCAGAAAAGCTGGAGAGGAGCATGGAAGATGCAGGTCTCCTGCTGAACCTGAACTGAGCTGAGCTGAGTTGTTCCATTCCCTTTGCTGCTGGGAAGCACAGAAGCTGCAATAGTGTGTGTCAGTGCCAGGTCGATTGTCTGTTCCTCTTATTACTGAATGGAGAGAAGGGAGCGTATAGACCTATGGGGCAATGCAGGAGGCCCTCTGAGTCTCCACTCCAGTGGCTGTGGGAATATGGGATCAGTTGAAACGTTCCTCATGTGCAGACAGTTCTGCCAGAGACCCCTGTGCCAGGGTGACTCCTTCATGTGCTCACAACACTGGAGCAGAGCACAGTCCTCTCTGTCGTGTCTGTGCTTTGTCCTTGGACTGAAGATCCTTGGGGTATTTTTGTTGGCTAGAGGGAGCCTGAGAGCAGGAATTCCTGGCTTGCAGCGATAGCAGGGCCCCTGATGGGAGAGAGGGGTTCAGCAGGAGTTGCCCAGAGGACCAAAGGGGCTTGTGGGGCTGCAGGAGCAGGGTTTCTCCCTCTGTGCAGGAACGGGGCCTGCAAGTTTCTGCAGCTGGGCTGGCCACACCAGCATGATGGGTGAGAGGTTTTGGTAAGAAAACAGGGCGGGATCAAGACAAGCCTGTGTGCAATGAAACCCTCCTGGGAGGTTTGGGGGTTTGCACATCAGACCAAATGACCCAAAACACTCCCCTTGAGCTTTTCCTCTCAGCATCAGGCTTCTTGGCCTCATTTGAGCTTCCCCAGGACCAGACAGCCAAATCACGGGCCTTTAAAAATACCAGGACTTCACGTGGGCCACAAGCCCAATTCCTCCTGGTTCCTAAGCTCTTAGAGGGGCTTCTGGAAAACATGTCTCAGGAAACACTGGTATCTATTCCAATGAGTTTCCCAAAAGCACTTTTCTCTATCGGTGTATCCCAGTTGACTTCCTTGTCTCTTCAGCAAAATAAAAAGGAAAGGGAAATCATCCCAGGTGTTTATATTGGAGGAAAGATAAGAGGTCCTTCTCCCATTACTTTGAAGTGATATTCCACCTGTGGGGCCACAGAAAAGAAACAACAAAGATTATGATTAACATCTGTTCTTCTCCAGTGCCTGGAGATCATTTCCCCCCCTCTACTCTGCCCCTTCACTTGAGACTTCTTGCCAGCTCTCTTATGCCCCTAAGCTAATCCTAATAGGTCAGCACATCTGCAGATTGTGTCTTTGATCTAATTGATGAGCTGAGCTAAACCAGAATTGTGCATCCCCTATTCCTGAGAGGCCTAGCAGGTACCATTCCACTGGAACCAAGGAGGACCTTCTCATGTCTTTCCTAAGAATGCAGTAGTGAGAAATGCATTGCAAAATCAGAGCATGAGTTTTTCAAGCAAATCCATGACAATGGCAGTCAATGTCCAATGATCTCAGGAGGAGATCTCTCTCACTCCCTGCCCACAGACCTGTGCTTTTCCATAAATCCATACCGCATAAGGAGGTTCTCAGGCAGTTGCACATACCTCTCCTGGCCACCTCACTATTTTTCTCACCAGTTTCTCCACTGGGAGCATGGGTACACTGCCCTTCCTCCTGGATTTTTTCACCTTCCGTGAGGATCTCTTGTGGATGGCTGGAAGTTTGCTGAAAAGAGATATTATGGCGAGGTGCTGTGAGCACAGGGGGATTTTGGTGTCTGTCCTGCCCTTAGAAAGTTCTGCAGCACAAGGCAGTTCTGTTGGCTGTTGCCATGAATGATGTGGGCTCAACTGACTGTTTTCACATGAAGAGAGAGGGAGTTCACCCCCAGCTCTAATGCCCAGAGCTGCAAGAAGTGCCCACAGGAATGATCCTTATGCCCGAGTACCAGCTTTCTCTTGATGCAACATGAGCAAAGCAGGGTGCTTTACAAAGGCAGCCTCCAAGAGACGTGGCAAATATATGGAATACTGCCTGGTAGTCCCAACTACTGCTTGTTAGGAAATGGAAAATGACTGTTCCTGGAGAGCCGGAGTCCAAGAAGGAGAGGGTGGCAAGTGTCTCACCTGCCATGAGTTTCTTTTCTTTCAGATTTCTTCCTCTGCTCTTTCTGTATATTCTTAGCAGCAAGTGTGGGCTCTGGGATGCTTTTTCTGGAGAGGAGACGATTAGCAGGAAGATTTCCTGTAGGCAGAAGACAAGAAAACCATCCAGGACAGCTTTGAAGAGGGCTCTTGAAAGGGAAGGTTATGCAGCTCTTCTCAGCCTGAGGTCAAACTGAGGGGTGTCAGACTGATTCCATTGAAGCCTCATTTCCTGGGTGGGCTTTGGCCATTCTGGACACTGCCTTTTCTCTCACTTATTGTTTGTACTTTACAACATCCTTTCTTGAGGTAGTGCTTTTCTCACTCTCTATCCTATTCAGAGAAAGGAGAAGTGTAAAAAGGAAAGAGGAGACTCGCTGGGATGTATGGGTGGCCTAACAGAGTCTCTCTGAGGGCAGTAATTTAAGGCAGGAGAGCAGATCTTTGGATCTGCCTACTGATCTCACATGCCTAGAGGTCCTCTTTTGACACAATCAAAAGCAATGAGTTGTTTTCAGGGTGTTTATGAGGCATGTTTAGGAGAGCAGGACATGGAAATGGAGAAAAAGTTGAACTTGGAGATATTAGTACAGGTGGGAGTGTTGCGCTGCACTGAGGCCTTGTTCCCTCAGGACTCACTTGAGATTTGCCCTATTGGGAGAGCAGCATCAAGTCTAGCACCTCATGCTACCTGAGCCATCACACTCACTTGGGTTCCGAAGGCCTACCCAGGAGCACAGAAGGAGAAGGCACAAGCCTCCACCAAGAATCAGCAGGTCCATTACCTTCCTGGGCAGTGCTGGCCTCTCCTCTCCTCTCCTCCTGCTGCTTGGGCTTTACAGGTGGCCTAGGTAGTTTTTGATCTCTACTCTCCACCTTGTACCTGGAAAGCAGAAAAGGAATCAGTCTAAAGCAGGAGCACTTTTGCAACCTCTGTCAATAAGAGACACAGGGGCATTTGGGAGGTGCTGGGGAGTCCCTCTTTTTTCAAAGTGCAATAGGCAGAAGAGGCCAGATGCTGGAGGAGTGTCTCAGCAAGGCGAGAGGCATCATGAAGACCTCCAGTGCCTGGAGGGGCATGACCGTTCTCCTCTCACTCTTCCCTGTGCTTCCTGTGAAAATGCCAACCAATTTCAACCCAAATCCCCTGTGTGCTTTCGGGATCATCACCCATCTCCTGTTCCTGCTCATGTTCAGGCAGAACACTTTAGTCCCCTTCAGCTTTCCAGAATCCTTTCATCGTCCTTTCTGACGAACCTGCATCTCCCACACACATAATAGAACCAAACGCTGAGCACCATGGGAGCCAGGAGAAAGCTCTCCAAAATCCCACTAGCCACAGTGTTCACTTTGGCCTACATAGGTCCCCACATTAAGAAAAAAAAAAATGGCCCAAGGCAATATGATCAGGACGCATTTCATTCCTACAGATCTCTCAAAAGAAATAAAAATGTCCCAAAGCAGCAACTAAGAGGGACCTGTACTTTGATGTGCATTTCAGCAGGTTGCTCATAAATGGCTTTCTGAGCAGCGTTCACAAGGACTGGCAACACAAGGTTGCAAAACATGCCATGAGCAGCTACTTGCTTGGCCAGGTTCCTTTCCAAGAAGGAAACATACTCACTCAGGAAAGACAATGACATGACGAGAGTGAGTCTGGGAAAGAGCAGTTTCGGTGCCTGAGAGCACCAAATTCCTCATCTCCGGCATCTGCAAAGGAGAGAAACACATGGGACATGATGCCAAGAGAATTATCTAAGTGTTCACAGGGAAACAAACTCTTCTACTGCTTAGAGAAAGAGCTGCCTCTGAAACATTCAATTATTCTATTCCCATCAGCAGTCCCTCCAGTTATGCACTGTAACAACTGGAGAGAAATAAAGGAGAAAGGGGAGGAACATGGTCATGCCTTTTACAAGGCTCAGGATTCAGAGACTCGGTTAGCTCAGGTCTCTTCTAATGCAGAAATCAAGAGAGGCAAGCACATGAGAAGGCATTTCAGCAGCTGGACCGCTCTGTTTTCCCTGCTGTCTGGACCTAATGCTTCAAAGAGAGAGAAATGAGGTCAACAGACAGTTGACAGAGTTGTGTGACATTCCCACTGGCCTAGGCAATTGTATCCATAAGGAGATCAGGCTGAGCTTCCAAAGGGACTCATAAAAAGAATTTTCAGAACCTTAAGGGAAAGGGCTGAACTTGCTGCCTTACCATGCCAGACATGTTCTAGGGGAAACACGGCTTCTGAGGCCATCCTCACAAAAAGGGGCATGAAAGCATGGCTTTTTGCAAGGAGGGAAGTCTAGTGGGGAAAAAAACACACAAGGCCTCCTCTTGTCTTGGCCTTCTTTGCTGAGAATGTGGAAACTGTCTCCGGGATTGTATGAATCTTTGAGTGGACCTAGTACACTTCTGCACAGGTCCAACTTCTTTGCCAAGTTCTCTGAACGCCCATGACAAACTGTCTGGGTAGCTGGCATTCCTCTCAGCCAGGACTGTCCATGTCCTTTAACAGGTCATGGCAGGCTAGTAGAATTGCATTCCCTTGGGAATTCAAAAAGATGACAGGGAGCAGCAGAGAATTGGAGAACTTACCGCAAGAAGAGCCGTGAACATCTGCTTGGTCCCGTTAAGTCTTTTCAGGAATTCTTTGTAAAATCTCATTTTCACATCTGCTCCTTCAATTATAAGCATGCCAATGTTCTTCAACACAAAGACAACATTTCTCCCGCTCTCGAGGCAGCGGCGGAAAAGACGCAGGGTCTTCTCTATGCCAGCCTCCACTGTTTTACGGGGAAGAGAGATGTCCTCGGCTATGTGAGCACATTTCAGGGGCTCACAAAGCTTATGACCTAGGAAGCAGACCAAGAGGAAAAAGGCACTAGCAGAACACACAAAAACACAGCTTCAACAGCTTTGTGGTCTTCAAGCAAGAAGCTCTTACAGAACTCCCTTTCTTGACCTTCTGGGACAAATCATGTGGGAAGATGTTCAAAGCACTGCAAGCAGATGTGCCAAGTGGATAGCAATGCTTTCTTCCCTACAGTGTTTGAAAGAAAAGGCCACAACCATCTTCTACGAATCCTCCTCTCTTAATCCTCCAATCCATCCAGCACCCTCTGAAGTGCACAAAACATCCCTGCTTTTGGTGCCAGAGGACCATCTCTGAGAAGTGCCAGCCTGAGAAGTTGTCATGCCAGAGATGTGGAGTCCTCACAAAGGAAAGACTTATTCCAAACGCAGCTCAGAGCTCCTGCTGCCCCACACCTGTCACCCATGACAACTACAGCTGTAGTGTTCACAGGGATGACTAGCAATCACAGCAAAAACCTGCCTCTGATGGGTTTTCACATGCACTAGGATCCCAGTCTCCATGTCAGGGCTCTTACAGCTGACTGTGACCTACTTCAAAGTGCAAGGAGAAGGGAAAAGCCAGCATGAATGTCAATATTTGCCTTTACAGAATTGCAGCTGTAGCCTGCTGTGAAATCAATTCAGGGAGAGAGAGAGTATAATGGTAATTGCCATGATGAGGTCCTGAGATCTACAAATTGAAATTGTTTTTGCAACGTGGTGACAGAAGTCTGGAGCTTTAACAGTTACTGCTAGACAGGGCTAATGCCCAACCCAAAGATGTCCCAGAAAAGCGGAGGCCAAAGTTTCAGCATGTCTTCTTACCAGGAGCATAGGCCTTATCATAGGTAAGGCCGTGAACCTCCGCAATACTCTTTGAAAGATTGAACGCGGGTCTGTGAACAGTCACGAGGCCGTATTTCCTAACAGGAACTTGCTCAGTCACCACACCGAAGGTGCCAAGCCAAATAACTCTGACTCCCTGCAAAGAGGAAGGAAGAAAAGCATTATTCGAGTGCTAGGTGAAGAGGCTTCTGACCGGTCAGTTGCATGATGATGGAGCTTGGTGTCCTGCTCAATCATGCTGTGCAAAGGGGATGAATGGAGGACTGGGGAAAGCCTTCGAGAACCCTTGGAGAATGTCTTTAGAGGAGCACTTGAGGTGTTTTCATTCCCCCTCTTCTTCATGCTCTCAAAAAATGCAAGTAAACGTAGAGAACTCATCCCTCAAATACCTCCAGTGCAGAAGAAGGGCTTCTGGGGGAGATGCAGGATGGCAGACCTACCTTATTCAGCATCAGGTGCTCTAGAATGTAGTTGGAGACTCCTTCCCAGATAGCAAGGGTCTCTGGAAAAGAAGTGGAAGACACACCAGGCTCTGTGTGGCCCCGCTCACAAATGTGCAGCACATGGTTAACCAAGGAGGTGACACATGCAGTCGTACTCAATGAGCAAACTGAGCCCAACCCTGAGAGGGTCTCAGCAGCTGAGATGGAGATGGCATTAATGGATTAATGGGGAGGCCTGGCAGCTCAAGTAGGCCTTCTCCACTGGGAGGCGCCTGTGGCAGGGACTCCTGAGTGGGGTGTCCCGGGACAATGGGGATAGCATCAGGGTTGGGAGCCAGGAGTCCTGGCAGCCACACTGCCAACTGAGGCAGAGGGGACCATGAGCCTGGGCTCTGGCAGCAGTCCCAGCCCCAGCCACGCTCCTCCAGCCCCAGGTTTTCCACAGCCATGTCCACAGTTCATGATCTCTGCAAGACTTCCCGAGATAGAGCTCCCAGAGGCCTTACCCTGTGCTGGCAGCACTAGCAATCGCTGCCCATGAGACCTGCCAAGGCCAGGGTCCCAGAGCTCCATCCTAGTTTCTTTGCTCATTTGCTCTGGATGAAGAGCAAACAGGAGGTGATGAGGAAACAGCTCCTCTCCTGCTCCTCCTGCACACGTCACCTCAGCCCTGTGCGTCTCTGGCCGCCCCTCGCTGGTTCCCGCTCAGGGTTGTGGGCTCCTCGCAGCAGAGCAGAGCCGAGAGCAGTCCCAGCGCGTGGGCTCTCCCAGGCTCGTCGCGACGTGTGAGGAAAGGTCGGAGCGCGCGCTCTGACTGCTGTGCCTGTGACACGGGATGTCCCCTGTGAGCACAGCCCATGTCACAGAGGGCTCTGGCCCTCCTCACCACGGGCCAAGCTAGGGCTGGCCCTGCAGTGGGCAGGAAATGCATGGGGCGCTCAGGGGCTGCCCTTGCGCTACACAGACTGTGAAGCAATGATTAATCCTCCTCTCACCGTGGGTCATGGCTTAGTTGGACACTGTGACTGCGCTCACATGGCCTCAGCTGCGCACGCAAAACCTGGCTGCCAGGGAGGGCAACGAGCATCACGCCACACTCACCCCACAGCCGCATAGTGCAGGTGGCTGCTGCCACCGGGGGCGGGAGCGCTAACCACTGAACTCGCCAAATCATCCAGCTGCTCCTTGGCAGCCACCACAACGTTCTTCTCGCTGCTCCAACTAATGACTCCTTCCCTTGACAGTACCTCAGCCACAAAGCCTGCAGGAACCTCTGTTCCACAGCCAGCCTGAAGAGGCCTTTTGGACCTCATCACTGCAGCATCCTGGTGTCTGGGGTGGAGGGGAACTGAGCAGGGCAAGAGAGAGCAGGCAAGAGAGCTCAGCATCTCCTAGCAGGAATGGCTCTGAGCAAAGAGTGAGCAATTACTGTCTCAGCGGGTTTGGGCCTCTATACTCTGTGCAGGACCTAAAAATACCTTTTCTAATGGTGTGGATCTGAATATGAAAAAAAAACAGTACATCAAAATTTCAAACCAGAAGATGTTTAGTGAACCCTTTTCAAGATCTACCATTTTATAGCCCTCCTTGATTATGTTTAGTTATTTTCTTGGTGGTGGCGTATCTTTTGAATTACTAGTCTTTGGAGGAGAATTTGTGTGTGGTCTGTTTTAAGGAAAGTGAATTGGAGTGGAATGTCATCAGAGGTCATGGACATCTGGTGCCACTGCAGGTGCCCTTCTTCCCCCCTGCTGAGCCTCTGTCTGCAACCCTGAGGGGCTCCCGTCTCCCACTGATCCCTGCAGGTTGGGAAGAGCTGCAACAGCTCTTTCATGCCAGAAACTCTGCAAGTTAGTATAACATGCAACCAGGGAGTCCTTCAGCCTCTGCTGCTGCCCTTTTTCCTCTCCAGTCATGGAGGGAGTCCACCTGAGAAGCTCCTATTGCAAATATGGAGCTCAATTGCTTGGAAATGAACATCTGTGGGTTTGCCTCAGCTCCTCATAGATCCTTACAAACCCTTGGCTCTGCCCCTCATCCTAGTGCAAAGCTGCCTTGTATTTCCCCTCAACCCAGTAAAATGTGCAGTAACCCTGAATAAAATGAATAACAGCAATCCAGTCCTTCAGCATTTGGATAACAGAGACCAGAGCTCTTGGATCACTGATTGATGGGCATTGAGTTTATTACTCTTTCTACTGCCTCTCTGCAGAGGGACAAGTACTACTGTGCAACCAGTCACAAGGAGATAAAATTATCTGAGGTTTCCTGGGAAAGAGCAAATTCCTTGTGGGATATTTAAGCAGGTATGTGTGACTGTGTAGAATTTGTTGAGGACATTTTATAGGTATTGTGGGACTGAACAAAGCTTATGCTGGGATGTTCCAGTGATGGGTCAAAGGCAGGAAGGAGATCCAAGTGTTCCTGCTCAGAGACAGGAAGAAATTGCTCAAGAGTTTCATCAAGTCCTGTCTATGAAGGATGAAAACCACACAGCCTCTCTGGACTGCCTCTTGAGAGCTTTCTTGTTTCAATTTATGTCCATTGCCATTCCTCCTCCCACCATACACCACTGTGAAGAGCTTTACTTTGTCTTCTCAAAAATGTCCCTGTTGGTATTGAAAGGCTGCTCTGAGATGCACCAGAATCTTCCTTTCTCCACACTGAATGAGTCCCATTCCCTCCGCCTCTCTTCCCCGGGCTCAAAATTCCTGAACACTTTGGTGAATATTCAATGAACTCCCTCCTGTTTATCCACGTCTTCCCTGGACTGAGGGTGCCAAAACTGGAGGTAGAATTGCATATGTAGTCTAATGAGTGCAGACAGAGTGGGGTGATCACTTGGCCATCCTTGTTGCCAGGGCACATGGCACTGTTGCCAGGGCACATGTTCACTTCAGGTCCATCTGGATCTTCCACTGAGCCTTCCCCACAGAGCTGCTCCCAGCCAGGTATCCATAGCCTGGATCACAGCAGGGGGCTGTTCCTTCCAAGGGCAGGAGTTTGCATTTGTCTCTGTATGAACTCATATGGATTCTGTTGGCCCATTCCTCCAGCCTGTCAAGGTCCCTTGGGATAGCATCTATGCCCTCAAACTTACCTACAATCCCCTCTCCTCAAGGACATTTGCCAACATGATGGCAGCACTCTGTCACCTCTGATATGATAAAATTAACAGGATCATCCAGACCAAAACTAGGAGAACCATTCAGACCATGACATCCTAACACTGATACAAAACGATCGTTGGACGTCATGTCAAATCCCTTCTTCAAGTAAAGAGAAAATGACTTACAGTGCTTGATCTCCTCCACAAATCTAGTCTTTGCATCATGTAAGACACACAGGTCCAGCAGGCAGGAAGGCGGGTAGGTCAGCCAGATAGGTAGGCCGTAACCTTGGTCACTCCACGCTGCCTGTTCCTCCTTTATTTGTCCAGAAATATCTTCCAGGAGTACTCCAAGAATTTCCTAAGCACCACATTGAGCTTAATTGACCTTTAGTTCGCAGATCATCCTTATGGTCATTTTTGACGGTGGGTGCAAATTTTGCTTTCCTCCCATCATCTCAGTTCTCCCCTCACCTCCAAGCACTATAAAGACAATAGACATAGATGACAGATGCCTTGAAAGGGTGTTGGACATGTCTCCTAGCACCTTCGGATGCAGTGTTTTTAGCCTCCTCTTTGCCATGCTAAAAAAGATCTGATGCCCCCATATTGCCTCAGTGGAGTTTTGCAGTCGGCACGTTACCATTTCCTGCTGGATTCTCCAAAGTTTCCCCCATCCCTCCTGGTCTGGAGGCCCATAACTGGGAACAGTATTCAAAATGTTGCCTTGCCATCTGTGAGTCTGAGGCAGTAGCAACTCCCCTTGACGTGCTGGCCACCGTCTTTCTCCAGGCATCTGTCTGGAATAGGACCCCTCAGAGGGAAAAGATGAGCACATGGCCAAGTAAGTGTCCCAGGATGCACTCCAGCTGTATTGGCTGTTGTCACATAGGAGAGTTCTGTGAGACCTCCCCAACAAATTCACACTCTCAAATGTCCCTAGAGGCTGTCATGCAGCAAGCTCGGACCTACAGCCTCAGCCTTAACAGCATCAAGCCAGAGCCTTTTTCCTATTGATGAGGGTAGCACAACAAAGATGCATACAAAAAAAATATGTTGTTTGTGTCCAAGAGCACAAGAGGACTGCCCAGGAGACCACCATATGCCATTAAGGATATCTGCTTCTAGTGTTAATCAGAGTGAATGTGAAAAGTGTCAACATACGAGTCCTCAGCTAGCCCCATTCTAGCCTCAGATAGATAGACCATATCTTGGAAAAGCCCATGGTGGGATCCTTCCATATTAGCTCCATTAGGTGAGATGATTCTCCTCATTACTATGGTCTCTCTGAAAGACAAGACCCTTGAAGTGATTGTTTTTTCATTAGAAATACTGGACAATAGTGTTTTTCTCTACAAAGAAGAAAAGTTTTCTACTTTTGCAAACGTCAGGTGAGACTTGTCTGCCTGAATCCCCTGAGTCAGAAATTGCCAGCTTTCAAGGTTCAAATGTTTCTAAGGGAGCCAATTATAATCTCTATGTCATTTCTAAGACTGTGTATCAGGTATAATTGGCTCACTCTGAAATGTGCTCTCTTCATTAAAAATAAATAATTAATTAAAAAAGAAAATAAAAACACACGTAAGAAGAAGACTTCCGCCTTCCTCCTGAACTTTATCTTCTGGACAACATGCTTTGGGTGGTTTCAAAGTTATAAACTGCTTCAGTTTTCTCAAGATGACTAGGTTCGCTCCCGTAGGTTTTAGCAGCTAGAGCTTGCACAAACTACAGAATGTGTGTTTCAGTTCTCATGCTATGGTGTTCAGATTATCAGAGCCCACATATAACAGCTCTGCTTATACCATCAGCAGGGGTGAAAAATGTGTTTTACTCTAGTACTCTGAGTCTTGTGGCTTACTATATCATGGGATTACTCCTTTGTATTTGTCCTTCTCTGGGCCATGCTGTAACTCTGTCAGAAAGTGAGTTCCTCTGCTGTTACAATATAAACTGGGAATGTAGGATGCATCCACTTCTATTCTGTATCTCTCCACAATTTGCTGGAACAGAAGAATGCTGCAACTCCACAGGTTCCTGAAACTGCAGAGCTCTTTGGGAACTTGGACACAGATAGCTTCAGCAAGTTATCAAATATAAATATATGGGGTGTTCTTTGTGCAGAAGGTAAGGGCAAAAGCACAAGCATAAGAGGAGAATATTTTCCTTGCAGCTGTTTTTCCTGCTTTGTGCATGTATGACCTGCAAATAGGGAAGTTAGTTGGAAATGTAGCATGAAAAGAATGCATTGCATATTGTGATTTGTTGGTAATTTTGACTGGGTGTTACAGAGGTGGAAGGACCTTGGCAGCAAAGACCTGCATCTTACATCTATCTCTCTCTCCCCCCCCCGCTTTTTTTTTTAAAAGGAAAGAACAATAAAAAATATTTGTGGAATGGGGAGGAATGGAGAAATGGAGATGTAAGTAGTGAGGAAAGATTTTTTTTTGAATGAATGTATGAATTGAATATTCAAAGAAACTGTGTTACTCTCTTCCTCTCACCATGACAGAAAGCACATTTGGATGGGGAATATCACGCCTGTGACTGAGTTTGTTCTCGTGGGATTTCCAAACCGCTATGAGGTGGAGATCATCTTCTTTGTGGTGTTCCTGCTCGCTTATTTAGTGACTGTCTTGGGAAACGCTCTTGTCATTGTACTGGTCTATACAGACTGCCATCTCCATTCTCCCATGTATTACTTCCTCAGTAATTTGTCCTTCATTGAGATGTCCATGACTTCCTCTGTTGTTCCAAAAATGCTGGCAAACTTCCTGTCAGAGAAGAAGACCATCTCCTTTGTTGGCTGCTTTAGCCAATGCTACTTTTATTTCTCCTTGGCTGCAGCAGAGTTTATCCTCTTCGCCATCATGTCCTATGACCGCTACGTGGCAATATGCCACCCCCTGAGATATCCCACCATCATGACGGAAAGGGTGTGTGGCCAGCTTCTCCTGGGTGCGTGGGTAGGTGGTGTGGTCTTGATCTTGCCATTAGCGGTCCTGAAAGCCAAGTTGCCATACTGTGGTCCCAACGTCATTGACCACTACTTCTGTGACAGTGCACCTCTCCTGCACCTCGCTTGCGTGGACATCTGGGTTGCTGAGCTGAGGGATTTTGTGGTGTCCATTCTCCTGCTCCTCAGCTCCTTGGCACTGACTGTGTTCTCCTACACCTGGATCATTTTGACCATAGTCCGTATCCCATCTGCCCAGGGCAGGCAGAAAACCTTTGCCACTTGTGCTTCTCATTTCACTGTTGTTTCCCTGGGTTTTGGCATCTCCATCTTCATCTATGTCAGGCCTTCCCACGCGAACCCTGGACACCTCAACAAAATCCTCTCTGTTCTCTCCAGCATTGTGACTCCTCTTTTAAATCCCTTCATATTCAGCCTAAGGAATCAGCAAATGAAAGAAGCCTGGAAAAATGCTTGGCACCATTGCCTGGGGATTGGTGAGGAGGCCAGAAAGCCATGAGAATCACTATGGCTTGTAGGAAGTCAATCCTTGACAAATCTCAACAGGATCTCAGCATTCATGGTCTCTTC
The DNA here is from genome assembly GCF_059628265.1 of Tinamus guttatus. Classification (NCBI taxonomy): domain Eukaryota; kingdom Metazoa; phylum Chordata; class Aves; order Tinamiformes; family Tinamidae; genus Tinamus; species Tinamus guttatus. The sequence goes on along the minus strand of NW_028289152.1, from coordinate 481,579 downwards.
TGTCAGAATGTTACCCGTTACAGCCAATGTTGAGGAATAGCATGTTTCAAAGGTCAGCTTCACGGCAGTACTGTTGTGTCAGGCCCCACCAACATTCTCCTGCACTTCAGGCAGTGATGGAGGTCTGTGTGGTGCTATGTGGTTGTTGGGCACAAAACAGTCTCCTAATCAGAACAAAAGGCTTTAAGACTGAAAGGAACAGAAAGACTACTCAAAATGGAGTGGTAAAGTGAAAAGAAATGGCTGTCAATTTTTTATTACTAGTTTTACTAAATTTTCATCATATAATCATTTTTCAAATGAAGTTTTCAAGTTTCAAATAAGGTGTTCTGCTGGAGAGTAACATCAGTTAATGATTCATCTTTGAAGTGCAAGCTATAGCTGCTAGGAATAAGATGGGAGGCTCTCAAAAATTAGATGCAGAAAGAGAAGAAATGCTGAGGAGTGCCAGAAAGAGAGGGAGAAACTGAACAGTGAGATGGAAGATTTCAAAATCAGATCTGTGCCTGTAATAGAAAGATTCTCTTTTAAGGAAAGGATGGGAACAATGAGTAAAAATTCCAGTCTTCCTACTCATTCATATCATTAGGTAGGTAGATTAAGAATCAGATGCTGACCACTTTCCCCTCCTAAAACCCTATTTTTATCTCAGAGATTTGGCATTGCTAGAACTGCAAAAATACACACACACACACACACCAAAAAAAAAAAAAAAAAAAGTAAGTATGCCAGGAAAACAAACAAAGAAATATTAAAACTTTGTGTGTTTGTGAATTCAAGTCTTCTCTTAGGAAAACTACCCTGTGGTTTTCACTTGGATAATCTGAATGCTTTTGTAAGTGTATATCCTAAGCAGCTGTTCTCATCCTTGATTCATCAGAGTTTAAGGCTATCTGCTACATATCAGTCACTCAGCTAGAAATGATGTTGGATTTTCTGGCAGAAGTTGGCAAGTTCTCCTTCCTTGACTGTGCTGCCCAGGTGCATTTTGTGGTTTTACTGAGCAACACCAAAAGCCTTCTCCTGGCTGCCATGTCCTGGGATCGTCCTGTGTGGCCAAAAATGACTCCCTGCATCATTCTCTCATCATGAGTGGAGGTCTCTGTGTCAGTCTGGTGCTCAAGCCATGGGGGAGTGTCCTACCAGAGTAGGCAGGACAGACCTATCAGGTGTTCCCTTTGACTTCCTTGCACCCCATGCCATTCACCCACACCACCACAACCCCCCAGATTGGAACTAGCCTGGGCAGACACTTTCTGGAGCCGAGTGATGTTGTACATCATCATCTTGGTGTTCGGCACCCTTCCCTTTTTCCTAGCAGTTATTCCTTATGCCAAAATCATTCAGACTGGTTCTGAAAAGGCCTTCAGCTGTGGGTAAACATGGAGCCTTTTCCACCTGGTGCTTATACCTTGCAGTGGTGACTCTGGCTCAGGCATGGCTGATACTTACAGTGCTGAAAGGGGGCTTTTCAGATGTTGCCAAATACTTTGCCCTGGTTTATACAGTTGGGACCCCCATCCTGCCATCTGTAACCTCAGAAAAAAGGAAGTGAGAATTGTCTTCAGGAGATTCCTATAGAGAAAGTGATACTGCAAACTATGTAAAATAGTCACAAATACGACCAAAAGTCCCAAGGAGGCATTTGGTTGCCCAAACATAGGCATCCCATTTTAACCTTAGTAAAATCAGGTGCCGCCTTGGCTTTGATTGCCCTCAAGATTGGCCAGGTAGCTTGAGTCATTCCTGACATGTCTGATAGGCCCCATAGCACTGCTAGGTGATGGTATATCCCAGGTGCAGGACCCAGAATTTGTTGTTCTTATTGTTATTGTTTTGCATGAGGTTCCTGACAATCCATTTCTCCCACTTGCTGAGGTCCACCTGGAGGGCAGTCCTCACGTATATGACTTTTCCGCCTAATCAAGTAACATTTACAAATGTGATGACATTTGCATCCTCCAGATCATGAATGAACCAGTTAGACAGGACAGGTGGCAGTACAGAGCCCTGCATACTCTGCTTGCCACCAGCTTCCAGTTCAACACAGCCCATTCACCAAAACCCTCTGACCCTGATCATCCAATCATCTTTTTATCCATCTGGTTCTCTCTCCATCCTATCATAACATCCTTACTTGTCTCCAAGAGTATTGTGGTGGACAGTGTCAACCCCCTTGCTAAATTCATGTTAAATAGCATCCATAACTCTCTGCTCCTACACAAGGTTAGGATTTCTATCACAGAAAACAATCGGTTCATTGGGGAGTGATCTGCCTTCAGTTAATCCATGTTGACTGTTCCCAGACATCTTCTCATTCATGTGGCCAGAAATGTGATCCAAAAACATTGCTCCATGACACACTCCTCACCAAAATCACACTGAACAGATCACGGTTCCTCAGGTTGTTTTTTTGGCCCTTTTTGAAGATAGGCAGACCATACTCCTTTTTTTATATATAGTCTTTGAGATCTTCCTTGATCTCCACAACCTTTATCCCAAAGATGAGAGAGAGTGGCCTTGCTATGACAGTGGCCAACTTAGTGTCCACAGATACCATCCAATCATTTCCAGAAATGTGTATAGGTTTAGTTCTTGCACATAATCCCTCTCTCAGCATTGCTTTTGCTCATCATTGCACATTGCTTTTCTCATCCGGATTCCTGAATCAAGCAGAAAACCTGGAGCACCTTATTGGTGAAGACTGAATCTAAGAAGGTCCTCAGACCTAGCTACATCTACTGTTACTCAAGCCCTTGCCCCATTCAGCAGTGAGCCCATGAGTTCCTTGTTATTCTTTCCCTGTTAGAGCAGTAGTAACTGCACTTCCTCATACCCTTGAAATCCCCTGCCAGTGGCAATCTTAGAAGAGCTTTGACTTCCCTTCCACCAACAGTACATCATCACACCATACAGTATTTCTGACTTCCTCCTCTGCAGCCTGCTCCTGCTTTTACCTCTTGCATGAAGACTTCTAATGCACGTCAGTCATGACTTCAGTGTTTAGCCAGGCTAGTGTCCTGAAATATCTACTGGTTTTACTGATTATGGGAATGGAACATTCTTATGTCTGGTGGGTGCTGTCCTTAAAGACCTAATGCCTTTCCTGAGCCCCTTTGCTCTTCAGAACTGTCTCCCTTGGGATTCCACCACCACTCCCCTGAAGAGGCTCAAGTCTGCTCCTCTGAAGGTCGAAGTCTGCAGGATGCTACTGCCCTTCCTCAGTCCATTCAGGATCTGGCACTCCACACTCCACTATTTCATGGTCATTGCAGCCAAAGTTTCCACTGCTAATCACATCCCTGATCAGTTCTTCCTTGCTTGTGAGTGCTAGATGCAATTGAGCACCACCCCTGTTTTCCTGTCTTGCAGCTATGCTAATTTGTCCTCAGGCCCTCCACAAACCTTCTCTACTTCATTTCACTGAAAGTTGGAAAAAATAAATTTCCCCCATAAGAATCAAGGCCTGTGATGCAAAGACTTTCTCAGGTTGCTTGAAGATGTTTGCATCAACCTCCTCACCCTGATCCAGTGGTCTGTAAATCTCATCACAAAGCCACCCTGATGCTCACCCACAAGCACTTAGCCCCTTCTATATCCCATGGAATACGGGATATATCTCCTTATGTTCCAACTGCCCCTTCACACAAATGGCATCTCCCCATTGGTAACGTCCTTGTTGGTCTTTTCTGATGAGCTTCTACCCTCCCATTGTAGCCCTGCACTCATGCAAGTGAGACCATCACTTCTCAGGTATTCCAACAAGGTGGCACAGCTCCTGCCTCTCCCTCGCCTCCTATCTGTGCCCCAGGCTGCATGCTTTTGCGTAAATTTAGGCTGCAGAGCATCAGTTGTGGCACAGAGCGCAGACTGGTCAAGGTGAAACCTGTTACAAAGAGCCAAGAACATCATGTGTGCAATGGCTCTGCTTCAGAGCAGAGAAATGCTGGCATAGAGAGCAAGTGGCAGTAAATAATAAGTGACATTGCCATATAATTTTGTTAAGCCAGAGTCCATTTCCATAAAACCTATTACTATTTCTTTCACAGGAGTGAAGTGCATTCTGTCACTCACCCTCACCACCACTCGTTCCGTGTCAGTCCCTCCCTAGGGGTCAGTACTTGGTCTAACTTTTAGTCAACTTCATCAGTGATCAGATGAAGGAACAGAAGGCACTCTCAGCAAGTTTACTGATGATTCAAAACTGAGAGGAGTGGCTGAAACAAGAGAGCTGTGCTGCCATTGAGGGAGACCTGCATAGGCTGGAGAGATGGGCAGAGAAGAACCTCATGAAGTTCAACAAAGGGAGGAGCAGGGTCCTGCACCTAGGGAGAAATACCCCCATGGGTGCCAACTGTCTGGAAAAGTGCTCTGCATAGAGGGACCTGGGGTTGCTGGTGGACAACAAGCTGGGCATGAGCCAGCAAGGTGCTCTTGTGGCAAAGAAGGTCAATGCTTTCTTGGGGTACATTAGGAAGCATTTTGCCAGCAGGTTGAGGGATCCTCCCCCACTACTCAATCCTAGTGAGGTCACCTCTGGAATACGGTGTCCGTGTCCAGTTCTGGGCTCCCCAGGATGAGGGACATGGGAACTACTGGAGCAGGGCTATGAAGATTATGAAAGGTTTGGAGCATCTCTCCTGTGGGGAAAGGTTGGGAGAATTGGGCCTGTTCAGCATAGAGAAAAAAAGACTGAGAGGGGATCTTATCAGCATGCACAAATATCTTAAGGGCCACTGTCAAGAAGATGGAGGCAAGCTATTTTCAGTGGTGCCCAGTGATAGGATGAGAAGCAATGGACGCAAAATGAAACACAGAAAATTCTATCAGAAGTTGAGGAAAAACTTCTTTCTTGTGACAGTAACGAAGCACTGGAACAGGTATGGAGTTGTGGAGTCTCCTTTCCTTGAGGATATTCAAAAGCCACCTGGACTCAACTGTGGGCAGCATGTTCTAGGTGACCCTGTTTGAGCATAGGGGTTGACTAGGTCATCTCCAGAGGTCCCTTTCAACCTCAACCATTCTGTGATTCCTTGTGCTATTCTGTGTTTGCATGTGAGTAACTGACCTTCAATCTCGAGGGATTATAATAAGAATTTAGACAACAATATGTGTTATGCACACATTGGTTTTGGCAAGAGGAGAGCCACTTCTTTCAGAGCTACTTCTGAGTTTGCAGAGTGCACAAAAGGGATCTGAATCCTGCTCCACCCCAGGGCTTCAAAACCTGGCATGAGATGCCCAGGCTGACTCATCTGAAGGATGGGTAAATGAACTCACTCCTTGCCCCCATCTAAGTTGGCTACATAGGTAAGAGGTGGGCATAGAGCCTCCCAGAGTGGGATAGTTCCATCTGTCCTAGATAACCATCCTCTGATGATACAATTTCTAATGCTGGCTTCAGTCTGATCTTGTGTTTCAGGAGACCATAGATAATTAGTTGAGTCTGCTTCAATGACCATTTCCCAGGAGGAGGAAGAGGTAGCAAGAGGAGAAATCAAGTCACGCCTCCAGCTGTGCCACTCTCGGGAGCATGGCCAGGCTCCTGGGGTGGAGCTCATGGTAACCTGGCAGCAGTGTGTTCAGAAGAAGCTTCTCCGCAGAGAGCAGCAGAGCTGCGGGCATTTCCTACAGGTGCCAACTTGAGACAAGCAAAATGAGCGAGACAAATGAGACAGAAAGAAGTTAAAGATGTTCAGAGGTGGGAGGATGTCTGAGAGCTCCATGGTGAAGAAATCCTCATAGCCCCTAACACAGTAAGTCTCTCCCTTGCCAGGCAATGACCATGAGGTACCCTGAGGAGTCCTCTAAAGCTACCACATCCCATGGTCGATAGCATCTGCCAGGATGGCTCTCCTTATTTCCCTGGTGCAGAGCAGGAGGTGTTTGGAGCAGGGATTTCTTGCCATACTGTCAGAGCGTGCCTGCCACACCAGGGTGCTGTGTGCCTGGGGCAGTGACTCTGCTGCCTGCAAGGGGCGACACTCAGCTTGCCTGGGGACTGCAGGGAGAAGCTCTGGGTGGAAGGAGAGACTCCCTGCAGGCCAGGTCCAGTCTCCATTTGAGAAGGATCTCATACTCATGAGATCCTCAGCATCCTCTCCCTCTCCTTCTCCCTTCCGTTTTAAGCAGAAATATCAATGTATTGCTCTGTGTTAACCATTTGTCCATGCTGTTCCTGTTCTTGCCCTGGGACTGTCTGGCCAGTGTGAGCTTCAGATGAAGTTCAGACACCCACCCTGCAGAACATGAGATCCTCTGAGAAAGGTGGCAGAGTTTGCTGATGTGCACTTTGGTACTAGATTCCTCTGTGCTCAGTGGTGCCATTTTTTTCCTGGGGTAACATGAGTGGAATGGTCCTGAACCTCAGAGGTGCAAGTACAGGGCAGCAGTGAACAAGGTGGATGGCCAAGGAGCTGTCCTTGCCCTGCATTAGCATCACAGTGACTCCTTTTGCTCCTAGGAATCACAGTGTTTCACTCAGAGTGCTGGAGCAATCCAGATGATTTCTATGTCCTCACAGCAAACGCAGCACAAAATGGAGCTCAAGCCATGGAGCTCTGTGGCAGTTTTGCTGAGATGGGCAGAGATAAACAGTTTACTGCAGGGAAAGGAGTTAGGAAAAAGTTCTGCTCATGGCAGTCTTCACTAACGTGTCTACATCTCTACTTGCTTGCACAGCCCCTCTCAGTGCTGCAAGACAGCAGGTGTCCAACATCAGCTACTTGAATGAGCTCCTCTTGCTGACATTCGTGGATACACGGGAGCTGCAGCTCTTGCACTTTGCAGCATTTCTGTGCATCTACCTGCTTGCCCTCATGGGCAATGGCCTCATCATCACAGCCATAGTCTCCGACCACCACCTCCACACTCCCATGTACTTCTTCCTTCTCAACCTCTCTGTCCTGGATATTGGCTGCATCTCTGTCACTGTTCCCAAATCCATGGCCAATTCTCTGTGGGACACTAGGGACATTTCCTACTTGGGCTGTGCTGTCCAGGTCTTTTTCCTCTTTTTCCTGCTTTCAGCAGAATGTTCTCTTCTCACCATCATGGCCTATGACCGCTTTGCTGCCATCTGCAGACCCCTACACTATGGGACCCTCATGAGAAGCAGAGTTTGTCTCAAAATGGCAGCAGCTGCCTCGGGCAGTGGTTTTCTCATTTCTCTCCTCCACACTGCCGACACATTTTCGCTACCACTCTGCCAAGGCAATGTCATAGAGCAGTTCTTCTGCCAAGTTTCCCAGCTCCTCAAGCTCTCCTGCTCAGATTCCTACCTCAGGGAAGCTGCTATCATGGTATTTACTCTTTGTTTAGTATTTGGATGCTTTGTTTTTGCTGTGCTGTCCTACGTGCAGATCTTCACTGCTGTGCTGAGGATCCCCGCGGAGCAGGGTCGACACAAAGCCTTTTCCATGTGCCTCCCTCACCTGGCCGTAATCTCCCTTTCCCTCAGCACCATCACGATTGCCTACCTCAAGCCCCCCTCCATCTCCTCCCCATCCCTGGATCGGGGGGTGGCTGTTCTCTACACTGTGGTGCCTCCAGCAGTCAACCCCCTCATCTACAGCTTGAGGAACAAGGAACTCAAGGATGCGCTGAGAAAATTGCTTCAGCAGGTACAATGTGAGCACCAGTAAGTGTCCCATGTGCATCTCCTCCTCATTCCCAGGGTAGCTGGCATCAAGGCTGTTGTTCATTTCTTACTGACTTTTCCCTGTTACATTCTTATTAAAGGAAAACTTATTTTGGTTCATGCCACTTGTCTTCAGGAATCCTTTGACTCTGACCCAGAGACCTTGTTGAAGCAGAAAGACAGACTTCTCGATTAGCAGAGATGTGGGGACCTCATAACCTGCTAGTCTCAGCTCACTCAGATGCACTCAGTGCAATGCAGAGGGTTTCTCTTTGCGGTGTCTCTTTCAGCAATGACACCAAGGGCTCTGGCAAGTCAAGATGGGCTGAAAGCACAGGTCCCACGTCCCTTAGGAGAGCACAGCTCTCCTGGCCAGAGTCAGGGTGTGATCTCACGCTCCTTCCTGCAAGGGTGTCAGCCTTGTGTCTCCGTGGGCTGGTCTTTGTCCTCTCCAGTGCTCCAGTGCTCACAGTGGAGTGGGAGTGGAGAGGAGGAGAGCCTGGATGCAACCTGTGGGGACAGACCCTCTGCTCTTCAGGACTAGGCCCTCACTGCTGCAGCTGTAATTTCCTGGCTGCAGTCTTTGCATTGGGCTGCAATTTTCCTGGAGACACTTCCACTTCCAGTAGCAGGACTTTCTCTTTTCAGGGCTGTTCTACTCATTCCCACACTCTCCACTTGTGCTCTGGTGTGTGTATACAGCCCAAGAGCAAATCACAACTTGGTGGTGTTATGGTTATCTTTCCGTTGGATTCCTGTGAGTAGTGACAAGGGCAGGACACCTTTAAAACACAAGGGGATCTCCTCAGACACATATCTGACATCTTCTTGAGAAGATGGAGTTGAAAATACACCCAAATCAATAAAAGAGTCTGTAGCTCTGCCTGTGAACTTAGTGGACTCCAGAGGACAAGTTCATAGATCCAGTATGATCTGCTAGTGACCACAGGCTGGATCCAGGCCATGAGCTTGGGGAGGTTGCTCTATCCTTGGTGCAGCAGGAGCTGTTGGACTGACTGCAGTGCCAGGGCTCTCACGCTGTCTTTGAGAGCGTGGTGGGCATGGAGAGACGTGCAGGAGAATGGAGATGGCCATTTTCCACAGCACTGCTGGGGTGAGGAGCCAGTGCTGGGAAGAGCTGATGTGAGGGGCTGCTCTGGGAGGATGGACCTGCTGCAGCTTCCCCAGTGTGTCCCTGCAACACAGGAAACAACCTGGGCCCTGCTCTTCTGCACCCTCCATGTCCTGGTTCCTTTTCCAGAACACCTGCATTTTTCTGGTGAGCAGTCTGGTATGTGCTCCCACACTCCTTTTCACACACAGGAGCTTTCATGACTGTGTGCACCTGTGCCAGGTTGAGATATTTGATGTGAACTGCTCAGGGGGAGGTAACAGGTAGAAAAGCCTGACAGAGATGGTGAGGCACCAAAACAGGCAGGTTTTGGTGTCGGGGTATTGGCTGCACCTGATGAACATCTCAGTAAGACCATGATTTATAAACAGCTTCCAAGATCGTCCACTCCTCCAGCTTAAACACAATGCTGGGTGAGGGGTGAAGCCAATCTCGATTTCTATGTGAGATTTATCTTTCACAAGTCACCGTAATGTTACCGAAGGGAAGAGACTGACCTGAACCACCTCTACTGTCCGCCTCCTGGAGGGCTTGTGCCCTGCTGTGTTGCACCTCCTGCAGATATAGAGGAGGGGCCAAGTCCCTGTGAGGACAAGGTCTTGCAAACGTGTGTCTTCTTCATGTTGCCTGAAGAAGGCAGGCCTTTGCAAGAAGACATCACATGTGTGAGGATGACACCCAGCACATATTTCTTTGCTTGCTCATCCTGACCCAGAAGATCTGGCCCTCAGGATGCAAGCCATTCTGTGCAGTTATCAGTGGATGGACAGCCCTGGGGAGGGAGTGTTTGCAGGGACACTGAACTTTGCAGGAGACACACAATAACTTTGTAAAGATGCAGTCTTGATTATAACAGAAATATTTAGAAAATGTCAATAAAAATAGAAAAAGAAAGAAATTGAGAACATGATCTAATTAAACAACATATTTTGATACACTTTTCAGCTTTTACAAAACTTTGCGTTCCTTTCCCACTCTCAGTTTTGTTTTATTTTACTATACTGGCTTTGAGGACGAGAAAACTATTGTGATTTGTATGATTTTTTTTCTTGTTTTGAAAAAGAAAGTTATTATCAGAACTGGTATAAGATGCAGTCACAAGATCATGGATGTCTGGTGTCATTGTAGGGGCCCAGGACTCCTTTGCCCAACCTCCACCTGCACCTAGAGGGCTCTACTCTCCCACATGCCCTCTGCAAGACTTGGCAGCCCCGAGTAGGTGCCTTAGATGCAACAGAGGCTCTTCAAGTGTCACAGGATGCTTGTGGTTAGACACTTGAGCTCTGCCTGAAAAGCTGAGGAGTGGTTTTCAACATTGAAAAAATGTTGAGCGAACACCCTTTTGTCAGCTAAAAGGGTTTAGTAGTCCTAATGTCATTGGTGTCCCATGCTGAAATTGTGGAAGTTTTCAGCTAGCCAATGAATTTCAGGAGAGAAATTCATTCATACATATTGATTCACCCTTCAACTTGTGTTACCACTGCTATGTCTTTTAAACTGTGGATGTAATCTCTATAATCACATATTTTCAATGTCCTGAGTACACTGATCATTTCTAAAATTCCCACTGCATCACACTCTCTAAGTATATGCACTTTCCAATGCATTCCCTTTCCCTTCTTTTCTCTTCTTTCATTGAGATTTCTCTCAGCCTTTAGCTGCTGCTCGGAGCTTCAAGGATTTTGAAATGTGCTCCAGAGTCTCCTTGCATCTTTAGTCAACTCCATAGTTGGCTCTCCTTTCCTGTCTCTCACAAATATTTCTAGGAAGGGAATTCCTTGTGGAGGAAGGTTATTCCTCACTGGAGGCAGTCTGGACGTAACATACAGTTGAGGAATGTATTTTATTTCTTTATCAAATGTACAGTTTCTTTTTATATTTGTAGTTAAGAAGCAAACTTCCTGTGTCTGCAACTAGTTGTCTAAGGAAAGCAGGTGGGAATTGGTGTAGAGGAGCTGTAACATTCAGGTACAGACTTGAATGGAAAAAGTTATATTTTAACAGGAGAGATGCAAGCCCCAGTGGCTGATTAGAGAAATGGAATGTTGGGATGTGAGGAGAAAGTTTGTCCACTAATCCTCATACTGAACATACTGCTTTTCCTACATGTCCAGATTTCATTACAAGACCCTGTGGGTCAACATGAATTGGAGATATCCTTTATTCCGTAAGAAAAATAAAGAGAGCTTAAAAAGCAGGTATCCTTCTTTTCAGGTGCTCACTGGTATGTTCCTCTGGTCTATACACTGCTGAAAACTCTCCAAGTAGCCATCAAGAATTGGAGAACTGAAGAAAAATAGGAGAGTCATGGGTCCTTAGAGCTTTGTTGCACTTTAATGAGCCCTTGGGTGTATTTAGTGCTGAGTCCATGAACCTCGCATCCTGAGAGGAGATTGAACAAAGCCCTCAAGAAGCTGAAGTCAGAAGAAAACCCAAAAGCTTCTTGGAGCATTAATGAGTTTAAGGAAGCAGCTTCTTCTTTAAGACCTCAGTGACAGAGACAGCAGCCATAGCCAAGAGGACAAAGAAAGTTCTGTTGGGTCCTTGCAGCTTTGGCAGTGCCCATAGCAATCTCCACCACAAGCTGTCCTGTGGTGTCCCATGCCTATGCTTGTTTCCCCGATAACAGCAGACAACCAAACTGCTTTGTCACCTTACTCTCACCCATGGACCTCCCTACATCTACTCATGTCTCTCTGTCCTCACTTGTTTCTCCTTGAAACACAAAGCCAGGGCATCATCACAGAGATCCCTCAGAGAGACCTGGACCACCACAGGCACAACATGGCAAGTGCTGTCTCCTCTGTGTCACTAATACAGATTATAAAAGGGTCAGGTTCCTGAAGTCATCGCTCTTGCTCCATTTCTCTCTGGGCTCCCCAAGAGGGTTATCCGTTCATCACTGCCCTCTGAGCCTTACCATCCAAGCAGCTTTCTATGCATGAGGTTGCATAACCCTCTAGATGGTAAATCCCTAAGTTGCATGCAAAACTATGGTAGGAGACGATGTCAAACCCTTTGCTAAATTATGGATAAAAAATGTTTGCTCCTCTCCATCTACAAATGCAGCTATTTAATCAGAGAAGGCAGTAAAGTTGGTGAGGCACAACGTGCCCTGGGAAAACCATGTGGACTCTGCCTCTACATGTGCCCAGAAATGTGATGTGAAAGGATTCACTTCATGGTACATTCCTGTGGAAGAATTGTTCAAAAGCAGGAACTGAAAGGAAAACTAGGGCCTAATCGAAGTTTTGGCATTACAGAGGCCTGCTTGGGGTGATACACAGTTGCCGCTTCCAGGATGGCTGGTGCACACGGGCTCTGCTCCTCCACGGTTCCCTAGACAACACGATCTGCCCTCCTCGCCACTGCAAAGGGGAGTAACAGAGGATGGAGCGGAGTGAAGACACCACGGCCAAACTCTGTTGCACACCCTGTGCTGGGCTGCTGATAAGACACACAGTGGCTGTCTAATGGGAGATATACGATAACATGTCCGGTGCTGAGCCAGCAAAGGTGGCAAATCACTCCTTTCATATGAACTTTGCTGGAACTTTGGTCATTCTAATGTGAAAACCACACCTCCATCTCAAAAATTACCCGCCTCCGAGGTACGACCACCCCTCACTGATCATGCGCTCTAGATTTGCGGTTGACTGTACCTTTAAATGAAAGCGAGAAACTTTTTCATCAATCAATAACAATATTAAGTATGAGTCTAGTCACTCAAGCTCCACCTGAATGTAAAGAAAAGTATAAAAGGTGAACTAAGTATGAAAAGTCTGGGGGGGAAGAAACCATCGTAACTCTTGGGTCAGTTGACAGGCTGATCCCCCATTCCCTCCCCTCACGCTGGGATGCTGCCTGAGGAGACTAAGAAGTGAGAGGGAAGAATCCATCATAAATTCTGGATCAGTTGATGCGCTGATCCTCCTTTCCTCCCCTTGCGTCAGGACACCGCCTGAGGAGACTCGAGACTGAGAGCCCTCTCCCATCTTCTGGGGTGAGTGATGATTGCACATTCGTACATCAGAGCTAGCTAAAACCCCACGCTCTAGTAGAGAATTTCCTGTACTGACATCCAAAACCTGTTTTGTAAATGTTGCATTTGAATAAATCATACTGTTTGTGAACTCGGCTACTTGTTTAGGGGGAGGCAATCAGACCTACAGTTGGCAGACTGTTCGTGAATCCGATACTGCCAGAGTCAAGCTTATAGGTGATGATGCTATTTGGGAACTCGATTCACTCCTAGGAAGGCGATCGGACCTACGGTCCACAGACTGTTTGTGAATCCGATACTGATTTGATATCTCCTTTTCCCCCCACCACCACTACCACTACGGCTTTCAAACTGCAACATTTTCACAATCCCCTCTCAGTCTTCTCTTCTCCAGGCTAAAGAGGCGCAGATTACTTAGTCTTTCCTCATATGATAGAGGCCAAAGTCCCTTAATCATGTTCACTGTTCTACGCTGGACCCCCTCTAGAAGCTCCACATTCCTTTTGTACCAGGGTCTCCAGAACTGTACACAGTACTCCAAGTTTGGCCTCGCCAGAGCTGAGAAGAGGGGAAGGATGAGTTCCCTCAACCTGCTGGCAACACTCCTGAATGCAGGCCAGGATCCCATTGGCCTTCTTGGCTAAGAGGGCGCATCATTGCTGCCTCACAGTTACCTTGTTGTCCACCAGGACTCCCAAATCCCTCTCCACAAAACGGTTTTTTAGCAGCTCAACCACTAACGGATATTTCTGGAAAACATGTCTCAGGAAATAGTGGTGTTTATTCCAAGGAGTTTCTCAAAAGGGTGCTTCTCTCTCATTTCTGTCAATTTCCTTCCTTGTCTCTTCAGCAAAAGGCAAAGGAAAGGGAAATTGTCCCAGGGCTTCAGATTGGAGGAAAGGCATGAGTCCCTTTCCCTCTTACTCTGAAGTGATATTGCCAGGCCTGTGGGGACACAGAAAAGAAATAAGAAACCTTAGGACTGTCATGGGTTCTTTTTCAGTGCATGAAGATCACTTCTCACCCCCTCTTCTGTCCCTTCACTTGAACCTTCTTCACAACCCTCTAATGCCCCTAAGGTAATCCTAACAGGTCAGCACATGTGCATATTGTCCTTTGGATGTGACTGATGAGCTGAGCTAAAGCAAAACTGTGCATGCCCTATCCCTGAAAGACCTAGCAGGTACCTTCCCACGAGAACCAAAGAGGGCTTTTTCATGTCTTTCCTGGCAATGCAGTAGTAGCATATGTATTGCAGTTTGTATAACATATGTATTACATATAGTATGACCTTCACCCTTTATAGCAAAGCCAGGACAATGTCAGCCAATGGCCAAATGAAACCTCAGGAAGGCATCTTTCACACTCACTGCCCATAGAAGTGAGTTTGCTTTCCCACAAATCCACAGGGCATATGGATTTTCTCAGTCAGTAGCACATACCTCTTCCACCCACTTCTCCACTCGATTGTTAACTGTCTCAACTGGGGGCATGGCTGCAGGACGGCCCTTCCTCCTGTCCTTTCTTGGCTTCTGGGAGGATGTGCCGGGGATGGCTGGAAATATGCTGAAATAGACATTATGGAGAGGTGCTGTGAGCACAGAGGGTCTTGGCTCTCCGTCCTGTCCTCACAGGATTCTGCAGCTGAAGGCAGTTCTCTTGGCTGTTGCCATGAATGATGTGGGCTCAACTGACTGTGTTCACATGAACAGACATCACTCCCCACTGAAATCCCCAGAGCTGCAAGATGTGCCCACAGGAATGCTCTGTATGCCCAGGTACAGGCTCTCTCTTGATGCAGCAAGGAGAAGAGCAGGTTTCATTACAGATGGAGCCTCTAAGGGATACAGATCCCCCGGCCTGGTAAACATATTGAACACTGTCTGACAGTCCCAGCTCCTTCATGGGATCCAAAACTCTTAGACCTGCCTGGAACCTGTTGCACCTAGGAAGCATCTTACCCACACAAGCACACGGCTACAGGGTCACCCTCATCCATTCCTCCAAGTGTCTCACCTGCCATAAGTTCCTTTTCTCTCACATTTCATGCCCTGTTCTCTTGGCATATTCAAAAGAGTAATTGTGGGTGGTGGATCACTTGATCTGAAGAGGAGACGATTGGCAGGAAGATTTCCTGTAGGCAGAAGACAAGAAAACCCTTCAGGACAGCATTGCAGAGGGCTCTTGAAAAGGAAGGCTATGCAGTTCTTCTCAGCCTGAGGTCAAATTGTGAGGTGTCAGGCTGATTCCTCTGAAGCCTTTATTCCTGGCTGGACTTTGGCCATTCTGGACACTGCCTTCTCTCTGTCTTTTCATTTGTACTTTACAACATCATTTCTTGGGCTAGTGCTTTTCTCACTCTCTGTCCTATTGTGAAAAAGGAGACCTGCTGGGATGTATGGGTGGCCTAACAGAGTCCCTGTGAGGGCGGTCCTTTAAGGCAAGGGAGCAGATCCTTGGATGTGCCTACTGATCTCACATGCCTAGAGTTCCTCTGTTGACACAATCAAAAGAAATGAGCTGTTTTGTGGGTGCTTATGAGGCATGTTTAGGAGACCAGGACGTGGACATGGAGGAAAGTTGAACTTGGAGATATTAATACAGGTGGGAGTGTTGTGCTGCACTGAGCTCTTGTTACCTCAGGACTCACTTGAGATTTGCCCTATTGGGGTAGCAGTGTCACATCTAGCGCCTCATGCTACCTGAGCCATCACAGTGTCACTTGGGTTCCGATGGCCTACCCAGGAGCACAGAAGGAGAAGGCACAAGCCTCCACCAAGAAGCAGCAGCTCCATTACCATTTTGGACAGTGCTGGCCTCTCCTCTCTCCTCCTCCTGCCTGGCCTTTACAGGTGCGCCTGGTGGATTTCGATCTCTACTCTCCAGCTTGTACCTGGAAAGCAGAAAAGGCATCACGCTAAACGCGAGGGGGCACTGCACTTCCTTTGCACCTGGTGTGAATAGTGGGGACACAGGAGCATTTGGGAGGTGCTGGGAAGTCCCTCTTTTTTCAAAGCGCAATAGGCAGAAGAGGCCAGATGCTGGAGGAGTCTCTCAGCAAGGTGAGAGGCATCATGAAGACCTCCAACGCCTGGAGGGGATGACCTTTCTTCTCTGACTCTTCCCTGTGCTTCCTGTGAAACTGCCAAGCCAATTTCAACCCAAATCCCCTGTGTGCTTTTGGGATCATCACCCATCTCCTGTTCCTGCTCCTGTTCAGGCAGAACACTTTAGTCCTCTTTCCTACTCCTTTCCAGCATCCTTTCTAATTCCTGTCTCACCCTCCGGATCACTTGCCAGCCTTCCCAAGCTCATCTCCGTGCATGTGTAAAAAAGAACCTGTATCTCCCAGACACGTAATGGAACAAAACACTTAGCACCACGGAAGCCAGGAGAAAGCTTTTTACTTGACTAGGTACAGGCTTTACTTTGGCCTACATACCTCTTTGCCCCTCCGCCAGAAAAAAAAAAAAAAGAAAAAAAAAAAAGAAAAAGAAAAAGGTGACTTAAGTGAATATTTGAAAACACCATCATAAAATATTTCATTCATGCAGATGTCACAGAAGAACAGAAGACATGAAAATGCCCTAAGATAGCAACTGCCAGGAACCTCTACTTTGATGCACATTTTAAAGGGTTGCTCATGAATGGCTTTCTCAGCAGTCTTCACAAGGCTTGCAAACACAAGGTTACAAAACATGCCATGAGCAGCTGCTTGCTTGGCCAGCCAGGGGCTGAGAAGGAAACATACTCACTCGGGAAAGACAATGACATGACCAGAGCAGGTCTGCGAAAGAGCAGTTTCAGAGCCTGAGAGCACCGAATTCCTCATCTGCGGCATCTGCAAACGAGACAAACATCAGGGACATGGTACTAAGAAAATTATCTAAGTGTTCACAGTGGAAACAAACTCTTCTACTGCTTAGAGAAGAAACTGCTTTTGAAACTTTAAATTGTTCTATTCCCATCAGCAGCCCCTCACTTATGCACCATAAGAAGTGGAGAGAAAAAAAGGAGAAGGGCGAGGAACATACTCAGGACTTTGGCAAGGCTCAGCATTCAGAGAGTCAGTTTGCTTAGGTCTTTCCAAATGCAGCAATCAAGGGAGGCAAGCACATGAGAAGGCATTTCACTAAGTGGACCACTGTGTTTTTCCTGCTGTCTAGACCTGATGCCTCCTCAGCTGATGAAGAAGCGGTCAGATGTGGGGTTAACCCCACAGTCTCTCCCAACATCCTCTCCCTCTGGGCCTTACTCGTTCTGTGCCTCTGCTTCCTGCCCAGAGAGTGGGGTAAACACCCATCACTGATTTAGACACTGAACTAGGAATGCTACAGAGCAAGAGGACCATGAGAATCCAATCTTGTGAGCAGCTGCCATTTGGTAGCCACCTGGGAGAGGCACACTCAGGACCTCCAACTTCAAAGAGAAAGGAATGCAACACAAAGTTGACAGAGAGGTCTGACATCTCCACTGCTCAGGCAAGTGTATCCCATGAGGAGATGAGGCTGAGCTTCCAGGGGGACCCAGAGAAATAATTTTCAACAGCTTAAGGGGAAACAGCTGAGCTTGCTGGCTTACCACACCAGACATGTTCTAGGGAAACCTGGTTTCTGAGGCCATCCTCACAAAAAGGGGCACTAAAGCAAGGCTTTTTGCAAGGAGCAAAGTCTGGTGGGACCAAAAAAAATACAAGGCCTCCTCTTGTTTTGGCCTTTTTCCTGAGAATGTGGAGATTGGCTCCTGGGTTGTATGAATCTTGGGTGGACCCAGTACACTCCTGCACAGGTTCAACTTCATTGCCAAGTCCTCTGAACACCCAAGACAAACTGTCTGGGTAGCTGGCATTCCTCTCAGCCAGGACTGTCCATGTCCTTCAACAGTTTATGGCAAGCCAGTAGACTTGCATTCCCTTGGGAATTCAAAAAGATGACAGGGAGCACTGGAGAACTGGAGAACTTACCGCAAGAAGGGCCGCTAGCATCTGGTCGGTCCCGTTAAGTCTTTCCAGGAACTCTTTGTAAAATCGCATTTTCATATCTGCCCCTTCAATTATAAGCATGCCAATGTTCTTCAACACAAACACAACATTCTTCCCACTCTTGATGCAGCGGCGGAAGAGGCGCAGGGTCTCCTCTATGCCAGCCTCCACCCTTTCACGGGGAAGAAGGACGTCTGCGGCTATGTGAGCACATTTCAGGGGCTCACAAAGCTTATGACCTAGAAAGCAGACCAAGAGGAACAAAGTCACTAGCAGGGCACACTAAAACACAGCATCAACAGCTTTGTGGTGTTCAAGCAAGCAGCTGCTTGAGAACTTCTTGCACTTTCTGGGAAAAATCATGCGGGAAGATGCTCAAAGCACCCTGCAAGCAGATGTGCCAAGTGGGCAGCAATGCCTTCTTCCCTACAACATTGGAAAGAAATGGCCACAATCATCTCCTACGAATGTGAGGCTCGAATGTGAAGACAAGGAGAGGAGGAAGGGGGCTAGTTGCCTTAATGGGTGCCAGGTCACAGGACTTGGGCCAAGCTCAGTCCTTTCCACATTGAGAACGATTTCACAGGGCTATGTCACATGGATGAAAGAAAGAAGGAAAAAGAAAATACACACTAGTGTCCCCTTCTCTATTTGAGGGCTCTGTAAAGCTGACTGTGACCTACTACAAGGTGCAAGGGGAAGGGAAAAAGCAGCATGAATGCTGCTATTTGCCTTTACAGAGTGGCAGCTAAAATGAGGTCAGGGAGAGAGGGAGTAGAATGGTAATCGCCATGCTGAGGTCCTGAGAGCTACAAATGGAAGCTGTTTGGAGAACGTGGTGATGGAAGTCTGGAGCTCTAACAGTCACTGCTGAATAGAATTTATGCCCTGCTCAAAGATGTCCCCAAAAAAGGGAAGCCCAAGTTTCAGCATGTCCTCTTACCAGGAGCATAGGCCTTATCATAGGTGAGGCCGTGAACCTCCGCAATACTCTTTGAAAGATGGAACACGGGTCTGTGAACAGTCACAAAGCCGTATTTCCTAACAGCAACTTGCTCAGTCACCACACCAAAGGTGCCAAGCCGAATAACTCTGACTCCCTGCAAACAGGAAGGAAGAAAAGCATTACTCGAGTGCCAGGTGAAGAGGCTTCTAACTGGTCAGCTGCATGAGGATGGAGCTTGGTGTCCTGCTCAATCCTGCTGTGCAAATGGGATGAACGGAGGACTGGGGAAAGCTTTGGAGAACCCTTGGAGAATGTCTTTAGAAGAGCACTTGAGGTGTTTTCATTCCACCTCTTCTCCATGCTCTCAAAAAATGCACGGAAACATAGAGAACTCATCCCTCAAATACCTCCAGTGCAGAAGAAGGGCTTCTGGGGGAGATGCAGAATGGCAGACCCACCTTGTTCAGCATCAGCTGATCTCGAATGTAGTCGGAGACTCCTTCCCAGATAGCAAGGGTCTCTGGAAAAAGAAGTGGAAGACACATCAGGCCCTGTGTGGCCCCGCTCACAAATGTGCAGCACATGGTTAACCAAGGAGGTGACGCCTGCAGTTGTACTCAATGAGCAAACTGAGCCCAACCCTGAGAGGGTCTCAGCAGCTGAGATCGAGATGGCATTAATGGGGAGGCCTGGCAGCTCAGGTAGGCCTTCTCCTTCTCACAGGGACTCCTGAGTAGGGTGTCCCGAGACAGTGGGGATAGCGTCAGGGTTGGGAGCCAGGAGTCCTGGCAGCCACACTGCCAAGTGAGGCAGAGGGGACCATGAGCCTGGGCTCTGGCAGCAGTCCCAGCCCCATTCACGCTCCTCCAGCCCCAGGCTTTCCACAGCCATGTTCACAGTTCATGATCTCTGTGAGACTTCCTGAGATAGAGCTCCCAGAGGCCTTACCCTGTGCTGGCAGCACTGGCAATCGCTGTCCATGAGACCTGCCAAGGCCAGTGTCCCAGAGCTCCATCCTAGTTTCTTTGCTCATTTGCTCTGGATAACGAACAAACAGGAGGTGATGAGGAAACAGCTCCTCTCCTGCTCCTCCTGTACACGTCACCTCAGCCCTGCGCTACTCTGGCCGCCCCTCGCTGGTTCCCGCTCAGGGTCGTGGGCTGCTCGCAGCAGAGCAGAGCCGAGAGCAGTCCCAGCGCGTGGGCTCTCCCAGGCTCGTCGCGACGTGTGAAGAAAGGTCGCAGCGTGCGCTCTGACTGCTGTGCCTGTGACACGGGATGTCCCCTGTGAGCACAGCCCGTGTCACAGAGGGGTCTGACCCTCCTCACCACGGGCCGTGCCAGGGCTGGCCCTGCAGTGGGCAAGGGATGCATGGGGCACTCAGGGGCTGCCCCATGCAGATTGTGCCACAGGTATTAACCCCATTGGGTCTTGTTCTCGCTGGGCACTGCAACTGCGCTCACATGACCACGGCTGCGCACACAAAGCCCGGCTGTCAGGGAGGGCAACGAGCATCACGCCACACTCGCCCCACAGACACATAGTGCAGGTGGCTGCTGCCACCGCGGGAGGGAGCGCTAACCACTGAGCCCACCAAATCATCCAGCTGCTCCTTGGCAGCCACCACAACGCTCTTCTTGCTGCGGCACCCAGCAGCTCCTTCCCTTGACAGTTCCTCCGCCACAAAACCTGCAGGAACCTCTGTTCATCCATGGCCAGCCTGCAGACGCCTTTTGGACCTCATCACTGCAGCATCCTGGTGTCTTGGGTGGATGGGAACTGAGCAGGGCAAGAGAGAGCAGGCAAGAGAGCTCAGCATCTCCTAGCGGGAATGGCTCTGAACATAGAGTGAGCAATTGCTGTTGCAGGGGCTTTGGGCCACTTAACTCTGCACAAGACATACAAGTATATCTGTTTTAATTGTGTGGACCTGAATATGAAAAAATGTCAATCAAAATGAAATAAGAAATAAACTTTGAAGAGGATGTCAAGAAGGAGGTGGTTAGTCAACCCTCTTCACACTTTACCGTTCTTTGCTTTTATAGCCCTCCTTAATTATGTTTATTTCTTTTGTTGGTGGTGGTCTTTGGAGGAGATTTTGTGTGTGGTCTTTTTTAAGGAAAGGTATTTGCAGTGGAATGCAATCACAGGGTTATGGACATCTGGATCCATTGCAGGTGCCCTTGTCCCCCGTGCTGAGCCTCTGTTGGCAGCCCTGTGGGGCTCTGTTCTCCCACAGGTCCTCCCAGGATGGGAAGGACATTGCAATAGCTCTTTCATGACAGAAACCTGCAAGTTCCTCTCATTAATAACCAGGGAGTCCTTCAGCCTCTGCTGCTGCCCATTTTCCTGTCCAGTCATGGAGGGAGTGCACCTGAGAAGCTCCTATTGCAAATATGGAACTCATTTGCTTGGAAATGAACATCTGTGGGTTTGCCCATGTTCCTCACAGTTCCTCACAAACGCTTGGCTTTGCCCCTCATCCCACTGCAGAGCTGCCTTGTGCAGATTCCCCAAAACCTGCAGACAAGCTATCTGCACTCTCTGGTTCAACCACTGCCTCTCGGGCTCCCTGGACCCGCTCCTCTCATAGACAGTACTGCATGTTTGCTAAATCACTCGCAGTATTCCTCCTGGACTGCCTCCATTTCCCATAGCTTTCCTCAACTTTTCCCAAAGCTTACACATTATCCTAGGAATGAAGAATGCCACATCTCCCCAAGGAGAAACTTGCCGTCATGTGATGCTAGGAAAAGGCGGGAAGGGAAAAACACAAGACATGCAGGAAGCAGAGCTGGCAGGGAGGGGGCACATGACAGGCACTTTACTCTTCTCCATCAGCACAGCATGGGTCAGAGCCCAGCAGCAGGGAAGCAGCCAGCATGAGCCCCCTGTCAGAGGAGGGTCTGCTCAGGAGGAGATCACACTCAAGTGGGCAGGCTGGAGGCTGTGGCCACAGGGATTTTCAGGAGGCACCTTTGTGCTGGCACCATCCACCCTAGAGCAGCCTTCCCATTCCATGCCCAGAGCCTGCAGGAATATGTGTCACATGACAGGGCTCTTCCCTTTGCCGGGTTTTGTTCACGCTCACACACATGGACACGGGCCATGCATGGGCAAAGAGTGACAAAATGCAGACAGACGCTCCAGGTGTTTGCCAAGCCCAAGACCAGACCTCCACCTCTGGAGCCAAATGTCTGTTCTTGGCAGAGGGAAACAATGTGCCTGCTCTGAAGCTCCCGTCAGAGTTAATGACAGCAGTTGCTGGCTCTATAAGCGGAAGGGGGTGGTTCAAAGAATCCACTTGCTTCACAGATGTTCAGGCACAGAGTGTCATTTTAAAATCTGGACTTTTTTGGGAACTTTTTATTTGGCATCTTTTACTTGGGCAATTGGTTGCTGTCCAGCTGATGATGGCAGTCTCTGTCAAAAGATGTTTCAGTGAACTCTGACAATCCATCTGCCTGTAGTCCTCTGTAATCCATTCAGAGCCTGATGCTCTTGATCACCTCACAATGCTCCCAGATGCTAAGGGCCCATCTGGCTGATGGAAGGAACTCACCTCACAGTCAACATCCCCAACATGTCGCTGTAGCCCACCTCTCCCCTCCCCTTGAGCTCTCCTCTCCATGGGGAAGCTTTTCTGATCCACTTCATGACCTCACAGTGCCTGCCTGCCTGCTGCCCAATCAGACTGCTGCAATGGAGCTGACCTCAGCAAACATCTCCCAGCCAGGCCACCTTGACCTGCCTCTGCCTCTCCCCTCTCCAGGAGCTCTCCTTTCTACTGGGCCTTTCTGCTGCCCTCAATGACATCACGATGCCCACCCGCCTACCTGCCTGCTGCTGGCCAATCAGGTTGCACCAGTTTGTGTCCAAAGATGCCTCCAAGCACGTCTCAGGGCACCCCAGAAGCCTCTAAGCACATTTTGGGATGCTCCCTTGGCCTCTGTCTTTCTTGTAGTTTGCTTTGTCCAAAGCTAACAGACAGACTAGCTGTCCTCACCCTGCACCAAGGGTCAGGGAATCCTTTCCTCTCAGCAAGTACATTTATATCCACAAGAAAAAAAGATGCATATAAATGTCTTTGTGTGTGTATGTATGAACATATATATACACACACACACATATATATAAATATGTAACTATGTACTCAAATATATAAATCCCTAAAGCTGTTACTCTGTTCCTCAAAATCTCATTAAACTGGAGATGAAGATGCTGAAAAGGCCTTCTGAATGAGCAGTTCATTTCACCTGACAGAAATTCTGTATGTGAGAGCTAGTCTATTCCCTCCTTCCCACCACTGTACAGCAGGACTAAGCGCTCTGCAGCCCATGGGTAGAGCCCCTGGCTCCTCAGCGACCACTCAGCCACTGCAGAGCAGAGCGGAAGCAAGAGAGTTGCTATGAATGGAGGCATCATGGCCTGTTTGGATGGTGTCACTGACCTTCCCCTTCAAATCTATGTGATCAGAGGTAAGTCTGTTAAAAGGGTGTTACAATGGGAGGAAAAATGGGCAGACATGGACAGTGTGGGCCCCTAAGTGGGACTTTAAGAAGACTGTGTGTTCATGTAGACCACAAGCTGCATTTCTGATGGTTCCTTGCCTCTTACAGACCACAGAATAACAGAACGGTTGAGGTTGCATGGGACCTCAACAGATCATCTAGTACAACCCCTCTGCTGAACAGTGACACCCAGAACACGGGGCACAGGGTCACATGCAGGCAGGTTTTGTTTCTCTTGTTTTCTCTTACAGTGATCCTCGAGACGGAAACAAAAACGCTGCATCTGAGCTGCTGGGCTGAAGTCTCTCTAGCATGTGCTTTTGTTATTATTGTGATTGCATTTCTCATAGTAATTTTAATGTGTTGGCTCAAATCGTAGTTCAAAAATAACAGCCTGTTCCAGCATATTATCTCTTCTTATTAACATACTCTGTTTAGTAGCTCTCCATTCTTATCTTCTGTACTGCTTTAACACCACTAGTTTTAAATAAAATCTGCCTATTTCCTTACTCCCATCAGAAGAATAGAGGGTAGGATTGTCCCCTTTCAAAATAATCATAGCTTAAATTGCTCTTGGTTTGGGGAATTTCAGGACTTCACAGGTTTTACACCATTTGGACCAGGATTTTCTTTCGGTTCAATATCAAACAAGCCAGTGTTGTGGTATTGCTAAAATGTGATAAATTGCTCTAATTAGGAACAACACAATTGGGTCAGACACTATTGGCCAGTTTACATTTCCCTCAAAATAGGCTGTCTGTGCCATAATCGCAGCATAAAATATAAATCAGTAAGTGAAGGCTGTGTGCCTCGGAATGATTGCCGTATAGCTTCTGGTGATGCTCTGGCTGGTTTGACCTGTGTCTGCAGTGCCGGCAATACGTATACCTCCTCATGAGCTGGATTACCTGAACACCAGTGTACCTTGGGCCTTCCAACATTGTGCCCCAGGTGGAGGAGGACTCCTCTGACCCCACTGGATGGCTCGAGCAAAACGGGCAAAAATAGAACTGTCAGGACTGAGAAGAAACCTGGGTCTTCCCATCATGACTGGGATCCTGGGAGCTCCAGTTTGCACACAGTAAATAATAAATGAGGGCTAAATATTTAGCACAGGTATGGTTGGTATGTGTTACAGAATGTTGGAGAAGGTATGTGCATGTTAAAAGATGTTTGGGGGAGATGTATTGGGATCAAAGAGAAAAGAACAAGGTTTGAGTTTGAGAGGAAAAAAAAAAAAAGGCTCTGTGGAACATAAGAAAGAAGAAACCACAGCTTAGTTTTGAGGCTCTTCCCAGGATCTGTCTTAGATGGAAGGTTTTTTTTTTTTTTTTTTTTTTTTGATTTGGTCTTGCAAATGCGATTATGGCTAAGTAAGTAAGCTAGCCTATCAAGTGGAAAAAACAGCTAATGCCACCAATACTAGTATACAGTTGCTCAATCATCAATCACAAGCCACATCAAAAATGACTCTTCAGAACCGGATGGCACTGGACTTGATGCTGTTACACCAAAATGGACTTTGTGGCTACCTAAACCTCTCCAATACTGACTGCTGCATTTATATCCCTAATGTTACACAGGACCTTGATATCCAATTAGAGAAGATACGACAGGTGGCGAAAGACACCCATGAACTACAGGAATCAATGAACACTAGCTGGCTGGCGAAGGTGTTTAGTTGGTTTGGATTTGGTGTCACTGGTTGGATCCAAAGTTTAGTAGAATATGTGGTGATGTTCACTGTAATGATAATTATCCTAAGTATAGCAATATCTTGTGTAAAATCTACTATAATGAAAGCTATTAACGTAAAGATGATTCAGTTCACCACTTATACCCCTTTACGGGGGATGACCCAATTGATGTCCCAAGTACTAAGACTCTAATTTGAGACTAAATTTCAATATACAATGGTAACTGGAGTCACGGGGTGGATACAAAGTTTGTTATAATCATTACTTACTATTGTAACTGCAATATATTCTGTATACATATTCTTGTAGAACTAGACTCCCTGCCTTTTCTGTAACTTCCCGTCTAATGTACCAATGTGCAGTCACTCACTTAACTGCATCATGTTTAGGGCATGTACTATTAACACCTAAACAAGTTTATGTGAAGCTTGAGTGACTATAGTCACGGGGTGGATAATGCGGAAGAATTGTTTGTGGAAGAATTGTTTGAAAGCAGGAACTGAGAGGAAAACTAGGGCCTAACCGAAGTTTTGGCATTACAGAAGTTTGCTTGGGGTGATACACAGTTGACACTTCCAGGATGGCTGGTGCACACGGACTCTGCTCCTCCATGGTTCCCTAGGCAACACAATCTGCCCTCATCACAGCGGCAAAGGGGAGTAACAGAGGATGGAGCAGAGTGAAGACACCACGGCCAAACTCTGTTGCACTCCCTGTACTGGGCTGCTGATAAGCTGCACAGTGGCTGTCTAATGGGAGATATACAATAACATGTCCGGTGCTGAGCCAGCAAAGGTGGCAAATCACTCCTTTCAGATGAACTTTGCTGGAACTTTGGTCATTATAATGTGAAAACCACACCTCCATCCCAAAAGTTACCCGCTGCCGAGGTACGACCACCCCTCACTGAGCATGCATTCTAAATTTTCGGTTGACTGTACCTTTAAATGAAAGCGAGAAACTTTTTCACCAATCGATTAATAATATTAAGTATGACTCTAGTCACTCAAGCTCCACCTGAATGTAAAGAAAAGTATAAAAGGTGAACTAAGGATGAAAGGAGGGGGGGAAGAAACCATCCTAACTCCTGGGTAGGGACGCTGCCTGAGGAGACTAAGGAGTGAGGGGGGGAGAAACCATGGTAACTCCTGGGTCAGTCGACAGGCTGAGCCCCCTTCCCTCCCCTCGCACTGGGATGCTGCCTGAGGAGACTAAGGAGTGAGAGGGAGGAATCCACCATAAATTCTGGATCAGTTGATGCGCTGATCCTCCTTTCCTCCCCTTGCGTCAGGACACCGCCTGAGGAGACTCGAGACTGAGAGCCCTCTCCCATCTTCTGGGGTGAGTGATGATTGCACATTTGTACATCAGAGCTAGCTAAAACCCCACGCTCTAGTAGAGAATTTCCTGTACTGACATCCAAAACCTGCTTTGTAAATGTTGCATTTGAATAAATCATACTATTTGTGAACTCGGCTACTTGTTTGGGGGGAGGCAATCAGACCTACAGTTGACAGACTGTTCGTGAATCCGATACTGCCAGAGTTGAGCTTATAGGTGATGACGCTATTTGGGAACTCGATTCACTCCTAGGAAGGCGATCGGACCTACAGTCCACAGACTGTTTGTGAATCCGATACTGATTTGATATCTCCTTTCCCCCCCACCACCACTACCACTACGGCTTTCAAACTGCAACATTTTCACAATCCCCTCTCAGTCTTCTCTTCTCCAGGCTAAAGAGGCGCAGATTACTTAGTCTTTCCTCATATGATAGAGGCCAAAGTCCCTTAATCATGTTCACTGTTCTACGCTGGACCCCCTCTAGAAGCTCCACATTCCTTTTGTACCAGGGTCTCCAGAACTGTACACAGTACTCCAAGTTTGGCCTCGCCAGAGCTGAGAAGAGGGGAAGGATGAGTTCCCTCAACCTGCTGGCAACACTCCTGAATGCAGGCCAGGATCCCATTGGCCTTCTTGGCTAAGAGGGCGCATCATTGCTGCCTCACAGTTACCTTGTTGTCCACCAGGACTCCCAAATCCCTCTCCACAAAACGGTTTTTTAGCAGCTCAACCACTAACGGATATTTCTGGAAAACATGTCTCAGGAAATAGTGGTGTTTATTCCAAGGAGTTTCTCAAAAGGGTGCTTCTCTCTCATTTCTGTCAATTTCCTTCCTTGTCTCTTCAGCAAAAGGCAAAGGAAAGGGAAATTGTCCCAGGGCTTCAGATTGGAGGAAAGGCATGAGTCCCTTTCCCTCTTACTCTGAAGTGATATTGCCAGGCCTGTGGGGACACAGAAAAGAAATAAGAAACATTAGGACTGTCATGGGTTCTTTTTCAGTGCATGAAGATCACTTCTCACCCCCTCTTCTGTCCCTTCACTTGAACCTTCTTCACAACCCTCTAATGCCCCTAAGGTAATCCTAACAGGTCAGCACATGCGCACATTGTCCTTTGGATGTGACTGATGAGCTGAGCTAAAGCAAAACTGTGCATGCCCTATCCCTGAAAGACCTAGCAGGTACCTTCCCACGAGAACCAAAGAGGACTTTTTCATGTCTTTCCTGGCAATGCAATAGTAGCATATGTATTGCAATTTGTATAACATATGTATTGCATATAGTATGACCTTCACCCTTTATAGCAAAGCCAGGACAATGTCAGCCAATGGCCAAATGAAACCTCAGGAAGGCATCTTTCACACTCACTGCCCAGAGAAGTGAGTTTGCTTTCCCACAAATCCACAGGGCATATGGATTTTCTCAGTCAGTAGCACATACCTCTTCCACCCACTTCTCCACTCGATTGTTAACTGTCTCAACTGGGGGCATGGCTGCAGGACGGCCCTTCCTCCTGTCCTTTCTTGGCTTCTGGGAGGATGTGCCGGGGATGGCTGGAAATATGCTGAAATAGACATTATGGAGAGGTGCTGTGAGCACAGAGGGTCTTGGCTCTCCGTCCTGTCCTCACAGGATTCTGCAGCTGAAGGCAGTTCTCTTGGCTGTTGCCATGAATGATGTGGGCTGTGTTCACATGAACAGACATCACTCCCCACTGAAATCCCCAGAACTGCAAGATGTGCCCACAGGAATGCTCTGTATGCCCAGGTACAGGCTCTCTCTTGATGCAGCAAGGAGAAGAGCAGGTTTCATTACAGATGGAGCCTCTAAGGGATACAGATCCCCCGGCCTGGTAAACATATTGAACACTGTCTGAAAGTCCCAGCTGTTTCATGGGATCCAAAACTCTTAGACCTGCCTGGAACCTGTTGCACCTAGGAAGCATCTTACCCACACAAGCACACGGCTACAGGGTCACCCTCATCCGTTCCTCCAAGTGTCTCACCTGCCATAAGTTCCTTTTCTCTCACATTTCATGCCCTGTTCTCTTGGCATATTCATAAGAGTAATTGTGGGTGGTGGATCACTTGATCTGAAGAGGAGACGATTGGCAGGAACATTTCCTGTAGGCAGAAGACAAGAAAACCCTTCAGGACAGCATTGCAGAGGGCTCTTGAAAAGGAAGGCTATGCAGTTCTTCTCAGCCTGAGGTCAAATTGTGAGGTGTCAGGCTGATTCCTCTGAAGCCTTTATTCCTGGCTGGACTTTGGCCATTCTGGACACTGCCTTCTCTCTGTCTTTTCATTTGTACTTTACAACATCATTTCTTGGGCTAGTGCTTTTCTCACTGTCTGTCCTATTGTGAAAAAGGAGACCTGCTGGGATGTATGGGTGGCCTAACAGAGTCTCTGTGAGGGCGGTCCTTTAAGGCAAGGGAGCAGATCCTTGGATGTGCCTACTGATCTCACAGGCCTAGAGTTCCTCTGTTGACACAATCAAAAGAAATGAGCTGTTTTGTGGGTGCTTATGAGGCATGTTTAGGAGAGCAGGACGTGGAAATGGAGGAAAGTTGAACTTGGAGATATTAATACAGGTGGGAGTGTTGTGCTGCACTGAGCTCTTGTTCCCTCAGGACTCACTTGAGATTTGCCCTATTGGGGTAGCAGTGTCACATCTAGCGCCTCATGCTGCCTGAGCCATCACAGTGTCACTTGGGTTCCGATGGCCTACCCAGGAGCACAGAAGGAGAAGGCACAAGCCTCCACCAAGAAGCAGCAGCTCCATTACCATTTTGGACAGTGCTGGCCTCTCCTCTCTCCTCCTCCTGCCTGGCCTTTACAGGTGCGCCTGGTGGATTTCGATCTCTACTCTCCAGCTTGTACCTGGAAAGCAGAAAAGGCATCACGCTAAACGCGAGGGGGCACTGCACTTCCTTTGCACCTGGTGTGAATAGTGGGGACACAGGAGCATTTGGGAGGTGCTGGGAAGTCCCTCTTTTTTCAAAGCGCAATAGGCAGAAGAGGCCAGATGCTGGAGGAGTCTCTCAGCAAGGTGAGAGGCATCATGAAGACCTCCAACGCCTGGAGGGGATGACCTTTCTTCTCTGACTCTTCCCTGTGCTTCCTGTGAAACTGCCAAGCCAATTTCAACCCAAATCCCCTGTGTGCTTTTGGGATCATCACCCATCTCCTGTTCCTGCTCCTGTTCAGGCAGAACACTTTAGTCCTCTTTCCTACTCCTTTCCAGCATCCTTTCTAATTGCTGTCTCACCCTCCGGATCACTTGCCAGCCTTCCCAAGCTCATCTCCGTGCATGTGTAAAAAAGAACCTGTATCTCCCAGACACGTAATGGAACAAAACACTTAGCACCACGGAAGCCAGGAGAAAGCTTTTTACTTGACTAGGTACAGGCTTTACTTTGGCCTACATACCTCTTTGCCCCTCCGCCAGAAAAAAAAAAAAAGAAAAAAAAAAGAAAAAGAAAAAGGTGACTTAAGTGAATATTTGAAAACACCATCATAAAATATTTCATTCATGCAGATGTCACAGAAGAACAGAAGACATGAAAATGCCCTAAGATAGCAACTGCCAGGAACCTCTACTTTGATGCACATTTTAAAGGGTTGCTCATGAATGGCTTTCTCAGCAGTCTTCACAAGGCTTGCAAACACAAGGTTACAAAACATGCCATGAGCAGCTGCTTGCTTGGCCAGTCAGGGGCTGAGAAGGAAACATACTCACTCGGGAAAGACAATGACATGACCAGAGCAGGTCTGCGAAAGAGCAGTTTCAGAGCCTGAGAGCACCGAATTCCTCATCTGCGGCATCTGCAAACGAGACAAACATCAGGCACATGGTACTAAGAAAATTATCTAAGTGTTCACAGTGGAAACAAACTCTTCTACTGCTTAGAGAAGAAACTGCTTTTGAAACTTTAAATTGTTCTATTCCCATCAGCAGCCCCTCACTTATGCACCATAAGAAGTGGAGAGAAAAAAAGGAGAAGGGCGAGGAACATACTCAGGACTTTGGCAAGGCTCAGCATTCAGAGAGTCAGTTTGCTTAGGTCTTTCCAAATGCAGCAATCAAGGGAGGCAAGCACATGAGAAGGCATTTCACTAAGTGGACCACTGTGTTTTTCCTGCTGTCTAGACCTGATGCCTCCTCAGCTGATGAAGAAGCGGTCAGATGTGGGGTTAACCCCACAGTCTCTCCCAACATCCTCTCCCTCTGGGCCTTACTCGTTCTGTGCCTCTGCTTCCTGCCCAGAGAGTGGGGTAAACACCCGTCACTGATTTAGACACTGAACTAGGAATGCTACAGAGCAAGAGGACCATGAGAATCCAATCTTGTGAGCAACTGCCATTTGGTAGCCACCTGGGAGAGGCACACTCAGGCCCTCCAACTTCAAAGAGAAAGGAATGCAACACAAAGTTGACAGAGAGGTCTGACATCTCCACTGCTCAGGCAAGTGTATCCGATGAGGAGATGAGGCTGAGCTTCCAGGGGGACCCAGAGAAATAATTTTCAACAGCTTAAGGGGAAACAGCTGAGCTTGCTGGCTTACCACACCAGACATGTTCTAGGGAAACCTGGTTTCTGAGGCCATCCTCACAAAAAGGGGCACTAAAGCAAGGCTTTTTGCAAGGAGCAAAGTCTGGTGGGACCAAAAAAAATACAAGGCCTCCTCTTGTTTTGGCCTTTTTCCTGAGAATGTGGAGATTGGCTCCTGGGTTGTATGAATCTTGGGTGGACCCAGGACACTCCTGCACAGGTTCAACTTCATTGCCAAGTCCTCTGAACACCCAAGACAAACTGTCTGGGCAGCTGGCATTCCTCTCAGCCAGGACTGTCCATGTCCTTCAACAGTTTATGGCAAGCCAGTAGACTTGCATTCCCTTGGGAATTCAAAAAGATGACAGGGAGCACTGGAGAACTGGAGAACTTACCGCAAGAAGGGCCGCTAGCATCTGGTCGGTCCCGTTAAGTCTTTCCAGGAACTCTTTGTAAAATCGCATTTTCATATCTGCCCCTTCAATTATAAGCATGCCAATGTTCTTCAACACAAACACAACATTCTTCCCACTCTTGATGCAGCGGCGGAAGAGGCGCAGGGTCTCCTCTATGCCAGCCTCCACCCTTTCACGGGGAAGAAGGACGTCTGCGGCTATGTGAGCACATTTCAGGGGCTCACAAAGCTTATGACCTAGAAAGCAGACCAAGAGGAACAAAGTCACTAGCAGGGCACACTAAAACACAGCATCAACAGCTTTGTGGTGTTCAAGCAAGCAGCTGCTTGAGAACTTCTTGCACTTTCTGGGAAAAATCAGGCGGGAAGATGCTCAAAGCACCCTGCAAGCAGATGTGCCAAGTGGGCAGCAATGCCTTCTTCCCTACAACATTGGAAAGAAATGGCCACAATCATCTCCTACGAATGTGAGGCTCGAATGTGAGGACAAGGAGAGGAGGAAGGGGGCTAGTTGCCTTAATGGGTGCCAGGTCACAGGACTTGGGCCAAGCTCAGTCCTTTCCACATTGAGAACGATTTCACGGGGCTATGTCACATGGATGAAAGAAAGAAGGAAAAAGAAAATACACACTAGTGTCCCCTTCTCTATTTGAGGGCTCTGTAAACCTGACTGTGACCTACTACAAGGTGCAAGGGGAAGGGAAAAAGCAGCATGAATGCTGCTATTTGCCTTTACAGAGTGGCAGCTAAAATGAGGTCAGGGAGAGAGGGAGTAGAATGGTAATCGCCATGCTCAGGTCCTGAGAGCTACAAATGGAAGCTGTTTGGAGAACGTGGTGATGGAAGTCTGGAGCTCTAACAGTCACTGCTGAATAGAATTTATGCCCTGCTCAAAGATGTCCCCAAAAAAGGGAAGCCCAAGTTTCAGCATGTCCTCTTACCAGGAGCATAGGCCTTATCATAGGTGAGGCCGTGAACCTCCGCAATACTCTTTGAAAGATGGAACACGGGTCTGTGAACAGTCACAAAGCCGTATTTCCTAACAGCAACTTGCTCAGTCACCACACAAAAGGTGCCAAGCCGAATAACTCTGACTCCCTGCAAAGAGGAAGGAAGAAAAGCATTACTCGAGTGCCAGGTGAAGAGGCTTCTAACTGGTCAGCTGCATGAGGATGGAGCTTGGTGTCCTGCTCAATCCTGCTGTGCAAATGGGATGAACGGAGGACTGGGGAAAGCTTTGGAGAACCCTTGGAGAATGTCTTTAGAAGAGCACTTGAGGTGTTTTCATTCCACCTCTTCTCCATGCTCTCAAAAAATGCACGGAAACATAGAGAACTCATCCCTCAAATACCTCCAGTGCAGAAGAAGGGCTTCTGGGGGAGATGCAGAATGGCAGACCCACCTTGTTCAGCATCAGCTGATCTCGAATGTAGTCGGAGACTCCTTCCCAGATAGCAAGGGTCTCTGGAAAAAGAAGTGGAAGACACATCAGGCCCTGTGTGGCCCCGCTCACAAATGTGCAGCACATGGTTAACCAAGGAGGTGACGCCTGCAGTTGTACTCAATGAGCAAACTGAACCCAACCCTGAGAGGGTCTCAGCAGCTGAGATCGAGATGGCATTAATGGGGAGGCCTGGCAGCTCAGGTAGGCCTTCTCCTTCTCACAGGGACTCCTGAGTAGGGTGTCCCGAGACAGTGGGGATAGCGTCAGGGTTGGGAGCCAGGAGTCCTGGCAGCCACACTGCCAAGTGAGGCAGAGGGGACCATGAGCCTGGGCTCTGGCTGCAGTCCCAGCCCCAGCCACGCTCCTCCAGCCCCAGGCTTTCCACAGCCATGTTCACAGTTCATGATCTCTGTGAGACTTCCTGAGATAGAGCTCCCAGAGGCCTTACCCTGTGCTGGCAGCACTGGCAATCGCTGTCCATGAGACCTGCCAAGGCCAGTGTCCCAGAGCTCCATCCTAGTTTCTTTGCTCATTTGCTCTGGATAACGAACAAACAGGAGGTGATGAGGAAACAGCTCCTCTCCTGCTCCTCCTGTACACGTCACCTCAGCACTGCGCTACTCTGGCTGCCCCTCGCTGGTTCCCGCTCAGGGTCGTGGGCTGCTCGCAGCAGAGCAGAGCCGAGAGCAGTCCCAGCGCGTGGGCTCTCCCAGGCTCGTCGCGACGTGTGAGGAAAGGTCGCAGCGTGCGCTCTGACTGCTGTGCCTGTGACACGGGATGTCCCCTGTGAGCACAGCCCGTGTCACAGAGGGGTCTGACCCTCCTCACCACGGGCCGTGCCAGGGCTGGCCCTGCAGTGGGCAAGGGATGCATGGGGCACTCACGGGCTGCCCCATGCAGATTGTGCCACAGGTATTAACCCCATTGGGTCTTGTTCTCCCTGGGCACTGCAACTGCGCTCACATGACCACGGCTGCGCACACAAAGCCCGGCTGTCAGGGAGGGCAACGAGCATCACGCCACACTCGCCCCACAGACACATAGTGCAGGTGGCTGCTGCCACCGCGGGAGGGAGCGCTAACCACTGAGCCCACCAAATCATCCAGCTGCTCCTTGGCAGCCACCACAACGCTCTTCTTGCTGCGGCACCCAGCAGCTCCTTCCCTTGACAGTTCCTCCGCCACAAAACCTGCAGGAACCTCTGTTCATCCATGGCCAGCCTGCAGACGCCTTTTGGACCTCATCACTGCAGCATCCTGGTGTCTTGGGTGGATGGGAACTGAGCAGGGCAAGAGAGAGCAGGCAAGAGAGCTCAGCATCTCCTAGCGGGAATGGCTCTGAACATAGAGTGAGCAATTGCTGTCCCAGGGGCTTTGGGCCACTTAACTCTGCACAAGACATACAAGTATATCTGTTTTAATTGTGTGGACCTGAATATGAAAAACTGTCAATCAAAATGAAATAAGAAATAAACTTTGAAGAGGATGTCAAGAAGGAGGTGGTTAGTCAACCCTCTTCACACTTTACCGTTCTTTGCTTTTATAGCCCTCCTTAATTATGTTTATTTCTTTTGTTGGTGGTGGTCTTTGGAGGAGATTTTGTGTGTGGTCTTTTTTAAGGAAAGGTATTTGCAGTGGAATGCAATCACAGGGTTATGGACATCTGGATCCATTGCAGGTGCCCTTGTCCCGCGTGCTGAGCCTCTGTTGGCAGCCCTGTGGGGCTCTGTTCTCCCACAGGTCCTCCCAGGATGGGAAAGACATTGCAATAGCTCTTTCATGACAGAAACCTGCAAGTTCCTCTCATTAATAACCAGGGAGTCCTTCAGCCTCTGCTGCTGCCCATTTTCCTGTCCAGTCATGGAGGGAGTGCACCTGAGAAGCTCCTATTGCAAATATGGAACTCATTTGCTTGGAAATGAACATCTGTGGGTTTGCCCATGTTCCTCACAGTTCCTCACAAACGCTTGGCTTTGCCCCTCATCCCACTGCAGAGCTGCCTTGTGCAGATTCCCCAAAACCTGCAGACAAGCTATCTGCACTCTCTGGTTCAACCACTGCCTCTCGGGCTCCCTGGACCCGCTCCTCTCATAGACAGTACTGCATGTTTGCTAAATCACTCGCAGTATCCCTCCTGGACTGCCTCCATTTCCCATAGCTTTCCTCAACTTTTCCCAAAGCTTCCACATTATCCTAGGAATGAAGAATGCCACATCTCCCCAAGGAGTAACTTGCCGTCATGTGATGCTAAGAAAAGGCGGGAAGGGAAAAACACAAGACATGCAGGAAGCAGAGCTGGCAGGGAGGGGGCACATGACAGGCACTTTACTCTTCTCCATCAGCACAGCATGGGTCAGAGCCCAGCAGCAGGGAAGCAGCCAGCATGAGCCCCCTGTCAGAGGAGGGTCTGCTCAGGAGGAGATCACACTCAAGTGGGCAGGCTGGAGGCTGTGGCCACAGGGATTTTCAGGAGGCACCTTTGTGCTGGCACCATCCACCCCAGAGCAGCCTTCCCATTCCATGCCCAGAGCCTGCAGGAATATGTGTCACATGACAGGGCTCTTCCCTTTGCCGGGTTTTGTTCACGCTCACACACATGGACACGGGCCATGCATGGGCAAAGAGTGACAAAATGCAGACAGACGCTCCAGGTGTTTGCCAAGCCCAAGACCAGACCTCCACCTCTGGAGCCAAATGTCTGTTCTTGGCAGAGGGAAACAATGTGCCTGCTCTGAAGCTCCCGTCAGAGTTAATGACAGCAGTTGCTGGCTCTATAAGCGGAAGGGGGTGGTTCAAAGAATCCACTTGCTTCACAGATGTTCAGGCACAGAGTGTCATTTTAAAATCTGGACTTTTTTGGGAACTTTTTATTTGGCATCTTTTACTTGGGCAATTGGTTGCTGTCCAGCTGATGATGGCAGTCTCTGTCAAAAGATGTTTCAGTGAACTCTGACAATCCATCTGCCTGTAGTCCTCTGTAATCCATTCAGAGCCTGATGCTCTTGATCACCTCACAATGCTCCCAGATGCTAAGGGCCCATCTGGCTGATGGAAGGAACTCACCTCACAGTCAACATCCCCAACATGTCGCTGTAGCCCACCTCTCCCCTCCCCTTGAGCTCTCCTCTCCATGGGGAAGCTTTTCTGATCCACTTCATGACCTCACAGTGCCTGCCTGCCTGCTGCCCAATCAGACTGCTGCAATGGAGCTGACCTCAGCAAACATCTCCCAGCCAGGCCACCTTGACCTGCCTCTGCCTCTCCCCTCTCCAGGAGCTCTCCTTTCTACTGGGCCTTTCTGCTGCCCTCAATGACATCACGATGCCCACCCGCCTACCTGCCTGCTGCTGGCCAATCAGGTTGCACCAGTTTGTGTCCAAAGATGCCTCCAAGCACGTCTCAGGGCACCCCAGAAGCCTCTAAGCACATTTTGGGATGCTCCCTTGGCCTCTGTCTTTCTTGTAGTTTGCTTTGTCCAAAGCTAACAGACAGACTAGCTGTCCTCACCCTGCACCAAGGGTCAGGGAATCCTTTCCTCTCAGCAAGTACATTTATATCCACAAGAAAAAAAGATGCATATAAATGTCTTTGTGTGTGTATGTATGAACATATATATACACACACACACATATATATAAATATGTAACTATGTACTCATATATATAAATCCCTAAAGCTGTTACTCTGTTCCTCAAAATCTCATTAAACTGGAGATGAAGTTGCTGAAAAGGCCTTCTGAATGAGCAGTTCATTTCACCTGACAGAAATTCTGTATGTGAGAGCTAGTCTATTCCCTCCTTCCCACCACTGTACAGCAGGACTAAGCGCTCTGCAGCCCATGGGTAGAGCACCTGGCTCCTCAGCGTCCACTCAGCCACTGCAGAGCAGAGCGGAAGCAAGAGAGTTGCTATGAATGGAGGCATCATGGCCTGTTTGGATGGTGTCACTGACCTTCCCCTTCAAATCTATGTGATCAGAGGTAAGTCTGTTAAAAGGGTGTTACAATGGGAGGAAAAATGGGCAGACATGGACAGTGTGGGCCCCTAAGTGGGACTTTAAGAAGACTGTGTGTTCATGTAGACCACAAGCTGCATTTCTGATGGTTCCTTGCCTCTTACAGACCACAGAATAACAGAACGGTTGAGGTTGCATGGGACCTCAACAGATCATCTAGTACAACCCCTCTGCTGAACAGTGACACCCAGAACACGGGGCACAGGGTCACATGCAGGCAGGTTTTGTTTCTCTTGTTTTCTCTTACAGTGATCCTCGAGACGGAAACAAAAACGCTGCATCTGAGCTGCTGGGCTGAAGTCTCTCTAGCATGTGCTTTTGTTATTATTGTGATTGCATTTCTCATAGTAATTTTAATGTGTTGGCTCAAATCGTAGTTCAAAAATAACAGCCTGTTCCAGCATATTATCTCTTCTTATTAACATACTCTGTTTAGTAGCTCTCCATTCTTATCTTCTGTACTGCTTTAACACCACTAGTTTTAAATAAAATCTGCCTATTTCCTTACTCCCATCAGAAGAATAGAGGGTAGGATTGTCCCCTTTCAAAATAATCATAGCTTAAATTGCTCTTGGTTTGGGGAATTTCAGGACTTCACAGGTTTTACACCATTTGGACCAGGATTTTCTTTCGGTTCAATATCAAACAAGCCAGTGTTGTGGTATTGCTAAAATGTGATAAATTGCTCTAATTAGGAACAACACAATTGGGTCAGACACTATTGGCCAGTTTACATTTCCCTCAAAATAGGCTGTCTGTGCCATAATCGCAGCATAAAATATAAATCAGTAAGTGAAGGCTGTGTGCCTCGGAATGATTGCCGTATAGCTTCTGGTGATGCTCTGGCTGGTTTGACCTGTGTCTGCAGTGCCGGCAATACGTATACCTCCTCATGGGCTGGATTACCTGAACACCAGTGTACCTTGGGCCTTCCAACATTGTGCCCCAGGTGGAGGAGGACTCCTCTGACCCCACTGGATGGCTCGAGCAAAACGGGCAAAAATAGAACTGTCAGGACTGAGAAGAAACCTGGCTCTTCCCATCATGACTGGGATCCTGGGAGCTCCAGTTTGCACACAGTAAATAATAAATGAGGGCTAAATATTTAGCACAGGTATGGTTGGTATGTGTTACAGAATGTTGGAGAAGGTATGTGCATGTTAAAAGATGTTTGGGGGAGATGTATTGGGATCAAAGAGAAAAGAACAAGGTTTGAGTTTGAGAGGAAAAAAAAAAAAAGGCTCTGTGGAACATAAGAAAGAAGAAACCACAGCTTAGTTTTGAGGCTCTTGGCTCTTCCCAGGATCTCTCTTAGATGGAAGTTTTTTTTTTTTTTTTTTTTTTTTTTTTGCGGGGGATTTGGTCTTGCAAATGCGATTATGGCTAAGTAAGTAAGCTAGCCTATCAAGTGGAAAAAACAGCTAATGCCACCAATACTAGTATACAGTTGCTCAATCATCAATCACAAGCCACATCAAAAATGACTCTTCAGAACCGGATGGCACTGGACTTGATGCTGTTACACCAAAATGGACTTTGTGGCTACCTAAACCTCTCCAATACTGACTGCTGCATTTATATCCCTAATGTTACACAGGACCTTGATATCCAATTAGAGAAGATACGACAGGTGGCGAAAGACACCCATGAACTACAGGAATCAATGAACACTAGCTGGCTGGCGAAGGTGTTTAGTTGGTTTGGATTTGGTGTCACTGGTTGGATCCAAAGTTTAGTAGAATATGTGGTGATGTTCACTGTAATGATAATTATGCTAAGTATAGCAATATCTTGTGTAAAATCTACTATAATGAAAGCTATTAACGTAAAGATGATTCAGTTCACCACTTATACCCCTTTACGGGGGATGACCCAATTGATGTCCCAAGTACTAAGACTCTAATTTGAGACTAAATTTCAATATACAATGGTAACTGGAGTCACGGGGTGGATACAAAGTTTGTTATAATCATTACTTACTATTGTAACTGCAATATATTCTGTATACATATTCTTGTAGAACTAGACTCCCTGCCTTTTCTGTAACTTCCCGTCTAATGTACCAATGTGCAGTCACTCACTTAACTGCATCATGTTTAGGGCATGTACTATTAACACCTAAACAAGTTTATGTGAAGCTTGAGTGACTATAGTCACGGGGTGGATAATGCGGAAGAATTGTTTGTGGAAGAATTGTTTGAAAGCAGGAACTGAGAGGAAAACTAGGGCCTAACCGAAGTTTTGGCATTACAGAAGTTTGCTTGGGGTGATACACAGTTGACACTTCCAGGATGGCTGGTGCACACGGACTCTGCTCCTCCATGGTTCCCTAGGCAACACAATCTGCCCTCCTCACAGCTGCAAAGGGGAGTAACAGAGGATGGAGCAGAGTGAAGACACCGTGGCCAAACTCTGTTGCAATCCCTGTACTGGGCTGCTGATAAGCTGCACAGTGGCTGTCTAATGGGAGATATACGATAACATGTCCGGTGCTGAGCCAGCAAGGTGGCAAATCACTCCTTTCAGATGAACTTTGCTTGAACTTTGGTCATTCTAATGTGAAAACCACACCTCCATCCCAAAAGTTACCCGCTGCCGAGGTACGACCACCCCTCACTGAGCATGCATTCTAAATTTTCGGTTGACTGTACCTTTAAATGAAAGCGAGAAACTTTTTCACCAATCGATTAATAATATTAAGTATGACTCTAGTCACTCAAGCTCCACCTGAATGTAAAGAAAAGTATAAAAGGTGAACTAAGGATTGATTAAAGGAGGGGGGGAAGAAACCATCCTAACTCCTGGGTAGGGACGCTGCCTGAGGAGACTAAGGAGTGAGGGGGGGAGAAACCATCGTAACTCTTGGGTCAGTCAACAGGCTGAGCCCCCTTCCCTCCCCTCGCACTGGGATGCTGCCTGAGGAGACTAAGGAGTGAGAGGGAGGAATCCACCATAAATTCTGGATCAGTTGATGCGCTGATCCTCCTTTCCTCCCCTTGCGTCAGGACACCGCCTGAGGAGACTCGAGACTGAGAGCCCTCTCCCATCTTCTGGGGTGAGTGATGATTGCACATTCGTACATCAGAGCTAGCTAAAACCCCACGCTCTAGTAGAGAATTTCCTGTACTGACATCCAAAACCTGCTTTGTAAATGTTGCATTTGAATAAATCATACTGTTTGTGAACTCGGCTACTTGTTTGGGGGGAGGCAATCGGACCTACAGTTGGCAGACTGTTCGTGAATCCGATACTGCCAGAGTCGAGCTTATAGGTGGTGACGCTATTTGGGAACTCGATTCACTCCTAGGAAGGCGATCGGACCTACGGTCCACAGACTGTTTGTGAATCCGATACTGATTTGATATCTCCTTTTCCCCCCACCACCACTACCACTACGGCTTTCAAACTGCAACATTTTCACAATCCCCTCTCAGTCTTCTCTTCTCCAGGCTAAAGAGGCGCAGATTACTTAGTCTTTCCTCATATGATAGATGCCAAAGTCCCTTAATCATGTTCACTGTTCTACGCTGGACCCCCTCTAGAAGCTCCACATTCCTTTTGTACCAGGGTCTCCAGAACTGTACACAGTACTCCAAGTTTGGCCTCGCCAGAGCTGAGAAGAGGGGCAGGATGAGCTCCCTCAACCTGCTGGCAACACTCCTGAATGCAGGCCAGGATCCCATTGGCCTTCTTGGCTAAGAGGGCGCATCATTGCTACGTCACGCTTACCTTGTTGTCCACCAGGACTCCCAAATCCCTCTCCACAAAATGGTTTTTTAGCAGCTCAACCACTAACGGATATTTCTGGAAAACATGTCTCAGGAAATAGTGGTGTTTATTCCAAGGAGTTTCTCAAAAGGGTGCTTCTCTCTCATTTCTGTCAATTTCCTTCCTTGTCTCTTCAGCAAAAGGCAAAGGAAAGGGAAATCAGGGCTTCAGATCAGAGGAAAGGCATGAGTCCCTTTCCCTCTTACTCTGAAGTGATATTGCCAGGCCTGTGGGGACACAGAAAGAAATAAGAAACCTTAGGACTGTCATGGGTTCTTTTTCAGTGCATGAAGATCACTTCTCACCCCCTCTTCTCTCCCTTCACTTGAACCTTCCTCATAGCCCTCTAATGCCCCTCAGGTAATCGTAGCAGGTCAGCACATGTGCACATTGTCTTTTGGACGTGACTGATGAGCTGAGCTAAAGCAAAACTGTGCATGCCCTATCCCTCAAAGACCTAGCAGGTACCTTCCCACGAGAACCAAAGAGGACCTTCTCATGTCTTTCCTGGCAACGCAGTAGTAACATATGTATTGCAATTTGTATAACATATGTATTGCATATAGTATGACCTTCACCCTTTATAGCAAAGCCAGGACAATGTCAGCCAATGGCCAAATGAAGCCTCAGGAAGGCATCTTTCACACTCACTGCCCAGAGAAGTGAGTTTGCTTTCCCACAAATCCACAGGGCATATGGATTTTCTCAGTCAGTAGCACATACCTCTTCCACCCACTTCTCCACTCGATTGTTAACTGTCTCAACTGGGGGCATGGCTGCAGGATGGCCCTTCCTCCTGTCCTTTCTTGGCTTCTGGGAGGATGTGCCGGGGATGGCTGGAAATATGCTGAAATAGACATTATGGAGAGGTGCTGTGAGCACAGAGGGTCTTGGCTCTCCGTCCTGTCCTCACAGGATTCTGCAGCTGAAGGCAGTTCTCTTGGCTGTTGCCATGAATGATGTGGGCTCATCTGACTGTGTTCACGTGAACAGACATCACCCCCCACTGAAATCCCCAGAGCTGCAAGATGTGCCCACAGGAATGCTCTGTATGCCCAGGTACAGGCTCTCTCTTGATGCAGCAAGCAGAAGAGCATATTGAACAGTCTCACAGTCTCAGCTGCTTCATGGGATCGAAAACTCTTAGAGCTGCCTGCAACCTGTTGCACAAAGGAAGAATCTCATCCACAGAAGCACACAGCTACAGGGTCACCCTCATCCAAGTGTCTCACCTGCCATAAGTTCCTTTTCTCTCACGTTTCATGCCCTGTTCTCTTGGCATATTCATAAGAGTAATTGTGGGTGGTGGGTCACTTTTTCTGGAGAGGAGACGATTGGCAGGAACATTTCCTGTAGGCAGAAGACAAGAAAACCCTTCAGGACAGCATTGCAGGGGGCTCTTGAAAAGGAAGGCTATGCAGTTCTTCTCAGCCTGAGGTCAAATTGTGAGGTGTCAGGCTGATTCCTCTGAAGCCTTTATTCCTGGCTGGACTTTGGCCATTCTGGACACTGCCTTCTCTCTGTCTTTTCATTTGTACTTTACAACATCATTTCTTGGGCTAGTGCTTTTCTCACTGTCTGTCCTATTGTGAAAAAGGAGACCTGCTGGGATGTATGGGTGGCCTAACAGAGTCTCTGTGAGGGCGGTCCTTTAGGGCAAGGGAGCAGATCCTTGGATGTGCCTACTGATCTCACAGGCCTAGAGTTCCTCTGTTGACACCATCAAAAGAAATGA
This sequence comes from Tinamus guttatus, assembly GCF_059628265.1. Classification (NCBI taxonomy): domain Eukaryota; kingdom Metazoa; phylum Chordata; class Aves; order Tinamiformes; family Tinamidae; genus Tinamus; species Tinamus guttatus. Next base: position 439,398 of record NW_028289152.1, on the reverse strand, counting down.
GTTTTTTTGTGGGTGTTTATGAGGCATGTTTAGGAGACCAGGATGTGGAAATGGAGGAAAGTTGAACTTGGAGATATTAATACAGGTGGGAGTGTTGTACTGCACTGAGGTTTTGTTCCCTCAGGACTCACTTGAGATTTGCCCTACTGGGGTAGCAGCGTCACATCTAGCGCCTCATGCTGCCTGAGCCATCACAGTGTCACATGGGTTCCGATGGCCTACCCAGGAGCACAGAAGGAGAAGGCAGAAGCCTCCAACAAGAAGCAGCAGCTCCATTACCATTCTGGACAGTGCTGGCCTCTCCTCTCCTCTCCTCCTCCTGCCTGGCCTTTACAGGTGCGCCAGGTGGATTTCGATCTCTACTCTCCAGCTTGTACCTGGAAAGCAGAAAAGGCATCACTCTAAATGCGAGGGGGCACTGCACTTCCTTTGCAATTGGTGTGAATAATGGGGACACAGGAGCATTTGGGAGGTGCTGGGAAGTCCCTCTTTTTTCAAAGCGCAATAGGCAGAAGAGGCCAGATGCTGGAGGAGTCTCTCAGCAAGGTGAGAGGCATCATGAAGACCTCCAGTGCCTGGAGGGGCATGACCTTTCTCCTCTGACTCTTCCCTGTGCTTCCTGTGAAAATGTCAAACCAATTTCAACCCAAATCCCCTGTGTGCTTTTGGGATCATCACCCATCTCCTGCTCCTGCTCCTTTTCAGGCAGAACACTTTAGTCCTCTTTCCTACTCCTTTCCAGCATCCTTTCTAATTGCTGTCTCACCCTCCGGATCACTTGCAAGCCTTCCCAAGCTCATCTCCGTGCATGTGTAAAAAAGAACCTGTATCTCCCAGACACGTAATGGAACAAAACACTTAGCACCATGTGAGCCAGGAGAAAGCTTTTTACTTGATTAGTACAGGCTTTTCTTTGGCCTACATAGGTCTCTGCCCCTCCGCCAAAAAAAAAAAAAAAGAAAAAAAAAAAAAGGAAAAAGGTGACTCAAGTGAATATTTGAAAACACCATCGTAAAATATTTCATTCATGCAGATGTCACAGAAGAACAGAACACATGAAAATGTCCCAAGATAGCAACTGCCAGGAACCTCTACTTTGATGCACATTTGAAAGGGTTGCTCATGAATGGCTCTCTCAGCAACCTTCACAAGGTTTGGAAACACAAGGTTACAAAACATGCCATGAGCAGCTGCTTGCTTGGCCAGCCAAGGGCTAAGAAGGAAACATACTCACTCGGGGAAGACAATGACATGACCAGAGCGGGTCTGCGAAAGAGCAGTTTCAGAGCCCGACAGCACCGAATTCCTCATCTGCGGCATCTGCAAACAAGACAGACATCTGGGACATGGTACCAAGAAAATTATGTAAGTGCTCAGAGGGGAAAAAAACTCTTCTACTGCTTAGAGAAGAAACTGCTTTTGAAACTTTCGATTGTTCTATTCCCATCAGCAGCCCCTCACTTACGCACCATAACAAGTGGAGAGAAAAAAAGGAGAAGGGGGACGAACATACTCAGGACTTTTGCAAGACTCAGCATTCAGAGAGTAAGTTAGCTTAAGTCTCTCCAAATGCAGAAATCAAGGGAGGCAAGCACATGAGAATAGAATTGCATTCCGTTGGGAATTCAAAAAGATGACAGGGAGCACTGGAGAATGGGAGAACTTACCGCAAGAAGGGCCGCTAGCATCTGCTCGGTCCCATTAAGTCTTTCTAGGAACTCTTTGTAAAATCTCATTTTCACATCTGCCCCTTCAATTATAAGCATGCCAATGTTCTTCAACACAAACACAACATTCTTCCCACTCTTGATGCAGCGGCGGAAGAGGCGCAGGGTCTCCTCTATGCCAGCCTCCACCCGTTCACGGGGAAGAAGGGTGTCTGCGGCTATGTGAGCAAATTTCAGGGGCTCACAAAGCTTATGACCTAGGAAGCAGACCAAGAGGAACAAAGTTATTAGCAGAGCACACTGAAACACAGCATCAACAGCTTTGTGATCTTCAAGCCAGCAGCTGCTCAAGAACTTCTTGCACTTTCTGGAAAAATCATGCTCAAAGCACTCTGCAAGCAGATGTACAAAGTGAACAGCAATGCCTTCTTCCCTACAGAGTTGAAAAAAACAGACACAATCATCTCCTACGAATGTGAGCCTCAAATGTGAGGACAAGGAGAGGAGGAAGCGGGCTAGCTGCCTTAATGGGTGCCAGGTCACAGGACTTGGGCCAAGCTCAGTCCTTTCCACATTGAGAACGATTTCACGGGGCTATGTCACATGGATGAAAGAAAGAAGAAAAAAGAAAACACACAGTCTTGTACCATTCTCTATTTGATGGCTCTCTAAAGCTGACTGTGACCTACTGCAAGGTGCAAGGAGAAGGAAAAAAGCAGCATGAAAGCTGCTATTTGCCTTTACAGAATCGCAGCTAAAATGAGGTCTAGAAGAGAGGGAGTAGAATGGTAATCACCATGCTCAGGTCCTGAGAGCTACAAATGGAAGCTGTTTGGAGAACATGGTGATGGAAGTCTGGAGCTCTAACAGTCACTGCTGAATAGAATTTATGCCCTGCTCAAAGATGTCCCCAAAAAAGGGAAGCCCAAGTTTCAGCATGTCCTCTTACCAGGAGCATAGGCCTTATCATAGGTGAGGCCGTGAACCTCCGCAATACTCTTTGAAAGATGGAACACGGGTCTGTGAACAGTCACAAAGCCGTATTTCCTAACAGCAACTTGCTCAGTCACCACACAAAAGGTGCCAAGCCGAATAACTCTGACTCCCTGCAAACAGGAAGGAAGAAAAGCATTACTCGAGTGCCAGGTGAAGAGGCTTCTAACTGGTCAGCTGCATGACAATGGAGCTTGGTGTCCTGCTCAAACGGGATGAATGGAGGACTGGGAAAACTTTGGAGAACCCTTGGAGAATGTCTTTAGAAGAGCACTTGAGGTGTTTTCATTCCCCCTCTCCTCCATGCTCTCAAAAAATGCACGGAAACGTAGAGAACTCATCCCTCAAATACCTCCAGTGCAGAAGAAGGGCTTCTGGGGGAGATGCAGGATGGCAGACCCACCTTATTCAGCATCAGCTGATCTCGAATGTAGTTGGAGACTCCTTCCCAGATAGCAAGGGTCTCTGGAAAAGAAGTGGAAGACACATCAGGCTCTGTGTGGCCCCGCTCACAAATGTGCAGCACATGATTAACAAAGACGTGACACCTGTAGTCGAATCAATTAGCAAACAGAGCCCAACCCTTAGAGGGTCTCAGCAGCTGAGAATGAGATGGCATTAGTGGGAAGCCCTGGCAACTCAGGTAGGCCTTCTCCACTGGGAAGCGCCTGTGGCAGGGACTTCTGAGTGGGGTATCCTAGGACAGTGGGGATAGCGTCAGGGTTGGGAGCCAGGAGTCCTGGCAGCCACACTGCCAAGTGAGGCAGAGGGGACCATGAGCCTGGGCTCTGGCAGCAGTCCCAGCCCCAGCCACGCTCCTCCAGCCCCAGGCTTTCCACAGCCATGTTCACAGTTCATGGTCTCTGTGAGACTTCCTGAGATAGAGCTCCCAGAGGCCTTACCCTGTGCTGGCAGCACTGGCAATCGCTGCCCATGAGACCTGCCAAGGCCAGTGTCCCAGAGCTCCATCCTAGTTTCTTTGCTCATTTGGTCTAGATAAAGAGCAAACAGGAGGTGATGAGGAAACAGCTCCTCTCCTGCTCCTCCTGTACACGTCACCTCAGCCCTGTGCTACTCTGGCTGCCCCTCGCTGGTTCCCGCTCAGGGTCGTGGGCTCCTCGCAGCAGAGCAGAGCCGAGAGCAGTCCCAGCGTGTGGGCTCTCCCAGGCTCGTCGCGACGTGTGAGGAAAGGTCGGAGCGTGCGCTCTGACTGCTGTGCCTGTGACACGGGATGTCCCCTGTGAGCACAGCCCATGTCACAGAGGGCTCTGGCCCTCACCACGGGCCAAGCCAGGGCTGGCCCTGCAGTGGGCAGGAAATGCATGGGGCACTAAGGGGCTGCCCTTGCGCTACACAGACTGTGAAACAGGGATGAATCCTCCTCTCACCATGTGTCTTGGCTTAGTTGGGCACTGTGACTGCGCTCACATACCCACGGCTGCACACGCAAAACATGGCTGCCAGGGAGGGCAACGAGCATCACGCCACACTCACCCCACAGCCACATAGTGCAGGTGGCTGCTGCCACTGCAGGAGGGAGTGCTAACCCCTGAGCCCACCAAATCATCCAGCTGCTCCTTGGCAGCCACCACAACGCTCTTCTCGCTGCTCCAACTAACAGCTCCTTCCCTTGACAGTTCCTCAGCCACAAAAGCTGCAGGAACCTCTGTTCATCCACAGCCAACCTGCAGATGCCTTTTAGACCTCATCACTGCAGCATCCTGGTGTCTGGGGTGGAGGGGAACTGAGCAGGGCAAGAGAGAGCAGGCAAGAGAGCTCAGCATCTCCTAGCAGGAATGGCTCTGAGCAAAGAGTGCGCAATTACTGTCCCAGCTGGTTTGGGCCTCTATACTCTGTGCAGGACATAAAAATACCTTTTCTAATGGTGTGGATCTGAATATGAAAAAATACTGTACATCAAAATTGCAAACAAAAAGATGTTTAGTGAACCCTTTTCAATATCTACCATTTTATAGCCCTCCTTGATTATGTTTAGTTGTTTTCTTGGTGGTGGTGTATCTTTTGAATTACTAGTCTTTGGAGGAGAATTTGTGTGTGGTCTGTTTTAAGGAAAGTGAATTGGAGTGGAATGCCATCAGAGGGTCATGGACATCTGGTGCCACTGCAGGTGCCCTTGTTCCCCCCTGCTGAGCCTCTGTCTGCAGCCCTGAGGGGCTCCCGTCTCCCACTGGTCCCTGCAGGATGGGCAAGAGCTGCAATAGCTCTTTCATGCCAGAAACTCTGCAAGTTAGTATAATGTGCAACCAGGGAGTCCTTCAACCTCTGCTGCTGCCCATTTTCCTCTCCCGTCATGGAGGGAGTTCACCTGAGAAGCTCCTATTGCAAATATGGAGCTCCTTTGCTTGGAAATGAACATCTGTGGGTTTGCCTCAGTTCCTCATAGATCCTTACAAACCCTTGGCTTTGCCCCTCATCCTAGTGCAAAGCTGCCTTGTATTTCCCCTCAACCTGCAGACAACCTATCTGCACTCCCTGGTTCAGCCACTGCCTCTCGGGCTCCCTTGTCCCACTCCTCTCATATACTACCCTGCATGTTTGCTAAATCACTGCCAGGATCCCTCCCGGACTGCCTCCATTTGCCTGTGCTCCCACACATCCCCAAGATGTACCCAAAAGCAGGACTGCTCTCATTGACATTAGGCCTTGAAGTTTATGCCATAGTTTACACCCCTTGGCAGGACCTATCTCTGCACACCCAGGTGTGAAGGGGACTATCAGTGGTACCAGCCCCACCCGGGATGATAGTTCCATTCAGAGCAGCCCTGGTTCAGGAGACAGGTCCTTCCCTGAGCAATTCACAGGTCCTTCCTTTCAGCCTGATTCAGAGCCACAGGCCTACCATAGTTTTTTTTCTCCACTACTTCCTGCTGACCATCAGCAAAAGCCAGGGTGCCAGGCAGAAGGTCCCTTTCCCAGGCATCCTACCAAGGGTTCACCATCCATGTCTGGGCTTGAATCACTAACCTTTCAGTTCACAGGCAAACTGAGTCTCCCAACGTGGCACAGAGTCCTGCCTGGGGCTCTCCTGCACAGCTCTGACATCAGGAGAGACGCCTGTGCTGCAGGAATGGGAACATCCCTGAGCTCAGCCATGCCCCAGCCCCAAGGAAGGGGATGCTGTCCTCGGTCCACTGCTGGCTGCTGGTGGGCAGTACGGTGCAGGGGGAAGGCCTGGTGCCCAGGGAGGGGCCGTGCTGAGCTCCGTGACCAGGATCAGATCTTCCTGCTCTCCATGGCCCCTCTACCGCACAGCCTGGGGGCAATTAGAACTGTGGGGACATCACCCAGAGGAGGGCACTTCCTCACCCCACTCACTCCTGCTGCTGGCTTCAGGGACAGCTGTGACGCATATACAAGTGCTGCATGCAGGGGCAGACATGGCTCAGGGAAGGGCTTTGCTCCTCTCCATCCACACTCCCCCTGGGAGGGCAAGAGCATGGGAGCAGCACGTACAGTGAGAGTCTCCTCCTGCCCCAACAACTGCAGAGATGTCGAAGGGACAGTGCTCTGTGGTTTGGCCCTGGTCCCGATCCAGTCTCACAGGGCACCAGGAGACTGCTCTTTTCTGCACTATTGGGAGGGAGTGATCAAGTAGTAAAGAAGTCTTTCAGACAGAATGACAACCGCAAATTTTTTTTATTGGAAATGCATAAACAAATCCTGCTTTTGATTCTTGTTCCAAAACAACATAGCCTTCTTGCAAGTCATGAGTGAAAATTAATCCATGAAAATTACTAAATGGCAACACCAGGACAAGGGGGATCAGACTTCCCATCCCAGGCTTCCTTCCCAGGGCAGGGGTGGACTTAGCAGCTTAGGGAACAGCTTCCTCACACATCTCAACCCCTTTATCTGCCTGAAGTGTAGGAGTCCCATCTCGGTGGATGGTGTTTGCCACTGGTGCACGCGGCTGACTCCTGCTTCTTCCCCAAGAGCCCCAGGCCGTCTTTTAGAAAACTCTTCTTTCACCAATCGGTCCCAAATCTACCTTTTGCAGGGGGCCTTTGGGTTTCTTCCACCCCAGGTGAAGGACTCTGGAGCCCTTTCCTTGGCTGAATTCCAGAAGGCTCCTGGTTAGCATGAGTAAAATGCGTAGTAACCCTGAACAGCATGAGTTACAGCAACCCAGTCCTTCAGCATTTGGGTAACAGAGACCAGAGCTCTTGGATCACTGATTGATGGGCATTGAGTTTATTACTCTTTCTACAGCCTCTTTGCAGAGGGTCAAGTACCACTGAGCAATAAGTCATAAGGAGATCAAATTATCTGAGGTTTCCTGGAAAAGAGCAAATTCCTTGTGGGATATTGAAGTAGCTATGTGTGACTGTGTAGAATTTGTTGAGGACATTTTATAGGTATTGTGGGACTGAACAAAGCTTATTCTGGGATGTTCCAGTGATGGATCAAAGGCAGGAGGGAGATCCAAGTGTTCCTGCTCAAAGACAGGGAGAAATTGCTCAAGAGTTTCATCAAGTCCTGTCTATGAAGGATGAAAAAAACACAGCCTCTCTGGACTGCCTCTTGAGAGCTTTCTTGTTTCAATTTATGTCCATTGCCATTCCTCCTCCCACCATACACCACTGTGAAGAGCTTTACTTTGTCTTCTCAAAACTGTCAGTATTGGTATTGAAAGGCTGCTCTGAGATTCACCAGAATCTTCCTTTCTCCACACTGAACGAGTCCCATTCCCTTCGCCTCTCTTCCAGGGCTCAAAATTCCTGCACACTTTGGTCAATAGGTTTAGTTCTTGCACATAATCCCTCTCTCAGCATTGCTTTTGCTCATCATTGCACATTGCTTTTCTCATCTGGATTCCTGAATCAAGGCAGAGAATTCTGAGCAGCTTGTTGGTCAAGACTGAATCTAAGGTCCTCAGACCTATCTGCATCTACTATTACTCAAGCTCTTGCCCCATTCAGCAGCGAGCTCATGAGTTCATTGTTTATTCTTTCCCTGTTAGAGGAGTAGTAACCACACTTCCTCATACCCTGGAAATCCCCTGCAAGTGTCAATTCTAGAAGAGCTTTGGCTTCCCTTCCACCAACCCTACATCATCACACCATACAGTATTTCTGACTTCCTCCTCTGCAGCCTGCTCCTGCTTTTACCACTTGTATGAAGACTTCTAATGCACCTCAAATGCACCTCAGTCATGACTTTCCTGTTTAGACAGGGTAGTGTCCTGAAATATCTACTGGTTTTACTGATTATGGGTGTGGAACATTTTTATGTTTGGGGGGTGCTGTACTTAAAGACCTAATGCCTTTCCTGAGTCCCTTTGCTCTTCAGAACTGTCTCCCTTAGGATTTTACCACCACTCCCCTGAAGAGGCTCAAGTCTGCTCCTCTGAAGGCCAAAATCTGCAGGATGTTACTGCCCTTCCTCAGTCCATTGAGGATCTGGCCCTCCACTATTTCATGGTCATTGCAGCCAAAGTTTCCACTGCTAATCACATCCCTGATCAGTTCTTCCTTGCTTGCGAGTACTAGATGCAGCTCAGCATCACCCCTGTTTTCCTATCTGCCAGCTATGCTAAGAATTTGTCCTCAGGGCCCTCCACAAACCTTCTCTACTTCATTTCACTAAAAGTTGGAAAAAAATAAAGTCCCCCCATAAGAACCAAGGCCTGTGATGCAAAGACTTTCTCAGATTGCTTCAAGGAGATTGCATCAACCTCCTCACCCTGATCCAGTGGTCTGTAAATCTCATCACAAAGCCACCCTGATGCTCACCCACAAGCACTCAGCCCCTTCTATACCCCATGGAATATCTCCTTATGTCACAACTGCCCTTTCACGCAAAAGGCATCTCCCCATCATTAATGTCCTTGTTGGTCTTTTCTGATGAGCTTCTGCCCTCCCATTGTAGTCCTGAAGTCATGTGAGTGAGACCATCACTTCTCAGGTATTCCAAGAAGGTGGCACAGCTCCTGCCTCTCCATCGCCTCCTATCTGTGCCCCAGGCTGCATGCTTTTGTGTGAATTTAGGCTGCAGAGCATCAGTTGTGGCACAGGGTGCAGACTGGTCATGGTGAAACCTGTTACAAAGAGCCAAGAACACCATGTGTGCAATGGCCCTTCTTCAGAGCAGAGACATGCTGGCATAGAGAGCAAGTGGCAGCATAAGGGTGAAATGAACTTTCCACTAAGAGCACACTATGTGGTAGCCAAGGCCAGAAGTCCACTTATGAACATCTGTGCAACATTTCATCTAGTGTGTGCCATCTCTAAGCATGAGAAGGATGAGAAGGTGATCAGGAATAGTCACCATTGATTCATCAGGAGGAAGTCATGCTTAACTGATCTGATAGCCTTCTATGATGGAATGACTGACCATGCAGGGCAGAAAAGTGGATGTTGTCTACCTTGACTTTGGGAAGGCTTTTGACATTGTCTTTCTTGTAGAGAATCTCAGGAAGTGTGAGTTACATGAGTGGGCAATGAGGTGAATTGAGATCTGGCTAAGTGGCAGAGCTCAGAGAGTTATGATCAGCAGTGCAGAGTCTAGCTGGGGGCCTGTAGCTGTGATGGGTCAGCCCGACCTGACTTTTTACAGGTAGCCCTATTCAGGTGTTAACCACTAGTGACATTATCTGCTCCTGGTGGTTGCCTCCCCGATCTCTTCCCCCATTCAGACAATAACCATCAACAACCGTCTTGCTGGCGGCATTCTGACAGGGAGACAAGGGCTAATTGAGTATACACCAGCCAAAATTGAGTTGAAATGAAAGAATGACTATAGGTCAATCATCTTACCCATAAACACAGGGAGAGACCAAGAGCCCATTTAGCTCTCCTAGCATGGCAGTGGGCTGCATGCCAGGATCTCCCCTGGATCAGGGGTACCTCTCAAGGATACTCCTCGGGGTTAAGAGATCCTTGTCACAACAGATCTGTGGCAAGTGACTATCCCGCACTCTCCGAATTTGTAAACTTTATGGACATAACTGTGCACAAAATTCTTTAGACATAAACCGGTGACTAGGTGTGAGACTAGGATTGGATCCAACTGCACCCAAACTCCTCCCAGAAGCTTCTGAGGTTCCTCTCAGAAGCAGTTTGGAAAGCAAGTGGGTCCAGTCTGAACCCCGTCATTCAACGAGAGGGTCTCCTTGATAATTCGGTGTATATCTAGTATCGCACACAGTAAATAATAAGTGATCTTGCCCTAGAATGTCATTAAACCATTGTTCATATCCATAAAACCTATTACTATTCCTTTTACAAGAGTGAACTACATTCTGTCACTCACCCTGACGACCACTCATTCCATGACAGTAGCTAGCAGCCCTCCCTGGAGAGCAGTACTTGGTCTAACTTTGGTTCAACTTCATCAATGATCAGATGAAGGAACAGAATGCACTCTCAGCAAGTTTACAGATGATTCAAAACTGGCAAGAGTGGCTGAAATAACAGAGAGCTGTGCTGCTATTGAGAGAGACCTGCACAGGCTGGAGAGATGGGCAGAGATGAAACTCATGAAATTCAGCGAAGGGGGGGGGCAGGGTGCTGCACCTAGGGAGAAATAACCCTATGGGTGCCAAGTGTCTGCAAAAGGGTTCTGCATAGAGGGACTTGGGGGTCCTGGTGGACAACAAGCTAGCCGTGAGCCAGCAAGGAGCACTTGTTGCCAAGAAGGTCAATGCATTCTTGGGGTGCATTAGGAAGCATTTTACCAGCAAGTTGAGGGATCCTCCCCACTACTCAATTCTGGTGAGGCCACATCTGGAATACTGGTTCTGGTTTCCCCACAACTTGGGAATAGCTGGAGTAGGGCTGCGAAGATTCTGAAGGGACTGGAGCATCTCTCCTATGAGAAAAGATTGGGAGAACTAGGACTATTCAGCCTGGAGAAGAGAAGGCTGAGGAGGGGATCTTATCAGCATGCACAAATGTCTTAAGGGTCACTGTCAAGAAGATGGGGACAGATTATTTTCCGTGGTGCCCAGTGATAGGATGAGAACCAATGGGCCCAAAACAAAACATAGAAAATTCTATCAGGAGATGAGGAAAAACTTATTTCCTGTGACTGTAACAAAGCACTGGAACAGGTATCCAGTTGCGGAGTTGTGGAGTCTCCCTTCCTCGAGGATATCCAAAAGTTGCTTGGACTCTGTTGTGGGCAACATGTTCTAGGTGACCCTGTTTGAGCATAGAGGTTGGACTAGGTCATCTCCAGAGGTCCCTTCCAATCTCAACCATTCTGTGATTCTCTTTGTTATTCTATGTTTGTGTGTGGGCATTTGACCTTCCATCTTGAGGGATTATAATAAGCTGTGTCTCATCATGAGGGATTATAATTGTGACAACAGAATCCCATTTACACACACATCAGCTTTGGCAAGAGCAATGCTACTACCTGTGACCTGTGAGTTTGCGGAGTGCACAAGAGGGATCTGAATCCCACTCCATCCCTGGGGGCTTCAAAACCTGGCATGAGATGCCCACATTGACTCATCTGAAGGATGGGTAAATGAGCTCACTCCTTGTTCCCATCTAAACTTACTACATAGTTAAGAGGTGGGAATAGGGTGTCCTAGAGTGGAATAGCTCCACCTTTCCTAGATAACCATCCTCTGATGATACCATTTCTAATGCTGGCTTCAGTCTGTCTTTGTGTTTCGGAGAGAGACCATAAATAATTAGTTGAGTCTGCTTCAATGACTGTTTCCCAGGAGGAGGAGGAGGGAGCAAGAGGAGAAATCAAGTCACGCCTCCAGCTGTGCCACTCTTCCTAGCATGGCCAGGCTCCTGGGGTGGAGCTCGTGGCAACCTGGCAGCAGTGTGTCCAGAAGAAGCTCCTCCGCAAAGAGCAGCAGAGCTGCGGGCATTTCCTACAGGTGCCAACTTGAGACAAGCAAGATGAGTGAGACAAGTGAGACAGAAAGAAGTTAAAGATGTTCAGAGGTGGGAGGATGTCTGAGAACTCCGTGGTGGAGAAATCTTCATAGCCTCTAACACAGTAAGTCTCTCCCTTGCCAGGCAATGACCATGAGGTACCCTGAGGAGTCCTCTAAAGCTACCACATCCCATGGCCGACAGCATCTGCCAGGATGGCTCTCCTCATTTCCCTGGTGCAGAGCAGGAGGTGTTTGGATCAGGGATTCCTTGCCACACTGTCAGAGTGTCCCTGCCACGCCAGGGTGCTGTGCGCCTGGGGCAGTGACTCTGCTGTCTGCAACGGGCAACACTCAGCTTGCCTGGGGACTGCAGGGAGAAGCTCTGGGTGGAAGGAGGCAGGCCAGGTCCAGTCTCCATTCGAGAAGGATCTCATTCTCATGACATCCTCGGCGTCCTCTCCCTCTCCTTCTCCTTTCCGTTTTCAGCAGAAATATCATGGTATTGCTCTGTGTAAACCTCTTGCCTATGCTGTTCCTGTTCTTGCCTTGGGACTATCAGGCCTGGGTGGGCTTCGAATGCAGTTCAGGCACCCACCCTGTGGATCCTGAGATCCTCTGAGGAAGTGTGTAGAGTTTGCTGATGTGCACTTTGGTACTAGATTCCTCTGTGCTCAGTGGTGTCATTTGTCTCTGGGGTAACATGAGTGCAAAGGTCCTGAACCTCAGAGAGGCAAGTACAGGGCAGCCGTTAACAAGGTTGATGGCCAAGGAGCTCTCCTCACTCTGCATTAACACCGTGGTGACTCCTTTTGCTCCTAGGAATCACAGTAGCTCACTCAGAGCGCTGGAGCAATCCAGATGATTTCTATGTCCTCACAGCAAACACAGCACAAAATGGGCTCAAGCCATGGAGCTCTGTGACGGTTTTGCTGAGATGGGGAGAGATAAACAGTTTACTGCAGGGAAAGGAGTTAGGAGAAAGTTCTGCTCATGGCAGTCTTCACTAACTTGTCTACATCTCTACTTCCTTGAACAGTCCCCCTCAGTGCTGCAAGACAGAAAATGTCCAACATCAGCTACTTGAATGAGTTCCTCTTGCTGACATTCGTGGATACACGGGAGCTGCAGCTCTTGCACTTTGCAGTGTTTCTGTGCATCTACCTGCTTGCCCTGCTGGGCAATGGTCTCATCATCACAGCAATAGTCTACGACCACCACCTCCACACTCCCATGTATTTCTTCCTTCTCAACCTCTCTGTCCTGGATATTGGCTCCATCTCTGTCACTGTTCCCAAATCCATGCCCAATTCTCTGTGGGACACTAGGGCCATTTCCTACTTGGGCTGTGTTGCCCAGGTCTTTTTCCTCTTTTTCCTGCTTTCAGCAGAATATTCCCTTCTCACTGTCATGGCCTATGACCGCTTTGCGGCCATCTGCAGACCCCTGCACTATGAGACCCTCATGAGCAGCAGAGCTTGTGTCAAAATGGCAGCAGCTGCCTGGGGCAGTGGTTTTCTCAATGCTCTCCTGCACACTGCCAACACATATTCATTACCACTCTGCAAAGGCAATGTTGTGGAGCAGTTCTTCTGTCAAGTTTCCCAGCTCCTCAAGCTCTCCTGCTCAGATTCCTACCTCAGGGAAGTCGCTATTATGATATTTACTCTTTGTTTAGGATTTGGATGCTTTGTTTTTGCTGTGTTGTCCTACGTGCAGATCTTCACTGCTGTGCTGAGGATCCCCGCGGAGCAGGGTCGACACAAAGCCTTTTCCATGTGCCTCCCTCATCTGGCTGTGATCTCCCTTTCTCTCAGCACCATCACAATTGCCTACCTCAAGCCCCGCTCTATCTCCTCCCCATCCCTGGATCGGGGGGTGGCTGTTCTCTACGCGGTGGTGCCTCCAGCAGTGAACCCCCTCATCTACAGCTTGAGGAACAAGGAACTCAAGGATGCGCTGAGAAAATTGCTTCAGCAGGTACAATGTGAACACCCTTAAGTGTCCCATGTGCATCTCCTCCTCATTCCCAGGGTAGCTGGCATCAAGGCTGTTGTTCATTTCTTACTGACTTTTCCCTGTTACATTCTTATTAAAGGAAAACTTATTTTGGTTCATGCCACTTGTCTTCAGGAATCCTTTGACTCTGACCCAGAGACCTTGTTGAAGCAGAAAGACAGACTTCTCGATTAGCAGAGATGTGGGGACCTCATAACCTGCTAGTCTCAGCTCACTCGGATGCACTCAGTGCAATGCAGAGGGTTTCTCTTTGCGGTGTCTCTTTCAGCAATGACACCAAGGGCTCTGGCAAGTCAAGATGGGCTGAAAGCACAGGTCCCACGTCCCTTAGGAGAGCACAGCTCTCCTGGCCAGAGTCAGGGTGTGATCTCACGCTCCTTCCTGCAAGGGTGTCAGCCTTGTGTCTCCGTGGGCTGGTCTTTGTCCTCTCCAGTGCTCCACTGCTCACAGTGGAGTGGGAGTGGAGAGGAGGAGAGCCTGGATGCAACCTGTGGGGACAGACCCTCTGCTCTTCAGGACTAGGCCCTCACTGCTGCAGCTGTAATTTCCTGGCTGCAGTCTTTGCATTGGGCTGCAATTTTCCTGGAGACACTTCCACTTCCAGTAGCAGGACTTTCTCTTTTCAGGGCTGTTCTACTCATTCCCACACTCTCCACTTGTGCTCTGGTGTGTGTATACAGCCCAAGAGCAAATCACAACTTGGTGGTGTTATGGTTATCTTTCCGTTGGATTCCTGTGAGTAGTGACAAGGGCAGGACACCTTTAAAACACAAGGGGATCTCCTCAGACACATATCAGACATCTTCTTGAGAAGATGGAGTTGAAAATACACCCAAATCAATAAAAGAGTCTGTAGCTCTGCCTGTGAACTTAGTGGACTCCAGAGGACAAGTTCATAGATCCAGTATGATCTGCTAGTGACCACAGGCTGGATCCAGGCCATGAGCTTGGGGAGGTTGCTCTATCCTTGGTGCAGCAGGAGCTGTTGGACTGACTGCAGTGCCAGGGCTCTCACGCTGTCTTTGAGAGCGTGGTGGGCATGGAGAGACGTGCAGGAGAATGGAGATGGCCATTTTCCACAGCACTGCTGGGGTGAGGAGCCAGTGCTGGGAAGAGCTGATGTGAGGGGCTGCTCTGGGAGGATGGACCTGCTGCAGCTTCCCCAGTGTGTCCCTGCAACACAGGAAACAACCTGGGCCCTGCTCTTCTGCACCCTCCATGTCCTGGTTCCTTTTCCAGAACACCTGCATTTTTCTGGTGAGCAGTCTAGTATGTGCTCCCACACTCCTTTTCACACACAGGAGCTTTCATGACTGTGTGCACCTGTGCCAGGTTGAGATATTTGATGTGAACTGCTCAGGGGGAGGTAACTGGTAGAAAAGCCTGACAGAGATGGTGAGGCACCAAAACAGGCAGGTTTTGGTGTCGGGGTATTGGCTGCACCTGATGAACATCTCAGTAAGACCATGATTTATAAACAGCTTCCAAGATCGTCCACTCCTCCAGCTTAAACACAATGCTGGGTGAGGGGTGAAGCCAATCTCGATTTCTATGTGAGATTTATCTTTCACAAGTCACCGTAATGTTACCGAAGGGAAGAGACTGACCTGAACCACCTCTACTGTCCACCTCCTGGAGGGCTTGTGCCCTGCTGTGTTGCACCTCCTGCAGATATAGAGGGGGGGCCAAGTCCCTGTGAGGACAAGGTCTTGCAAACGTGTGTCTTCTTCATGTTGCCTGAAGAAGGCAGGCCTTTGCAAGAAGACATCACATGTGTGAGGGTGACACCCAGCACATATTTCTTTGCTTGCTCATCCTGACCCAGAAGATCTGGCCCTCAGGATGCAAGCCATTCTGTGCAGTTATCAGTGGATGGACAGCCCTGGGGAGGGAGTGTTTGCAGGGACACTGAACTTTGCAGGAGACACACAATAACTTTGTAAAGATGCGGTCTTGATTATAACAGGAATATTTAGAAAATGTCAATAAAAATAGAAAAAGAAAGAAATTGAGAACATGATCTAATTAAACAACATATTTTGATACACTTTTCAGCTTTTACAAAACTTTGCGTTCCTTTCCCACTCTCAGTTTTGTTTTATTTTACTATACTGGCTTTGAGGACGAGAAAACTATTGTGATTTGTATGATCTTTTTTCTTGTTTTGAAAAAGAAAGTTATTATCAGAACTGGTATAAGATGCAGTCACAAGATCATGGATGTCTGGTGTCATTGTAGGGGCCCAGGACTCCTTTGCCCAACCTCCACCTGCACCTAGAGGGCTCTACTCTCCCACATGCCCTCTGCAAGACTTGGCAGCCCCAAGTAGGTGCCTTAGATGCAACAGAGGCTCTTCAAGTGTCACAGGATGCTTGTGGTTAGACACTTGAGCTCTGCCTGAAAAGCTGAGGAGTGGTTTTCAACTTTGAAAAAATGTTGAGCGAACACCCTTTTGTCAGCTAAAAGGGTTTAGTAGTCCTAATGTCATTGGTGTCCCATGCTGAAATTGTGGAAGTTTTCAGCTAGCCAATGAATTTCAGGAGAGAAGCATATTGATTCACCCTTCAACTTGTGTTACCACTGCTATATCTTTTAAACTGTGGATGTAATCTCTATAATCACATATTTTCAATGTCCTGAGTACACTGATCATTTCTAAAATTCCCACTGCATCACACTCTCTAAGTATATGCACTTTCCAATGCATTCCCTTTCCCTTCTTTTCTCTTCTTTCATTGAGATTTCTCTCAGCCTTTAGGTGCTGCTCGGAGCTTCAAGGATTTTGAAATGTGCTCCAGAGTCTCCTTGCTTCTTTAGTCAACTCCATAGTTGGCTCTCCTTTCCTGTCTCTCACAAATATTTCTAGGAAGGGAATTCCTTGTGGAAGAAGGTTATTCCTCACTGGAGGCAGTCTGGACGTAACATACAGTTGAGGAATGTATTTTATTTCTTTATCAAATGTATAATTTCTTTTTATATTTGTAGTTAAGAAGCAAACTTCCTGTGTCTGCAACTAGTTGTCTAAGGAAAGCAGGTGGGAATTGGTGTAGAGGAGCTGTAGCATTCAGGTACAGACTTGAACAGAAAAAGTTATATTTTAACAGGAGAGATGCAAGCCCCAGTGGCTGATTAGAGAAATGGAATGTTGGGATGTGAGGAGAAAGTTTGTCCACTAATCCTCATACTGAACATACTGCTTTTCCTACATGTCCAGATTTCATTACAAGACCCTGTGGGTCAACATGAATTGGAGATATCCTTTATTCCGTAAGAAAAATAAAGAGAGCTTAAAAAGCAGGTATCCTTCTTTTCAGGTGCTCACTGGTATGTTCCTCTGGTCTATACACTGCTGAAAACTCTCCAAGTAGCCATCAAGAATTGGAGAACTGAAGAAAAATAGGAGAGTCATGGGTCCTTAGAGCTTTGTTGCACTTTAATGAGCCCTTGGGTGTATTTAGTGCTGAGTCCATGAACCTCGCATCCTGAGAGGAGATTGAACAAAGCCCTCAAGAAGCTGAAGTCAGAAGAAAACCCAAAAGCTTCTTGGAGCATTAATGAGTTTAAGGAAGCAGCATCTTCTTTAAGACCTCAGTGACAGAGACAGCAGCCATAGCCAAGAGGACAAAGAAAGTTCTGTTGGGTCCTTGCAGCTTTGGCAGTGCCCATAGCAATCTCCACCACAAGCTGTCCTGTGGTGTCCCATGCCTATGCCTGTTTCCCCGATAACAGCAGACAACCAAACTGCTTTGTCACCTTACTCTCACCCATGGACCTCCCTACATCTACTCATGTCTCTCTGTCCTCACTTGTTTCTCCTTGAAACACAAAGCCAGGGCATCATCACAGAGATCCCTCAGAGAGACCTGGACCACCACAGGCACAACATGGCAAGTGCTGTCTCCTCTGTGTCACTAATACAGATTATAAAAGGGTCAGGTTCCTGAAGTCATCGCTCTTGCTCCATTTCTCTCTGGGCTCCCCAAGAGGGTTATCCGTTCATCACTGCCCTCTGAGCCTTACCATCCAAGCAGCTTTCTATGCATGAGGTTGCATAACCCTCTAGATGGTAAATCCCTAAGTTGCATGCAAAACTATGGTAGGAGACGATGTCAAACCCTTTGCTAAATTATGGATAAAAAAATGTTTGCTCCTCTCCATCTACAAATGCAGCTATTTAATCAGAGAAGGCAATAAAGTTGGTGAGGCACAACGTGCCCTGGGAAAACCATGTGGACTCTGCCTCTACATGTGCCCAGAAATGTGATGTGAAAGGATTCACTTCATGGTACATTCCTGTGGAAGAATTGTTCAAAAGCAGGAACTGAAAGGAAAACTAGGGCCTAATCGAAGTTTTGGCATTACAGAGGCCTGCTTGGGGTGATACACAGTTGCCACTTCCAGGATGGCTGGTGCACACGGGCTCTGCTCCTCCACGGTTCCCTAGACAACACAATCTGCCCTCCTCGCCACTGCAAAGGTGAGTAACAGAGGATGGAGCGGAGTGAAGACACCGCGGCCAAACTCTGTTGCACACCCTGTGCTGGGCTGCTGATAAGACACACAGTGGCTGTCTAATGGGAGATATACGATAACATGTCCGGTGCTGAGCCAGCAAAGGTGGCAAATCACTCCTTTCATATGAACTTTGCTGGAACTTTGGTCATTCTAATGTGAAAACCACACCTCCATCTCAAAAATTACCCGCCTCCGAGGTACGACCACCCCTCACTGATCATGCGCTCTAGATTTTCGGTTGACTGTACCTTTAAATGAAAGCGAGAAACTTTTTCATCAATCAATAACAATATTAAGTATGAGTCTAGTCACTCAAGCTCCACCTAAATGTAAAGAAAAGTATAAAAGGTGAACTAAGTATGAAAAGTCTGGGGGGGAAGAAACCATCCTAACTCCAGGGTCAGTTGACAGGCTGATCCCCCATTCCCTCCCCTCACGCTGGGATGCTGCCTGAGGAGACTAAGAAGTGAGAGGGAAGAATCCATCATAAATTCTGGATCAGTCGATGCGCTGATCCTCCTTTCCTCCCCTTGCGTCAGGACACCGCCTGAGGAGACTCGAGACTGAGAGCCCTCTCCCATCTTCTGGGGTGAGTGATGATTGCACATTCGTACATCAGAGCTAGCTAAAACCCCACGCTCTAGTAGAGAATTTCCTGTACTGACATCCAAAACCTGCTTTGTAAATGTTGCATTTGAATAAATCATACTGTTTGTGAACTCGGCTACTTGTTTAGGGGGAGGCAATCGGACCTACAGTTGGCAGACTGTTCGTGAATCCGATACTGCCAGAGTCGAGCTTATAGGTGATGATGCTATTTGGGAACTCGATTCACTCCTAGGAAGGCGATCGGACCTACGGTCCACAGACTGTTTGTGAATCCGATACTGATTTGATATCTCCTTTTCCCCCCCCCACCACTACCACTACGGCTTTGAAACTGCAACGTTTTCACAATCCCCTCTCAGTCTTCTCTTCTCCAGGCTAAAGAGGCGCAGATTACTTAGTCTTTCCTCATATGATAGAGGCCAAAGTCCCTTAATCATGTTCACTGTTCTACGATGGACCCCCTCTAGAAGCTCCACATTCCTTTTGTACCAGGGTCTCCAGAACTGTACACAGTACTCCAAGTTTGGCCTCGCCAGAGCTGAGAAGAGGGGCAGGATGAGCTCCCTCAACCTGCTGGCAACACTCCTGAATGCAGGCCAGGATCCCATTGGCCTTCTTGGCTAAGAGGGCACATCATTGCTGCCTCACGGTTACCTTGTTGTCCACCAGGACTCCCAAATCCCTCTCCACAAAACGACTTTTTAGCAGCTCAACCACTAACGGATATTTCTGGAAAACATGTCTCAGGAAATAGTGGTGTTTATTCCAAGGAGTTTCTCAAAAGGGTGCTTCTCTCTCATTTCTGTCAATTTCCTTCCTTGTCTCTTCAGCAAAAGGCAAAGGAAAGGGAAATCATCCCAGGGCTTCAAATCGGAGGAAAGGCATGAGTCCCTTTCCCTCTTACTCTGAAGTGATATTGCCAGGCCTGTGGGGACACAGAAAAGAAATAAGAAACATTAGGACTGTCATGTGTTCTTTTTCAGTGCATGAAGATCACTTCTCACCCCCTCTTCTGTCCCTTCACTTGACCCTTCTTCACAACCCTCTAATGCCCCTAAGGTAATCCTAACAGGTCAGCACATGTGCACATTGTCCTTTGGATGTGACTGATGAGCTGAGCTAAAGCAAAACTGTGCATGCCCTATCCCTGAAAGACCTAGCAGGTACCTTCCCACGAGAACCAAAGAGGGCTTTTTTATGTCTTTTCTGGCAATGCAGTAGTAACATATGTATTGCAATTTGTATAACATATGTATTGCATATAGTATGACCTTCACCCTTTATAGCAAAGCCAGGACAATGTCAGCCAATGGCCAAATGAAGCCTCAGGAAGGCATCTTTCACACTCACTGCCCATAGAAGTGAGTTTGCTTTCCCACAAATCCACAGGGCATATGGATTTTCTCAGTCAGTAGCACATACCTCTTCCACCCACTTCTCCACTCGATTGTTAACTGTCTCAACTGGGGGCATGGCTGCAGGACGGCCCTTCCTCCTGTCCTTTCTTGGCTTCTGGGAGGATGTGCCGGGGATGGCTGGAAATATGCTGAAATGGACATTATGGAGAGGTGCTGTGAGCACAGAGGGTCTTGGCTCTCCGTCCTGTCCTCACAGGATTCTGCAGCTGAAGGCAGTTCGATTGGCTGTTGCCATGAATGATGTGGGCTCAACTGACTGTGTTCACATGAACAGACATCACCCCCCACTGAAATCCCCAGAGCTGCAAGATGTGCCCACAGGAATGCTCTGTATGCCCAGGTACAGGCTCTCTCTTGATGCAGCAAGGAGAAGAGCAGGTTTCATTACAGATGGAGCCTCTAAGGGATACAGATCCCCTGGCCTGGCAAACATATTGAACGCTGTCTGACAGTCCCAGCTGCTTCATGGGATCTAAAACTCTTAGAGCTGCCTGCAACCTGTTGCACAAAGGAAGAATCTCACCCACACAAGCACACGGCTACAGGGTCACCCTCATCCGTTCCTCCAAGTGTCTCACCTGCCGTAAGTCCCTTTTCTCTCACATTTCATGCCCTGTTCTCTTGGCATATTCATAAGAGTAATTGTGGGTGGTGGATCACTTGATCTGAAGAGGAGACGATTGGCAGGAACATTTCCTGTAGGCAGAACACAAGAAAATCCTTCAGGACAGCATTGCAGAGGGCTCTTGAAAAGGAAGGCTATGCAGTTCTTCTCAGCCTGAGATCAAATTGTGAGGTGTCAGGCTGATTCCTCTGAAGCCTTTATTCCTGGCTGGACTTTGGCCATTCTGGACACTGCCTTCTCTCTGTCTTTTCATTTGTACTTTACAGCACCATTTCTTGGGCTAGTGCTTTTCTCACTGTCTGTCCTATTGTGAAAAAGGAGACCTGCTGGGATGTATGGGTGGCCTAACAGAGTCTCTGTGAGGGCGGTCCTTTAAGGCAAGGGAGCAGATCCTTGGATGTGCCTACTGATCTCACAGGCCTAGAGTTCCTCTGTTGACACAATCAAAAGAAATGAGCTGTTTTGTGGGTGCTTATGAGGCATGTTTAGGAGAGCAGGACGTGGAAATGGAGGAAAGTTGAACTTGGAGATATTAATACAGGTGGGAGTGTTGTGCTGCACTGAGCTCTTGTTCCCTCAGGACTCACTTGAGATTTGCCCTATTGGGGTAGCAGCGTCACATCTAGCGCCTCATGCTACCTGAGCCATCACACTGTCACATGGGTTCCGATGGCCTACCCAGGAGCACAGAAGGAGAAGGCACAAGCCTCCACCAAGAAGCAGCAGCTCCATTACCATTTTGGACAGTGCTGGCCTCTCCTCTCCTCTCCTCCTCCTGCCTGGCCTTTACAGGTGCGCCTGGTGGATTTCGATCTCTACTCTCCAACTTGTACCTGGAAAGCAGAAAAGGCATCACTCTAAATGCGAGGGGGCATTGCACTTTCTTTGCACCTGGTGTGAATAATGGAGACGCAGCAGCATTTGGGAGGTGCTGGGAAGTCCCTCTTTTTTCAAAGCGCAATAGGCAGAAGAGGCCAGATGCTGGAGGAGTATCTCAGCAAGGTGAGAGGCATCATGAAGACCTCCAGTGCCTGGAGGGGCATGACCTTTCTCCTCTGACTCTTCCCTGTGCTTCCTGTGAAAATGCCAAACCAATTTCAACCCAAATCCCCTGTGTGCTTTTGGGATCATCATCCATCTCCTGTTCCTGCTCCTGTTCAGGCAGAACACTTTAGTCCTCTTTCCTACTCCTTTCCAGCATCCTTTCTAATTGCTGTCTCACCCTCCGGATCACTTGCCAGCCTTCCCAAGGTCATCTCCGTGCATGTGTAAAAAAGAACCTGTATCTCCCAGACACGTAATGGAACAAAACACTTAGCACCACGGAAGCCAGGAGAAAGCTTTTTACTTGACTAGGTACAGGCTTTACTTTGGCCTACATACCTCTTTGCCCCTCCGCCAGAAAAAAAAAAAGAAGAAAAAAAAAAGAAAAAGAAAAAGGTGACTTAAGTGAATATTTGAAAACACCATCATAAAATATTTCATTCATGCAGATGTCACAGAAGAACAGAAGACATGAAAATGCCCTAAGATAGCAACTGCCAGGAACCTCTACTTTGATGCACATTTGAAAGGGTTGCTAATGAATGGCTTTCTCAGCAGCCTTCACAAGGCTTGCAAACACAAGGTTACAAAACATGCCATGAGCAGCTGCTTTCTTGGCCAGCCAGGGGCTAAGAAGGAAACATACTCACTCGGGAAAGACAATGACATGACCAGAGCAGGTCTGCGAAAGAGCAGTTTCAGAGCCTGAGAGCACCGAATTCCTCATCTGCGGCATCTGCAAACGAGACAAACATCAGGGACATGGTACTAAGAAAATTATCTAAGTGTTCACAGTGGAAACAAACTCTTCTACTGCTTAGAGAAGAAACTGCTTTTGAAACTTTAAATTGTTCTATTCCCATCAGCAGCCCCTCACTTATGCACCATAAGAAGTGGAGAGAAAAAAAGGAGAAGGGCGAGGAACATACTCAGGACTTTGGCAAGGCTCAGCATTCAGAGAGTCAGTTTGCTTAGGTCTTTCCAAATGCAGCAATCAAGGGAGGCAAGCACATGAGAAGGCATTTCACTAAGTGGACCACTGTTTTTCCTGCTGTCTAGACCTGATGCCTCCTCAGCTGATGAAGAAGCGGTCAGATGTGGGGTTAACGCCACAGTCTCTCCCAACATCCTCTCCCTCTGGGCCTTGCTCGTTCTGTGCCTCTGCTTCCTGCCCAGAGAGTGGGGTAAACACCCATCACTGATTTAGACACTGAACTAGGAATGCTACAGAGCAAGAGGACCATGAGAATCCAATTTTGTGAGCAACTGCCATTTGGTAGCCACCTGGGAGAGGCACACTCAGGCCCTCCAACTTCAAAGAGAAAGGAATGCAACACAAAGTTGACAGAGAGGTCTGACATCTCCACTGCTCAGGCAAGTGTATCCAATGAGGAGATGAGGCTGAGCTTCCAGTGGGTCCCAGAGAAATAATTTTCAACAGCTTAAGGGGAAACAGCTGAGCTTGCTAGCTTACCACACCAGACATGTTCTAGGGAAACCTGGTTTCTGAGGCCATCCTCACAAAAAGGGGCACTAAAGCAAGGCTTTTTGCAAGGAGCAAAGTCTGGTGGGACCAAAAAAAAAAATACAAGGCCTCCTCTTGTTTTGGCCTTTTTTCCTGAGAATGTGGAGATTGGCTCCTGGGTTGTATGAATCTTGGGTGGACCCAGGACACTCCTGCACAGGTTCAACTTCATTGCCAAGTCCTCTGAACACCCAAGACAAACTGTCCTGGTAGCTGGCATTCCTCTCAGCCAGGACTGTCCATGTCCTTCAACAGTTTATGGCAAGCCAGTAGACTTGCATTCCCTTGGGAATTCAAAAAGATGACAGGGAGCACTGGAGAACTGGAGAACTTACCGCAAGAAGGGCCGCTAGCATCTGGTCGGTCCCGTTAAGTCTTTCCAGGAACTCTTTGTAAAATCGCATTTTCATATCTGCTCCTTCAATTATAAGCATGCCAATGTTCTTCAACACAAACACAACATTCTTCCCACTCTTGATGCAGCGGCGGAAGAGGCGCAGGGTCTCCTCTATGCCAGCCTCCACCCTTTCACGGGGAAGAAGGACGTCTGCGGCTATGTGAGCACATTTCAGGGGCTCACAAAGCTTATGACCTAGAAAGCAGACCAAGAGGAACAAAGTCACTAGCAGGGCACACTAAAACACAGCATCAACAGCTTTGTGGTGTTCAAGCAAGCAGCTGCTTGAGAACTTCTTGCACTTTCTGGGAAAAATCATGCGGGAAGATGCTCAAAGCACTCTGCAAGCAGATGTGCCAAGTGGGCAGCAATGCCTTCTTCCCTACAAAGTTGGAAAGAAATGGCCACAATCATCTCCTACGAATGTGAGGCTCGAATGTGAGGACAAGGAGAGGAGGAAGGGGGCTAGTTGCCTTAATGGGTGCCACGTCACAGGACTTGGGCCAAGCTCAGTCCTTTCCACATTGAGAACGATTTCACGGGGCTATGTCACATGGATGAAAGAAAGAAGGAAAAAGAAAATACACACTAGTGTCCCCTTCTCTGTAAAGAGGGCTCTGTAAATCTGACTGTGACCTACTACAAGGTGCAAGGGGAAGGGAAAAAGCAGCATGAATGCTGCTATTTGCCTTTACAGAATGTCAGCTAAAATGAGGTCAGGGAGAGAGGGAGTAGAATGGTAATCGCCATGCTGAGGTCCTGAGAGCTACAAATGGAAGCTGTTTGGAGAATGTGGTGATGGAAGTCTGGAGCTCTAACAGTCACTGCTGAATAGAATTTATGCCCTGCTCAAAGATGTCCCAAAAAAAAGGGAAGCCCAAGTTTCAGCATGCCCTCTTACCAGGAGCATAGGCCTTATCATAGGTGAGGCCGTGAACCTCCGCAATACTCTTTGAAAGATGGAACACGGGTCTGTGAACAGTCACAAAGCCGTATTTCCTAACAGCAACTTGCTCAGTCACCACACCAAAGGTGCCAAGCCGAATAACTCTGACTCCCTGCAAACAGGAAGGAAGAAAAGCATTACTCGAGTGCCAGGTGAAGAGGCTTCTAACTGGTCAGGTGCATGAGGATGGAGCTTGGTGTCCTGCTCAATCCTGCTGTGCAAATGGGATGAACGGAGGACTGGGGAAAGCTTTGGAGAACCCTTGGAGAATGTCTTTAGAAGAGCACTTGAGGTGTTTTCATTCCACCTCTTCTCCATGCCCTCAAAAAATGCAAGGAAACATAGAGAACTCATCCCTCAAATACCTCCAGTGCAGAAGAAGGGCTTCTGGGGGAGATGCAGGATGGCAGACCCACCTTGTTCAGCATCAGTTGATCTCGAATGTAGTCGGAGACTCCTTCCCAGATAGCAAGGGTCTCTGGAAAAAGAAGTGGAAGACACATCAGGCCCTGTGTGGCCCCGCTCACAAATGTGCAGCACATGGTTAACCAAGGAGATGACGCCTGCAGTTGTACTCAATGACCAAACTGAACCCAACCCTGAGAGGGTCTCAGCAGCTGAGATCGAGATGGCATTAATGGGGAGGCCTGGCAGCTCAGGTAGGGCTTCTCCTTCTCACAGGTAGACCCCTGTGGCAGGGACTCCTGAGTAGGGTGTCCCGAGACAGTGGGGATAGCGTCAGGGTTGGGAGCCAGGATTCCTGGCAGCCACACTGCCAAGTGAGGCAGAGGGGACCATGAGCCTGGGCTCTGGCAGCAGTCCCAGCCCCATTCACGCTCCTCCAGCCCCAGGCTTTCCACAGCCATGTTCACAGTTCATGATCTCTGTGAGACTTCCTGAGATAGAGCTCCCAGAGGCCTTACCCTGTGCTGGCAGCACTGGCAATCGCTGTCCATGAGACCTGCCAAGGCCAGTGTCCCAGAGCTCCATCCTAGTTTCTTTGCTCATTTGCTCTGGATAACGAACAAACAGGAGGTGATGAGGAAACAGCTCCTCTCCTGCTCCTCCTGTACACGTCACCTCAGCCCTGTGCTACTCTGGCCGCCCCTTGCTGGTTCCCTCTCAGGGTCGTGGGCTCCTCGCAACAGAGCAGAGCCGAGAGCAGTCCCAGCGCGTGGGCTCTCCCAGGCTCGTCGCGACGTGTGAGGAAAGGTCGCAGCGTGCGCTCTGACTGCTGTGCCTGTGACACGGGATGTCCCCTGTGAGCACAGCCCGTGTCACAGAGGGGTCTGACCCTCCTCTCCGCGGGCCATGCCAGGGCTGGCTCTGCAGTGGGCAAGGGATGCATGGGGCACTCAGGGGCTGCCCCATGCAGATTGTGCCACAGGTATTAACCCCATTGGGTCTTGTTCTCGCTGGGCACTGCAAATGCGCTCACATGACCACAGCTGCGCACACAAAGCCCGGCTGTCAGGGAGGGCAACGAGCATCACGCCACACTCGCCCCACAGACACATAGTGCAGGTGGCTGCTGCCACCGCAGGAGGGAGCGCTAACTGCTGAGCCCACCAAATCATCCAGCTGCTCCTTGGCAGCCACCACAATGCTCTTCTCGCTGTGGCACCCAGCAGCTCCTTCCCTTCACAGTTCCTCCGCCACAAAACCTGCAGGAACCTCTGTTCATCCATGGCCAGCCTGCAGACGCCTTTTGGACCTCATCACTGCAGCATCCTGGTGTCTGGGGTGGATGGGAACTGAGCAGGGCAAGAGAGAGCAGGCAAGAGAGCTCAGCATCTCCTAGCAGGAATGGCTCTGAACATAGAGTGAGCAATTGCTGTTCCAGGGGCTTTGGGCCACTTAACTCTGCACAAGACATACAAGTATATCTGTTTTAATTGTGTGGACCTGAATATGAAAAAATGTCAATCAAAATGAAATAAGAAATAAACTTTGAAGAGGATGTCAAGAAGGAGGTGGTTAGTCAACCCTCTTCACACTTTACCGTTCTTTACTTTTATAGCCCTCCTTAATTATGTTTAATTTTTTTGTTGGTGGTGGTCTTTGGAGGAGATTTTGTGTGTGGCCTTTTTTAAGGAAAGGGATTTGCAGTGGAATGCAATCACAGGGTTATGGACATCTGGATCCATTGCAGGTGCCCTTGTCCCGCGTGCTGAGCCTCTGTCTGCAGCCCTGTGGGGCTCTGTTCTCCCACAGGTCCTCCCAGGATGGGAAAGACATTGCAATAGCTCTTTCATGACAGAAACCTGCAAGTTCCTCTCATTAATAACCAGGGAGTCCTTCAGCCTCTGCTGCTGCCCATTTTCCTGTCCAGTCATGGAGGGAGTGCACCTGAGAAGCTCCTATTGCAAATATGGAACTCATTTGCTTGGAAATGAACATCTGTGGGTTTGCCCATGTTCCTCACAGTTCCTCACAAACGCTTGGCTTTGCCCCTCATCCAACTGCAGAGCTGCCTTCTGCAGATTCCCCAAAACCTGCAGACAAGCTATCTGCACTCTCTGGTTCAACCACTGCCTCTCGGGCTCCCTGGACCCGCTCCTCTCATAGACAGAACTGCATGTTTGCTAAATCACTCGCAGTATCCCTCCTGGACTGCCTCCATTTCCCATAGCTTTCCTCAACTCTTCCCAAAGCTTCCACATTATCCTAGGAATGAAGAATGCCACATCTCCCCAAGGAGTAACTTGCCGTCATGTGATGCTAGGAAAAGGAGGGAAGGGAAAAACACAAGACATGCAGGAAGCAGAGCTGGCAGGGAGGGGGCACATGACAGGCACTTTACTCTTCTCCATCAGCACAGCATGGGTCAGAGCCCAGCAGCAGGGAAGCAGCCAGCATGAGCCCCCTGTCAGAGGAGGGTCTGCTCAGGAGGAGATCACACTCAAGTGGGCAGGCTGGAGGCTGTGGCCACAGGGATTTTCAGGAGGCACCTTTGTGCTGGCACCATCCACCCCAGAGCAGCCTTCCCATTCCATGCCCAGAGCCTGCAGGAATATGTGTCACATGACAGGGCTCTTCCCTTTGCCGGGTTTTGTTCACGCTCACACACATGGACACGGGCCATGCATGGGCAAAGAGTGACAAAATGCAGACAGACGCTCCAGGTGTTTGCCAAGCCCAAGACCAGACCTCCACCTCTGGAGCCAAATGTCTGTTCTTGGCAGAGGGAAACAATGTGCCTGCTCTGAAGCTCCCGTCAGAGTTAATGACAGGAGTTGCTGGCTCTATAAGCGGAAGGGGGTGGTTCAAAGAATCCACTTGCTTCACAGATGTTCAGGCACAGAGTGTCATTTTAAAATCTGGACTTTTTTGGGAACTTTTTATTTGGCATCTTTTACTTGGGCAATTGGTTGCTGTCCAGCTGATGATGGCAGTCTCTGTCAAAAGATGTTTCAGTGAACTCTGACAATCCATCTGCCTGTAGTCCTCTGTAATCCATTCAGAGCCTGATGCTCTTGATCACCTCACAATGCTCCCAGATGCTAAGGGCCCATCTGGCTGATGGAAGGAACTCACCTCACAGTCAACATCCCCAACATGTCGCTGTAGCCCACCTCTCCCCTCCCCTTGAGCTCTCCTCTCCATGGGGAAGCTTTTCTGATCCGCTTCATGACCTCACAGTGCCTGCCTGCCTGCTGCCCAATCAGACTGCTGCAATGGAGCTGACCTCAGCAAACATCTCCCAGCCAGGCCACCTTGACCTGCCTCTGCCTCTCCCCTCTCCAGGAGCTCTCCTTTCTACTGGGCCTTTCTGCTGCCCTCAATGACATCACGATGCCCACCCGCCTACCTGCCTGCTGCTGGCCAATCAGGTTGCACCAGTTTGTGTCCAAAGATGCCTCCAAGCACGTCTCAGGGCACCCCAGAAGCCTCTAAGCACATTTTGGGATGCTCCCTTGGCCTCTGTCTTTCTTGTAGTTTGCTTTGTCCAAAGCTAACAGACAGACTAGCTGTCCTCACCCTGCACCAAGGGTCAGGGAATCCTTTCCTCTCAGCAAGTACATTTATATCCACAAGAAAAAAAGATGCATATAAATGTCTTTGTGTGTGTATGTATGAACATATATATACACACACACACATATATATAAATATGTAACCATGTACTCATATATATAAATCCCTAAAGCTGTTACTCTGTTCCTCAAAATCTCATTAAACTGGAGATGAAGATGCTGAAAAGGCCTTCTGAATGAGCAGTTCATTTCACCTGACAGAAATTCTGTATGTGAGAGCTAGTCTATTCCCTCCTTCCCACCACTGTACAGCAGGACTAAGCGCTCTGCAGCCCATGGGTAGAGGCCCTGGCTCCTCAGCGTCCACTCAGCCACTGCAGAGCAGAGCGGAAGCAAGAGAGTTGCTATGAATGGAGGCATCGTGGCCTGTTTGGATGGTGTCACTGACCTTCCCCTTCAAATCTATGTGATCAGAGGTAAGTCTGTTAAAAGGGTGTTACAATGGGAGGAAAAATGGGCAGACATGGACAGTGTGGGCCCCTAAGTGGGACTTTAAGAAGACTGTGTGTTCATGTAGACCACAAGCTGCATTTCTGATGGTTCCTTGCCTCTTACAGACCACAGAATAACAGAACGGTTGAGGTTGCATGGGACCTCAACAGATCATCTAGTACAACCCCTCTGCTGAACAGTGACACCCAGAACACGGGGCACAGGGTCACATGCAGGCAGGTTTTGTTTCTCTTGTTTTCTCTTACAGTGATCCTCGAGACGGAAACAAAAACGCTGCATCTGAGCTGCTGGGCTGAAGTCTCTCTAGCATGTGCTTTTGTTATTATTGTGATTGCATTTCTCATAGTAATTTTAATGTGTTGGCTCAAATCGTAGTTCAAAAATAACAGCCTGTTCCAGCATATTATCTCTTCTTATTAACATACTCTGTTTAGTAGCTCTCCATTCTTATCTTCTGTACTGCTTTAACACCACTAGTTTTAAATAAAATCTGCCTATTTCCTTACTCCCATCAGAAGAATAGAGGGTAGGATTGTCCCCTTTCAAAATAATCATAGCTTAAATTGCTCTTGGTTTGGGGAATTTCAGGACTTCACAGGTTTTACACCATTTGGACCAGGATTTTCTTTCGGTTCAATATCAAACAAGCCAGTGTTGTGGTATTGCTAAAATGTGATAAATTGCTCTAACTAGGAACAACACAATTGGGTCAGACACTATTGGCCAGTTTACATTTCCCTCAAAATAGGCTGTCTGTGCCATAATCGCAGCATAAAATATAAATCAGTAAGTGAAGGCTGTGTGCCTCGGAATGATTGCCGTATAGCTTCTGGTGATGCTCTGGCTGGTTTGACCTGTGTCTGCAGTGCCGGCAATACGTATACCTCCTCATGGGCTGGATTACCGGAACACCAGTGTACCTTGGCCCTTCTAACATTGTGCCCCAGGTGGAGGAGGACTCCTCTGACCCCACTGGATGGCTCGAGCAAAACGGGCAAAAATAGAACTGTCAGGACTGAGAAGAAACCTGGCTCTTCCCATCATGACTGGGATCCTGGGAGCTCCAGTTTGCACACAGTAAATAATAAATGAGGGCTAAATATTTAGCACAGGTATGGTTGGTATGTGTTACAGAATGTTGGAGAAGGTATGTGCATGTTAAAAGATGTTTGGGGGAGATGTATTGGGATCAAAGAGAAAAGAACAAGGTTTGAGTTTGAGAGGAAAAAAAAAAAAAAGGCTCTGTGGAACATAAGAAAGAAGAAACCACAGCTTAGTTTTGAGGCTCTTCCCAGGATCTGTCTTAGATGGAAGGTTTTTTTTTTTTTTTTTTTTTTTTTGGGGGGGGGGATTTGGTCTTGCAAATGCGATTATGGCTAAGTAAGTAAGCTAGCCTATCAAGTGGAAAAAACAGCTAATGCCACCAATACTAGTATACAGTTGCTCAATCATCAATCACAAGCCACATCAAAAATGACTCTTCAGAACCGGATGGCACTGGACTTGATGCTGTTACACCAAAATGGACTTTGTGGCTACCTAAACCTCTCCAATACTGACTGCTGCATTTATATCCCTAATGTTACACAGGACCTTGATATCCAATTAGAGAAGATACGACAGGTGGCGAAAGACACCCATGAACTACAGGAATCAATGAACACTAGCTGGCTGGCGAAGGTGTTTAGTTGGTTTGGATTTGGTGTCACTGGTTGGATCCAAAGTTTAGTAGAATATGTGGTGATGTTCACTGTAATGATAATTATCCTAAGTATAGCAATATCTTGTGTAAAATCTACTATAATGAAAGCTATTAACGTAAAGATGATTCAGTTCACCACTTATACCCCTTTACGGGGGATGACCCAATTGATGTCCCAAGTACTAAGACTCTAATTTGAGACTAAATTTCAATATACAATGGTAACTGGAGTCACGGGGTGGATACAAAGTTTGTTATAATCATTACTTACTATTGTAACTGCAATATATTCTGTATACATATTCTTGTAGAACTAGACTCCCTGCCTTTTCTGTAACTTCCCGTCTAATGTACCAATGTGCAGTCACTCACTTAACTGCATCATGTTTAGGGCATGTACTATTAACACCTAAACAAGTTTATGTGAAGCTTGAGTGACTATAGTCACGGGGTGGATAATGCGGAAGAATTGTTTGTGGAAGAATTGTTTGAAAGCAGGAACTGAGAGGAAAACTAGGGCCTAACCGAAGTTTTGGCATTACAGAAGTTTGCTTGGGGTGATACACAGTTGCCGCTTCCAGGATGGCTGGTGCACACGGGCTCTGCTCCTCCACGGTTCCCTAGACAACACGATCTGCCCTCCTCGCCACTGCAAAGGGGAGTAACAGAGGATGGAGCGGAGTGAAGACACCACGGCCAAACTCTGTTGCACACCCTGTGCTGGGCTGCTGATAAGACACACAGTGGCTGTCTAATGGGAGATATACGATAACATGTCCGGTGCTGAGCCAGCAAAGGTGGCAAATCACTCCTTTCATATGAACTTTGCTGGAACTTTGGTCATTATAATGTGAAAACCACACCTCCATCTCAAAAATTACCCGCCTCCGAGGTACGACCACCCCTCACTGATCATGCGCTCTAGATTTGCGGTTGACTGTACCTTTAAATGAAAGCGAGAAACTTTTTCATCAATCAATAACAATATTAAGTATGAGTCTAGTCACTCAAGCTCCACCTGAATGTAAAGAAAAGTATAAAAGGTGAACTAAGTATGAAAAGTCTGGGGGGGAAGAAACCATCCTAACTCCTGGGTCAGTTGACAGGCTGATCCCCCATTCCCTCCCCTCACGCTGGGATGCTGCCTGAGGAGACTAAGAAGTGAGAGGGAAGAATCCATCATAAATTCTGGATCAGTCGATGCGCTGATCCTCCTTTCCTCCCCTTGCGTCAGGACACTGCCTGAGGAGACTCGAGACTGAGAGCCCTCTCCCATCTTCTGGGGTGAGTGATGATTGCACATTCGTACATCAGAGCTAGCTAAAACCCCACGCTCTAGTAGAGAATTTCCTGTACTGACATCCAAAACCTGTTTTGTAAATGTTGCATTTGAATAAATCATACTGTTTGTGAACTCGGCTACTTGTTTAGGGGGAGGCAATCAGACCTACAGTTGGCAGACTGTTCGTGAATCCGATACTGCCAGAGTCGAGCTTATAGGTGATGATGCTATTTGGGAACTCGATTCACTCCTAGGAAGGCGATCGGACCTACGGTCCACAGACTGTTTGTGAATCCGATACTGATTTGATATCTCCTTTTCCCCCCACCACCACTACCACTACGGCTTTCAAACTGCAACATTTTCACAATCCCCTCTCAGTCTTCTCTTCTCCAGGCTAAAGAGGCGCAGATTACTTAGTCTTTCCTCATATGATAGAGGCCAAAGTCCCTTAATCATGTTCACTGTTCTACGCTGGACCCCCTCTAGAAGCTCCACATTCCTTTTGTACCAGGGTCTCCAGAACTGTACACAGTACTCCAAGTTTGGCCTCGCCAGAGCTGAGAAGTGGGGAAGGATGAGTTCCCTCAACCTGCTGGCAACACTCCTGAATGCAGGCCAGGATCCCATTGGCCTTCTTGGCTAAGAGGGCGCATCATTGCTGCCTCACGGTTACCTTGTTGTCCACCAGGACTCCCAAATCCCTCTCCACAAAACGGTTTTTTAGCAGCTCAACCACTAACGGATATTTCTGGAAAACATGTCTCAGGAAATAGTGGTGTTTATTCCAAGGAGTTTCTCAAAAGGGTGCTTCTCTCTCATTTCTGTCAATTTCCTTCCTTGTCTCTTCAGCAAAAGGCAAAGGAAAGGGAAATTGTCCCAGGGCTTCAGATTGGAGGAAAGGCATGAGTCCCTTTCCCTCTTACTCTGAAGTGATATTGCCAGGCCTGTGGGGACACAGAAAAGAAATAAGAAACCTTAGGACTGTCATGGGTTCTTTTTCAGTGCATGAAGATCACTTCTCACCCCCTCTTCTGTCCCTTCACTTGAACCTTCTTCACAACCCTCTAATGCCCCTAAGGTAATCCTAACAGGTCAGCACATGCGCACATTGTCCTTTGGATGTGACTGATGAGCTGAGCTAAAGCAAAACTGTGCATGCCCTATCCCTGAAAGACCTAGCAGGTACCTTCCCACGAGAACCAAAGAGGGCTTTTTCATGTCTTTCCTGGCAATGCAGTAGTAGCATATGTATTGCAATTTGTATAACATATGTATTGCATATAGTATGACCTTCACCCTTTATAGCAAAGCCAGGACAATGTCAGCCAATGGCCAAATGAAACCTCAGGAAGGCATCTTTCACACTCACTGCCCATAGAAGTGAGTTTGCTTTCCCACAAATCCACAGGGCATATGGATTTTCTCAGTCAGTAGCACATACCTCTTCCACCCACTTCTCCACTCGATTGTTAACTGTCTCAACTGGGGGCATGGCTGCAGGACGGCCCTTCCTCCTGTCCTTTCTTGGCTTCTGGGAGGATGTGCCAGGGATGGCTGGAAATATGCTGAAATAGACATTATGGAGAGGTGCTGTGAGCACAGAGGGTCTTGGCTCTCCGTCCTGTCCTCACAGGATTCTGCAGCTGAAGGCAGTTCTCTTGGCTGTTGCCATGAATGATGTGGGCTCAACTGACTGTGTTCACATGAACAGACATCACTCCCCACTGAAATCCCCAGAGCTGCAAGATGTGCCCACAGGAATGCTCTGTATGCCCAGGTACAGGCTCTCTCTTGATGCAGCAAGGAGAAGAGCAGGTTTCATTACAGATGGAGCCTCTAAGGGATACAGATCCCCCGGCCTGGTAAACATATTGAACACTGTCTGAAAGTCCCAGCTGTTTCATGGGATCCAAAACTCTTAGACCTGCCTGAAACCTGTTGCACCTAGGAAGCATCTTACCCACACAAGCACACGGCTACAGGGTCACCCTCATCCGTTCCTCCAAGTGTCTCACCTGCCATAAGTTCCTTTTCTCTCACATTTCATGCCCTGTTCTCTTGGCATATTCATAAGAGTAATTGTGGGTGGTGGATCACTTGATCTGAAGAGGAGACGATTGGCAGGAACATTTCCTGTAGGCAGAAGACAAGAAAACCCTTCAGGACAGCATTGCAGAGTACTCTTGAAAAGGAAGGCTATGCAGTTCTTCTCAGCCTGAGGTCAAATTGTGAGGTGTCAGGCTGATTCCTCTGAAGCCTTTATTCCTGGCTGGACTTTGGCCATTCTGGACACTGCCTTCTCTCTGTCTTTTCATTTGTACTTTACAACATCATTTCTTGGGCTAGTGCTTTTCTCACTGTCTGTCCTATTGTGAAAAAGGAGACCTGCTGGGATGTATGGGTGGCCTAACAGGGTCTCTGTGAGGGCGGTCCTTTAAGGCAAGGGAGCAGATCCTTGGATGTGCCTACTGATCTCACATGCCTAGAGTTCCTCTGTTGACACAATCAAAAGAAATGAGCTGTTTTGTGGGTGCTTATGAGGCATGTTTAGGAGACCAGGACGTGGAAATGGAGGAAAGTTGAACTTGGAGATATTAATACAGGTGGGAGTGTTGTGCTGCACTGAGCTCTTGTTCCCTCAGGACTCACTTGAGATTTGCCCTACTGGGGGAGCAGCGTCACATCTAGCGCCTCATGCTACCTGAGCCATCACACTGTCACATGGGTTCCGATGGCCTACCCAGGAGCACAGAAGGAGAAGGCACAAGCCTCCACCAAGAAGCAGCAGCTCCATTACCATTTTGGACAGTGCTGGCCTCTCCTCTCTCCTCCTCCTGCCTGGCCTTTACAGGTGCGCCTGGTGGATTTCGATCTCTACTCTCCAGCTTGTACCTGGAAAGCAGAAAAGGCATCACGCTAAACGCGAGGGGGCACTGCACTTCCTTTGCACCTGGTGTGAATAGTGGGGACACAGGAGCATTTGGGAGGTGCTGGGAAGTCCCTCTTTTTTCAAAGCGCAATAGGCAGAAGAGGCCAGATGCTGGAGGAGTATCTCAGCAAGGTGAGAGGCATCATGAAGACCTCCAACGCCTGGAGGGGATGACCTTTCTTCTCTGACTCTTCCCTGTGCTTCCTGTGAAACTGCCAAGCCAATTTCAACCCAAATCCCCTGTGTGCTTTTGGGATCATCACCCATCTCCTGTTCCTGCTCCTGTTCAGGCAGAACACTTTAGTCCTCTTTCCTACTCCTTTCCAGCATCCTTTCTAATTGCTGTCTCACCCTCCGGATCACTTGCCAGCCTTCCCAAGCTCATCTCCGTGCATGTGTAAAAAAGAACCTGTATCTCCCAGACACGTAATGGAACAAAACACTTAGCACCACGGAAGCCAGGAGAAAGCTTTTTACTTGACTAGGTACAGGCTTTACTTTGGCCTACATACCTCTTTGCCCCTCCGCCAGAAAAAAAAAAAAAAAGAAAAAAAAAAGAAAAAGAAAAAGGTGACTTAAGTGAATATTTGAAAACACCATCATAAAATATTTCATTCATGCAGATGTCACAGAAGAACAGAAGACATGAAAATGCCCTAAGATAGCAACTGCCAGGAACCTCTACTTTGATGCACATTTTAAAGGGTTGCTCATGAATGGCTTTCTCAGTAGTCTTCACAAGGCTTGCAAACACAAGGTTACAAAACATGCCATGAGCAGCTGCTTGCTTGGCCAGCCAGGGGCTGAGAAGGAAACATACTCACTCGGGAAAGACAATGACATGACCAGAGCAGGTCTGCGAAAGAGCAGTTTCAGAGCCTGAGAGCACCGAATTCCTCATCTGCGGCATCTGCAAACGAGACAAACATCAGGGACATGGTACTAAGAAAATTATCTAAGTGTTCACAGTGGAAACAAACTCTTCTACTGCTTAGAGAAGAAACTGCTTTTGAAACTTTAAATTGTTCTATTCCCATCAGCAGCCCCTCACTTATGCACCATAAGAAGTGGAGAGAAAAAAAGGAGAAGGGCGAGGAACATACTCAGGACTTTGGCAAGGCTCAGCATTCAGAGAGTCAGTTTGCTTAGGTCTTTCCAAATGCAGCAATCAAGGGAGGCAAGCACATGAGAAGGCATTTCACTAAGTGGACCACTGTGTTTTTCCTGCTGTCTAGACCTGATGCCTCCTCAGCTGATGAAGAAGCGGTCAGATGTGGGGTTAACCCCACAGTCTCTCCCAACATCCTCTCCCTCTGGGCCTTACTCGTTCTGTGCCTCTGCTTCCTGCCCAGAGAGTGGGGTAAACACCCATCACTGATTTAGACACTGAACTAGGAATGCTACAGAGCAAGAGGACCATGAGAATCCAATCTTGTGAGCAACTGCCATTTGGTAGCCACCTGGGAGAGGCACACTCAGGCCCTCCAACTTCAAAGAGAAAGGAATGCAACACAAAGTTGACAGAGAGGTCTGACATCTCCACTGCTCAGGCAAGTGTATCCGATGAGGAGATGAGGCTGAGCTTCCAGGGGGACCCAGAGAAATAATTTTCAACAGCTTAAGGGGAAACAGCTGAGCTTGCTGGCTTACCACACCAGACATGTTCTAGGGAAACCTGGTTTCTGAGGCCATCCTCACAAAAAGGGGCACTAAAGCAAGGCTTTTTGCAAGGAGCAAAGTCTGGTGGGACCAAAAAAAATACAAGGCCTCCTCTTGTTTTGGCCTTTTTCCTGAGAATGTGGAGATTGGCTCCTGGGTTGTATGAATCTTGGGTGGACCCAGGACACTCCTGCACAGGTTCAACTTCATTGCCAAGTCCTCTGAACACCCAAGACAAACTGTCTGGGTAGCTGGCATTCCTCTCAGCCAGGACTGTCCATGTCCTTCAACAGTTTATGGCAAGCCAGTAGACTTGCATTCCCTTGGGAATTC
Source organism: Tinamus guttatus (assembly GCF_059628265.1). NCBI lineage: Eukaryota > Metazoa > Chordata > Aves > Tinamiformes > Tinamidae > Tinamus > Tinamus guttatus. Next base: position 402,385 of record NW_028289152.1, on the reverse strand, counting down.
AAAAAGATGACAGGGAGCACTGGAGAACTGGAGAACTTACCGCAAGAAGGGCCGCTAGCATCTGGTCGGTCCCGTTAAGTCTTTCCAGGAACTCTTTGTAAAATCGCATTTTCATATCTGCCCCTTCAATTATAAGCATGCCAATGTTCTTCAACACAAACGCAACATTCTTCCCACTCTTGATGCAGCGGCGGAAGAGGCGCAGGGTCTCCTCTATGCCAGCCTCCACCCTTTCACGGGGAAGAAGGACGTCTGCGGCTATGTGAGCACATTTCAGGGGCTCACAAAGCTTATGACCTAGAAAGCAGACCAAGAGGAACAAAGTGACTAGCAGGGCACACTAAAACACAGCATCAACAGCTTTGTGGTGTTCAAGCAAGCAGCTGCTTGAGAACTTCTTGCACTTTCTGGGAAAAATCATGCGGGAAGATGCTCAAAGCACCCTGCAAGCAGATGTGCCAAGTGGGCAGCAATGCCTTCTTCCCTACAACATTGGAAAGAAATGGCCACAATCATCTCCTACGAATGTGAGGCTCGAATGTGAGGACAAGGAGAGGAGGAAGGGGGCTAGTTGCCTTAATGGGTGCCAGGTCACAGGACTTGGGCCAAGCTCAGTCCTTTCCACATTGAGAACGATTTCACGGGGCTATGTCACATGGATGAAAGAAAGGAAAAAGAAAATACACACTAGTGTCCCCTTCTCTATTTGAGGGCTCTGTAAACCTGACTGTGACCTACTACAAGGTGCAAGGGGAAGGGAAAAAGCAGCATGAATGCTGCTATTTGCCTTTACAGAGTGGCAGCTAAAATGAGGTCAGGGAGAGAGGGAGTAGAATGGTAATCGCCATGCTCAGGTCCTGAGAGCTACAAATGGAAGCTGTTTGGAGAACGTGGTGATGGAAGTCTGGAGCTCTAACAGTCACTGCTGAATAGAATTTATGTCCTGCTCAAAGATGTCCCCAAAAAAGGGGAGCCCAAGTTTCAGCATGTCCTCTTACCAGGAGCATAGGCCTTATCATAGGTGAGGCCGTGAACCTCCGCAATACTCTTTGAAAGATGGAACACGGGTCTGTGAACAGTCACAAGGCCGTATTTCCTAACAGCAACTTGCTCAGTCACCACACCAAAGGTGCCAAGCCGAATGACTCTGACTCCCTGCAAAGAGGAAGGAAGAAAAGCATTACTCGAGTGCCAGGTGAAGAGGCTTCTAACTGGTCAGCTGCATGAGGATGGAGCTTGGTGTCCTGCTCAATCCTGCTGTGCAAATGGGATGAACGGAGGACTGGGGAAAGCTTTGGAGAACCCTTGGAGAATGTCTTTAGAAGAGCACTTGAGGTGTTTTCATTCCACCTCTTCTCCATGCTCTCAAAAAATGCACGGAAACATAGAGAACTCATCCCTCAAATACCTCCAGTGCAGAAGAAGGGCTTCTGGGGGAGATGCAGAATGGCAGACCCACCTTGTTCAGCATCAGTTGATCTCGAATGTAGTCGGAGACTCCTTCCCAGATAGCAAGGGTCTCTGGAAAAAGAAGTGGAAGACACATCAGGCCCTGTGTGGCCCCGCTCACAAATGTGCAGCACATGGTTAACCAAGGAGGTGACGCCTGCAGTTGTACTCAATGAGCAAACTGAACCCAACCCTGAGAGGGTCTCAGCAGCTGAGATCGAGATGGCATTAATGGGGAGGCCTGGCAGCTCAGGTAGGCCTTCTCCTTCTCACAGGGACTCCTGAGTAGGGTGTCCCGAGACAGTGGGGATAGCGTCAGGGTTGGGAGCCAGGAGTCCTGGCAGCCACACTGCCAAGTGAGGCAGAGGGGACCATGAGCCTGGGCTCTGGCAGCAGTCCCAGCCCCATTCACGCTCCTCCAGCCCCAGGCTTTCCACAGCCATGTTCACAGTTCATGATCTCTGTGAGACTTCCTGAGATAGAGCTCCCAGAGGCCTTACCCTGTGCTGACAGCACTGGCAATCGCTGTCCATGAGACCTGCCAAGGCCAGTGTCCCAGAGCTCCATCCTAGTTTCTTTGCTCATTTGCTCTGGATAACGAACAAACAGGAGGTGATGAGGAAACAGCTCCTCTCCTGCTCCTCCTGTACACGTCACCTCAGCACTGCGCTACTCTGGCCGCCCCTCGCTGGTTCCCGCTCAGGGTCGTGGGCTCCTCGCAGCAGAGCAGAGCCGAGAGCAGTCCCAGCGCGTGGGCTCTCCCAGGCTCGTCACGACGTGTGAGGAAAGGTCGGAGCGTGCGCTCTGACTGCTGTGCCTGTGACACGGGATGTCCCCTGTGAGCACAGCCCGTGTCACAGAGGGGTCTGACCCTCCTCACCACGGGCCGTGCCAGGGCTGGCCCTGCAGTGGGCAAGGGATGCATGGGGCACTCAGGGGCTGCCCCATGCAGATTGTGCCACAGGTATTAACCCCATTGGGTCTTGTTCTCCCTGGGCACTGCAACTGCGCTCACATGACCACGGCTGCGCACACAAAGCCCGGCTGTCAGGGAGGGCAACGAGCATCACGCCACACTCGCCCCACAGACACATAGTGCAGGTGGCTGCTGCCACCGCGGGAGGGAGCGCTAACCACTGAGCCCACCAAATCATCCAGCTGCTCCTTGGCAGCCACCACAACGCTCTTCTTGCTGCGGCACCCAGCAGCTCCTTCCCTTGACAGTTCCTCCGCCACAAAACCTGCAGGAACCTCTGTTCATCCATGGCCAGCCTGCAGACGCCTTTTGGACCTCATCACTGCAGCATCCTGGTGTTTGGGGTGGATGGGAACTGAGCAGGGCAAGAGAGAGCAGGCAAGAGAGCTCAGCATCTCCTAGCAGGAATGGCTCTGAACATAGAGTGAGCAATTGCTGTTGCAGGGGCTTTGGGCCACTTAACTCTGCACAAGACATACAAGTATATCTGTTTTAATTGTGTGGACCTGAATATGAAAAAATGTCAATCAAAATGAAATAAGAAATAAACTTTGAAGAGGATGTCAAGAAGGAGGTGGTTAGTCAACCCTCTTCACACTTTACCGTTCTTTGCTTTTATAGCCCTCCTTAATTATGTTTATTTCTTTTGTTGGTGGTGGTCTTTGGAGGAGATTTTGTGTGTGGCCTTTTTTAAGGAAAGGGATTTGCAGTGGAATGCAATCACAGGGTTATGGACATCTGGATCCATTGCAGGTGCCCTTTTCCCCCGTGCTGAGCCTCTGTTGGCAGCCCTGTGGGGCTCTGTTCTCCCACAGGTCCTCCCAGGATGGGAAAGACATTGCAATAGCTCTTTCATGACAGAAACCTGCAAGTTCCTCTCATTAATAACCAGGGAGTCCTTCAGCCTCTGCTGCTGCCCATTTTCCTGTCCAGTCATGGAGGGAGTGCACCTGAGAAGCTCCTATTGCAAATATGGAACTCATTTGCTTGGAAATGAACATCTGTGGGTTTGCCCATGTTCCTCACAGTTCCTCACAAACGCTTGGCTTTGCCCCTCATCCCACTGCAGAGCTGCCTTGTGCAGATTCCCCACAACCTGCAGACAAGCTATCTGCACTCTCTGGTTCAACCACTGCCTCTCGGGCTCCCTGGACCCGCTCCTCTCATAGACAGTACTGCATGTTTGCTAAGTCACTCGCAGTATCCCTCCTGGACTGCCTCCATTTCCCATAGCTTTCCTCAACTCTTCCCAAAGCTTCCACATTATCCTAGGAATGAAGAATGCCACATCTCCCCAAGGAGTAACTTGCCGTCATGTGATGCTAGGAAAAGGCGGGAAGGGAAAAACACAAGACATGCAGGAAGCAGAGCTGGCAGGGAGGGGGCACATGACAGGCACTTTACTCTTCTCCATCAGCACAGCATGGGTCAGAGCCCAGCAGCAGGGAAGCAGCCAGCATGAGCCCCCTGTCAGAGGAGGGTCTGCTCAGGAGGAGATCACACTCAAGTGGGCAGGCTGGAGGCTGTGGCCACAGGGATTTTCAGGAGGCACCTTTGTGCTGGCACCATCCACCCCAGAGCAGCCTTCCCATTCCATGCCCAGAGCCTGCAGGAATATGTGTCACATGACAGGGCTCTTCCCTTTGCCGGGTTTTGTTCACGCTCACACACATGGACACGGGCCATGCATGGGCAAAGAGTGACAAAATGCAGACAGACGCTCCAGGTGTTTGCCAAGCCCAAGACCAGACCTCCACCTCTGGAGCCAAATGTTTGTTCTTGGCAGAGGGAAACAATGTGCCTGCTCTGAAGCTCCCGTCAGAGTTAATGACAGGAGTTGCTGGCTCTGTAAGCGGAAGGGGGTGGTTCAAAGAATCCACTTGCTTCACAGATGTTCAGGCACAGAGTGTCATTTTAAAATCTGGACTTTTTTGGGAACTTTTTATTTGGCATCTTTTACTTGGGCAATTGGTTGCTGTCCAGCTGATGATGGCAGTCTCTGTCAAAAGATGTTTCAGTGAACTCTGACAATCCAGCTGCCTGTAGTCCTCTGTAATCCATTCAGAGCCTGATGCTCTTGATCACCTCACAATGCTCCCAGATGCTAAGGGCCCATCTGGCTGATGGAAGGAACTCACCTCACAGTCAACATCACCAACATGTCGCTGTAGCCCACCTCTCCCCTCCCCTTGAGCTCTCCTCTCCATGGGGAAGCTTTTCTGATCCGCTTCATGACCTCACAGTGCCTGCCTGCCTGCTGCCCAATCAGACTGCTGCAATGGAGCTGACCTCAGCAAACATCTCCCAGCCAGGCCGCCTTGACCTGCCTCTGCCTCTCCCCTCTCCAGGAGCTCTCCTTTCTACTGGGCCTTTCTGCTGCCCTCAATGACATCACGATGCCCACCCGCCTACCTGCCTGCTGCTGGCCAATCAGGTTGCACCAGTTTGTGTCCAAAGATGCCTCCAAGCACGTCTCAGGGCACCCCAGAAGCCTCTAAGCACATTTTGGGATGCTCCCTTGGCCTCTGTCTTTCTTGTAGTTTGCTTTGTCCAAAGCTAACAGACAGACTAGCTGTCCTCACCCTGCACCAAGGGTCAGGGAATCCTTTCCTCTCAGCAAGTACATTTATATCCACAAGAAAAAAAGATGCATATAAATGTCTTTGTGTGTGTATGTATGAACATATATATACACACACACACACATATATAAATATGTAACTATGTACTCATATATATAAATCCCTAAAGCTGTTACTCTGTTCCTCAAAATCTCATTAAACTGGAGATGAAGATGCTGAAAAGGCCTTCTGAATGAGCAGTTCATTTCACCTGACAGAAATTCTGTATGTGAGAGCTAGTCTATTCCCTCCTTCCCACCACTGTACAGCAGGACTAAGCGCTCTGCAGCCCATGGGTAGAGCCCCTGGCTCCTCAGCGTCCACTCAGCCACTGCAGAGCAGAGCGGAAGCAAGAGAGTTGCTATGAGTGGAGGCATCATGGCCTGTTTGGATGGTGTCACTGACCTTCCCCTTCAAATCTATGTGATCAGAGGTAAGTCTGTTAAAAGGGTGTTACAACGGGAGGAAAAATGGGCAGACATGGACAGTGTGGGCCCCTAAGTGGGACTTTAAGAAGACTGTGTGTTCATGTAGACCACAAGCTGCATTTCTGATGGTTCCTTGCCTCTTACAGACCACAGAATAACAGAACGGTTGAGGTTGCATGGGACCTCAACAGATCATCTAGTACAACCCCTCTGCTGAACAGTGACACCCAGAACACGGGGCACAGGGTCACATGCAGGCAGGTTTTGTTTCTCTTGTTTTCTCTTACAGTGATCCTCGAGACGGAAACAAAAATGCTGCATCTGAGCTGCTGGCTGAAGTCTCTCTAGCATGTGCTTTTGTTATTATTGTGATTGCATTTCTCATAGTAATTTTAATGTGTTGGCTCAAATCGTAGTTCAAAAATAACAGCCTGTTCCAGCATATTATCTCTTCTTATTAACATACTCTGTTTAGTAGCTCTCCATTCTTATCTTCTGTACTGCTTTAACACCACTACTTTTAAATAAAATCTGCCTATTTCCTTACTCCCATCAGAAGAATAGAGGGTAGGATTGTCCCCTTTCAAAATAATCATAGCTTAAATTGCTCTTGGTTTGGGGAATTTCAGGACTTCACAGGTTTTACACCATTTGGACCAGGATTTTCTTTCGGTTCAATATCAAACAAGCCAGTGTTGTGGTATTGCTAAAATGTGATAAATTGCTCTAATTAGGAACAACACAATTGGGTCAGACACTATTGGCCAGTTTACATTTCCCTCAAAATAGGCTGTCTGTGCCATAATCGCAGCATAAAATATAAATCAGTAAGTGAAGGCTGTGTGCCTTGGAATGATTGCCGTATAGCTTCTGGTGATGCTCTGGCTGGTTTGACCTGTGTCTGCAGTGCCGGCAATACGTATACCTCCTCATGGGCTGGATTACCGGAACACCAGTGTACCTTGGGCCTTCCAACATTGTGCCCCAGGTGGAGGAGGACTCCTCTGACCCCACTGGATGGCTCGAGCAAAACGGGCAAAAATAGAACTGTCAGGACTGAGAAGAAACCTGGCTCTTCCCATCATGACTGGGATCCTGGGAGCTCCAGTTTGCACACAGTAAATAATAAATGAGGGCTAAATATTTAGCACAGGTATGGTTGGTATGTGTTACAGAATGTTGGAGAAGGTATGTGCATGTTAAAAGATGTTTGGGGGAGATGTATTGGGATCAAAGAGAAAAGAACAAGGTTTGAGTTTGAGAGGAAAAAAAAAAAAAAGGCTCTGTGGAACATAAGAAAGAAGAAACCACAGCTTAGTTTTGAGGCTCTTCCCAGGATCTGTCTTAGATGGAAGGTTTTTTTTTTTTTTTTTTTGATTTGGTCTTGCAAATGCGATTATGGCTAAGTAAGTAAGCTAGCCTATCAAGTGGAAAAAACAGCTAATGCCACCAATACTAGTATACAGTTGCTCAATCATCAATCACAAGCCACATCAAAAATGACTCTTCAGAACCGGATGGCACTGGACTTGATGCTGTTACACCAAAATGGACTTTGTGGCTACCTAAACCTCTCCAATACTGACTGCTGCATTTATATCCCTAATGTTACACAGGACCTTGATATCCAATTAGAGAAGATACGACAGGTGGCGAAAGACACCCATGAACTACAGGAATCAATGAACACTAGATGGCTGGCGAAGGTGTTTAGTTGGTTTGGATTTGGTGTCACTGGTTGGATCCAAAGTTTAGTAGAATATGTGGCGATGTTCACTGTAATGATAATTATCCTAAGTATAGCAATATCTTGTGTAAAATCTACTATAATGAAAGCTATTAACGTAAAGATGATTCAGTTCACCGCTTATACCCCTTTACGGGGGATGACCCAATTGATGTCCCAAGTACTAAGACTCTAATTTGAGACTAAATTTCAATATACAATGGTAACTGGAGTCACGGGGTGGATACAAAGTTTGTTATAATCATTACTTACTATTGTAACTGCAATATATTCTGTATACATATTCTTGTAGAACTAGACTCCCTGCCTTTTCTGTAACTTCCCGTCTAATGTACCAATGTGCAGTCACTCACTTAACTGCATCATGTTTAGGGCATGTACTATTAACACCTAAACAAGTTTATGTGAAGCTTGAGTGACTATAGTCACGGGGTGGATAATGCGGAAGAATTGTTTGTGGAAGAATTGTTTGAAAGCAGGAACTGAGAGGAAAACTAGGGCCTAACCGAAGTTTTGGCATTACAGAAGTTTGCTTGGGGTGATACACAGTTGCCACTTCCAGGATGGCTGGTGCATACGGACTCTGCTCCTCCATGGTTCCCTAGGCAACACAATCTGCCCTCATCACAGCGGCAAAGGGGAGTAACAGAGGATGGAGCAGAGTGAAGACACCACGGCCAAACTCTGTTGCACTCCCTGTACTGGGCTGCTGATAAGCTGCACAGTGGCTGTCTAATGGGAGATATACAATAACATGTCCGGTGCTGAGCCAGCAAGGTGGCAAATCACTCCTTTCAGATGAACTTTGCTGGAACTTTGGTCATTATAATGTGAAAACCACACCTCCATCCCAAAAGTTACCCGCTGCCGAGGTACGACCACCCCTCACTGAGCATGCATTCTAAATTTTCGGTTGACTGTACCTTTAAATGAAAGCGAGAAACTTTTTCACCAATCAATTAATAATATTAAGTATGACTCTAGTCACTCAAGCTCCACCTGAATGTAAAGAAAAGTATAAAAGGTGAACTAAGGATGAAAGGAGGGGGGGAAGAAACCATCCTAACTCCTGGGTAGGGACGCTGCCTGAGGAGACTAAGGAGTGAGGGGGGGAGAAACCATCGTAACTCCTGGGTCAGTCGACAGGCTGAGCCCCCTTCCCTCCCCTCGCACTGGGATGCTGCCTGAGGAGACTAAGGAGTGAGAGGGAGGAATCCACCATAAATTCTGGATCAGTTGATGCGCTGATCCTCCTTTCCTCCCCTTGCGTCAGGACACCGCCTGAGGAGACTCGAGACTGAGAGCCCTCTCCCATCTTCTGGGGTGAGTGATGATTGCACATTTGTACATCAGAGCTAGCTAAAACCCCACGCTCTAGTAGAGAATTTCCTGTACTGACATCCAAAACCTGCTTTGTAAATGTTGCATTTGAATAAATCATACTATTTGTGAACTCGGCTACTTGTTTGGGGGGAGGCAATCAGACCTACAGTTGACAGACTGTTCGTGAATCCGATACTGCCAGAGTTGAGCTTATAGGTGATGATGCTATTTGGGAACTCGATTCACTCCTAGGAAGGCGATCGGACCTACGGTCCACAGACTGTTTGTGAATCCGATACTGATTTGATATCTCCTTTCCCCCCCCCCACCACCACCACTACGGCTTTCAAACTGCAACATTTTCACAATCCCCTCTCAGTCTTCTCTTCTCCAGGCTAAAGAGGCGCAGATTACTTAGTCTTTCCTCATATGATAGAGGCCAAAGTCCCTTAATCATGTTCACTGTTCTACGCTGGACCCCCTCTAGAAGCTCCACATTCCTTTTGTACCAGGGTCTCCAGAACTGTACACAGTACTCCAAGTTTGGCCTCGCCAGAGCTGAGAAGAGGGACAGGATGAGCTCCCTCAACCTGCTGGCAACACTCCTGAATGCAGGCCAGGATCCCATTGGCCTTCTTGGCTAAGAGGGCGCATCATTGCTACCTCACGCTTACCTTGTTGTCCACCAGGACTCCCAAATCCCTCTCCACAAAACGGTTTTTTAGCAGCTCAACCACTAACGGATATTTCTGGAAAACATGTCTCAGGAAATAGTGGTGTTTATTCCAAGGAGTTTCTCAAAAGGGTGCTTCTCTCTCATTTCTGTCAGTTTCCTTCCTTGTCTCTTCAGCAAAAGGCAAAGGAAAGGGAAATCAGGGCTTCAGATTGGAGGAAAGGCATGAGTCCCTTTCCCTCTTACTCTGAAGTGATATTGCCAGGCCTGTGGGGACACAGAAAGAAATAAGAAACATTAGGACTGGCCTGTGTTCTTTTTCAGTGCACGAAGATCACTTCTCACCCCCTCTTCTGTCCCTTCACTTGAACCTTCCTCATAGCCCTCTAATGCCCCTCAGGTAATACTAGCAGGTCAGCACATGTGCACATTGTCTTTTGGACGTGACTGATGAGCTGAGCTAAACCAAAACTGTGCATGCCCTATCCCTGAAAGACCTAGCAGGTACCTTCCCACGAGAACCAAAGAGGACCTTCTCATGTCTTTCCTGGCAACGCAGTAGTAACATATGTATTGCAATTTGTATAACATATGTATTGCATATAGTATGACCTTCACCCTTTATAGCAAAGCCAGGACATTGTCAGCCAATGGGGCCAAATGAAGCCTCAGGAAGGCATCTTTCACACTCACTGCCCAGAGAAGTGAGTTTGCTTTCCCACAAATCCACAAGGCATATGGATTTTCTCAGTCAGTAGCACATACCTCTTCCACCCACTTCTCCACTCGATTGTTAACTGTCTCAACTGGGGGCATGGCTGCAGGATGGCCCTTCCTCCTGTCCTTTCTTGGCTTCTGGGAGGATGTGCCGGGGATGGCTGGAAATATGCTGAAATAGACATTATGGAGAGGTGCTGTGAGCACAGAGGGTCTTGGCTCTCCGTCCTGTCCTCACAGGATTCTGCAGCTGAAGGCAGTTCTCTTGGCTGTTGCCATGAATGATGTGGGCTCAACGGACTGTGTTCACGTGAACAGACATCACCCCGCACTGAAATGCCCAGAGCTGCAAGATGTGCCCACAGGAATGCTCTGTATGCCCAGGTACAGGCTCTCTCTTGATGCAGCAAGGAGAAGAGCATATTGAACAGTCTTGACAGTCTCAGCTGCTTCATGGGATCGAAAACTCTTACAGCTGCCTGCAACCTGTTGCACAAAGGAAGAATCTCATCCACACAAGCACACAGCTACAGGGTCACCCTCATCCAAGTGTCTCACCTGCCATAAGTTCCTTTTCTCTCACATTTCATCCCCTGTTCTCTTGGCATATTCATAAGAGTAATTGTGGGTGGTGGGTCACTTGCTCTGGAGAGGAGACGATTGGCAGGAACATTTCCTGTAGGCAGAAGACGAGAAAACCCTTCAGGACAGCATTGCAGAGGGCTCTTGAAAAGGAAGGCTATGCAGTTCTTCTCAGCCTGAGGTCAAATTGTGAGGTGTCAGGCTGATTCCTCTGAAGCCTTTATTCCTGGCTGGACTTTGGCCATTCTGGACACTGCCTTCTCCCTGTCTTTTCATTTGTACTTTACAACATCATTTCTTGGGCTAGTGCTTTTCTCACTCTCTCTCCTATTGTGAAAAAGGAGACCTGCTGGGATGTATGGGTGGCCTAACAGAGTCTCTGTGAGGGCGGTCCTTTAGGGCAAGGGAGCAGATCCTTGGATGTGCCTATTGATCTCACAGGCCTAGAGTTCCTCTGTTGACACAATCAAAAGAAATGAGTTGTTTTGTGGGTGTTTATGAGGCATTTTTAGGAGACCAGGACATGGAAATGGAGGAAAGTTGAACTTGGAGATATTAATACAGGTGGGAGTGTTGTACTGCACTGAGCTCTTGTTCCCTCAGGACTCACTTGAGATTTGCCCTACTGGGGGAGCAGCGTCACATCTAGCGCCTCATGCTACCTGAGCCATCACACTGTCACATGGGTTCTGATGGCCTACCCAGGAGCACAGAAGGAGAAGGCAGAAGCCTCCACCAAGAAGCAGCAGCTCCATTACCATTTTGGACAGTGCTGGCCTCTCCTCTCTCCTCCTCCTGCCTGGCCTTTACAGGTGCGCCTGGTGGATTTCTATCTCTACTCTCCAGCTTGTACCTGGAAAGCAGAAAAGGCATCACGCTAAACGCGAGGGGGCACTGCACTTCCTTTGCACCTGGTGTGAATAATGGGGACACAGGAGCATTTGGGAGGTGCTGGGAAGTCCCTCTTTTCTCAAAGCGCAATAGGCAGAAGAGGCCAGATGCTGGAGGAGTCTCTCAGCAAGGTGAGAGGCATCATGAAGACCTCCAACGCCTGGAGAGGCATGACCTTTCTCCTCTGACTCTTCCCTGTGCTTCCTGTGAAAATGCCAAACCAATTTCAACCCAAATGCCCTGCGTGCTTTTGGGATCATCACCCATCTCCTGCTCCTGCTTAGTCCTCTTTCCTACTCCTTTCCAGCATCCTTTCTAATTGCTGTCTCACCCTCCAGATCACTTGCCAGCATTCCCAAGGTCATCTCCGTGCATGTGTAAAAAAGAACCTGTATCTCCCAGACACGTAATGGAACAAAACACTTAGCACCACGGCAGCCAGGAGAAAGCTTTTTACTTGACTAGGTACAGGCTTTATTTTGGCCTACATAGGTCTCTGCCCCTCCGCCAAAAAAAAAAAAAAAAAAAAAAGAAAAGAAAAAAAATGAAAAAGATGACTCAAGTGAATATTTGAAAACACCATCGTAAAATATTTCATTCATGCAGATGTCACAGAAGAACAGAAGACATGAAAATGCCCTAAGATAGCAACTGCCAGGAACCTCTACTTTGATGCACATTTGAAAGGGTTGCTCATGAATGGCTCTCTCAGCAATCTTCACAAGGCTTGGAAACACAAGGTTACAAAACATGCCATGAGCAGCTGCTTGCTTGGCCAGCCAGGGGCTAAGAAGGAAACATACTCACTCGGGAAAGACAATGACATGACCACAGTGGGTCTGCGAAAGAGCAGTTTCGGAGCCTGAGAGCACCGAATTACTCATCTGCGGCATCTGCAAACGAGACAGACATCTGGGACATGGTACCAAGGAAATTATCTAAGTGCTCAGAGGGGAAAAAACCTCTTCTACTGCTTAGAGAAGAAACTGCTTTTGAAACTTTTGATTGTTCTATTTCCATCAGCAGCCCCTCACTTATGCACCATAACAAGTGGAGAGAAAAAAAGGAGAAGGGGGAGGAACATACTCAGGACTTTTGCAAGACTCAGCATTCAGAGAGTAAGTTAGCTTAAGTCTCTCCAAATGCAGAAATCAAGGGAGGCAAGCACATGAGAATAGAATTGCATTCCCTTGGGAATTCAAAAAGATGACAGGGAGCACTGGAGAATGGGAGAACTTACCGCAAGAAGTGCCGCTAGCATCTGCTCGGTCCCATTAAGTCTTTCCAGGAACTCTTTGTAAAATCTCATTTTCACATCTGCCCCTTCAATTATAAGCATGCCAATGTTCTTGAGTACAAACACAACATTCTTCCCACTCTTGATGCAGCGGCGGAAGAGGCGCAGGGTCTTCTCTATGCCAGCCTCCACCCTTTCACGGGGAAGAAGGGTGTCTGCGGCTATGTGAGCACATTTCAGGGGCTCACAAAGCTTATGACCTAGGAAGCAGACCAAGAGGAACAAAGTTACTAGCAGAGCACACTGAAACACAGCATCAACAGCTTTGAGATCTTCAAGCAAGCAGCTGCTCAAGAACTTCTTGCACTTTCTGGGAAAAATCATGCTCAAAGCACTCTGCAAGGAGATGTACAAAGTGAACAGCAATGCCTTCTTCCCTACAGAGCTGGAAAAAACAGACACAATCATCTCCTACGAATGTGAGGCTCGAATGTGAGGACAAGGAGAGGAGGAAGGGGGCTAGCTGCCTTAATGGGTGCCAGGTCACAGGACTTGGGCCAAGCTCAGTCCTTTCCACATTGAGAAAGATTTCACGAGGTTATGTCACATGGATGAAAGAAAGAAGAAAAAAGAAAACACACAGTAGTGTCCCATTCTCTTTTTGATGGCTCTCTAAAGCTGACTGTGACCTACTGCAAGGTGCAAGGAGAAGGAAAAAAGCAGCATGAAAGCTGCTATTTGCCTTTACAGAATCGCAGCTAAAATGAGGTCTGGAAGAGAGGGAGTAGAATGGTAATCACCATGCTCAGGTCCTGAAAGCTACAAATGGAAGCTTGGAACCCTTGGAGAATGTCTTTAGAAGAGCACTTGAGGTGTTTTCATTCCCCCTCTCCACCATGCTCTCAAAAAATGCAAGCAAACGTAGAGAACTCATCCCTCAAATACCTCCAATACAGAAGAAGGGCTTCTGGGGGAGATGCAGGATGGCAGACCCACCTTATTCAGCATCAGCTGATCTCGAATGTAGTTGGAGATTCCTTCCCAGATAGCAAGGGTCTCTGGAAAAGAAGTGGAAGACACATCAGGCTCTGTGTGGCCCCGCTCACAAACGTGCAGGACATGATTAACAAAGATGTGACACCTGCAGTTGTAATCAATTAGCAAACAGAGCCCAACCCTGAGAGGGTCTCAGCAGCTGAGAATGAGAGGGCATTAGTGGGGAGCCCTGGCAGCTCAGGTAGGTCTCCTCCACTGGGAAGCGCCTGTGGCAGGGACTCCTGAGTGGCGTGTCCCAGGACAGTGGGGATAGCATGAGGGTTGGGAGCCAGGAGTCCTGGCAGCCACACTGCCAAGTGAGGCAGAGGGGACCATGAGCCTGGGCTCTGGCAGCAGTCCCAGCCCCATTCACGCTCCTCCAGCCCCAGGCTTTCCACAGCCATGTTCACAGTTCATGATCTCTGTGAGACTTCCTGAGATAGAGCTCCCAGAGGCCTTACCCTGTGCTGGCAGCACTGGCAATTGCTGCCCATGAGACCTGCCAAGGCCAGTTTCCCAGAGCTCCATCCTAGTTTCTTTGCTCATTTGCTCTGGATAACGAGCAAACAGGAGGTGATGAGGAAACAGCTCCTCTCCTGCTCCTCCTGTACACGTCACCTCAGCCCTGTGCTACTCTGGCCGCCCCTCGCTGGTTCCCGCTCAGGGTCGTGGGCTCCTCGCAGCAGAGCAGAGCCGAGAGTAGTCCCAGCACGTGGGCTCTCCCAGGCTCGTCGCGACATGTGAGGAAAGGTCGGAGCGTGCGCTCTGACTGCTGTGCTTGTGACACGGGATGTCCCCTGTGAGCACAGCCCATGTCGCAGAGGGCTCTGGCCCTCCTCACCACGGGCCAAGCCAGGGCTGGCCCTGCAGTGGGCAGGAAATGCATGGGGCGCTCAGGGGCTGCCCTTGCGCTACACAGACTGTGAAACAGGGATGAATCCTCCTCTCACCGTGTGTCTTGGCTTAGTTGGGCACTGTGACTGCGCTCACATACCCACGGCTGCACACGCAAAACATGGCTGCCAGGGAGGGCGAGCATCACGCCACACTCACCCCACAGCCACATAGTGCAGGTGGCTGCTGCCACTGCGGGAGGGAGTGCTAACCCCTGAGCCCACCAAATCATCCAGCTGCTCCTTGGCAGCCACCACAACGCTCTTCTCGCTGCTCCAACTAAGAGCTCCTTCCCTTGACAGTTCCTCAGCCACAAAACCTGCAGGAACCTCTGTTCATCTACAGCCAACCTGCAGATGCCTTTTAGACCTCATCACTGCAGCATCCTGGTGTCTGGGGTGGATGGGAACTGAGTAGGGCAAGAGAGAGCAGGCAAGAGAGCTCAGCATCTCCTAGCAGGAATGGCTCTGAGCAAAGAGTGAGCAATTACTGTCCCAGCTGGTTTGGGCCTCTATACTCTGTGCAGGACATAAAAATACCTTTTCTAATGGTGTGGATCTGAATATGAAAAAAAAACAGTACATCAAAATTGCAAACAAAAAGATGTTTAGTGAACCCTTTTCAATATCTACCATTTTATAGCCCTCCTGGATTATGTTTAGTTGTTTTCTTGGTGGTGGTGTATCTTTTGAATTACTGGTCTTTGGAGGAGAATTTGTGTGTGGTCTGTTTTAAGGAAAGTGAATTGGAGTGGAATGCCATCAGAGGGTCATGGACATCTGGTGCCACTGCAGGTGCCCTTGTTCCCCCCTGCTGAGCCAATGTCTGCAGCCCTGAGGGGCTACCGTCTCCCACTGGTCCCTGCAGGATGGGCAAGAGCTGCAATAGCTCTTTCATGCCAGAAACTCTGCAAGTTAGTATAACGTGCAACCAGGGAGTCCTTCAGCCTCTGCTGCTGCCCATTTTC
Source organism: Tinamus guttatus (assembly GCF_059628265.1). Classification (NCBI taxonomy): domain Eukaryota; kingdom Metazoa; phylum Chordata; class Aves; order Tinamiformes; family Tinamidae; genus Tinamus; species Tinamus guttatus. Next base: position 386,845 of record NW_028289152.1, on the reverse strand, counting down.
CTCTCCAGTCATGGAGGGAGTGCACCTGAGAAGCTCCTATTGCAAATATGGAGCTCATTTGCTTGGAAATGAACATCTGTGGGTTTGCCTCAGTTCCTCATAGATCCTTACAATCCCTTGGCTTTGCCCCTCATCCTAGTGCAAAGCTGCCTTGTATTTCCCCTCAACCTGCAGACAACCTATCTGCACTCTCTGGTTCAGCCGCTGCCTCTTGGGCTCCCTTGTCCCACTCCTCTCATATACTGCCCTGCATGTTTGCTAAATCACTGCCAGGATGCCTCCTGGACTGCCTCCATTTGCCTGTGCTCCCACACATCCCCAAGATGTACCCAAAAGCAGGACTGCTCTCATTGACATTAGGCCTTGAAGTTTATGCCATAGTTTACACCCCTTGGCAGGACCTATCTCTGCACACCCAGGTGTGAAGGGGACTATCAGTGGTACCAGCCCCACCCGGGATGATAGTTCCATTCAGAGCAGCCCTGGTTCAGGAGACAGGACCTTCCCTGAGCAATTCACAGGTCCTTCCCTTCAGCCTGATTCAGAGCCACAGGGCTATCATAGTTTTTTTTCTCCACTACTTCCTGCTGACCATCAGCAAAAGCCAGGGTGCCAGGCAGAAGGTCCCTTTCCCAGGCATCCTACCAAGGGTTCACCATCCATGTCTGGGCTTGAATCACTAACCTTTCAGTTCACAGGCAAACTGAGTCTCCCACCGTGGCACAGAGTCCTGCCTGGGGCTCTCCTGCACAGCTCTGGCATCATGAGAGATGCCTGTGCTGCAGGAATGGGAACATCCCTGAGCTCAGCCATGCCCCAGCCCCAAGGAAGGGGATGCTGTCCTCGGTCCACTGCTGGCTGCTGGTGGGCAGTACGGTGCAGGGGGAAGGCCTGGTGCCCAGGGAGGGGCTGTGCTCAGCTCCCTGACCAGGATCAGATCTTCCTGCTCTCCATGGCCCCTCTACCGCACAGCCTGGGGGCAATTAGAACTGTGGGGACATCACCCAGAGGAGGGCACTTCCTCACCCCACTCACTCCTGCTGCTGGCTTCAGGGACAGCTGTGACGCATACACAAGTGCTGCATGCAGGGACAGACATGGCTCAGGGAAGGGCTTTGCTCCTCTCCATCCACACTCCCCCTGGGAGGGCAAGAGCATGGGAGCAGCACGTACAGTGAGAGTCTCCTCCTGCCCCAACAACTGCAGAGATGTCGAAGGGACAGTGCTCTGTGGTTTGGCCCTGGTCCCGATCCAGTCTCACAGGGCATCAGGAGACTACTCTTTTCTGCACTATTGGGAGGGAGTGATCAAGTAGTAAAGAAGTCTTTCAGACAGAATGACAACCGCAAATTTTTTTTATTGGAAATGCATAAACAAATCCTGCTTTTGATTCTTGTTCCAAAACAACATAGCCTTCTTGCAAGTCATGAGTGAAAATTAATCCATGAAAATTACTAAATGGCAACACCAGGACAAGGGGGATCAGACTTCCCATCCCAGGCTTCCTTCCCAGGGCAGGGGTGGACTTAGCAGCTTAGGGAACAGCTTCCTCACACATCTCAACCCCTTTATCTGCCTGAAGTGTAGGAGTCCCATCTCGGTGGATGGTGTTTGCCACTGGTGCACGCGGCTGACTCCTGCTTCTTCCCCAAGAGCCCCAGGCCGTCTTTTAGAAAACTCTTCTTTCACCAATCGGTCCCAAATCTACCTTTTGCAGGGGGCCTTTGGGTTTCTTCCACCCCAGGTGAAGGACTCTGGAGCCCTTTCCTTGGCTGAATTCCAGAAGGCTCCTGGTTAGCATGAGTAAAATGCGTAGTAACCCTGCACAGCATGAGTTACAGCAACCCAGTCCTTCAGCATTTGGGTAACAGAGACCAGAGCTCTTGGATCACTGATTGATGGGCATTGAGTTTATTACTCTTTCTACAGCCTCTTTGCAGAGGGTCAAGTACCACTGTGCAATAAGTTACAAGGAGATAAAATTATCTGAGGTTTCCTGGAAAAGAGCAAATTCCTTGTGGGATATTGAAGTAGCTATGTGTGACTGTGTAGAATTTGTTGAGGACATTTTATAGGTATTGTGGGACTGAACAAAGCTTATTCTGCGATGTTCCAGTGATGGATCAAAGGCAGGAGGGAGATCCAAGTGTTCCTGCTCAAAGACAGGAAGAAATTGCTCAAGAGTTTCATCAAGTCCTGTCTATGAAGGATGAAAAAAACACAGCCTCTCTGGACTGCCTCTTGAGAGCTTTCTTGTTTCAATTTATGTCCATTGCCATTCCTCCTCCCACCATACACCACTGTGAAGAGCTTTACTTTGTCTTCTCAAAACTGTCAGTATTGGTATTGAAAGGCTGCTCTGAGATTCACCAGAATCTTCCTTTCTCCACACTGAACGAGTCCCATTCCCTTCGCCTCTCTTCCAGGGCTCAAAATTCCTGCACACTTTGGTCAATAGGTTTAGTTCTTGCACATAATCCCTCTCTCAGCATTGCTTTTGCTCATCATTGCACGTTGCTTTTCTCATCTGGATTCCTGAATCAAGGCAGAGAATCCTGAGCAGCTTGTTGGTCAAGACTGAATCTAAGGTCCTCAGACCTATCTGCATCTACTATTACTCAAGCTCTTGCCCCATTCAGCAGCGAGCTCATGAGTTCATTGTTTATTCTTTCCCTGTTAGAGGAGTAGTAACCACACCTTCTCACACCCTTGAAATCCCCTGCAAGTGTCAATTCTAGAAGAGCTTTGGCTTCCCTTCCACCAACCCTACATCATCACACCATACAGTATTTCTGACTTCCTCCTCTGCAGCCTGCTCCTGCTTTTACCACTTGTATGAAGACTTCTAAAGCACCTCAAATGCACCTCAGTCATGACTTTCCTGTTTAGACAGGGTAGTGTCCTGAAATATCTACTGGTTTTACTGATTATGGGTGTGGAACATTTTTATGTTTGGGGGGTGCTGTACTTAAAGACCTAATGCCTTTCCTGAGTCCCTTTGCTCTGCAGAACTGTCTCCCTTAGGATTTCACCACCACTCCCCTGAAGAGGCTCAAGTCTGTTCCTCTGAAGGCCAAAATCTGCAGGATGTTACTGCCCTTCCTCAGTCCATTCAGGATGTGGCACTCCACTATTTCATGGTCATTGCAGCCAAAGTTTCCACTGCTAATCACATCCCTGATCAGTTCTTCCTTGCTTGCGAGTACTAGATGCAGCTCAGCATCACCCCTGTTTTCCTATCTGCCAGCTATGCTAAGAATTTGTCCTCAGGGCCTTCCACAAACCTTCTCTACTTCATTTCACTAAAAGTTGGAAAAAAATAAAGTCCCCCCATAAGAACCAAGGCCTGTGATGCAAAGACTTTCTCAGATTGCTTCAAGGAGATTGCATCAACCTCCTCACCCTGATCCAGTGGTCTGTAAATCTCATCACAAAGCCACCCTGATGCTCACCCACAAGCACTCAGCCCCTTCTATACCCCATGGAATATCTCCTTATGTCACAACTGCCCTTTCACGCAAAAGGCATCTCCCCATCATTAATGTCCTTGTTGGTCTTTTCTGATGAGCTTCTGCCCTCCCATTGTAGTCCTGAAGTCATGTGAGTGAGACCATCACTTCTCAGGTATTCCAACAAGGTGGCACAGCTCCTGCATCTCCATCGCCTCCTATCTGTGCCCCAGGCTGCATGCTTTTGTGTGAATTTAGGCTGCAGAGCATCAGTTGTGGCACAGGGTGCAGACTGATCATGGTGAAACCTGTTACAAAGAGCCGAGAACACCATGTGTGCAATGGCCCTTCTTCAGAGCAGAGACATGCTGGCATAGAGAGCAAGTGGCAGCATAAGGGTGAAATGAACTTTCCACTAAGAGCACACCATGTGGTAGCCAAGGCCAGAAGTCCACTTATGAACATCTATGCAACATTTCATCTAGTGTGTGCCATCTCTAAGCATGAGAAGGATGAGAAGGTGATCAGGAATAGTCACCATTGATTCATCAGGAGGAAGTCATGCTTAACTGATCTGATAGCCTTCTATGATGGAATGACTGACCATGCAGGGCAGAAAAGTGGATGTTGTCTACCTTGACTTTGGGAAGGCTTTTGACATTGTCTTTCTTGTAGAGAATCTCAGGAAGTGTGAGTTACATGAGTGGGCAATGAGGTGAATTGAGATCTGGCTAAGTGGCAGAGCTCAGAGAATTATGATCAGCAGTGCAGAGTCTAGCTGGGGGCCTGTAGCTGTGATGGGTCAGCCCGACCTGACTTTTTACAGGTAGCCCTATTCAGGTGTTAACCACTAGTGACATTATCTGCTCCTGGTGGTTGCCTCCCCGATCTCTTCCCCCATTCAGACAATAACCATCAACAACCGTCTTGCTGGCGGCATTCTGACAGGAAGACAAGGGCTAATTGAGTATACACCAGCCAAAATTGAGTTGAAATGAAAGAATGACTATAGGTCAATCATCTTACCCATAAACACAGGGAGAGACCAAGAGCCCATTTAGCTCTCCTAGCATGGCAGTGGGCTGCATGCCAGGATCTCCCCTGGATCAGGGGTACCTCTCAAGGATACTCCTCGGGGTTAAGAGATCCTTGCCACAACAGATCTGTGGTAAGTGGCTATCCCGCACTCTCCGAATTTGTAAACTTTATGGACATAACTGTGCACAAAATTCTTTAGACATAAACCGGTGACTAGGTGTGAGACTAGGATTGGATCCAACTGCACCCAAACTCCTCCCAGAAGCTTCTGAGGTTCCTCTCAGAAGCAGTTTGGAAAGCAAGTGGGTCCAGTCTGAACCCCGTCATTCAACGAGAGGGTCTCCTTGATAATTCGGTGTATATCTAGTATCCCACGCAGTAAATAATAAGTGATCTTGCCCTAGAATGTCATTAAACCATTGTTCATATCCATAAAACCTATTACTATTCCTTTTACAAGAGTGAAGTACATTCTGTCACTCACCCTGACGACCACTCATTCCATGACAGTAGCTAGCAGCCCTCCCTGGAGAGCAGTACTTGGTCTAACTTTGGTTCAATTTCATCAATGATCAGATGAAGGAACAGAATGCACTCTCAGCAAGTTTACAGATGATTCAAAACTGGCAAGAGTGGCTGAAATAACAGAGAGCTGTGCTGCTATTGAGAGAGACCTGCACAGGCTGGAGAGATGGGCAGAGATGAATCTCATGAAATTCAGCGAAGGGGGGGGGCAGGGTGCTGCACCTAGGGAAAAATAACCCTATGGGTGCCAAGTGTCTGCAAAAGGGTTCTGCATAGAGGGACTTGGGGGTCCTGGTGGACAACAAGCTAGCCGTGAGCCAGCAAGGAGCACTTGTTGCCAAGAAGGTCAATGCATTCTTGGGGTGCATTAGGAAGCATTTTACCAGCAAGTTGAGGGATCCTCCCCACTACTCAATTCTGGTGAGGCCACATCTGGAATACTGGTTCTGGTTTCCCCACAACTTGGGAATAGCTGGAGTAGGGCTGCGAAGATTCTGAAGGGACTGGAGCATCTCTCCTATGAGAAAAGATTGGGAGAACTAGGACTATTCAGCCTGGAGAAGAGAAGGCTGAGGAGGGGATCTTATCAGCATGCACAAATGTCTTAAGGGTCACTGTCAAGAAGATGGGGACAGATTATTTTCCGTGGTGCCCAGTGATAGGATGAGAACCAATGGGCCCAAAACAAAACATAGAAAATTCCATCAGGAGATGAGGAAAAACTTATTTCCTGTGACTGTAACAAAGCACTGGAACAGGTATCCAGTTGCGGAGTTGTGGAGTCTCCCTTCCTCGAGGATATCCAAAAGTTGCTTGGACTCTGTTGTGGGCAACATGTTCTAGGTGACCCTGTTTGAGCATAGAGGTTGGACTAGGTCATCTCCAGAGGTCCCTTCCAATCTCAACCATTCTGTGATTCTCTTTGTTATTCTATGTTTGTGTGTGGGCATTTGACCTTCCATCTTGAGGGATTATAATAAGCTGTGTCTCATTATGAGGGATTATAATTGTGACAACAGAATCCCATTTATACACACATCAGCTTTGGCAAGAGCAATGCTACTACCTGTGACCTGTGAGTTTGCGGAGTGCACAAGAGGGATCTGAATCCCACTCCATCCCTGGGGGCTTCAAAACCTGGCATGAGATGCCCACATTGACTCATCTGAAGGATGGGTAAATGAGCTCACTCCTTGTTCCCATCTAAACTTACTACATAGTTAAGAGGTGGGAATAGGGTGTCCTAGAGTGGAATAGCTCCACCTTTCCTAGATAACCATCCTCTGATGATACCATTTCTAATGCTGGCTTCAGTCTGTCTTTGTGTTTCGGAGAGAGACCATAAATAATTAGTTGAGTCTGCTTCAATGACTGTTTCCCAGGAGGAGGAGGAGGGAGCAAGAGGAGAAATCAAGTCACGCCTCCAGCTGTGCCACTCTTTCTAGCATGGCCAGGCTCCTGGGGTGGAGCTCGTGGCAACCTGGCAGCAGTGTGTCCAGAAGAAGCTCCTCCGCAAAGAGCAGCAGAGCTGCGGGCATTTCCTACAGGTGCCAACTTGAGACAAGCAAGATGAGTGAGACAAGTGAGACAGAAAGAAGTTAAAGATGTTCAGAGGTGGGAGGATGTCTGAGAACTCCGTGATGGAGAAATCTTCATAGCCTCTAACACAGTAAGTCTCTCCCTTGCCAGGCAATGACCATGAGGTACCCTGAGGAGTCCTCTACAGCTACCACATCCCATGGCCGACAGCATCTGCCAGGATGGCTCTCCTCATTTCCCTGATGCAGAGCAGGAGGTGTTTGGAGCAGGGATTCCTTGCCACACTGTCAGAGTGTCCCTGCCACGCCAGGGTGCTGTGTGCCTGGGGAAGTGACTCTGCTGTCTGCAACGGCCAACACTCAGCTTGCCTGGGGACTGCAGGGAGAAGCTCTGGGTGGAAGGAGGCAGGCCAGGTCCAGTCTCCATTCGAGAAAGATCTCATTCTCATGACATCCTCGGCGTCCTCTCCCTCTCCTTCTCCTTTCCGTTTTCAGCAGAAATATCATGGTATTGCTCTGTGTTAACCTCTTGCCTATGCTGTTCCTGTTCTTGCCCTGGGACTATCAGGCCAGGGTGGGCTTCGAATGCAGTTCAGGCACCCACCCTGCAGATCCTGAGATCCTCTGAGGAAGGGTGTAGAGTTTGCTGATGTGCACTTTCGTACTAGATTCCTCTGTGCTCAGTGGTGTCATTTGTCTCTGGGGTAACATGAGTGCAAAGGTCCTGAACCTCAGAGAGGCAAGTACAGGGCAGCCGTTAACAAGGTTGATGGCCAAAGAGCTCTCCTCACTCTGCATTAACACCGTGGTGACTCCTTTTGCTCCTAGGAATCACAGTAGCTCACTCAGAGCGCTGGAGCAATCCAGATGATTTCTATGTCCTCACAGCAAACACAGCACAAAATGGGCTCAAGCCATGGAGCTCTGTGACGGTTTTGCTGAGATGGGGAGAGATAAACAGTTTACTGCAGGGAAAGGAGTTAGGAGAAAGTTCTGCTCATGGCAGTCTTCACTAACTTGTCTACATCTCTACTTCCTTGAACAGTCCCCCTCAGTGCTGCAAGACAGAAAATGTCCAACATCAGCTACTTGAATGAGTTCCTCTTGCTGACATTCGTGGATACACGGGAGCTGCAGCTCTTGCACTTTGCAGTGTTTCTGTGCATCTACCTGCTTGCCCTGCTGGGCAATGGTCTCATCATCACAGCCATAGTCTACGACCACCACCTCCACACTCCCATGTACTTCTTCCTTCTCAACCTCTCTGTCCTGGATATTGGCTCCATCTCTGTCACTGTTCCCAAATCCATGGCCAATTCTCTGTGGGACACTAGGGCCATTTCCTACTTGGGCTGTGTTGCCCAGGTCTTTTTCCTCTTTTTCCTGCTTTCAGCAGAATATTCCCTTCTCACTGTCATGGCCTATGACCGCTTTGCTGCCATCTGCAGACCCCTGCACTATGAGACCCTCATGAGCAGCAGAGCTTGTGTCAAAATGGCAGCAGCTGCCTGGGGCAGTGGTTTTCTCAATGCTCTCCTGCACACTGCCAACACATATTCATTACCACTCTGCAAAGGCAATGTTGTGGAGCAGTTCTTCTGTCAAGTTTCCCAGCTCCTCAAGCTCTCCTGCTCAGATTCCTACCTCAGGGAAGTCGCTATTATGATATTTACTCTTTGTTTAGGATTTGGATGCTTTGTTTTTGCTGTGTTGTCCTACGTGCAGATCTTCACTGCTGTGCTGAGGATCCCCGCGGAGCAGGGTCGACACAAAGCCTTTTCCATGTGCCTCCCTCATCTGGCCGTGATCTCCCTTTCTCTCAGCACCATCACAATTGCCTACCTCAAGCCCCGCTCTATCTCCTCCCCATCCCTGGATCGGGGGGTGGCTGTTCTCTACGCGGTGGTGCCTCCAGCAGTGAACCCCCTCATCTACAGCTTGAGGAACAAGGAACTCAAGGATGCGCTGAGAAAATTGCTTCAGCAGGTACAATGTGAACACCCTTAAGTGTCCCATGTGCATCTCCTCCTCATTCCCAGGGTAGCTGGCATCAAGGCTGTTGTTCATTTCTTACTGACTTTTCCCTGTTACATTCTTATTAAAGGAAAAATTGTGTTTGTTCATGCCACTTGTCTTCAGGAATCCTTTGAATCTGACCCAGAGACCTTGTTGAAGCAGAAAGACAGACTTCTCCCTTCATCAGCAGAGATGTGGGGACCTCATAGCCTGCTAGTCTCAGCTCACTCAGATGCACTCAGTGCAATGCAGAGGGTTTATCTTTGCGGTGTCTCTTTCAGCAATGACACCAAGGGCTCTGGCAAGTCAAGATGGGCTGAGAGCACAGGTCCCATGCCCCTTAGGAGAGCACAGCTCTCCTGGCCAGAGTCAGGGTGTGATCTCACGCTCCTTCCTGCAAGGGTGCCAGCCTTGTGTCTCTGTGGGCTGGTCTTTGTCCTCTCCAGCGCTCCAGTGCTCACAGTGGAGTGGGAGTGGAGAGGAGGAGAGCCTGGATGCAGCCTGTGGGGACAGACCCTCTGCTCTTCAGGACTAGGCCCTCATTGCTGCAGCAGTCATTTCCTGGCTGCAGTCTTTGCATGGGGGCCGCAGTTTTCCCGGAGACACTTCCACTTCCAGCAGCAGGACTTTCTCTTTTCAGGGCTGTTCTCCTCATTCCCACACTCTCCACTTGTGCTCTGGTGTGTGTATACAGCCCAAGAGCAAATCACAACTTGGTGGTGTTACGGTTATGTTTCCATTGGATTCCTGTGAGTAGTGACAGGGGCAGGACACCTTTAAAATACAAGGGGATCTCCTCAGACACATACCTGACATCTTCTTGAGAAGATGTAGTTGAAAATACACCCAGATCATTAAAAGGGTCTGCTGCTCTGCCTGTGAACTTATTGGACTGCAGAGGACAAGCTCATAGTCCCTGTGTGATCTGCTCATGACCACAGGCTGGATGCAGGCCATGAGCTTGGGGCAGGCTGCTCTGTCCTTGGGGCAGCAGGAGCTGCTGGACTGACTGCAGGGCCAGGGCTCTCATGCTGTCTTTGAGAGCGTGGTGGGCATGGAGAGACATGCAGGAGAATGGAGATGGCCATTTTCCACAGCACTGCTGGGGTGAGGAGCCAGTTCTGGGAAGGGATGATGTGAGGGGCTGCTCTGGGAGGATGGACCTGGTTGGCACAGCTTCCCCAGTGTGTCCCTGCAACACAGGACACAACCTGGGCTCTGTTCTTCTGCACCCTGCATGTCCTGGTCCCTTTTCCAGAACATCTGCATTTGTCAGGTGAGCAGTCTAGTGTGTGCTTGCACACTCCAGTTCACACAGACAGGAACTGAATGGCAGCATTTTTCTTCTTTCATGACTGTGTGCACTTGTGCCAGGTTGAGATACTTGGTGTGAACTGCTCAGGGGGAGGTAACAGGTGGAAAAGACTGACAGAGATAATGAGGCTTCAAAACAGGTGGGTTTTGAGTTGGGGGTATTGGCTGCACCTGATGAACATCTCAGTAAGGCCATGATTTACAAACACCTTCAAAGGTCATCCACTCCTCCAGCTTAAACACAATGCTGGGTGAGGGGTGAAGCCTCTCTCAATTTCTATGGGAGATTTATCTTTCACAAGTTTGTGATGTTTCCAACAGGAGACCCATTGTGGCACCACACTGCAGACCCAGGGAATGTGTCTCAGGACTGAAAGCAGAATTTCACCCTCCAAGTGTGCTGCAAAAGTGAAAATGCTCTCCATACTCACAGACCTATATGTATCTCCTACACAGACAACTCTCTTTTCCAACCATCTCTTTGACTTGCAGATACTTTCACAGGGGCAGACATGTTCAGACAACAGAGATTTAGTTTCTTCAGATTTCTTTCCATACCAGAGGCTGATTCACACAGACTCCTTCAATCTCAAGTCAAGTTTTCTTAGTTGATTGCTTGGTGGTTTGGTTGTGTTTTTTCCCAAACACATATTGCAGGTGGGAAGCACCAGAAAGGAAAAGCCTGATTTGAAAGGTGGGGGAAGGCAAGCAACTGAGTCTGCGCTTGACCATCTTCTGCAGGGTCACCAGCAATGATGACATCAGAGACTGTGACATCATATCTGGGTAACAAGCCACAACCATTTTAGAGGCCATTAGGCACTAATCTGCTTTCCTGTGCTCTAGCAGGGGTGATTAGCTGAGGGACTGGTTCAAAGCAGGTTCCTAATAGAACAGGGAAAACTCAAAGCTGGAGTTGGTCATTTCTACTGAATTTCATGACATCTGACCACCTTCAGTCCTGCTCCCTCGTTGCCTACATCTGGGGTGGCTCCTTGGGCCTGTCACTTGAGGAACAAGAAGGAGTGCACTTTGTGTCCATTCTGCTAGCGGAGTAATGGGTACTCAGAATGTCTCCTTTTCCTCAGAGCTCTCCTCTGGACACATTCCGCAGTGTGCTCATTGCCATAGTGTTACCGAAGGGAAGAGGCTGACCTGAACCACCTCTACTGTCCACCTCCTGGAGGGCTTGTGCCCTGCTGTGTTGCACCTCCTGCAGATATAGAGGGGGGCCAAGTCCCTGTGAGGACAAGGTCTTGCAAATGTGTGTCTTCTTCATGTTGCCTGAAGAAGGCAGGCCTTTGCAAGAAGACATCACATGTGTGAGGATGACACCCAGCACATGTTTCTTTGCTTGTTCATCCTTACCAAGAAGCTCTGGCCCTCAGGATGCAAGTCACTCTGTGCAGTTATCAGTGGATTGACAGCCCTGGGGAGGGAATGTTTGCAGGGACACTGAACTTTACAGGAGACACACAATAACTTTGTAAAGATGCAGTCTTGATTATAACAGAAATTTTTAGAAAATGTCAATAAAAATAGAAAAAGAAAGAAATTGAGAACATGATCAATACAAAGAATACATTTTGATACACTTTTCAGCTTTTAAAAAACTCTGTGTTCCTTTCCCACTCTTAGTTTTGTTTTATTTTACTATACTGGCTTTGAGGATGAGAAAACTATTGTGATTTGTGTGATTTTATCTTCTTGTTCTGAAAAGGAAAGTTATTATCAGAGCTGGTATAAGATGCAGTCACAAGATCATGGATGTCTGGTGTCGTTGTAGGGACTCAGGACTCCTTTGCCCAACCTCCACCGGCACCTAGAAGACTCTGCTCTCCCACATGCCCTCTGCAAGACTTGGCAGCCCCAAGTAGGTGCCTTAGATGCAACAGAACCTCTTCAAGTGTCACAGGATGCTTGTGGTTAGACACTTGAGCTCTGCCTGAAAAGCTGAGGAGTGGTTTTCAATATTGGAAAAATGTTGAGCGAACACCCTTTTGTCAGCTAAAAGGGTTTAGTAGTCCTAATGTAATTGGTGTCCCATGCTGAAATAGTGGAAGTTTTCAGCTAGCCAATGAATTTCAGGAGAGAAGCATATTGATTCACCCTTCAACTTGTGTTACCACTGCTATATCTTTTAAACTGTGGATGTAATCTCTACATTCCTCAGTTGAGGAATGTATTTTATTTCTTTATCAACTATGCAATTTCTTTTTATATTTGTAGTTAAGAAGAAAACTTCCTGTGTCTGCAACTAGTTGTCTAAGGAAAGCAGGTGGGAATTGGTGTAGAGGAGCTGTAACATTCAGGTACAGACTTGAACGGAAAAAGTTATATTTTAACAGGAGAGATGCAAGTCCCCAGTGGCTGATTAGGGAAATGGAATGTTGGGACGTGAAGAGAAAGTTTGTCCACTAATCCTCATACTGAACATACTGCATTTCCTACATGTCCAGATTTCATTACAAGACCCTATGGGTCAATGTGATTTGGAGATATCATTTATTCTGTAAGAAAAATAAAGAGAGCTTAGAAAGCAGGTATCATTTTTTCAGGTGCTCACTGGTATCTTCCTCTGGTCTATACACTGCTGAAAACTCTCCAAGTAGTCATGAAGAATTGAAGAACTGGAGAAAAATAGGAGAGTCATGGGTCCTTAGCGCTTTGTTGCACTTTAATGAGCCCTTGGGTGTATTTGGTGCTGAGTCCATGAACCTCACATCCTGAGAGGAGATTGAACAAAGCCCTCAAGAAGCTGAAGTCTGAAGACAACCCAAAAGCTTCTTGGAGCATTAATGGGTCCCACGGAGGGTTGTTACCAGAGAAGGCTCCCCAGGCACTGATAAAGCAGGATGTTAGAGGTGCTGATTGTAGATAGACAAAGGCAATGTATAGGTGGCTCTGATGGCAAGTCAACCTCCACATGCTTTATCCAGTAGACTGAGCAGGCACTGACACCCAGCCCATGGGCAGGGTGATCCCTTCCTCCATATGTTGCTCAGGGCTCTTTCTGGAGGCAGTATGAGGGTAGGGACATGCAAGGACAAGTGCAGGACAGCAATATGGCACCTCCTGGGTTCCCTGAATGTGAGGAGGCTTATGAGGCCACAGGGATTTAAGGAAGCAGCATCTTCTTCAAGGCCTCAGTGACAGAGATAGACAAAGAAAGTTCTGTTGGGTCCTTGCAGCTTTGGCAGTGCCCATAGCGATCTCCACCACAAGCTGTCCTGTGGTGTCTCATGCCTGTGCCTGTTTCCCAGAACACAGCAGACAAGCCAACTGCTCTGTCACCTTACTCGCACCCATTGCCCCCTCTACCTCTACTCATGTCTCTCTGTCCTCACTTGCTTCTCCTTGAAACACAAAGCCACAGAGATCCCTCAGAGAGACCTGAAGTACCACAGGCACAACATGGCAAGTGCTGTCTCCTCTGTGTCACTAATACAGATTATAAAAGGGTCAGGTTCCTGAAGTCATCACTCTTGCTCCATTTCTCTCTGCGCTCCCCAAGAGGGTTATCTGTTCGCCACTGCCCTCTCAGCCTTACCATCCAAGTAGCTTTCTATGCATGAGGTTGTGTAACCCTCTAAATGGTAAATCCCTAAGTTGCATGCAAAACTATGGTAGGAGACGATGTCAAACCCCTTGCTAAAGTCTGGATAAAAAATGTTTGCTCTTCTTCATGTACAATGCAGCTATTTAATCAGAGAAGGCAGTAAAGCTGGTGAGGCACAACGTGCCCTGGGAAAACCATGTGGACTCTTCCTCTACATGTGCCCAGAAATGTGATGTGAAAGGATTCACTTCATGGTCCATTCCTCACCAAATTGAGGCTGAAATGATTGCAGCTCCCCACTAAGTCCTGTGGACCTTTTATGAAGACGGATGTAACATTTGCCTCTCGGCAATCTTTGGGGCCTCTCCCAGTCTCCACAAGCTTTCAAAGATGATAGAGAGAGGCCTTGCTATGACAGAGTCAGCTCTAAAAGTATCCTCCTATGCAGTCCATGAAGCACCGCTGATGGTAATTGTACAGTTTGAGTTTTTACGAGCAGTCCCTCAGTAACCTCACAACCCTGCTGGTTGTTTTTCTCCTCAGTCATGACTTGAGGCACAAGACTGGGAAACCTTTCAGGTGAAAATGGAAACCAGCATTGTGATGAGTTCCTCAGACCTACCTGCATTCCCTGTCCATTCAGCAGTCAGCCCACCTTCTCCTTTTATTTTTACTCAAGTAGTAGCAGTTCATCCTCATGCCTTTAACATCCCCTGCCAGTGTCAATCCTAGGGCAGCACTGTCTTCCCTAACACCATGTCAATGCCACAGTTCTAAATTTCTGATGTGTAGCCTCTCCTCCATTCCCCTACCATGTGCTACCTTTTCGCCCTGATGCTCAGCTGTGAGTTCCCTATTTAGCCAGGCAGGTCCTCTGAGATGCTTACCAGCTTTACTGCCCATCAGGATGGAGCATTCGTGTGCTTGGTGGGTGTTGCCCTTAAAGACTTGGGGGCTTCCTGGAGTTCCTGGGTCCTTCAGAGATGGCTGCCTTGGGATCCCCAAGGCTCAGGTCTGCTCCTCTGAAGGCCAGAGTCTGCCTCTGTCCTTCCTCAGCCCTCTTTTTCAAGGACACTGTAGGGAAGGCTGGCACTGGCTATCTCATCCCTCCTCAGTTCCTCTTTGCTTGCAGTTTCCATATCCAGGAAAGCCCTTGTGGCTCTGCTAGGAAATATTCCCTGACACCTTCCAAAACCCTGCTGCAATCCTTGCACTGCACTGACTGTCCTTCAGGGCATGTCAGAGAGATTACACTCTCCCCATAAGAACCATGGCCTCTGAGTCACAGATTTGCTCAGGTTGCTTAAAGGGGTCTGTGTCAACCTCACCCTAAACAGGTAGTCCAGAACTTCCATCGCAATGTCAACTTATCCTCTGATACTCATGCACAAACCCTCACCCAAACTCTTGTGTCCCCCAGCATGGAACACCACACCTCTGAGCTTCCCCTTCACACACAAAGGGCATCCCCCCATCCTCCTTGCCTTCCCTCAAAGCCTCTCCTGAACAGCTTGTACTGTGCTATCATAGCCCTACAGTAGTTTGAGTGATCTCATCACATGCCAGTTCTTCTAAGAAGGTTTCAGGCCTGTGAGACCTTGTGAATCTCCATCTGCTCCTGTTTGTGCCCCAAGCTGTGTTCACTTATGAACAAATGGACTGTAGAGCCTCTGCTGTGGCACACAGTGTGCACTGACCATGGGGAAACCTGTTCCCAAAGGCTAAGACCGCCATGTGTGCAATGCCTCCACTTCAGAGCAGTGACATCCTGGCATAGACAGCCAGTGGCCAGCCAGTACCTGAGGCCAGTGAGAAAGAGAACTGGGCTGTTCAGAAATGGCAGGAGAGGGGTTTCTGCCTGAGCTGACTTCATAGCACCTTGGGCCCTGTGACGGAGGTGAACCAGTCTCCAGGTAGGACAAAGTGCCATTGAAGAAGACTGTAATCCAATCACACTACAGGACAGCCTGTAACCCAGCCACTCTGTGGAGATCATCTACACAGGCCCTGGTCACATCATCTGGGTGAGAAGAGGTGCAGCAAGTGCAGAACTAGAAGAGTTTGAGAATGTAGAAACTACAGTGCAGGCTTTGCTGTGATGTGCCTCTCACGTATGAAGCATGCTTGGCTGTAGGTGGGATGGACCTTTCCTAAAAACAATGGCAGAATTTAGTTGTCTGGGCACAGGTTGGTAAACTGGGATGCCCAGGGGCACTGGCCCAGCAACCACCCAAGAAGGGAATGGCTTTCCCATACATCTCATGCTGTACCTGCTAGACACATGTGGTTGTGCTGGACAATGCAGCCATTTGACAAGGCCCTGAGGACCTATTTTTATGTCACTGAATTAAGTGTCTGCACTGAATTACATGAGCTATTTGCACAGTAGGGGTCTCAGTTCTGTAGTGTGTGGAGCTGTAGTAGTAGCAATAGGCCTCTAGAACAATTGCAGATAGCCAAGGAGATTCCACATCTGGCCCCCATGTGATGCTCTAGAAACATCAAGGTCTCACACTTATTCTATCAAAGCAAAGAAACACTGGCACAAATCTGGGACCACCTTGTTTCTTCAAAGGTCACCTGGTGTGTGGGCAACTGGCTCCCAACCTCCATTTCCCCTCAGTTATAATAGGAGCTTGGACAAGGAGCTTGCATGCACACATCTCTGTTGTGTACCCTTCAGCTTGGGTACAGCTCCCACACCTCCTGCGTGTTTGTGGGAGCCAGCTGAATCCCACTCCATCCCAAAAGTTTATAAACTGGTATGGTATGTCCAGACTGACTATCTCAAGAAACACCTGAACCCTGGGAAAATGAGCTCCCTTCTTGTTCCTGTTTAGGGATCCACTGTAGCTAAGAGATAGGAAGAGGCATCTCCAGAGTGGGTTACTTCCACCTCTGGTAGTAAAATATCCCCCGATTTGACAAACTGCAATGGTGGAATCAGTCTCTCTGCACTGTTCAGAGAGAAACCATAGGGTGACCTCGGTGACTGCTTCCCAGCAGGAAGAGAAATTTATGCCTTCAAAAGGGTCTCTGCCAGGCTCCTGGGATGGAGGGAGCTCATGGAAACCTGGCAGCACTGCCAAGAGGCAGCTCTGTATGAATGTGTGCTCCTCCTCCCCCATCTCCTCCTCATGTGCTCTAACTCCAACCTGACCACTCCATAAACAGTACATAGGCAGGGGCTCATTGAGCATGCCCCAACTAAAATCCATCTAGTATGCAAATATGACTATGAGTTCATCATCTTTTCTCCTCCCCTCCATAAATAGCACGCACAACCCAGAGCACCATGAGCTCTCCTTCACAGCAGCAGGCTGTACTGCAGAACCTCCTCTGGAGCAGGGACACCGCTCAAGGATACTCCTCGATTTTAAGATTCCTTACCCACGACAGATCCTCAGTAAGTGACTGTTGAGGCTTTGCAAACCTTTGAAAATTTCCTTAGTTGTATCTCTGATCGATTGGGCACATAATCCTTTAGATGTCAACTGCTGGCCACATCTGAGACTAGGATTGGATTCAGCGACCGCGAGGTTCCCCTGACAAGGAGTTTGGAAAGCAAGGGGGTCCATTCTGAAACTGATGATTCAACAGGAGGATCTCCTTGACACTTTCATCTGACCCTGTTCTCCATGCAGTACATAAGTGAGTAAACCTTGCCATTGTTCATTTTTAATCATTGCCTTATTTATCATGGAACTATGTTAAATTAGTGTATCTTACCTCAGTAAAACATATTAGTGCTTCTCTCTTATGGGACAACTGCATCATTCCTCACCATCCTCAACACTCTGCCCAGGAGAAGCTCCTCAGCAAAGAGTAACAGGGTTCCAGGCACTGCCTGCTCTTGCTGCCATAAGGTGAGAGAAGGCAGAGCGACGTGAAAGGCAGTCTGGAGGACTCCTTTGGGGGAGAAATCTTCACAGCCTTTTGCATGGGAAATGTCTAGTTGTAGATGAATGCTACAGAGAACACTGGAGGAGTCTTCTAAGCTTCCATTCCATGACTGTTTTTTAAGGATAATCCTCCCAACTTCTGCAGTAGGGAGGAGGAGGATATGTTACCTTTTGGAATTCACTGCCACATGGTCAGAAGGAAAGGGTGTCCTGCTACCTTCTCCCTGGCACAGTGCAGGAGGTGGAATCTAGCGGATTCATACAGGTCTGTTTAAAGCTGTGATTCAGAACAGTTCTGAGTGCCCAGTGGATGGGATGTGGTCTGTGAGCACTGAGAAGGGAGAGATGTGGGAAGAGAGACACTGCTTCCTGCAAGGACACCTCCAGGCAACAGAGTCCAAATGTGGGTAGAAACTACAAATTTCAGCACCTCTTCTCCTCTCTCAACCTAAGTTGAGTCTAAGTCATGAGCTATATCTTTGGTGGTCTCATATCCAGAGGAGGAGAAACACAAGAGTGCCTTCATGTCTCTCTGTGTCCCTGCCTCCCTTGGCAGTAATATCATGCCATTGCTCCATGTCTCCCCACCTGTCTGTGCTGCTCTTGTCCTTTCCCTTGGACTCCTTGGTGAGGAGGATTCAGATGCAGTTCAGACAAGGCACTTGTGGGACCTGCCATGCAGACCTGCCTTGACAATGAGGTGCCCAAGTCCCCCTCTCACCTGTGGGGTTCTAGGCAGTGAACTGTGGGGTGAGAGGAACTGCCTGGGAATGAGCCACCTGTCTCTTCAGGACCCCCCATCTGCAGGAGAATTGACCATTTGACTCTGAAGGGTCTTTGACATTTGACACTGCACAGAAATCAAAGATGGGGAGGGGTAATATCTGCATTTGTGAGGAGGGCAGAGGTGTAAGAATTGGAAAGCCCTGCTCAGAGAAGTCTGTCCTAACTTGTCAATGTCTTTCTCTCCTTGGACAGTCCCCATGCCCAAAGGGAGCAAATGTCCAACAGAAGTTCCTTCAATGAGTTCCTCCTGCTGGCATTCTCAGAAACGCGGGAGCTGCAGCTCTTGCACTTCTCGCTGTTCCTAGCCATCTACGTTGCTGCCCTCCTAGGGAATGGCCTCATCATCACAGCAATAGCCTGTGACCGCCACCTCCACACCCCCATGTACTTCTTCCTTCTCAACCTCTCCCTCCTTGATCTTGGCACTATCTCCACCTCCATCCCCAAATCCATGTCCAATTCCCTGTGGGACACCAGGGCCATTTCCTACTCAGGATGTACTGCTCAAGTCTTTCTGCTTGTCTTTTTAATTTTGGCTGAGTACTTTATTCTCACTGTCATGGCCTATGACCGCTTTGTTGCCATCTGCAGACCCCTGCACTATGGCACCCTCCTGGACAGAAGAGCTTGTATGAAAATGGCAGCAGCTGCCTGGGGCAGTGGTTTTCTCTGTGCTGTCCTGCACACTGCTAATACATTTTCAATACCACTCTGTCAAAGCAAATCTCTGCACCAGTTCTTCTGTCAAATTCCCCAGATCCTTAAGCTCTCCTGCACAGTCTCCTACCTCAGGAAATCTGGAGC
Source organism: Tinamus guttatus (assembly GCF_059628265.1). NCBI lineage: Eukaryota > Metazoa > Chordata > Aves > Tinamiformes > Tinamidae > Tinamus > Tinamus guttatus. The sequence goes on along the minus strand of NW_028289152.1, from coordinate 367,914 downwards.
TATTGTGGTTAGTGCCTGCTTAGCCTTTGGGTGCTTCATTTTCATTGTGGTGTCCTATGTGCAGATCTTCAGAGCTGTGCTGAAGATCCCCTCTGAGCAGGGACGACACAAAACCTTTTCCACATGCCTTCCTCACCTGGCTGTGGTCACCCTGTTTGTCAGCACGCTTGTGTTTGCCCAGCTGAAGCCCCTCTCCATTTCCCAACCAAATCTGGATCTGGTGCTGGCTGTTTTGTACTCAGTGGTGCCTCCAACAATGAACCCCCTCATCTATGGCTTGAGGAACAAGGAGCTCAAAGATGCCAGAAGGAGACTGACCCAATGCATAATTTGTCAGCACCAATAACTATGCCATTTCCTTCTACTTCCCATTTCCAAGGTATTTGATACCTAATCTACGTGTTGTTCAGTTCATTCTTAAGTTACTTTGATGCATTCTTGTGAAAAGGAAAGATTTTGGTTCTTGTCGCTTTCTGACCGACCAATAAAACCCTACCATGTAAGAAGATGCAGAGGAGATGGGCAAAGGGTGAGGTGCCCAGGAAGCTCAGGAATCATGTAGTATATAACTCACTAATCAGAGCTGTTGTATGGAGAACTGACTTCGTCCCAACACACAGGGCACCAGAGCATGACCTTCATGTTAGAGAAGCAGCTGTAACTCTTGAGTGGATTAACTGGTGTAAACGTTTCTTCCTGAGCTGATAAAATGAATGTGAATATCTCCCTGAGATTAACCAGAACAGCATGAGGGAAATGTATTTGTGGCTCAGCTCAACATACAGAATAAAACCTGAACAACTAATGAAGGAATCTTGAACAGAGCAATGAGCGTGTGCTGACTTCATCCTGTGTATTCCTTTCTGGCCACTAGGGATGCCCAGCATTCTGCACGTGAACATACTGTAGATATTGATAACAGCGATCACATTGGTATTGTGACTGAACTGGGTAAGTGCATTTGTGATTTCTGTATATCATAGAATCACGCTGCTAAATCAAACTCCCTTGTAACATCAACTAGGTTCAAATTAAACTTGTTCTATTAAACCTTGCACACTCTGTATGTATGGAATATAGGGAAGAATCTGTTCAAAGACTCTCACAGGCAATTGCCCAGCAACCACTCCAAAAGGGCATGATTCTCCTGTGGGTTCCCAGCTCTATCTGCTAAAGACATGCTGGAATGCCAAGCATGTGACATGATGATGCTGGGCTATTTTTCTGTCACTGAATCGAGTGTCTGCACAGAATTGTATTAGCTGGTTTAATTCAGAGATCTACATGATTATTTTAGTCTGCTCAGTGAGCATCATCTGGGAGGACAGAGTACAAAGGAGAAATCAAGTCATCCGTTGAGCTGGGCCACTGTTCCCAGGTGGGACAAGGCTTTTGGGATAGGCTGAGCTCATGGCAAACTGGCATTAAAACCAAGAAACAGCGCTGTCCAGGAGCAGCTCCTCTGTGAAGAGCAGCAGAGCTCCAGGCACTGCCTGCTCTTGGTGACATGAGATGAGAAGACATAAGGGGAGAGAGAAATAAGAGGGTGGATTGGGAGGACAGAGGAGGGCTCATTGTTGGAGATATCTGCATGGCTCTTGATACAGCAAGTCTCTGACAGCAGAGCAGTGCTATTGGGCTGCCTGGAGGAGTCTTCTCATATCTTCTCAGGGTTGTAATTCAGAGCAGTGTCCTGTGCACAAGCAGGGCAGAGACTCTGCCACTTGCAAGGGTCAGTGCTCAGCCAGCCTGGGCATGTTCTCATGGAAAGGCAGGGAGAAGCTCTGCGTGAGAGGATAAGGTTTTCTCTGAACTGCTCCTCAGGACCTGCATGCACAGAAATGTCCCTGCCCAGTGCCCAGAGCCAGGGGATTTCAGGAGAGTACAACTGAGCACACGGAAGATGGAAGGAGATCATAACATCAAAGCATCTCTGTGAGTGTGAATGAGGGAAAAGATGTTGGGACAGAGGAACAGTTCCTGGCAGGGACAGCTCCAGGGAAAACAGAAGGACAGAGAATGAGAGGAACTAAGAGAATTGTCAGGGCAGGATGGATTTGGGTAAGTCATGGCCAGTCCTGCTCATGCAGACACCTTCCTCTGATCAAGTCCCCCATGTCTCCTCTCCCATCCAGCAGAACCCTTGTCCTGAAGCCATGGAGTCGAGGGCATGAATGGCCTTCTCTGCACTCACAGCCCTGCACAAGAGAGGCATGTGTCTCCTGCCACGGGCCCATTTCATAATGCCCAATAAAGAGGCTGAGAGCGAATGCCTTGCCGTGTTGCTGTGTGCAAGGCAGCATGCCTAGCTGGGGAAGACGAAGGATTTCCTGAGGACCTGTCTGCCTCTAGTGCTCCTTGTTCTCCCTCTTCTCCAAGCTGATCCTGCTCTGTGCTTGAGTTCTTTGGCATTGGAGGCTTTCAGCTGCAGTTCAGAGAGCTGCCCTGTGAGCTAGGCCACAGAGGGGTCTGTGTGGGAGTGAGCTTGCCCAAATCCGTTCTACCCTATGGGGCTCCATGACTCATGGAGTAGGAATTGATATGGCTCTCCCTTAATGAGACACCATCTTGAGGACTTTTCATAGAATCATAGAATCGTAGAATGCTTGAGGTTGGAAGGGACCTCTAGAGGTCATCTAGTCCAACCCCACTGCACATGCTGGGTCACCTAGAGCACATGGCACAGGACTGCATCCAAGTGGGTTTTGAAGATCTCCAGAGAAGGAGACTCCACAACCTCTCAGGGAAGCCTGTTCCTGCGCGCTGTCAGCCTCACTGTTAAAAAATTTTTCCTTAAGTTCATATGGAACTTTTGGTGCTTCAGTTTGTGGTCATTACCTCTAGTTCTGTTGGTGGCCACCACTGAAAAGAGACCAGCACCATCCTCTTCACTCTCTCCCTTGAGGTACTTATAGACACTGATCAGGTCTCCTCTCAGCCTTCTCTTCTCCGGGCTGAACAGGCCCAGCTCCCTCAGCCTCTCCTCATAGGGCAGATGTTCCAGGCCCCTCATCATCCTTGTGACCCTGTGCTGGACTCTCTCCAGCAGCTCCACATCCCTCTTGTACTGTGGAGCCCAGAACTGGACACAATACTCCAGATGTGGCCACACCAGGGCTGAGTAGAGGGGCACGATCACCTCCCTCGACCTGCTGGAGACGCTCTTCTTAATGCACCCAAGGATCCCATTGGCCTTCTTGGCCACAAGAGCACACTGCTGCCTCATGGTCAACTTGTCGTCCACCATGACACCCAGGTCGTTCTCTGCAGAGGTGCTCTCCAGAAGGTCAGTCCCCAGCCTTTACTGGTGTCTGGGGTTATTCCTCCGCAGATGGAGGACCTTGCACTTGGCCTTGTTGAATTGCATGAGGTTTTTCAGCGCCCAGTTGTCCAGTCCTTCCAGGTCCCTCTGGATGGCAGCGCAGCCCTCTGGGGTATCAGCTACTCCTCCCAGTTTGGTATCATCAGCAAACTTAACGAGGGAGCACTCTGTGCATTCATCCAGGTCATTGATGAATAAATTGAACAGGACTGGACCAAGGACTGACCCCTGGGGGACCCCGCTAGCTACAGGCCTCCAACTAGACTCGGCACCGCTGATCACCACCCTCTGAGCTCTGCCATCCAGCCAGTTCCTAATCCACCTCACTGTACACTCATCTATCCCACACTTCTGGAGCTTGCCCAGGAGGATGTTGTGAGGGATGGTGTCAAAAGCCTTGGTGAAGTCAAGATAGACAACATCCACCACTCTCCCCTCATCTATCCAGCCGGTCATTCCATCATAGAAGGCTATCAGATTAGTCAAGCATGATTTCCCCTTGGTGAATCCATGCTGACTACTCTTGAGCACCTTCTTGTCCTCCATGTGCCCGGAGACAACAGCCAGTATGAGCCGTTCCATCACTTTTCCGGGGATGGAGGTGAGGCTGACTGGCCTGTAGTTGCCTGGGTCCTCCTTCTTGCCTTTTTTGAAGACTGGCGTGACATTGGCCTTCCAGTCTTGGGGCACCTCCCCCGTTCTCCAGGATCTTTCAAAGATGATGGAGAGCGGCTTAGCTATGACCTCTGCCAGCTCACGCAGCACTCTGGGGTGCATCCCATCAGGGCCCATGGACTTGTGGGTATGGAGTTTCCTTAGGTGCTCTCTGATCCAATCCTCCTATTCCCAGGGCAAGTCTTCCTCTCCCCCAGCTTCTTCTCTTGTCCCTAGGGCCTGCGGCTCTAAAGGGCCTGTGACTGTGAGGCAATATCCAGCTGACTATAGAAGGCCTCATCAACCTCCTCGTCTTGGTCAGGTGGCCTGTAGCAGACACCCACCACAGTGTCTCCCACATTGGCCTGCCCTCTAATCCTTACCCACAAGCTCTCAACTCGCTCATCCTCCACTCCCAGGTTGAGCTCCATGCATTCCAGTTGCTCTCTCACATAAAGAGCAACTCCACCACCTCGCCTTCCCAGCCTGTCCTTCCTAAAGAGCACATAGGCTTCCATGGCAGCGCTCCAGTCGTGCGAGCTATCCCTCCACGTCTCTGTGATTCCAATGAGATGATGTCGCTGGGACCACACACAAATTTCCAGTTCGTCCTGCTTATGACCCATGCTTCGTGCGTTGGTGTACAGGCATTTCAGAGAAGTAACCAAGCCCGTAGGTTTCCCAGGAGGGGTGAAAGAGGACCCTCCGTGATCATTTCATAACCACACTTCCCCACTACCATACTCCTGCTGCACGCCATCTGACCTAGGCTGCGCGGTACTGTTCGCCGTGTCTGTGTGACACTCGCCTTCCCCCTTCTTGTCTAGTTTAAAGCCCTCCTAACCCGGTTGGCCAGCCTTTTGGCAAAGAGACGTGTGCCCCTCTTGCTGAGATGGATACCATCATTTCCCACTAGCTGGTGGTCATAAAACAGAGTCTCATGGTCATAGAAGCCAAAACCCTGTTGCCAAGGCCAGCGGCACAGCCAGTTGTTAATCTGCCATATCCGCCTTCTCCTCCTTGAATCCATTCCCCTCGTTGACAGGATAGAGGAGCACACTACCTGGGCTCCATACCTTTGATGGCCATCCCTAGGGCTCTGAAGTCTTGCTTGATATCCCTCATTTTCCCCATGGCATCATTAGTGCCCACATGAAACAGTACCAGAGGGTAATAGTCAGACTCCTGAACAAGCCTTGGGAGCCTTTCTGGGACATCCTTTATTTGGGCCCCTGGCAAGCAGCAGACCTCTCTGGATGAGGGGCCCGGTCTACACATCGGCGCCTCTGTGCCCTGCAGCAGGGAGTCACCCATGACGATTATCCGCTTCTTCCGGGTGCTCCTTTTCTCTCTTAGGGGGAGCAGCCTTGCAGCATGGACCAGACTGCCTCTCTGTAGACAGCCCCCTAGATGGGCCTTGGTTCAAGGCCTCCTCTATCTGATCCCCAAGTTCCAGGGCCTCGTACCTGTTGGATGTGGTCCCAGGTGTAGGTGAGGTGGGCTATGGAAGGGATCTTCTGCCACCTCGAGTGGGAACCTGTTTCCATTATTGATCATCCCTCGATACTGTTAATTCTGCCCCCTCTGCCCTATGAGGTATCGAGGGGTTCTCTGAGTGGCTTTCCTGGGAAGACTGCAGAACGCAGCTCCACCAGTCTATTTCTTTTTCACATTCCCTGATGGCCCTCAGCCGTTCTACCTCCTACTTTAGCTCCGCCACCAGGCTGAGCAGGTCGTCCACCTGATCACACCTAAGGCAGGCTGTGTTTTCGCCAATCCCCTGGACCGCTGCATGTTTCCGTGGCGGTTCAGTCTGTGTCGCCACAGTCTTCCTAGTGGAAGCTCTCCGCCAAGTGGAGACCATGGCTTTACCTAATCTCCCGCTGCTGGAAGAGTCTGGGGAGAGGATTCTTTTCCACACCTGGGAGGAGACTCCCTGACCCCTGCCTGCACCAACTGCCGCACCACGCCCTGCCTGATGCCCTGCGCTCCTGGTCGCTTGCGCTCCCTGGGGGCAGCTTTTGAAAACCCTGTCTGCCCTGTTGGCCCCGCCCCCGCTGAATCAGAGCCGCCTCTGGCCGGGAGCTCAGCACTGCCCACACGGGGGTCAGCGCTGGGGCTGCGTCTCACTCTATGGTTCGCCTCTAGACAAGAGCTCCGGCACGAGCGTCTGCTCCAGAGCCCTTCCCTTCGAGATCACATCCGGGCAGGTTCTGAGTATCTCCAAAGAAGGAGACTCCACAGTCTCTCTGGGCAGTCTGTCCTGGGGCTCTGTCACCCTCACAGGAAAGAAGTTCTTCTTCACCTGGACATGAAACTTCCTATGTTTCAATGTGTACCTCTTACCCCTTGTTCTGTCACTAGCCACCAACAAGAAGAGTTTAGCCCCATCCCCTTTACATTCTCCCCTCAGGTATTTGGACATATGGATAAGGTCCCCTCTCAGTCTTCTCTTCTCCAGGCTAAAGAGGCCCAGGTCGCTTAATTTTTCCTCATACGATAGATGCCAAAGTCCCTTAATCATGTTCATTGCTCTACGCTGGACCCCTCTAGAAGCTCCACATTCCTTTTGTACTAGGCTGTCCAGAACTGTACACAGTTACTGCAAGTGTGGCCACACCAGAGCTGAGAAGAGGGGCAGGATGAGCTCCCTCAACCTGCTGGCAACACTCCTGAATGCAGGCCAGGATCCCATTGGCCTTCTTGGCTAAGAGGGCACATCATTGCTGCCTCACGCTTACCTTGTTACCCACCAGGACTCCCAAATCCCTCTCCACAAAAGGGTTTTTTAGCAGCTCAACCACTAAGGGATATTTCTGGAAAATATGTCTCAGGAAACAGTGGCGTTTATTCCAAGGAGTTTCCCAAAAGCATGCTTCTCTCTCATTTCTGTCAGTTTCCTTCCTTGTCTCTTCAGCAAAAGGCAAAGGAAAGGGAAATCGTCCCAGGGCTTCAGATCGGAGGAAAGCCGTGTGTCCCTTTCCCTCTTACTCTGAAGTGATATTGCCAGGCCTGTGGGGACACAGAAGAGAAATAAGAAAGATTAGGACTGGCCTCTGTTCTTTTTCAGTGCATGAAGATCACTTCTCACCCCCTCTTCTGTCCCGTCACTTGAGCCTTCCTCACAGCCCTCTAATGCCCCTAAGGTAATCCTAGCAGGTCAGCACAGGTATGCATTGTCTTATGGACATGACTGATGAGCTGAGCTAAACCAAAACTGTGCATGCCCTAACTCTGAAAGACCTAGCAGGTACCTTCCCACGAGAACCAAAGAGGGCCTTCTCATGTCTTTCTGGGAACGCAGTAGTAACATATGTATTGCAATTTGTATAACATATGTATTGCATATAGTATGACCTTCACCCTTTATAGCAAAGCCAGGACAATGTCAGCCAATGGGGCCAAATGAAGCCTCAGGAAGGCATCTTTCACACTCACTGCCCAGAGAAGTGAGTTTGCTTTCCCACAAATCCACAGGGCATATGGATTTTCTCAGTCAGTAGCACATACCTCTTCCACCCACTTCCCCACTCGATTGTTAACTTTCTGAACTGGGGGCATGGCGGCAGGACGGCCCTTCCTCCTGCCCTTCCTTGGCTTCTGGGAGGATGTCCCGGGGATGGCTGGAAATGCGCTGAAAAGAGACAATATAGAGAGGTGCTGTGAGCACAGAGGGACTTTGCTCTCCGTCCTGTCCTCACAGGAATCTGCAGCTGAAGGCAGTTCTGTTGGCTGTTGCCATGAATGATATGGGCTCAACTGACTGTGTTCACATGAACAGAGACAGAGATCATCCCCCGCTGAAATGCCCAGAGCTGCAAGATGTGCCCACAGGAATGCTCCGTATGCCCAGATACAGGCTCTCTCTTGATGCAGCAAGGAGAAGAGCAGGTTTCATTACAGATGGAGCCTCTAAGGGACACAGATCCCCCATCCTGGCAAACATATTGAACGCTGTCTGAAAGTCCCAGCTCCTTCATGGGATCCAAAACTCTTAGAGCTGCCTGGAACCTGTTGCACCTAGGAAGCATCTCACCCACACAAGCACACGGCTACAGGGTCACCCTCATCCGTTCCTCCAAGTGTCTCACCTGCCGTAAGTTCCTTTTCTGTCAGGTTTCGTCCCCTGTTCTCCTGGCATATTTCTGTTTGCAAGAGTCGGTGGCGCGCCACTTTTTCTGGAGAGGAGACGATTGGCAGGAACATTTCCTGTAGGCAGAAGACAAGAAAACAGAGAGTCTAGTTGGAGAGAGAGAGTTGGAGAGTTGCAGAGTCTAGTTGGAGGCCTGTGGCTAGTGGGGTCCCCCAGGGGTCAGTCCTTGGTCCAGTCCTGTTCAATTTATTCATCAATGACCTGGATGAAGGCACAGAGTGCTCCCTCGTTAAGTTTGCTGATGATACCAAACTGGGAGGAGTAGCCGATACCCCAGAGGGCTGTGCTGCCATCCAGAGGGACCTGGACAGACTGGACAACTGGGCGGTGAAAAACCTCATGCAATTCAACAAGGCCAAGTGCAAGGTCCTGCACCTGGGGAGGAATAACCCCAGACACCAGTACAGGCTGGGAACCGACCTTCTGGAGAGCAGCTCTGCGGAGAAAGACCTGGGTGTCATGGTGGACGACAAGTTGACCATGAGGCAGCAGTGTGCCCTCGTGGCCAAGAAGGCCAATGGGATCCTGGGCTGCATTAAGAAGAGCGTCTCCAGCAGGTCGAGGGAGGTGATCCTGCCCCTCTACTCAGCCCTGGTGAGGCCGCATCTGGAGTACTGTGTCCAGTTCTGGGCTCCACAGTACAAGAGGGATGTGGAGCTGCTGGAGAGAGTCCAGCGCAGGGCTACAAGGATGATCAGGGGCCTGGAACATCTGCCCTATGAGGAGAGGCTGAGGGAGCTGGGCCTGTTCAGCCTGGAGAAGAGAAGGCTGAGAGGGGATCTAATCAGTGTATATAAATACCTCAAGGGAGGGAGTGCAGAGGACGGGGATGGTCTCTTTTCAGTGGTGGCCACTGATAGGACTAGAGGAAATGGCCGGAAACTGAAACATCAAAAATTCCATAGGAACTTAAGGAAAAAATTCTTAACAGTGAGGGTGACAGAGCACTGGAACAGGCTGCCCAGAGAGGTTGTGGAGTCTCCTTCTCTGGAGATCTTCAAAACCCGCTTGGATGCAGTCCTGTGCCACGTGCTCTAGGTGTCCCTGCGTATGCAGGGGGGTTGGACTAGATGATCTCTAGAGGTCCCTTCCAACTCTAAGCATTCTATGATTCTATGATTCTATGATTCTATGAAAACCCTTCAGGACAGCATTGCAGAGGGCTCTTGAAAAGGAAGGCTATGCAGTTCTTCTCAGCCTGAGATCAAATTGTGAGGTGTCAGGCTGATTCCTCTGAAGCCTTTATTCCTGGCTGGACTTTGGCCATTCTGGACACTGCCTTCTCTCTGTCTTTTCATTTGTACTTTACAACATCATTTCTTGGACTAGCGCTTTTCTCACTCTCTGTCCCGTTGTGAAAAAGGAGACTTGCTGGGATGTATGGGTGGCCTAACAGAGTGTCTCTGAGGGCGGTAATTTAAGGCAAGGGAGCAGATCCTTGGATGTGCGTACTGATCTCACATGCCTAGAGTTCCTCTGTTGACACAATCAAAACCAATGAGTTGCTTTGGGGGTGTTTATGAGGCATGTTTAGGAGAGCAGGACATGGAAATGGAGGAAAGTTGAACTTGGAGATATTAGTACAGTTGGGAGCGTTGTGCTGCACTGAGGTCTTGTTCCCTCAGGACTCACTTGAGATTTGCCCTATTGGGGGAGCAGCGTCACATCTAGCGCCTCATGCTACCTGAGCCATCACACTGTCACTTGGCTTCCGATGGCCTACCCAGGAGCACAGAAGGAGAAGGCAAAAGCCTCCACCAAGAAGCAGCAGCTCCATTACCTTCCTGGACAGTGCTGGCCTCTCCTCTCCTCTCCTCCTCCTGCCTGGCCTTTACAGGTGCGCCAGGTGGATTTCGATCTCTACTCTCCAGCTTGTACCTGGAAAGCAGAAAAGGCATCACGCTAAACGCGAGGGGGCACTGCACTTCCTTTGCACCTGGTGTGAATAGTGGGGACACAGGAGCATTTGGGAGGTGCTGGGAAGTCCCTCTTTTTTCAAAGCGCAATAGGCAGAAGAGGCCAGATGCTGGAGGAGTCTCTCAGCAAGGTGAGAGGCATCATGAAGACCTCCAACGCCTGGAGGGGATGACCTTTCTCCTCTGACTCTTCCCTGTGCTTCCTGTGAAACTGCCAAACCAATTTCAACCCAAATCCCCTGTGTGCTTTTGGGATCATCACCCATCTCCTGTTCCTGCTCCTGTTCAGGCAGAACACTTTAGTCCTCTTTCCTACTCCTTTCCAGCATCCTTTCTAATTCCTGTCTCACCCTCCAGATCACTTGCAAGCCTTCCCAAGAACATCTCCATGCATGTGTAAAAAAGAACCTGTATCTCCCAGACATGTAATGGAACAAAACACTTAGCACCATGTGAGCCAGGAGAAAGCTTTTTACTTGACTAGTACAGGCTTTACTTTGGCCTACATAGGTCTCTGCCCCTCCGCCAAAAAAAAAAAAAAAAAAAGAAAAAGAAAGAGATGACTCAAGTGAATATTTGAAAACACCATTGTGAAGCATTTCATTCATGCAGATGTCACAGAAGAACAGAAGACATGAAAATGTCCCAAGGTAGCAACTGCCAGGAACCTTTACTTTGATGCACATTTGAAAGGGTTGCTCATGAATGGCTTTCTGAGTAGCCTTCACAAGGCTTGGAAACACAAGGTTACAAAACATGCCATGAGCAGCTGCTTGCTTGGCCAGCCAAGGGCTAAGAAGGAAACATACTCACTCGGGAAAGACAATGACATGACCAGAGCGGGTCTGCGAAAGTGCAGTTTCAGAGCCCGACAGCACCGAATTCCTCATCTGCGGCATCTGCAAACGAGACAGACATCTGGGACATGGTACCAAGAATATTATCCAAGTGCTCACAGGGGAAACAAACTCTTCTACTGCTTAGAGAAGAAGCTGCTTTTGAAACTTTCGATTGTTCTATTCCCATCAGCAGCCCCTCACTTATGCACCATAACAAGTGGAGAGAAAAAAAGGAGAAGGGGGAGGAACATACTCAGGACTTGGCAAGGGTCAGCATTCAGGGAGTAAGTTAGCTTAAGTCTTTCCAAATGCAGAAATCAAAGGAGGCAAGCACATGAGAAGGCATTTCACTAAGTGGACCACTGTGTTTTTCCTGCTGTCTAGACCTGATGCCTCCTCAGCTGATGAAGAAGGGGTCAGATGTGGGGTTAACCCCACAGTCTCTCCCAACATTCTCTCCCTCTGGGCCTTGCTCGTTCTGTGCCTCTGCTTCCTGCCCAGAGAGTGGGGTAAGCACTCATCACTGATTTACACGCTGAACTAGGAATGCTACAGAGCAAGAGGACCATGAGAATCCAATTTTGTGAGCAGTTTATCCCAGTCACACTCAGGCCCTCCAACGTCAAAGGGAGGGGAATGAGGTCAACACAAAGTTGACAGAGAGGTCTGACATCTCCATTTGCCCTGGCAACTTTATCCCATGAGGAGATCAGGCCGAGCTTCCGGGGGGGCCCAGAGCAATAGTTTTCAACAGCTTAAGGGGAATCAGCTGAGCTTGCTAGCTTACCATACCAGACATGTTCTAGAGAAAAATATTTTCCGAGGACATCCTCACAAAAAGGGGCATGAAAGCAAGGCTTTTTGCAAGGAGCAAAGTCTGGTGGGACAAAAAAAAACCCACAAAGCCTCCTGTTGTCTTGGCCTTTTTTCCTGAGATTGTTGAAATTGGCTCCTGGGTTGTATGAATCTTGAGTGGACCCAGTACACTTCTGCACAGGTTCAACTTCATTGCCAAGTCCTCTGAATGCCCAAGACAAACTGTCCCGGTAGCTGGCATTCCTCTCAGCCAGGACTGTCCATGTCCTTCCACAGTTTATGGCAGGCTAATAGAATTGCATTGCCTTGGGAATTCAAAAAGGTAATGGGGAGCACTGGAGAACTTACCGCAAGAAGAGCCGCTAGCATCTGGTCGGTCCCATTAAGTCTTTCCAGGAACTCTTTGTAAAATTGCATTTTCACATCTGCCCCTTCAATTATAAGCATGCCAATGTTCTTGAGTACAAACACAACATTCTTCCCACTCTTGATGCAGCGGCGGAAGAGGCGCAGGGTCTCCTTTACGCCAGCCTCCACCGTTTCACGGGGAAGAAGGACGTATGCGGCTATGTGAGCAAATTTCAGGGGCTCACAAAGCTTATGGCCTAGGAAGCAGACCAAGAGGAACAAAGTTACTAGCAGAACACACTGAAACACAGCACCAACAGATTTGTGGTCTTCAAGCAAGCAGCTGCTCGAGAACTTCTTGCACTTTCTGGGAAAAATCATGCGGGAAGATGCTCAAAGCACTCTGCAAGCAGATGTGCCAAGCGGACAGCAATGCCTTCTCCCCTACTACAGAGTAGGAAAGAAATGGATACAATCATCTCCTACGAATGTGAGGCTCGATGGCAGGACAAGGAGAGGAGGAAGGGAGCAAGTTGCCTTAATGGGTGCCAGGTCACAGGACTTGGGCCAAACTCTGTCCTTTCCACATTGAGAAAGATTTCACTGGCCCATGTCACATGGATGATAGAAAGAAGGAAAAAAAAAAACACTCACTGGTGTCCCATTCTCTATTTGAGGGCTCTGTAAAGCTGACTTTGGCCTACTACAAGGTGCAAGGGGAAGGGAAAAAGCAGCATGAATGCTGCTATTTGCCTTTACAGAATGTCAGCTAAAATGAGGTCAGGGAGAGAGGGAGTATAATGGTAATCGCCATGCTGAGGTCCTGAGAGCTACAAATGGAAGCTGTTTGGAGAACGTGGTGATGGAAGTCTGGAGCTCTAACAGTCACTGCTGAATAGAATTTATGCCCTGCTCAAAGATGTCCCAAAAAAAGGGAAGCCCAAGTTTCAGCATGTCCTCTTACCAGGGACATAGGACTTATCATAGGTGCGGCTGTGAACCTCCACAATACTCTTTGAAAGATTGAACACGGGTCTGTGAACAGTCACAAGGCCGTATTTCCTAACAGCGACTTGCTCCGTCACCACACCAAAGGTGCCAAGCCGAATAACTCTGACTCCCTGCAAAGAAGAAGGAAGAAAAGCATTATTCGAGTGCTAGGTGAAGAGGCTTCTGACTGGTCAGCTGCATGAGGATGGAGCTTAGTGTCCTGCTCAATCCTGCTGTGCAAAGGGGATGAATGGAGGAGTGGGGAAAGCCTTGGAGAACCCTTGGAGAATGTCTTTAGAAGAGCACCTGAGGTGTTTTCATTCCCCTTCTTCTCCATGCTCTCAAAAAATGCTAGGAAACATAGAGAACTCATCCCTCAAATACCTCCAGTGCAGAAGAAGGGCTTCTGGGGAGATGCATAATGGCAGACCCACCTTGTTCAACATCAGCTGATCTTGAATGTACTCGGAGACTCCTTCCCAGATAGCAAGGGTCTCTGGAAAAGAAGTGGAAGACACATCAGGCTCTGTGTGGCCCCGCTCACAAAGGTGCAGCACATGGTTAACCAAGGAGGTGACACGTGCAGTCGTACTCAATGAGCAAACTGAGTCCAACCCTGAGAGGGTCTCAGCAGCTGAGATTGAGATGGCATTAATGGGGAGCCCTGGCAGCTCAGGTAGGCCTTCCCCACTGGGAGACCCCTGTGGCAGGGACTCCTGAGTGGGGTGTCCTGGTACAGTGGGGATAGCATGAGGGTTGGGAGCCAGGAATCCTGGCAGCCACACTGCCAAGTGAGGCAGAGGGGACCATGAGCCTGGGCTCTGGCAGCAGTTCCAGCCCCATCCACGCTCCTCCAGCCCCAGGCTTTCCACAGCCATGTTCACAGTTCATGGTCTCCGTGAGACTTCCCGAGATAGAGCTCCCAGAGGCCTTACCGTGTGCTGGCAGCACTGGCAATGGCTGCCCATGGGACCTGCCATGGCCAGGGTCCCAGAGCTCCATCCTAGTTTCTTTGCTCTGGATGAAGAGCAAACAGGAGGTGATGAGGAAACAGCTCCTCTCCTGCTCCTCCTGTACACGTCACCTCAGCCCTGTGCTACTCTGGCCGCCCCTCGCTGGTTCCCGCTCAGGGTCGTGGGCTCCTCGCAGCAGAGCAGAGCCGAGAGCAGTCCCAGCGCGTGGGCTCTCCCAGGCTTGTCGCAACGTGTGAGGAAAGGTCGCAGCGTGCGCTCTGACTGCTGTGCCTGTGACACGGGATGTCCCCTGTGAGCACAGCCCATGTCACAGAGGGGTCTGACCCTCCTCACCACGGGCCAAGCTAGGGCTGGCCCTGCGGTGGAGAGGGACTGCATGGGGTGCTCAGGGGCTGCCCTTGCGCTACACAGACTGTGAAACAAAGATGAATCCTCCTTTCACCGTGGGTCTTGGCTTAGTCGGGCACTGCAACTGCACGCACATGGCCATGGCTCCGCGCGCAAAACCTGTCTGCCAGGGAGGACAACGAGCTTCACGCCACACTCACCCCACAGCTGCATAGTGCAGGTGGCTGCTGCCACCACGGGAGGGAGTGCTAACCACTGTCATTTTTGGCCACACAGCGATCCCAGGACATGGCAGCCAGGAGAAGGCTTTTGATGTTGCTCAGTAAAACCATAAAATGCACCTGGGCAGCACAGTCAAGGAAGGAGAACTTGCCAGCTTCTGCCAGAAAATCCAACATCATTTCTAGCCAAGTGACTGATATGTAGCAGATAGCCTTAAACTCTGATGAAACCAGGACGAGAACAGCTGTTTATGATATACGCTTACAAAAGCATTCACATTATCCAAGTGAAAACCACAGGGTAGTTTTCCTAAGAGAAGACTTGAATTCACAAACACACAAAGTTTTAATATTTCTTTGTTTTCCTGGCATACTTACTTTTTTTTTTTTTTCTTTTAGGTTTATTTTTGGAGTTCTATGCCAAATGCCAAATTTTGGAGTGCTATGCCAAATCTCCGAGATAAAAATAGGATTTTAGGAGGGGAAAGTGGTCAGCATCTGATTCTTAATCTACCTACCTATGCATATGAATGAGTAGGAAGATTTGAATTTTTACTCATTGTTCCCATCCTTTCCTTAAAAGAGAATCTTGCTATTACGGGCACAGATCTGATTTTGAATTCTTCCGTCTCACTGTTCAGTTTCTCCCTCTCTTTCTGGCACTCCTCAGCATTTCTTCTCTTTCTGCATCTAATTTTTGAGAGCCTCCCATCTTATTTCTATCAGCTATAGCTTGTACTTCAAAGAAGAAGCATTAACTGATGTTACTCTCCAGCAGAACACTTTATTTGAAACTTGAAAACTTCATTTGAAAACATGACTATATGATGAAAATTACTCCCCATCCAAATGTGCTTTCTGTCATGGTGAGAGGAAGAGAGCAACACAGTTTCTTTGAATATTCAATTCATTCATTCATTCAAAAAGAAATCTTTCCTCACTACTTATATCTCCATTTCTCCATTCCTCCCCATTCCTCAAATATTTGTTGTTGTTCTTTCCTTCAAAAAAAAAAAAAGGCGGGGGAGGAGAGATGGATAAATGTAAGATGCAGGTCTTTGCTGCCAAGGTCCTTCCACCTCTGTAACAACCAGTCAAAATTGCCATCAAATCACAATATGCAATGCATTCTTTTCATGCTACATTTCCAACTTCCCTATTTGCAGGTCATGCATGCACAAAGCAGCAAAAACAGCTGCAAGGAAAATATTCTCCTCTTATGCTTGTGCTTTTGCACTTACCTTCTGCACAAAGAACACCCCATATATTTACATCTGATAACTTGCTGAAGCTATCTGTGTCCAAGCTCCCAAAGAGCTCTGCAGTTTCAGGAACCTGTGGAGTTGCAGCATTCTTCTGTTCCAGCAAATTGTGGAGAGATACAGAATAGAAGTGGATGCATCCTACATTCCCAGTTTATTTTGTAACAGCAGAGGAACTCACTTTCTAACAGAGTTACAGCATGGCCCAGAGAAGGACAAATACAAAGGAGCAATCCCATGATATAGTAAGCCACAAGACTCAGAGTATTAGAGTAAAAAACATTTTTCACCCCTGCTGATGGTATAAGCAGAGCTGTTATATGTGGGCTCTGATAATCTGAACACCATAGCATGAGAACTGAAACACACATTCTGTAGTTTGTGCAAGCTCTAGCTGCTAAAACCTACGGGAGAGAACCTAGTCATCTTGAGAAAACTGAAGCAGTTTATAACTTTGAAACCACCCAAAGCATGTTGTCCAGAAGATAAAGTTCAGGAGGAAGGCGGAAGTCTTCTTCTTACGTGTGTTTTTATTTTCTTTTTTAATGAATTATTTATTTTTAGTGAAGACAGCACATTTCAGAGTGAGCCAATTATACCTGATAGACAGTCTTAGAAATGACATAGAGATGATAATTGGCTCCCTTAGAAACATTTGAACCTTGAAAGCTGGCAATTTCTGACTCAGGGGATTCAGGCAGACAAGTCTCACCTGAAGTTTGCAAAAGTAGAAAACTTTTCTTCTTTGTAGAGAACAACAGCATTGTCCAGTATTTCTGATGAAAAAACGATCACTTCAAGGGTCTTGTCTTTCAGAGACACCATAGTAATGAGGAGAATCATCTCACCTAATGGAGCTAATATGGAAGGATCCCACCATGGGCTTTTCCAAGATATGGTCTATCTATTTGAGGCTAGAATGCGGCTAGCTGAGGACTCGTATGTTGACGCTTTTCACATTCACTCCGATTAACACTAGAAGCAGATATCCTTAATGGCATATGGTGGTCTCCTGGGCAGTCCTCCTGTGCTCTTGGACACAAACAACATATTTTTTTTTGTATGTATCTTTGTTGTGCTTCCCTCATCAATAGGAAAAAGTCTCTGGTTTGATGCTGTTAAGGCTGAGGCTGTATGTCCCAGCTTGCTGTATGACAGCCTCTAGGGACATTTGAGAGTGTGAATTTGTTGGGGAGGTCTCACAGAACTCTCCTATGTGACAACAGCCTATACAACTGGAGTGCATCCTGGGACACTTACTTGGCAGTGTGCTCATCTTTTCCCTCTGAGGGGTCCTATTCCAGACAGAGGCCTGGAGAAAGGCAGTGGCCAGCACGTCAAGGGGAGTTGCTACTGCCTCAGACTCACAGATGGCAAGGCCCCATTTTGAATACTGATCCCAGTTATGGGCTTCCAGACCAGGAAGGATGAGGGAAACTTTGGAGAATCCAGCAGGAAATGGTAAGGTGCCAACTGCAAAACTCCATTGAGGCAATATTGGGGCATCAGATCTTTTTTAGTGCGGTAAAGAGGAGGCTAAAAACACTACATCAGAAGGTGCTAGGAGACGTGTCCAACATCCTTTCAAGGCATCTGTCATCTATGTCTATTGTCTTTATAATGCTTGGAGATTAGAGGAGAACTGAGATGATGGGAGGAAAGCAAAATTTGCACCCACCGTCAAAAATGACTGTAAGGATGATGTGCGAACTAAAGCTCAATTAAGCTCAGTGTGGTGCCTAGGAAATTCTTGGAGTCCTCCTGGAAGATATTTCTGGGCAAATAAAGGAAGAACAGGCAGCGTGGAGTGACCAAGGTTACATCCTACCCATCTGGCTTTCCTGCCTGCTGGACCTATGTGTCTTACATGATGCAAAGACTAGATTTGTGGAGGAGATCAAGCACTGTAAGTCATTTTCTGTTTACTTGAAGAAGGGATTTGACATGACGTCCAACAATCATTTTGTATCCGTGTTAGGATGTCATGGTCTGAATGGTTCTCTTAGTTTTGGTCTGGATGATCCTGTTAATTTTATCATATCAGAGGTGGCAGAGTGCTGCCATCATGTTGGCAAATGTCTTTGAGGAGAGGGGATTGTAGGTAAGTTCGAGGGCATAGATGCTATCCAAAGGGACCTTGACAGGCTGGAGGAATGGGCCAACAGAATCCATATGAGTTCAAACAGGGACAAATGCAAACTCCTGCCCTTGGAAGGAACAGCCCCCTGCTGTGATCCAGGCTATGGATACCTGGCTGGGAGCAGCTCTGTGGGGAAGGCTCAGTGGAAGATCCAGATGGACCGGAAGCGAACATGTGCCCTGGCAACAGTGCCATGTGCCCTGGCAACAAGGATGGCCGAGTGATCATCCCACTCTGTCTGCACTCATTAGACTACATATGCAATTCTACCTCCAGTTTTGGCACCCTCAGTCCAGGGAAGACGTGGATAAACAGGAGGGAGTTCATTGAATATTCACCAAAGTGTTCAGGAATTTTGAGCCCGGGGAAGAGAGGTGGAGGAAATGGGACTCATTCAGTGTGGAGAAAGGAAGATTCTGGTGAATCTCAGAGCAGCCTTTCAATACCAATAGGGACATTTTTGAGAAGACAAAGTAAAGCTCTTCACAGTGGTGTATGGTGGGAGGAGGAATGGCAATGGACATAAACTGAAACAAGAAAGCTCTCAAGAGGCAGTCCAGAGAGGCTGTGTGGTTTTCATCCTTCATAGACAGGACTTGATGAAACTCTTGAGCAATTTCTCCCTGTCTTTGAGCAGGAACACCTGGATCTCCTTCCTGCCTTTGACCCATCACTGCAACATTCCAGCATAAGCTTTGTTCAGTCCCACAATACCTATAAAATGTCCTCAACAAATTCTACACAGTCTCACATATCTGTTTCAATATCCCACAAGGAATTTGCTCTTTCCCAGGAAACCGCAGATAATTTTCTCTCCTTGTGACTGGTTGCACAGTAGTACTTGTCCCTCTTCAGAGAGGCAGTAGAAATAGTAATAAACTCAATGCCCATCAATCAGTGATCCAAGAGCTCTGGTCTCTGTTACCCAAATGCTGAAGGACTGGGTTGTTGTTATGCAATTTATTCAGGGTTACTACGCATTTTACTCATGCTAACCAGGAGCCTTCTGGAATTCAGCCACGGAAAGGGCTCCAGAGTCCTTCACCTGGGGTGGAGGAAACCCAAAGGCCCCCTGCAAAAGGTAGATTTGGGGCCGATTGGTGAAAGAAGAGTTTTCTAAAAGATGACCTGGGGCTCTTGGGGAAGAAGCAGGAGTCAGCCATGTGCACCAGTGGCAAACGCCATCCACCAAGATGGGACTCGCATACTGCAGGCAGATAAAGGGGTTAAGATGTGTGAGGAAGCTGTTCCCTAAGCTGCTAAGTCCACCCCTGCCCTGGGAAGGAAGCCTGGGATGGGAAGTCTGATCCCCCTTGTCCTGGTGTTGCCATTTAGTAATTTTCATGAATTAATTTTCACTCATGACTTGCAAGAAAACTATGTTGTTCTGGAACAAGAATCAAAAGAAGGATTTGTTTATGCATTTTCAATAAAAAAATATGAAGTTGTCATTCTGTCTGAAAGACTTCTTTACTATTTGATCACTCCCTCCCAATAGTGCAGAAAAGAGCAGTCTCCTGGTGCCCTGTGAGACTGGATTGGGACCAGGGCCAAACCACAGAGCACTGTCCCTTCGACATCTCTGCAGTTGTTGGGGCAGGAGGAGACTCTCACTGTACGTGCTGCTCCCATGCTCTTGCCCTCCCAGGGGGAGTGTGGATGGAGAGGAGCAAAGCCCTTCCCTGAGCCATGTCTGCCCCTGCATGCAGCACTTGTGTATGCGTCACAGCTGTCCCTGATGCCAGCAGCAGGAGTGAGTGGGGTGAGGAAGTGCCCCTTCTCTGGGTGATGTCCCCACAGTTCTAATTGCCCCCAGGCTGTGTGGTAGAGGGGCCATGGAGAGCAGGAAGAGCTGATCCTGGTCAGGGAGGTGACCACAGCCCCTCCCTGGGCACCAGGCATTCCCCCCGCACCGTACTGCCCACCAGCAGCCAGCAGTGGACCGAGGGCAGCATCCCCTTCCTTGGGGCTGGGGCATGGCTCGGCTCAGGGATGTTCCCATTCCCGCAGCACAGGCGTCTCTCATGATGCCAGAGCTGTGCAGGAGAGCCCCAGGCAGGACTCTGTGCCACGGTGGGAGACTCAATTTGCCTGTGAACTGAAAGGTTAGTGATTCAAGCCCAGTCATGGATGGTGAACCCTTGGTAGGATGCCTGGGAAAGGGACCTTCTGCCTGGCACCCTGGCTTTTGCTCATGCTCAGCAGGAAGTAGTGGAGAAAAAAAGACTATGGTAGGCCTATGGCCCTGAAACAGGCTGAAGGAAAGGACCTGTGAATTGCTCAGGGAAGGACCTGTCTCCTGAACCAGGGCTCCTGTGAATGGAACTATCATCCCGGGTGGGGCTGGTACCACTGATAGTCCCCTTCACACCTGGGTGTGCAGAGATAGGTCCTGCCAAGGGGTGTAAATTATGGCATAAACTCCAAGGCCTAATGTCAATGAGAGCAGTCCTGCTTTTGGGTACATCTTGGTGATGTGTGGGAGCACAGGCAAATGGAGGCAGTCCAGGAGGGATCCTGGCAGTGATTTAGCAAACATGCAGGGCAGTCTATGAGAGGAGTGGGGCAAGGGAGCCCGAGAGGCAGCGGCTGAACCAGAGAGTGCAGATAGGTTGTCTGCAGGTTGAGGGGTTGAGGGGAAATACAAGGCAGCTTTGCACTAGGATGATGGGCAAAGCCGAGGGTTTGTAAGGATCTATGAGGAACTGAGGCAAACCCACAGATGTTCATTTCCAAGCAATTGAGCTCCATATTTGCAATAGGAGCTTCTCAGGTGCACTCCCTCCATGACTGGAGAGGAAAAAGGGCAGCAGCAGAGGCTGAAGGACTCCCTGGTTGCACGTTATACTAACTTGCAGAGTTTCTGGCGTGAAAGAGCTATTGCAGCTCTTTCCCATCCTGCAGGGACCAGTGGGAGACGGGAGCCCCTCAGGGCTGCAGACAGAGCCTCGGCAGGAGGGAACAAGGGCACCTGCAATGGATCCAGATCTCCTTGACCCGCTGATGGCATTCCACTCCAATTCACTTTCCTTAAAACAGACCACACACAAAGTCTCCTCCAAACACCAGTAATTCAAAAAATACACCACCACCAAGAAAAGAACTAAACATAATCAAGGAAGGCTATAAAATGGTAGATATCGAAAAGGGTTCACTAAACATCTTTTTGTTTGCAATTGTGATGTACTGGTTTTTTTCATATTCGGGCCCCCACCATTAAAAAAGTTATTTTCATGTGCTGCACAGATTTTAGAGGCCCAAACCAGCTGAGACAGTAATTGCTCGCTCTGTGTTCAGTGCCATTCCTGCTAGGAGATGTTGAGCTCTCTTGCCTGCTCTCTCTAGCCCTGCTCAGTTCCCCTCCACCCCAGACACCAGGATGCTGCAGTGATGAGGTCTAAAAGGCGTCTGCAGGTTGGCTGTGGATGAACAGAGGTTCCTGCAGGTTTTGTGGCTGAGGAACTGTCAAGGGAAGGAGCCGTTAGTGGGAGCAGCGAGAAGAGTGTTGTGGTGGCTGCCAAGGAGCAGCTGGATGATTTGGTGGGCTCAGCGGTTAGCGCTCCCTCCCGCGGTGGCAGCAGCCACCTGCACTATGCGGCTGTGGGGTGAGTGTGGCGTGAAGCTCGTTGCCCTCCCTGAGAGCCAGGTTTTGTGTGCGCAGCTGTCGCCATGTGAGCGCAGTCACAGTTCCCAGCGAGGCCAAGACCCACGGTGGGAGGAGGATTCATTCTTGTCTCACAGTCTGTGTAGCTCAAGGGCAGCCCCTGAGCGCCCCATGCAGTCCCTGCCCACTGCAGGGCCAACCCTGGCTTGGCCCGCGGTGATGAGGGTCAGACCCCTCTGTGACACGGGCTGTGCTCACAGGGGACATCCCGTGTCACAGGCACAGCAGTCAGAGCGCACGCTCCGACCTTTCCTCACACGTCGTGACGAGCCTGGGAGAGCCCACGCGCTGGGACTGCTCTCGGCTCTGCTCTGCTGCGAGGAGCCCACGACCCTGAGCGGGAACCAGCGAGGGGCGGCCAGAGTAGCACAGGGCTGAGGTGACGTGTACAGGAGGAGCAGGAGAGGAGCTGTTTCCTCATCACCTCCTGTTTGCTCTTCATCCAGAGCAAATGAGCAAAGAAACTAGGATGGAGCTCTGGGACTCTGGCCTTGGCAGGTCTCATGGGCACCGATTACCAGTGCTGCCAGCACAGGGTAAGGCCTCTGGGAGGTCTATCTCAGGAAGTCTCACAGAGATCATGAACTGTGAACATGGCTGTGGAAAGCCTGGGGCTGGAGGAGCGTGGCTGGGGCTGGAACTGCTGCCAGAGCCCAGGCTCATGGTCCCCTCTGCCTCACTTGGCAGTGTGGCTGTCAGGACTCCTGGCTCCCAACCCTCATGCTATCCCCACTGTCCTGGGACACCCCACTCAGAAGTCCCTGCCACAGGTGCTTCCCAGTGGAGAAGGCCTACCTGAGCTGCCAGGGCTCCCCATTAATGCCATCTCAATCTCAGCTGCTGAGACCCTCTCACGGTTGGACTCAGTTTGCTCATTTAGTACGACTGCAGGTGTCACCTCCTTGGTTAACCATGTGCTGCACATTTGTGAGCGGGGCCACACAGAGCCTGATGTATCTTCCACTTCTTTTCCAGAGACCCTTACTATCTGGGAAGGAGTCTCCAACTACATTCTAGAGCAGCTAATGCTGAATAAGGTGGGTCTGCCATCCTACATCTCCCCAGAAGCCCTTCTTCTGCACTGGAGGTATTTGAGGGATGAGTTCTCTACGTTTCCTTGAATTTTTTGAGAGCATGAAGAAGAGGGGGAATGAAAACACCTCAAGTGCTCTTCTAAAGGCATTCTCCAAGGGTTCTCCAAGGCTTTCCCCACTCCTCCATTCATCCCCTTTGCACAGCAGGATTGAGCAGGACACCAAGCTCCATCTTCATGCAACTGACCAGTTAGAAGCCTCTTCACCTGGCACTCGAGTAATGCTTTTCTTCCTTCCTCTTTGCAGGGAGTCAGAGTTATTCGGCTTGGCACCTTTTGTGTGGTGACTGAGCAAGTTGCTGTTAGGAAATACGGCCTTGTGACTGTTCACAGACCCGTGTTCCATCTTTCAAAGAGTATTGCGGAGGTTCACCGCCTCACCTATGATAAGGCCTATGCTCCTGGTAAGAAGACATGCTAAAACTTTGGCCTCCACTTTTCTGGGACATCTTTGGGTTGGGCATTAGTCCTGTCTAGCAGTAACTGTTAAAGCTCCAGACTTCTGTCACCACGTTATAAAAACAATTTCAATTTGTAGATTTCAGGACCTCATCATGGCAATTACCATTGTATTCCCTCTCTCGCTGTATTGATTTCACAGCAGGCTACAGCTGCAATTCTGTAAAGGCAAATATTGGCATTCATGATGGCTTTTCCCTATTCCTTGCACCTTGAAGTTGGTCACAGTCAGCTGTAAGGGCCCTGAAATGGAGACTGGGATCCTAGTGCATGTGAAAACCCATCAGAGGCAGGTTTTGCTGTGATTGCTAGTCATCCTTGTGAACACTACAGCTGTCTCGTGCACTTCAGAGGGTGCTGGATGGATTGGAGGATTAAGAGGAGTGTAGTGCATTCTTTTTTTTTTTTCTTTCTTTCCCTTCTTTCTTTCATTTATGTAACATGGCTCTGTGAAATCTTTCCCAGTGTGGAATGGTCTGAGCTTGGCCCAAGTTCTTTGACCTGGCACCCACGAAAGAAACTCATCATTTCCTCCTCTCCTCGTCCTGCCGTCGAGGCTCACATTCATAGAAGATGGTTGTGGCCTTTTCTTTCAAACACTGTAGGGAAGAAAGCATTTCTATCCACTTGGCACATCTGCTTGCAGTGCTTTGAACATCTTCCCACATGATTTGTCCCAGAAGGTCAAGAAAGGGAGTTCTGTAAGAGCTGCTTGCTTAAAGGCCACAAAGCTGTTGATGCTGTGTTTTTGTGTGTTCTACTAGTGCCTTTTTCCTCTTGGTCTGCTTCCTAGGTCATAAGCTTTGTGAGCCCCTGAAATGTGCTCACATAGCCGAGGACATCTCTCTTCCCCGCAAAACAGTGGAGGCTGGCATAGAGAAGACCCTGCGTCTTTTACGCCGCTGCCTCGAGAGCGGGAGAAATGTTGTCTTTGTGTTGAAGAACATTGGCATGCTTATAATCGAAGGGGCAGATGTGAAAATGAGATTTTACAAAGAATTCCTGAAAAGACTTAATGGGACCGACCAGATGCTAGCGGCCCTTCTTACGGTAAGTTCTCCAATTCTCCGGTGCTCCCTGTCATCTTTTTGAATTCCCAAGGGAATGCAATTCTATTAGCCTGCCATGACCTGTTGAAGGACATGGACAGTCCTGGCTGAGAGAAATGCCAGCTACCCAGACAGTTTGTCTTTGGCATTCAGAGGACTTGGCAATGAAGTTGAACCTGTGCAGAAGTGTACTGGGTCCACTCAAAGATTCATACAATCCTGGAGACAGTTTCCACATTCTCAGCAAAGAAGGCCAAGACAAGAGGAGGCCTTGTGTGTTTTTTTCCCCACTAGACTTCCCTCCTTGCAAAAAGCCATGCTTTCATGCCCCTTTTTGTGAGGATGGCCTCAGAAGCCATGTTACCCCTAGAACATGTCTGGAATGGTAAGGCAGCAAGTTCAGCCCTTTCCCTTAAGGTTCTGAAAATTCTTTTTATGAGTCCCTTTGGAAGCTCAGCCTGATCTCCTTATGGATACAATTGCCTAGGCCAGTGGGAATGTCACACAACTCTGTCAACTGTCTGTTGACCTCATTTCTCTCTCTTTGAAGCATTAGGTCCAGACAGCA
Organism: Tinamus guttatus; assembly: GCF_059628265.1. Classification (NCBI taxonomy): domain Eukaryota; kingdom Metazoa; phylum Chordata; class Aves; order Tinamiformes; family Tinamidae; genus Tinamus; species Tinamus guttatus. The sequence continues at coordinate 343,098 of NW_028289152.1, read as the reverse complement.
GGGAAAACAGAGTGGCCCAGCTGGTGAAATGCCTTCTCATATGCTTGCCTCCCTTGATTTCTGCATTAGAAGAGACCTGAGCTAAACAAGTCTCTGAATCCTGAGCCTTGTAAAAGGCATGACCATGTTCCTCCCCTTTCCTCTTTATTTCTCTCCAATTGTTACGATGCATAACTGGAGGGACTGCTGATGGGAATAGAATAATTGAATGTTTCAGAGGCAGCTCTTTCTCTAAGCAGTAGAAGAATTTGTTTCCCCTGTGAGCACTTAGATAATTCTCTTGGCATCATGTCCCATGTGTTTCTCTCCTTTGCAGATGCCGGAGATGAGGAATTCGGTGCTCTCAGGCACCGAAACTGCTCTTTCCCAGACTCACTCTCATCATGTCATTGTCTTTCCTGAGTGAGTATGTTTCCTTCTTGGAAAGGAACCTGGCCAAGCAAGTAACTGCTCATCGCATGTTTTGCAACCTTGTGTTGCCAGTCCTTGTGAACGTTGCTCAGAAAGCCATTTATGAGCAACCCTTTGAAATGCACATCAAAGTACAGGTCCCTCTTAGTTGCTGCTTTGGGACATTTTTATTTCTTTTGAGAGATCTGTAGGAATGAAATGCATCCTGATCATATTGTCTTGGGCCATTTTTATTTTTTAATGTGGAGACTTATGTAGGCCAAAGTGAACACTGTGGCTAGTGGGATTTTGGAGAGCTTTCTCCTGGCTCCCATGGTGCTCAGTGTTTGGTTCTATTATGTGTGTGGGAGATGCAGGTTTGTCAGAAAGGACGATGAAAGGATTCTGAAAAGCTTAAGGGGACTAAAGTGTTCTGCCTGAACATGAGCAGGAACAGGAGATGGGTGATGATCCCAAAAGCACACAGGGGATTTGGGTTGAAATTGGTTTGGCAGTTTCACAGGAAGCACAGGGAAGAGTCAGAGGAGAAAGGTCATGCCCCTCCAGGCACTGGAGGTCTTCATGATGCCTCTCACCTTGCTGAGACACTCCTCCAGCATCTGGCCTCTTCTGCCTATTGCGCTTTAAAAAACGAGGGACTTCCCAGCACCTCCCAAATGCCCCTGTGTCTCTATTATTGACAGAGGTTGCAAAAGTGCTCCCGCTTTAGACTGCCTCCTTTTCTGCTTTCCAGGTACAAGGTGGAGAGTAGAGATCAAAAACTACCTAGGCCACCTGTAAAGCCCAAGCAGGAGGAGGAGAGGAGAGGAGAGGCCAGCACTGTCCAGGAAGGTAATGGACCTGCTGATTCTTGGTGGAGGCTTGTGCCTTCTCCTTCTGTGCTCCTGGGTAGGCCTTCGGAAGCCAAGTGACAGTGTGATGGCTCAGGTAGCATGAGGCGCTAGATGTGACGCTGCTCCCCCAATAGGGCAAATCTCAAGTGCGTCCTGAGGGAACAAGGCCTCAGCGCAGCACAACACTCTCACCTGTACAGGATCCTCCAAGTTCAACTTTCCTCCATTTCCATGTCCTGCTCTCCTAAACATGCCGCATATACACCCTGAAAACAACTCATTGGTTTTGATTGTGTCAAAAGAGGACCTCTAGGCATGTGAGATCAGTAGGCAGATCCAAGGATCTGCTCTCTTGCCTTAAATTACTGCCCTCAGAGAGACTCTGTCAGGCCACCCATACATCCCAGCGAGTCTCCTCTTTCCTTTTTACACTTCTCCTTTCTCTGAATAGGATAGAGAGTGAGAAAAGCACTACCTCAAGAAAGGATGTTGTAAAGTACGAACAATAAGTGAGAGAAAAGGCAGTGTCCAGAATGGCCAAAGCCCACCCAGGAAATGAGGCTTCAAAGGAATCAGTCTGACACCCCTCAGTTTGACCTCAGGCTGAGAAGAGCTGCATAACCTTCCCTTTCAAGAGCCCTCTGCAATGCTGTCCTGGATGGTTTTCTTGTCTTCTGCCTACAGGAAATCTTCCTGCTAATCGTCTCCTCTCCAGAAAAAGCATCCCAGAGCCCACACTTGCTGCTCAGAATATACAGAAAGAGCAGAGGAAGAAATCTGAAAGAAAAGAAACTCATGGCAGGTGAGACACTTGCCACCCTCTCCTTCTTGGACTCCGGCTCTCCAGGAACAGTCATTTTCCATTTCCTAACAAACAGTAGTTGGGACTACCAGGCAGTATTCCATATATTTGCCACGTCTCTTGAAGGCTGCCTTTGTAAAGAACCGTGCTTTGCTCATGTTGCATCAAGAGAGAGCTGGTACTCTGGCATAAGGATCATTCCTGTGGGCACTCCTTGCTGCTCTGGGCATAAAAGCTGGGGGTGAACTTGCTCTCTCTTCATGTGAAAACAGTCAGTTGAGCCCACATCATTCATGGCAACAGCCAAGAGAACTGCCTTGTGCTGCAGAACTTTCTAAGGGCAGGACAGGCACCAAAATTCCCCTGTGCTCACAGCACCTCTCCATAATATCTCTTTTCAGGAAACTTCCAGCCATCCACAAGAGATCCTCACGGAAGGTGAAGAAATCCAGGAGGAAGGGCAGTGTACCCATGCCCCCAGTGGAGAAACTGGTGAGAAGAATAGTGAGGTGGCCAGGAGAGGTATGTGCTACTGCCTGAGAACCTCCTTATGCGGTATAGATTCATGGGAAAGCACAGGTCTGTGAACAGGGAGTGAGAGAGATCTCCTCCTGAGATCATTTGGCCATTGACTGCCATTGTCATGGATTTGCTTGAAAAACTCATGCTCTGATTTTGCAATGCATTTGTCACTACTGCATTCCCAGGAAAGACATGAGAAGGCCCTCCTTGGTTCGAGTGGAATGGTACCTGCTAGGTCTCTCAGGAACAGGGGATGCACAATTTTGGTTTAGCTCAGCTCATCAATTAGATCAAAAAGACAATCTGCAGATGTGCTGACCTATTAGGATTAGCTTAGGGGCATAAGAGAACTGTCAAGAAGGCTCAAGTGAAGGGTCAGAATAGAGGGTGGGAAATGATTTCCAGGCCCTGGAGAAGAACAGATGTTAATCATAATCTTTGTTGTTTCTTTTCTGTGGCCCCACAGGTGGAATATCACTTCAAAATAATGGGAGAAGGACCTCTTATCTTTCCTCCAATATAAACGCCTGGGATGATTTCCCTTTCCTTTTTATTTTGCTGAAGAGACAAGGAAGTCAACTGGGAGAGACCAAGAGAGAAGAGCGCTTTTGGGAAACTCATTGGAATAAACACCAGTATTTCCTGAGACATGTTTTCCAGAAGCACCTGTAAGACCTTAGGAACCAGGAGGAATGGGGCTTGTGGCCCATGTGAAGTCCTGGTATTTTTAAAGGCCCGTGATTTGGCTGTCTGGTCCTGGGGAAGCTCAAATGAAGCCAAGAAGCCTGATGCTGAGAGGAAAAGCTCAAGGGGAGTGTTTTGGGTCATTTGGTCTGATGTGCAAAACCCCCAAACCTCCCAGGAGAGTTGCATTGCACACAGGCTTGTCTTGATCCCGCCCTGTTTTCTTACCAAAACCTCTCACCCATCAGGGTGCTGTGGCCAGCCCAGCTGCAGCAACTTGCAGGCCCCATTCCTGCACAGAGGGAGAAACCCTGCTCCTGCAGCCCCACAAGCCCCTTTGGTCCTCTGGGCAGCTCCTGCTGAACCCCTCTCTCCCATCAGGGGCTCTGCTATGGCTGCAAGCCAGGAATTTCTGCTCTCAGGCTCCCTGCAGCCAACAAGAATAGCCCAAGGATCTTCAGTCCAAGGACAAAGCACAGACACGACAGAGAGGACTGTGCTCTGCTCCAGTGTTGTGGGCACATGAAGGACTCACCCTGGCACAGGGGTCTCTGGCAGAACTGTCTGCACATGAGGCACATGTTTGAACTGATCCCATATCCCCACAGCCACTGCAGTGGAGACTCAGAGGCCCTCCTGCATTGCCCCATAGGTCTATACGTTCCCTTCTCTCCATTCAGTAATGAGAGGAACAGACACAACGACCGGGCAGTGACACACACTATTGCAGCTTCTGTGCTTCCCAGTAGCGAAGGGAATGGAACAACTCAGCTCAGCTCAGTTCAGGTTCAACAGGAAACCTGCATCTTCCGTGCTGCTCTCCAGCTTTTCTGGCCATACCACATGCTCCAGAAAGGGTGTCCCATAGCAGCATATATGTCCCAGCCACCAGCAGATGTGCTGTCTCAGAGACAGCCCCCCGGCGATGGACCTCCAGAGAAGTCTGGCTTTTTTTGTGACTGAGCTGAGTGAGAGGAGTGGGCAGAGAAAGGGGCTGCTCACCTAAGGAAGGTGATTTTCTTGCCACCTTTGAGGTGGCAAGCTTGAAAAAGCTTAACTGTAGGAACAGGGACTGCAAGGCTAGAACTGCTCCAAAACAGCCCTTCCAGGGTGGTCTTGAGCTGGTAACAGGAGCATCTTTGATGAGGATGAGGTTTGGGCCCAGAAGCAGAAGTCATTAGCAGTGCATTGTTGTAGCCTCCTGCCCGCCTCGTTGCCAAGCTGCTGTTGTCAGGTGGAATTTTCAGATTTGCACTGAGGCAATCAAGCTATGGGAGGTGCTTCTGGCCTCCTGGTTTTGCTTTCGAACATCAGGGCTGACCTGCAGGGAGATGTCTGACACTGGTGTGTCCTGTGTTCTTGTAGGCAGCACAAAATTAAGCTGCCCTGCATGCTTGCCTCTGGTGTGGGGACAAAAATTTTCCCCTTTCCCTCTCATTTCCCGTTTCAATTGCTGGGAGTTAAAAAGAGCCTTCCCTGTGATCAGGGGAGATGCAGGGATGTTCCCAGAACATCAAGGGTGTGCGGAAAATCTCGCTGTCAAGAACTGAATGTCCAAAAAGGAGACAGAGGAGTCCTAAAACTTTATTCGAATAAAGGGAGAGTCCACCCGGCATATCCCTGTGGGGTCTCTCCAATTGCTGGGGGACGCAGCCCCCCTTTTATCCTAATTTCCCGACCGAGGGACGCCCTCTCCTTTTCCCCATTGGCCAAGGTACTCAGAAGTTACAGCCTTCCCGGCCCGCCTACACCGAACTCCTGCCTCCTGCCATCTGTTCTCACCTGAGCTCGCCAACTCCTTTGTCCCCCTTGCTGAAGAATGTGGGGGAATTGCCCTATTTCTCTCCTTTGTAAAGGCCCCCATCTCCTTTCAGATGGCTCTTTTTGTCCCACTCACTCACGGCTCCGCTCAGTCTCCCCTCCCTTTGTCCTGCTCTTCAGCCAAACTGTGGGGAAATCTCCTTGTTGATGAATACATAAACCTGAGCATTCCACTCAATCCCTCTTTTTTTTTTTTTTTTTTCTCCCCTCCTTTGGACAATACTTGTTTTTACAAACCAGGTTATTTGCTAACAACCTGCATTCAGTATATCTAGTACCCATGGGTACTCTTCATATCCTCCTGGACTCCCACAGACCCAGCAACCCAGCATTTATTTTCCAGACCCACTCCCAGCCAGCGGTACAGATCTACGGAGAGTTAGCCGGGGCTTTCCATCCTCTTCCTTCAACTGACAAGTCCAGATTTCTGGAGTCTTGGAAATCTTAACTCTGGTATGATGAGTCCATCCATGCTCAGCTGTCTTGATTGATGTTTACCAAGACCCAATCCCCTGGCTGGATATCATGGACTGCAAAATCCAAGGGGAGGGTCTGTGCGAGCTGGGCTTCCTGTCGGAGAGACTCCACTAAAGAATGTATTGCTTTAAATATATATCACCTATTTCCACCTCCTTGCCAGGTTGGGTGTTAGTAGGATAGGGAATCCCAAACATTATTTCAAAGGGGGGACAGCTGAATGTCTCCCCTTTGTTTTGCTCTTATTCTTGCTAAAGCTAATGGTAGAAGTCGTGTCCACGGCATCTTAGTTTCTAAAACCAATTTCAAAAGATGCTTCTTAATGTTCCCATCCATCCTTTCCACTCTACCAGAAATCTGAGGATGCCAAGGGGTATGCAAGCCCCATTGAATCCCTAGGGCAGTCATGACACCTTGAAGGACCTTTCCTGTAAAATGAGTGCCTCTGTCTGAATCTATTGCCTCTAGCAACCCATATCTCGGAATTATTTGTTCTAAGAACACCTTATTTACAGATCCAGTTGTTGCTGAGGCAGTTGGAAATGCCTCGGGCCATCCCATCAACTGACATACTACTACCATTGAATCATAGAATGCTTAAGTTTGGAAGGGACCTCTAGAGGTCATGTAGTCCAAATCCTCTGCACACGCAGGGTCACCTAGAGCATGTGGCACAGGACTGCATCCAAGCAGGTTTTGAAGATCTCCAGAGAAGGAGACTCCACAACCTCTCTGGGCAGTCTGTTCCAGCGCTCTGTCACCCTCACTGTTAAAAAGTTTTTCCTTAAGTTCATGTGGAACTTTCGGTGCTTCAGTTTGTGGCCATTACCTCTAGTTCTGTCAGTGGCCACCAGGGAAAAGAGGCCAGCACCATCCTCCTCACTGCCTCCCTTGAGGTACTTATAGACACTGATTAGATCCCTTCTCAGCCTTGTCTTCTCCAGGCTGAACAGGCCCAGCTCCCTCAGCCTCTCCTCATAGGGCAGATGTTCCAGGCCCCTGATCATCCTTGTGACCCTAGGCTGGACTCTCTCCAGCAGCTCCACATCCCTCTTGTACTGTGGGGCCCAGAACTGGACACAATACTCCAGATGCGGCCTCACCAGGGCTGAGTAGAGGGGCAAGATCACCTCCCTCGACCTGCTGGAGATGTTCTTCTTAATGCACCCAAAGATCCCATTGGCCTTCTTGGCCACGAGGGCACACTGCTGCCTCATGGTCAACTTGCCGTCCACCATGACACCCAGGTCGTTCTCCGCAGAGCTGCTCTGCAGAAGGTCAGTCCCCAACCTTTACTGGTGTCTGGGGTTATTCCTCCCCAGATGGAGGACCTTGCACTTGGCCTTATTGAATTTCATGAGATTTTTCACCGCCCAGTTGTCCAGTCCTTCCAGGTCCCTGTGGATGGCAGCGCAGCCCTCTGGGCTATCAGCTACTCCTCCCAGTTTGGTATCATCAGCAAACTTGCTGAGGGAGCACTCTGTGCCTTCATCCAGGTCATTGATGAATAAATTGAACAGGACTGGACCAAGGACTGACCCCTGGGGGACCCCGCTAGCTACAGGCCTCCAACTAGACTCTGCACTGCTGATCACCACCCTCTGAGCTCTGCCATCCAGCCAGTTCCTAATCCACCTCACTGTGCACTCATCTATCCCACACTTCCGGAGCTTGCCCAGGAGGATGTTGTGAGGGATGGTGTCAAAAGCCTTGGTGAAGTCGAGCCAGTCATTTCATCATAGAAGGCTATCAGGTTAGTCAAGCAAGATTTCCCCTTGGTGAATCCATGCTGACTACCCTTAAGCACCTTCTTGTCCTCCATGTGCCTGGAGACAATGGCCAGTATGAGCCATTCCATCACTTTTCTGGGGACAGAGGTGAGGCTGACTGGCCTGTAGTTGCCTGGGTCCTCCTTCTTGCTTTTTTTGAAGACTGGTGTGACATTGGCCTTCCAGTCTTCCGGCACCTCCCCCGTTCTCCAGGATCTTTCAAAGATGATGGAGAGCGGCTTAGCTATGACCTCTGCCAGCACACGCAGCACTCTGGGGTGCATCTTATCAGGGACCATGGATTTGTGGGTATGGAGTTTCCTTAGGTGCTCTCTGATCCAATCTTCCTCTACCCAGGGCAAGTCTTCCTCTCCACCGGCTTCTTCTCTTGTTCCTAGGGCCTGCGGCTCTAAAGGGCTGCCCTTGGTAAACACCGAAGCAAAGGCAGCATTCAGCAACTCTGCTTTTTCTGTGTTATTTGTAACCAGGGTGCTCCACCCCGTTCACCAGCAGACCCACGTTTTCCCTGATTTTCCTTTTGCTGTTAATATATTTGAAGAAGATTTTCTTGTTATTTTTAACATCCCTTACCAGATTGCGTTCCAGATATGCCTTAGCTTTCCTTGTTACATTTCTGCATTCCCCGACTACTTTCCTGTATTTCTCCCAGAGGGCCTGTCCTTTTTTCCACATTCTGTATACTGCCTTCTTCTGCTTGAGCATTGCCACAAGCTCCTTACTCATCCACGCCGATCTCCTGCCCCCTCTGCCTGACTTCTTACACACAGGGATGCACTGTTGCTGGGCGTGGAGGAAGTGCCGCTTGAAAACTAACCAGCTCTCTTGGGCCCCCCTGCCTTCTAGAGCCCTAGCCCAAGGCATTCTTCTGAGGAGGTCTCTGAAGAGGCTAAAGTTGGCCCTCCTGAAGTCCATTCCTCCCCAGTTTGTACCACAACCCCAATGGCATGTCTCACAGGAGTGCTGAGATGAGTCCTTTCAGAGCACGTCATTCCACGATACATACCCCCTCCTTGCAGGCTTTCACTCCAGTAAGGCTACAGGACGAAGATGCAATTTGGAGATACCTCTGTTGGCCATCGTTGGCTATTCCAAATTCCAAGCCAGTTTTAAGGAACCAGTGGATTTTTGTGGATGAGGCATTGCTGCCCACTTGTCACATCTCCTTGCAGAGTGCTTTGAGCATCTTCCCGCATGATTTTTCCCAGAAAGTGCAAGAAGTTCTTGAGCAGCTGTTTGCTTGAAGACCACAAAGCTGTTGCTGCTCTGTTTCAATGTGCTCTGCTAGTAACTTTGTTCCTCTTGGTCTGCTTCCTAGGTCATAAGCTTTGTGAGCCCCTGAAATGTGCTCACATAGCCGCAGACACCCTTCTTCCCCATGAAACGGTAGAGGCTGGCATAGAGGAGACCCTGCGCCTCTTCCGCCGCTGCATCAAGAGTGGGAAGAATGTTGTGTTTGTACTCAAGAACATTGGCATGCTTATAATTGAAGGGACAGATATGAAAATGCGATTTTACAAACAGTTCCTGGAAAGACTTAATGGGACTGAGCAGATGCTAGCGGCCCTTCTTGCGGTAAGTTCTCCAGTGCTCCCTGTCATCTTTTTGAATTCCCAAGGGAATGCAATTCTATTAGCCTGCCATAAACTGTGGAAGGACATGGACAGTCCTGGCTGAGAGGAATGCCAGCTACCCAGACAGTTTGTCTGGGAGGAGCCAATCTCCACATTCTCAGGGGAAAAGGCCAAGACAAGAGGAGGCCTTGTGGTTTTTTTTTTTGTCCCACTCGGCTTTCCTCCTTGCACAAAGCCTTGCTTTAGTGCCCCTTTTTGTGAGGATGGCCTCGGAAACCATGTTTCCCTAGAACATGTCTGGTGTGGTAAGGCAGCAAGCTCAGCTGTTTCCCCTTAAGCTGTTGAAAATTATTTCTCTGGGTCCCCCTGGAAGCTCGGCCTCATCTCCTCATGGGATACACTTGCCTGAGCAGTGGAGATGTCAGACGTCTCTGTCAACTTTGTGTTGACCTCTTTCCTCTCTCTTTGAAGTTGGAGGGCCTGAGTGTGCCTCTCCCAGGTGGCTACCAAATGGCAGCTGCTCACAAAATTGGATTCTCATGGTCCTCTTGCTCTGTAGCATTGCTAGTTCAGTGTCTAAATCAGTGATGGGTGTTTACCCCACTCTCTGGGCAGGAAGCAGAGGCACAGAACGAGCAAGGCCCAGAGGGAGAGGATGTTGGGAGAGACTGTGGGGTTAACCCCACATCTGACCCCTTCTTCATCAGCTGAGGAGGCATCAGGTCTAGACAGCAGGAAAAACACAGTGGCCCACTTAGTGAAATGCCTTCTCATGTGCTTGCCTCCTTTGATTTCTCCATTTGGAAAGACTTAAGCTAACTGACTCTCTGAATGCTGACCCTTGCCAAAGGCCTGAGTATGTTCCTCCCTCTTCTCCTTTTTTTCTCTCCACTTGTTATGGTGCATAACTGAGGGGCTGCTGATGGGAATAGAACAAGCGAAAGTTTCAAAACCAGCTTCTTCTCTAAGCAGTAGAAGAGTTTGTTTCCCCTGTGAGCACTTAAATAATTTTCTTGGTACCATGTCCCAGATGTCTGTCTCATTTGCAGATGCCGCAGATGAGGAATTCGGTGCTGTCGGGCTCTGAAACTGCTCTTTCGCAGACCTACTCTGGTCATGTCATTGTCTTTCCCGAGTGAGTATGTTTCCTTCTTAGCCCTTGGCTGGCCAAGCAAGCAGCTGCTCATGGCATGTTTTGTAACCTTGTGTTTCCAAGCCTTGTGAAGGCTACTCAGAAAGCCATTCATGAGCAACCCTTTCAAATGTGCATCAAAGTACACATGGTGCTAAGTGTTTTGTTCCATTACGTGTCTGGGAGCTACAGATTCTTTTTTACACATGCACGGAGATGAGCTTGGGAAGGCTGGCAAGTGATCTGGAGGGTGAGACAGGAATTAGAAGGGATGCTGGAAAGGAGTAGGAAAGAGGACTAAAGTGTTCTGCCTGAACAGGAGCAGGGAAGAGTCAGAGGAGAAAGGTCATGCCCCTACAGGCGTTAGAGGTTTTCATGATGCCTCTCACCTTGCTGAGACACTCCTCCAGCATCTGACCTCTTCTGCCTATTGCGCTTTGAGAAAAGAGGGACTTCCCAGCACCTCCCAAATGCTCCTGTGACCCCATTATTCACACCAGGTGCAAAGGAAGCGCGGTGCCCGTCGCATTTAGAGTGATGCCTTTTCTGCTTTCCAGGTACAAGCTGGAGAGTAGAGATTGAAATCCACCAGGCGCACCTATAAAGGCCAGGCAGGAGGAGGAGAGGAGAGGAGAGGCCAGCATTGTCCAGGAAGGTAATGGAGCTGCTGCTTCTTGGTGGAGGCTTGTCCCTTCTCCTTCTGTGCTCCTGGGTAGGCCATCGGAACCCAAGTGACAGTGTGATGGCTCAGGTAGCATGAGGTGCTAGAGTTGACGCTGCCCCCCCAGTAGGGCAAATCTCAAGTGAGTCCTGAGGGAACAAGGCCTCAGTGTAGCACAACACTCCCACCTGTATTAATATCTCCAACTTTCCTCCATTTCCATGTCCTGGCCTCCTAAACACGCCTCATAAACACCCCCAAAACAACTCCTTTCTTTTGATTGTGTCAACAGAGGAACTCTAGGCATGTGAGATCAGTAGGCACATCCAAGGATCTGCTCCCTTGCCTTAAATGACCGCCCTCACAGACACTCTGTTAGGCCACCCATACATCCCAGCAAGTCTCTTTTTCACAATAGGACAGAGAGTGAGAAAAGCACTAGCCCAAGAAATGGTGTTGTAAAGTACAAAGGAAAAGACAGAGAGAAGGCAGTGTCCAGAATGGGCAAAGTCCAGCGAGGAATAAAGGCTTCAGAGGAATCAGCCTGACACCTCACAATTTGACCTCAGGCTGAGAAGAACTGCATAGCCTTCCTTTTCAAGAGTACTCTGCAATGCTGTCCTGAAGGGTTTTCTTGTCTTCTGCCTACAGGAAATTTTCCTGCCAATCGTCTCCTCTCCAGAACAATTGACTCACCACCCACAATTACTCTTTTGAATATTCCAAAAGAACAGGGGACGAAACCTGAGAGAAAAGGAACTTATGGCAGGTGAGACACTTGGAGGAACGCATGAGGGTGACCCTGTAGCCGTGTGCTTGTGTGGGTGAGATTCTTCCTTTGTGCAACAGGTTCCAGGCACCTCTAAGAGTTTTAGATCCCATGAAGCAGCTGGGACTGTCAGACAGTGCTCAATATGTTTGCCAGGCCGGGGGATCTGGATCGCTTAGAGGCTCCATCTGTAATGAAACCTGCTCTTCTCCTTGCTGCATCAAAAGAGAGCCTGTATCTGGGCATACGGAGCATTCCTGTGGGCACATCTTGCAGCTCTGGGCATTTCAGCGGGGGTGGTGTCTGTCTCTGTTCATGTGAACACAGTTGAGCCCACATCATTCATGGCAACAGCCAAGAGAACTGCCTTCAGCTGCAGAATCCTGTGAGGACAGGACGGAGAGCCAAGTCCCTCTGTGCTCACAGCACCTCTCCATAATGTCTATTTCAGCATATTTCCAGCCATCCCTGGCACATCCTCCCAGAAGTCAAGGAAGGGCAGGAGGAAGGGCCATCCTGCAGCCGTGCCCCCATTTGAGATAGTTAACAATCGCGTGGAGAAGTGGGTGGAAGAGGTATGTGCTACTGACTGAGAAAATCCATATGCCCTGTGGATTTGGGGGAAAGCAAACTCACTTCTATGGGCAGTGAGTGGGAAAGATGCCTTCCTGAGGCTTCATTTGGCCATTGACTGACATTGTCCTGGCTTTGCTATAAAGGGTGAAGGTCATACTATATGTAATACATATGTTATACAAATTGCAATACATACGTTACTACTGCGTTGCCAGGAAAGACATGAGAAGAGCCTCATTGGTTCTCATGGGAAGGTACCTGCTAGGTCTTTGAGGGATAGGGCATGCACGGTTTTGGTTTAGCTCAGCTCATCAGTCACGTCCAAAGGACAATGTGCACATGTGCTGACCTGCTAGGATTACCTTAGGGGCATTAGAGGGCTGTGAGGAAGGTTCAAGTGAATGGACGGAAGAGGGGGTGAGAAGTGATCTTCATGCACTGAAAAAGAACAGATGCCAGTATTAATCTTTCTTATTTCTTTTCTGTGTCCCCACAGGCCTGGCAATATCCCTGGCAAGAGGGAAAGGGACTCACGCCTTTCCTCCAATCTGAAGCCCTGCGACGATTTCCCTTTCCTTTGCCTTTTGCTGAAGAGACAAGGAAGGAAATTGACAGAAATGAGAGAGAAGCACCCTTTTGAGAAACTCCTTGGAATAAACACCACTATTTCCTGAGACATGTTTTCCAGAAATATCCGTTAGTGGTTGAGCCGTTTTGTGGAGAGGGATTTGGGAGTCCTGGTGGACAACAAGATAACCGTGAGGCAGCAATGATGCGCCCTCTTAGCCAAGAAGGCCAATGGGATCCTGGCCTGCATTCAGGAGTGTTGCCAGCAGGTTGAGGGAGCTCATCCTGCCCCTCTTCTCAGCTCTGGCAAGGCCAAACTTGGAGTACTGTGTACAGTTCTGGAGACCCTGGTACAAAAGGAATGTGGAGCTTCTAGAGGGGGTCCAGCGTAGAACAGTGAACATGATTAAGGGACTTTGGCATCTATCATAGGAGGAAAGACTAAGTAATCTGCGCCTCTTTAGCCTGGAGAAGAGAAGACTGAGAGGGGATTGTGAAAATGTTGCAGTTTGAAAGCCGTAGTGGTAGTGGTGGTGGGGGGGAAAGGAGATATCAAATCAGTATTGGATTCACAAACAGTCTGTGGACCGTAGATCCGATCGCCTTCCTAGGAGTGAATCGAGTTCCCAAATAGCGTCATCACCTATAAGCTCGACTCTGCAGTATCGGATTCACGAACAGTCTGTCAACTGTAGGTCCGATTGCCTCCCCCTAAACAAGTAGCCGAGTTCACAAACAGTATGATTTATTCAAATGCAACATTTACAAAGCAGGTTTCGAATGTCGGTACAGGAAATTCTCTACTAGAGCGTTGGGTCTTGGCTAGCTCTGATGTAGGAATGTGCAATCATCACTCACCCCAGAAGATGGGAGAGGGCTCTCAGTCTCGAGTCTCCTCAGGCAGTGTCCAGATGCAAGGGGAGGAAAGGGGGATCAGCGCATCAACTGATCCAGAATTTATGATGGATTCCTCCCTCTCACTCCTTAGTCTCCTCAGGCAGCATCCCAGTGCAAGGGGAAGGAAGGGGGCTCAGCCTGTCGACTGACCCAGGAGTTACGATGGTTTCTTCCCCCCTCATTCCTTAGTCTCCTCAGGCAGCGTCCTGACCTGAGGGGAGGGAATGGGGATCAGCGTGTCAACTGACCCAGGAGTTACGATGGTTTCTTCCCCCGCTTCTTTCATCTTTAGTTCACCTTTTATACTTTTCTTTACATTCAGGTGGAGCTTGAGTGACTAGAGTCATACTTATATTATTAATTGATTGGTGAAAAAGTGTCTCGCTTTCATTTAAAGGTACAGTCACCCGAAAATCTAGAATGCATGCTCAGTGAGGGGTGGTCGTACCTCGGAGGCGGGTAACTTTTGGGATGGAGGTGTGGTTTTCACATTATAATGACCAAAGTTCAAGCAAAGTTCATCTGAAAGGAGTGATTTGCCACCTTTGCTGGCTCAGCACCGGACATGTTATCGTATATCTCCCATTAGACAGCCACTGTGCAGCTTATCAGCAGCCCAGTACAGGGAGTGCAACAGCGTTTGGCCACGGTGTCTTCACTCTGCTCCAACCTCTGTTACTCCCCTTTGCAGCTGCTAGGAGGGCAGATTGTGTTGCTTAGGGGACTATGGAGGAGCAGAGTCCGTGTGCACCAGCCATCCTGGAAGTGACAACTGTGTATCACCCCAAGAAAACTTCTGTAATGCCAAAACTTCAGTTAGGCCCTAGGTTTCCTCTCAGTTCCAGCTTTCAAACAATTCTTCCACAAACAATTCTTCCACATTATCCACCCCGTGACTATAGTCACTCAAGCTTCACATAAAGTTGTTTAGGTGTTAATAGTACATGCCCTAAACATGATGCAGTTAAGTGAGTGATTGCACATTGGTACATTAGACGGGAAGTTACAGAAAAGGCAGGGAGTCTAGTTCTACAAGAATATGTATACAGAAAATATTGCAGTTACAATAGTAAGTAATGATTATAACAAACTTTGTATCCACCCCGTGACTCCAGTTACCATTGTATATTGAAATTTAGTCTCAAATTAGAGTCTTAGTACTTGGGACATCAATTGGGTCATCCACCTGTAAAGGGGTATAAGCGGTGAACTGAATCATCTTTATGTTAATAGCTTTCATTATAGTAGCTTTTACACAAGATATTGCTATACTTAGGATAATTATCATCACAGTGAACATCACCACATATTCTATTAAATTTTGGATCCAACCAGTGACACCAAATCCAAACCAACTAAACACCTTCGCCAGCCATCTAGTGTTCATTGATTCCTGGAGTTCATGGGTGTCTTTCGCCACCTGTCGTATCTTCTCTAATTGGATATCGAGGTCCTGTGTAACATTAGGGATATAAATGCAGCAGTCAGTATTGGAGAGGTTTAGGTAGCCACAAAGTCCATTTTGGTGTAACACCATCAAGTCCAGTGCCATCTGGTTCTGAAGAGTCAGTTTTGATGTGGCTTGTGATTGATGATTGAGCGACTGTATACTAGTATTGGTGGCATTAGCTGTTTTTTCTACTTGATAGGCTAGCTTACTTACTTAACCATAATCGCATTTGCAAGACCAAATCCAAAAAAAAACAATAAGTCCTTCCATCTAAGACGGATCCTGGGAAAAGCCTCAAAACTAAGCTGTGGTTTCTTCTTTCTTATGTTCCACAGAGTCTTTTTTTTTTTTTCCCTCAAACTCAAACCTTGTTCTTTTCTCTTTGATCCCAATACATCTCCCCCCAAACATCTTTTAACATGCACATACCTTCTCCAACATTCTGTAACACATCTAACCATACCTGTGCTAAATATTTAGCCCTCATTTATTATTTACTGTGTGCAAACTGGAGCTCCCAGGATCCCAGTCATGATGGGAAGACCCTGGTTTCTTCTCAGTCCTGACAGTTCTATTTTTGCCCGTTTTGCTCGAGCCATCCAGTGGGGTCAGAGGAGTCCTCCTCCACCTGGGGCACAATGTTGGAAGGCCCAAGGTACACTGGTGTTGAGGTAATCCAGCCCATGAGGAGGTATACCTATTGCCGGCACTGCAGGCACAGGTCAAACCAGCCAGAGCATCACCAGAAGCTATACGGCAATCATTACGAGGCACAAAGCCTTCACTTAATGATTTATATTTTATGCTGCGATTATGGCACAGAAAGCCTATTTTTAGGGAAATGTAAACTGGCCAATAGTGTCTGACCCAATTGTGTTGTTCCTAATTAGAGCAATTTATCACATTTTAGCAATACCACAACACTGGCTTGTTTGATATTGAACCGAAAGAAAATCCTGGTCCAAATGGTGTAAAACCTGTGAAGTCCTGAAATTCCCCAAACCAAGAGCAATTTAAGCTATGATTATTTTGAAGGGGGACAATCCTACTCTCTATTCTTCTGATGGGAGTAAGGAAATAGGCATATTTTATTTAAAAGTAGTGGTGTTAAAGCAGTGCAGAAGATAAGAATGGAGAGCTACTAAACAGAGTATGTTAATAAGAAGAGATAATATGCTGGAACAGGCTGTTATTTTTGAACTACGATTTGAGCCAACACACTAAAATTACTACGAGAAATGCAATCACAATAATAACAAAAGCACATGCTAGAGAGACTTCAGCACAGCAGCTCAGACACAGCGTTTTTGTTTGCCATCTCGAGGATCACTGTAAGAGAAAACAAGAGAAACAATGCATGTGACCCTGTGCCCCGTGTTCTGGGTGTCACTGCTCAGCAGGGGGGTTGTACTAGATGATCTCTAGAGGTCCCATCCAACCTCAACCGTTCTGTGATTCTGTGCTCTGTAAGAGGCAAGGAACCATCAGAAATGCAGCTTGTGGTCTATAAGGAAGACACAGTCTTCTTAAAGTCCCACTTGGAGGCCCACACTATCCATCTCTGCCCATTTTTCCTCCCATTGTAACACCCTTTTAACAGACTTATCTCTGCCCACATAGAGTTGAAGGGGAAGGTCAGCAACACCATCTGAACAGGCCATGATGCCTCCATTCATAGCAACTCTCTTGCTTCCGCTCTGCTCTGCAGTGGCTGAGTGGACGCTGAGGAGCCAGGGGCTCTACCCATAGGCTGCAGAGTGCTTAGTCCTGCTGTACAGTGGTGGGAAGGAGGGAATAGACTAGCTCTCACATACAGAATTTCTGTCAGGTGAAATGAACTGCTCATTCAGAAGGCCTTTTCAGCATCTTCATCTCCAGTTTAATGAGATTTTGAGGAACAGAGTAACAGCTTCAGGGATTTATATATATGAGTACATATATACATATTTATATATATGCATGTGTGTGTGTATATATATATTCATACATACACACACAAAGACATTTATATGCATCTTTTTTTTCTTGTGGATATAAATGTTCTTGCTGAAAGGAAAGGATTCCCTGATCCTTGGTGAAGAGTGAGGACAGCTAGTCTGCCTGTTAGCTTTGTCCCAGCTATCTGGTGCTTCCAGCTCCTTCCACTGGAGTGTGATCACACTTATCTCACACACCTGAGAAAGAAACCAGCCTCTACTGAGTGCAGAGGAATCTAGTTTGCAGGTGCAGATCTTCAAGCTTCCCTCCCTTTCTCAGAGTCCCACAGTGAGGTGGGCACACTGCCCTTCTAGCCAAGGACACACAAGATCTTTTCAGCTGCCCATGTATAGCCTCTCCCCACCGCTTCCACACTGTTCCACACAGTTGACACGCTTGGTGAATAGCCTTTGTTGAAGATGGTACAGGTCATTTGCGGCCTCTGCGCTGATACAGGTTGCGATCAGAAAACTTGAGGTGGACCTGTAGAGCCAAAGTCTCCTTCTCCTCGTTCCTTAAGTTCTACGTGAGCAACAAGACTCGAGAAAGGCACGAGTTGAGCAATATGAGTACCTTTAGGAATGGTTACTGGAGGATAGGGAGTAGACATCATTCTCTGAAATCCTCAGTCATTGTGCATGAGTCGTCACTCCTTTTGATGGGCCAGACAGGGTTATTCCAAGCTGTAGTAGTTGGTTTAAAACTCCTGCATCCACTAGGCCTGTAATTGTCTGTGAAATGTCTTCATGCCCCCTCCCCTGTCCCTCCAGAATCTTGTACTGCTTCATGGCCGTCAATTTAGTTGTGGCAGGAATCTGCACAGGGGGAATTTTTATTATTCTGACTAAGATTGGCTGGGCACTAATATAGTTCTTTGTTCCAAATTGGTACAAACCGTCAGCAGAAAGGTTCAAGGCAGTTCCTTTAAAATACAAATTCCAATCATATATCCAGGGACAGGAATAATCATAACTGAATACAATCATTTTGGGAGGTTCCCTGTTTTCATTTCTTTTTGTGTTTTGCACAGCTTCAATTTGTTTCCCCCTCAAATCAGTAATCATTACAGATTGTCCTTTAAATTTCTTGGGATTTCTATATATGAAGGAGGTCTCTGTTCCAGTAACAATTGAGGCCTTTATCATTTGTGAGGACCGTTGCCGGTCCTTCCTTGCTTGGCAGTCGCTTCATTCTTTCGGCAAAAGCAAACTACAAGAAAGAGAGAGGTCAAGGGAGCATCCCAAAATGTGCTTAGAGGCTTCTGGAGTGCCCTGAGTGGTGCTTGGAGGCACCTTTGGACACAAAGTGGTGCAACCTGATTGGCCAGCAGCAGGCAGGTAGGCAGGTGGGCATCGTGATGTCATTGAGGGCAGCAGAAAGGCCCAGTGGAGAGGAGAGCTCCTGGAGAGGGGAGAGGCAGAGGCAGGTAAGGTGGCCTGGCTGGGAGATGGTTGCTGAGGTCACCTCCTTTGCAGCCGTCTGATTGGGCAGCAGGCAGGCAGGCACTGTGAGGTCATGAAGTGGATCAGAAAAGCTTCCCCATGGAGAGGAGAGCTCAAGGGGAGGGGAGAGGTGGGCTACAGCGACATGTTGGGGATGTAGATTGTGAGGTGAGTTCCTTCCATCAGCCAGATGGGCCCTTAGCAGCTGGGAGCATTGTGAATTGATCAAGAGCATCAGGCTCTGAACGGATTACAGAGGACTACAGGCAGCTGGATTGTCAGAGTTCACTGAAACATCTTTTGACAGAGACTGCCATCATCAGCTGGACAGCAACCAATTGCCCTAAGTAAAAGATGCCAAATAAAAAGTTCCCAAAAAAGTCCAGATTTTAAAATGACACTCTGTGCCTGAACATCTGTGAAGCAAGTGGATTCTTTGAACCACCCCCTTCGGGTTATAGAGCCAGCAACTCCTGTTATTAACTCTATTTGGAGCTTCAGAGCAGGCACATTGTTTCCCTCTGCCAAGAACAGACATTTAGCTCCAGAGTTGGAGGTCAGGTCTTGGGCCTGGCAAACGCCTGGAGATCCCAAACATCTGTCTGCATTTTGTCACTCTTTGCCCATGTATGGCCTGTGTCCATGTGTGTGAGCGTGATCAAAGCCTGGCAAAGGGAAGAGCCCTGTCATGGGAGCCATATTCCTGCAGGCTCTGGGCATGGAATGGGAAGGCTGCTCTGGGGTGGATGGTGCCAGCACAAAGGTGCCTCCTGAAAAGCCCTGTGGCCACAGTCTCTGGCCTGCCCACGTGAGTGTGGTCTCCTCCTGAGCAGACCCTCCTCTGACAGGGGGCTCATGCTGGCTACTTCCCTGCTGCTGGGCTCTGACCCATGCTGCGCTGATGGAGAAGAGTAAAGTGCCTGTCATGTGCCCCCTCCCTGCCAGCTCTGCTTCCTGCATGTCTTGTGTTTTTCCCTTCCCTCCTTTTCCTAGCATCACATGATGGCAGGTTTCTCCTTGGGGAGATGTGGCATTCTTCATTCCTAGGATAATGTGGAAGCTTTGGGAAGAGTTGAGGAGGCAAATGGAGGCAGTCCAGGAGGGATACTGGGAGTGACTTAGCAAACATGCAGTTCTGTCTATGAGAGGAGCGGGGCCAGGGAGCCTGAGAGGCAGTGGCTGAACCAGAGAGTGCAGACAGCTTGTCTGCAGGTTGTGGGGAATCTGCACAAGGCAGCTCTGCACTGGGATGAGGGGCAAAGTCAAGAGTTTGTGAGGAACTGTGAGGAACATGGGCAAACCCACAGATGCTCATTTCCAAGCAAATCAGCTCCATATTTGCAATAGGAGCTTCTCAGGTGCACTCCCTCCATGCCTGGAGAGGAAAATGGGCAGCAGCAGAGGCTGAAGGACTCCCTGCTTATAAATGAGAGGAACTTGCAGGTTTCTGTCATGAAAGAGCTATTGCAATATCTTTCCCATCCTGGGAGGACCTGTGGGAGAACAGAGCCCCACATGGCTGCAGACAGAGGCTCAGCAGGGGGGACAAGGGCACCTGCAATGGATCCAGATGTCCATAACCTGTGATAGCATTCCACTGCAAATCTCTTTCCTTAAAAAAGACCACACACAAAATCTCCTCCAAAGACCACCACCAACAAAAGAAATAAACATAATTAAGGAGGGCTATAAAAGCAAAGAATGGTAAAGAGTGAAGAGGGTTGACTAACCACCTCCTTCTTGACATCCTTTTCAAAGTTTATTTCTTATTTCATTTTGATTGACATTTTTTCATATTCAGGTCCACACCATTACAAAAGATATACTTGTATGTCTTGTACAGAGTTAAATGGCCCAAAGCCCCTGGGACAGCAATTGCTCGCTCAATTTTCAGAGCCATTCCTGCTAGGAGATGCTGAGCTCTCTTGCCTGCTCTCTCTTGCCCCGCTCAGTTCCCATCCACCCCAGACACCAGGATGCTGCAGTGATGAGGTCCAAAAGGCGTCTGCAGGATGGCCATGGAGGAACAGAGGTTCCTGCAGGTTTTGTGGCTGAGGAACTCTCAAGGGAAGGAGCTGTTGGTTGCCACAGCGAGAAGAGCGTTGTGGTGGCTACCAAGAAGCAGCTGGATGATTTGGTGGGCTCAGTGGTTAGCGCTCCCTCCCGCGGTGGCAGAAGCCACCTGCACTGTGTGGCTATGGGGTGAGTGTAGCGTGATTCTCGTTGCCCTCCCTGGCAGCCGTGGTCATGTGAGCGCAGTCGCAGTGCCCAGCGAGAACAAGACCCAAGGGGGTTAATCCCTGTGGCACAATCTGCATGGGGCAGCCCCTGAGTGCCCCATGCATCCCTTGCCCACTGCAGGGCCAGCCCTGGCACGGCCCGTGGTGAGGAGGGTCAGACCCCTCTGTGACACGGGCTGTGCTCACAGGGGACATCCCGTGTCACAGGCACAGCAGTCAGAGCGCACGCTGCGACCTTTCCTCACACGTCGCGACGAGCCTGGGAGAGCCCACGCGCTGGGACTGCTCTCGGCTCTGCTCTGCTACAAAGAGCCCACGACCCTGAGCGGGAACCAGCGAGGGGCAGCCAGAGTAGCACAGGGCTGAGGTGACGTGTACAGGAGGAGCAGGAGAGGAGCTGTTTCCTCATCACCTCCTGTTTGCTCTTTATCCAGAGCAAATGAGCAAAGAGACTAGGATGGAGCTCTGGGACCCTGGCCTTGGCAGGTCTCATGGGCAGCGATTGCTAGTGCTGCCAGCACAGGGTAAGGCCTCTGGGAGCTCTATCTCGGGAAATCTCACAGAGATTATGAACTGTGAACATAGCTGTGGATAGTCTGGGGCTGGAGGAGCGTGAATGGGGCTGGGACTGCTGCCAGAGCCCAGGCTCATGGTCCCCTCTGCCTCACTTGGCAGTGTGGCTGCCAGGACTCCTGGCTCCCAACCCTCATGCTATCCCCACTGTCCCGGGACACCCTACTCAAAAGTCCGTGCCACAGAGGTCTACCTGTGAGAAGGAGAAGGCCTACCTGAGCTGCCAGGGCTCCCCATTAATGTCATCTCAATCTCAGCTGCTGAGACCCTCTCAGGGTTGGTCTCAGTTTGCTCATTGAGTACGACTGCAGGCGTCACCTCCTTTGTTAACCATGTGCTGCACGTTTGTGAGCGGGGCCACACAGAACCTGATGTGTCTTCCACTTCTTTTCCAGAGACCCTTACTATCTGGGAAGGAGTCTCCAACTACATTCTAGAGCAGCTGATGCTGAATAAGGTGGGTCTGCCATCCTGCATCTCCCCCAGAAGCCCTTCTCCTGCACTGGAGGTATTTGAGGGATGAGTTCTCTAGGTTTCTTTGCATTTTTTGAGAGCATGAAGAAGAGGGGGAATGAAAACACCTCAAGTGCTCTTCTAAAGGCATTCTCCAAGGGTTCTCCAAGGCTTTCCCCACTCCTTCATTCATCCCCTGTGCACAGTAGGATTGAGCAGGACACCAGGCTCCATCTTCATGCAGCTGACCAGTTAGAGGCCTCTTCACCTAGCACTCGAATAATGCTTTTCTTCCTTCCTCTTTGCAGGGAGTCAGAGTTGTTCGGCTTGGCACCTTTGGTGTGGTGACTGAGCAAGTTGCTGTTAGGAAATACGGCCTTGTGACTGTTCACAGACCCGTGTTCAATCTTTCAAAGAGTATTGCGGAGGTTCACGGCCTCACCTATGATAAGGCCTATGCTCCTGGTAAGAAGACATGCTAAAACTTTGGCCTCCACTTCTCTGGGACATCTTTGGGTTGGGCATTAGCCCTGTCTAGCAGTAACTGTTAAAGCTCCAGACTTCTGTCACCACGTTGTAAAAACAATTTCAATTTGTAGATCTCAGGACCTCATCATGGCAATTACCATTGTATTCCCTCTCTCCCTGAATTGATTTCACAGCAGGCTACAGCTGCAATTCTGTAAAGGCAAATATTGACATTCATGATGGCTTTTCCCTACTCCTTGCACCTTGAAGTTGGTCACAGTCAGCTGTAAGGGCCCTGTAATGGAGACTGGGATCCTAGTGCATGTGAAAACCCATCAGAGGCAGGTTTTGCTGTGATTGCTAGTGATCCTTGTGAACACTACAGCTGTCTCGTGCACTTCAGAGGGTGCTGGATGGATTGGAGGATTAAGAGGAGTGTAGTGCATTCTTTTTTTTTTTTTCTTTCTTTCCCTTCTTTCTTTCATTTATGTAACATGGCTCTGTGAAATCTTTCCCAGTGTGGAATGGTCTGAGCTTGGCCCAAGTTCTTTGACCTGGCACCCATGAAAGAAACTCATCATTTCCTCCTCTCCTTGTCCTGCTGTCGAGGCTCACATTCGTAGAAGATGGTTGTGGCCTTTTCTTTCAGACACTGTAGGGAAGAAAGCATTGCTATCCACTTGGCACATCTGCTTGCAGTGCTTTGAACATCTTCCCACATGATTTGTCCCAGAAGGTCAAGAAAGGGAGTTCTGTAAGAGCTGCTTGCTTGAAGACCACAAAGCTGTTGATGCTGTGTTTTTGTGTGTTCTACTAGTGCCTTTTTCCTCTTGGTCTGCTTCCTAGGTCATAAGCTTTGTGAGCCCCTGAAATGTGCTCACATAGCCGAGGACATCTCTCTTCCCCACAAAACAGTGGAGGCTGGCATAGAGAAGACCCTGCGTCTTTTCCGCCGCTGCCTCGAGAGCGGGAGAAATGTTGTCTTTGTGTTGAAGAACATTGGCATGCTTATAATTGAAGGGGCAGATGTGAAAATGAGATTTTACAAAGAATTCCTGAAAAGACTTAATGGGACTGACCAGATGCTCATGGCTCTTCTTGCGGTAAGTTCTCCAGTTCTCTGCTGCTCCCTGTCATCTTTTTGAATTCCCAAGGGAATGCAATTCTACTAGCCTGCCATGACCTGTTGAAGGACATGGACAGTCCTGGCTGAGAGAAATGCCAGCTGCCCAGACACTTTGTCTTGGGCATTCAGAGGACTTGGCAATGAAGTTGAACCTGTGCAGAAGTGTACTGGGTCCACTCAAAGATTCATACAACCCAGGAGACAGTTTCCACATTCTCAGCAAAGAAGGCCAAGACAAGAGGAGGCCTTGTGTGTTTTTTTCCCCACTAGACTTCCCTCCTTGCAAAAAGCCATGCTTTCATGCCCCTTTTTGTGAGGATGGCCTCAGAAGCCGTGTTTCCCCTAGAACATGTCTGGCATGGTAAGGCAGCAAGTTCAGCCCTTTCCCTTAAGGTTCTGAAAATTCTTTTTATGAGTCCCTTTGGAAGCTCAGCCTGACCTCCTTATGGATACAATTGCCTAGGCCAGTGGGAATGTCACACAACTCTGTCAACTGTCTATTGACCTCATTTCTCTCTCTTTGAAACATTAGGTCCATACAGCAGGAAAAACAGTGCGGTCCAGCTAGTGAAATGCCTTCTCATGTGCTTGCCTCCCTTGATTTCTGCATTAGAAGAGACCTGAGCTAACCGAGTCTCTGAATCCTGAGCCTTGTAAAAGGCATGACCATGTTCCTCCCCTTTCTCCTTTATTTCTCTGCAGTTGTTACGGTGCATAACTGGAGGGACTACTGATGGGAATAGAATAATTGAATGTTTCAGAGGCAGCTCTTTCTCTAAGCAGTAGAAGAATTTGTTTCCCCTGTGAGCACTTAGATAATTCTCTTGGCATCATGTCCCATGTGTTTCTCTCCTTTGCAGATGCCGGAGATGAGGAATTTGGTGCTCTCAGGCACCAAAACTGCTCTTTCCCAGACTCACTCTCGTCATGTCATTGTCTTTCCTGAGTGAGTATGTTTCCTTCTTGGAAAGGAACCTGGCCAAGCAAGTAACTGCTCATCGCATGTTTTGCAACCTTGTGTTGCCAGTCCTTGTGAACATTGCTCAGAAAGCCATTTATGAGCAACCCTTTGAAATGCACATCAAAATACAGGTCCCTCTTAGTTGCTGCTTTGGGACATTTTTATTTCTTTTGAGAGATCTGTAGGAATGAAATGCATCCTGATCATATTGTCTTGGGCCTTTTTTTTTTTTTTTAATGTGGAGACTTATGTAGGCCAAAGTGAACACTGTGGCTAGTGGGATTTTGGAGAGCTTTCTCCTGGCTCCCATGATGCTCAGTGTTTGGTTCTATTATGTGTGTGGGAGATGCAGGTTCGTCAGAAAGGACGATGAAAGGATTCTGGAAACCTTAAGGGGACTAAAGTGTTCTGCCTGAACATGATCAGGAACAGGAGATGGGTGATGATCCCAAAAGCACACAGGGGATTTGGGTTGAAATTGGTTTGGCATTTTCACAGGAAGCACAGGGAAGAGTCAGAGGAGAAAGGTCATGCCCCTCCAGGCACTGGAGGTCTTCATGATGCCTCTCACCTTGCTGAGACACTCCTCCAGCATCTGGCCTCTTCTGCCTATTGTGCTTTGAAAAAAGAGGGACTCCCCAGCACCTCCCAAATGCCCCTGTGTCTCTATTATTGACAGAGGTTGCAAAAGTGCTCCCGCTTTAGACTGACTCCTTTTCTGCTTTCCAGGTACAAGGTGGAGAGTAGAGATCAAAAACTACCTAGGCCACCTGTAAAGCCCAAGCAGGAGGAGGAGAGGAGAGGAGAGGCCAGCACTGTCCAGGAAGGTAATGGAGCTGCTGCTTCTTGGTGGAGGCTTGTGCCTTCTCCTTCTGTACTCCTGGGTAGGCCTTCGGAACCCAAGTGACAGTGTGATGGCTCAGGTAGCATGAGGCGCTAGATGTGACGCTGCTCCCCCAATAGGGCAAATCTCAAGTGAATCCTGAGGGAACAAGGCCTCAGCGCAGTGCAACACTCCCACCTGTACTAATATCTCCAAGTTCAACTTTCCTCCATTTCCATGTCCTGGTCTCCTAAACACGCCTCATAAACACCCTGAAAACAACTCATTGGTTTTGATTGTGTCAAAAGAGGACCTCTAGGCATGTGAGATCAGTAGGCAGATCCAAGGATCTGCTCTCTTGCCTTAAATTACTGCTCTCAGAGAGACTCTGTTAGGCCACCCATACATCCCAGCGAGTCTCCTCTTTCCTTTTTACATCCTCAAGAAAGGATGTTGTAAAGTACAAACAATAAGTGAGAGAAAAGGCAGTGTCCAGAATGGCCAAAGCCCACCCAGGAAATGAGGCTTCAAAGGAATCAGTCTGACACCCCTCAGTTTGACCTCAGGCTGAGAAGAGCTGCATAACCTTCCCTTTCAAGAGCCCTCTGCAATGCTGTCCTGGATGGTTTTCTTGTCTTCTGCCTACAGGAAATCTTCCTGCTAATCGTCTCCTCTCCAGAAAAAGCATCCCAGAGCCCACACTTGCTGCTCAGAATATACAGAAAGAGCAGAGGAAGAAATCTGAAAGAAAAGAAACTCATGGCAGGTGAGACACTTGCCACCCTCTCCTTCTTGGACTCCGGCTCTCCAGGAACAGTCATTTTCCATTTCCTAACAAACAGTAGTTGGGACTACCAGGCAGTATTCCATATATTTGCCACGTCTCTTGGAGGCTGCCTTTGTAAAGAACCGTGCTTTGCTCATGTTGCATCAAGAGAGAGCTGGTACTCGGGCATAAGGATCATTCCTGTGGGCACTCCTTGCTGCTCTGGGCATAAAAGCTGGGGGTGAACTTGCTCTCTCTTCATGTGAAAACAGTCAGTTGAGCCCACATCATTCATGGCAACAGCCAAGAGAACTGCCTTGTGCTGCAGAACTTTCTAAGGGCAGGACAGGCACCAAAATTCCCCTGTGCTCACAGCACCTCTCCATAATATCTCTTTTCAGGAAACTTCCAGCCATCCACAAGAGATCCTCACGGAAGGTGAAAAAATCCAGGAGGAAGGGCAGTGTACCCATGCCCCCAGTGGAGAAACTGGTGAGAAGAATAGTGAGGTGGCCAGGAGAGGTATGTGCTACTGCCTGAGAACCTCCTTATGCGGTATAGATTCATGGGAAAGCACAGGTCTGTGAACAGGGAGTGAGAGAGATCTCCTCCTGAGATCATTGGCCATTGACTGTCATCATGGATTTGCTTGAAAAACTCATGCTCTGATTTTGCAATGCATTTGTCACTACTGCATTCCCAGGAAAGACATGAGAAGGTCCTCCTTGGTTCGAGTGGAATGGTACCTGCTAGGCCTCTCAGGAACAGGGGATGCACAATTTTGGTTTAGCTCAGCTCATCAATTAGATCAAAAAGACAATCTGCAGATGTGCTGACCTATTAGGATTAGCTTAGGGGCATAAGAGAACTGTCAAGAAGGCTCAAGTGAAGGGTCAGAATAGAGGGTGGGAAATGATTTCCAGGCCCTGGAGAAGAACAGATGTTAATCATAATCTTTGTTGTTTCTTTTCTGTGGCCCCTCAGGTGGAATATCACTTCAAAATAATGGGAGAAGGACCACTTATCTTTCCTCCAATATAAACGCCTGGGATGATTTCCCTTTCCTTTTTATTTTGCTGAAGAGACAAGGAAGTCAACTGGGAGAGACCAAGAGAGAAGAGCGCTTTTGGGAAACTCATTGGAATAAACACCAGTATTTCCTGAGACATGTTTTCCAGAAGCACCTGTAAGACCTTAGGAACCAGGAGGAATGGGGCTTGTGGCCCATGTGAAGTCCTGGTATTTTTAAAGGCCCGTGATTTGGCTGTCTGGTCCTGGGGAAGCTCAAATGAGGCCAAGAAGCCTGATGCTGAGAGGAAAAGCTCAAGGGGAGTGCTTTGGGTCATTTGGTCTGATGTGCCAAACCCCCAAACCTCCCAGGAGGGTTTCATTGCACACAGGCTTGTCTTGATCCCGCCCTGTTTTCTTACCAAAACCTCTCACCCATCAGGCTGCTGTGGCCAGCCCAGCTGCAGCAACTTGCAGGCCCCATTCCTGCACAGAGGGAGAAACCCTGCTCCTGCAGCCCCACAAGCCCCTTTGGTCCTCTGGGCAGCTCCTGCTGAACCCCTCTCTCCCATCAGGGGCTCTGCTATGGCTGCAAGCCAGGAATTTCTGCTCTCAGGCTCCCTGCAGCCAACAAGAATAGCCCAAGGATCTTCAGTCCAAGGACAAAGCACAGACATGACAGAGAGGACTGTGCTCTGCTCCAGTGTTGTGGGCACATGAAGGACTCACCCTGGCACAGGGGTCTCTGGCAGAACTGTCTGCACATGAGGCACATGTTTGAACTGATCCCATATCCCCACAGCCACTGGAGTGGAGACTCAGAGGCCCTCCTGCATTGCCCCATAGGTCTATACGTTCCCTTCTCTCCATTCAGTAATGAGAGGAACAGACACAACGACCGGGCAGTGACACACACTATTGCAGCTTCTGTGCTTCCCAGTAGCAAAGGGAATGGAACAACTCAGCTCAGCTCAGTTCAGGTTCAACAGGAAACCTGCATCTTCCGTGCTACTCTCCAGCTTTTCTGGCCATACCACATGCTCCAGAAAGGGTGTCCCATAGCAGCATATATGTCCCAGCCACCAGCAGATGTGCTGTCTCAGAGACAGCTCCCCAGGGATGGACCTCCAGAGAAGTCTGGCTTTTGTTGTGACTGAGCTGAGTGAGAGGAGTGGGCAGAGAAAGGGGCTGCTCACCTAAGGAAGGTGATTTTCTTGCCACCTTTGAGGTGGCAAGCTTGAAAAAGCTTGACTGTAGGAACAGGGACTGCAAGGCTAGAACTGCTCCAAAACAGCCCTTCCAGGTTGGTCTTGAGCTGGTAACAGGAGCATCTTTGATGAGGATGAGGTTTGGGCCCAGAAGCAGAAGTCATTAGCAGTGCATTGTTGTAGCCTCCTGCCCGCCTCGTTGCCAAGCTGCTGTTGTCAGGTGGAATTTTCAGATTTGCACTGAGGCAATCAAGCTATGGGAGGTGCTTCTGGCCTCCTCGTTATGCTTTCGAACATCAGGGCTGACCTGCAGGGAGATGTCTGACACTGGTGTGTCCTGTGTTCTTGTAGGCAGCACAAAATTAAGCTGCCCTGCATGCTTGCCTTCGGTGTGGGGACAAGAATTTTCCCCTTTCCCTCTCATTTCCCGTTTCAATTGCTGGGAGTTAAAAAGAGCCTTCCCTGTGATCAGGGGAGATGCAGGGATGTTCCCAGAACATCAAGGGTGTGCAGAAAATCTCGCTGTCAAGAACTGAATGTCCAAAAAGGAGACAGAGGAGTCCTAAAACTTTATTCGAATAAAGGGAGAGTCCACCCGGCATATCCCTGTGGGGTCTCTCCAATTGCTGGGGGACGCAGCCCCCCTTTTATCCTAATTTCCAGACCGAGGGACGCCCTCTCCCTTTCCCCATTGGCCAAGGTACTCAGAAGTTACAGCCTTCCCGGCCCACCTACACCGAACTCCTGCTTCCTGCCATCTGTTCTCACCTGAGCTCGCCAACTCCTTTGTCCCCCTTGCTGAAGAATGTGGGGGAATTGCCCTATTTCCCTCCTTTGTAAAGGCCCCCATCTCCTTTCAGATGGCTCTTTTTGTCCCACTCACTCATGGCTCCGCTCAGTCTCCCCTCCCTTTGTCCTGCTCTTCAGCCAAACTGTGGTGAAATCTCCTTGTTGATGAATACATAAACCTGAGCATTCCACTCAATCCCTCCTCTTTTTTTTTTTTTTTTCTCCCCTCCTTTGGACAATACTTGTTTTTACAAACCAGGTTATTTGCTAACAACCTGCATTCAGTATATCTAGTACCCATGGGTACTCTTCATATCCTCCTGGACTCCCACAGACCCAGCAACCCAGCATTTATTTTCCAGACCCACTCCCAGCCAGCGGTACAGATCTACGGAGAGTTAGCCGGGGCTTTCCATCCTCTTCCTTCAACTGACAAGCCCAGATTTCTGGAGTCTTGGAAATCTTAACTCTGGTATGATGAGTCCATCCATGCTCAGCTGTCTTGATTGATGTTTACCAAGACCCAATCCCCTGGCTGGATATCATGGACTGCAAAATCCAAGGGGAGGTTCTGTGCGAGCTGGGCTTCCTGTCGGAGAGACTCCACTAAAGAATGTATTGCTTTAAATATATATCACCTATCTCCACCTCCTTGCCAGGTTGGGTGTTAGTAGGATAGGGAATCCCAAACATTATTTCAAAGGGGGGACAGCTGAATGTCTCCCCTTTGTTTTGCTCTTATTCTTGCTAAAGCTAATGGTAGAAGTCGTGTCCACGGCATCTTAATTTCTAAAACCAATTTCAAAAGATGCTTCTTAATGTTCCCATCCATCCTTTCCACTCTACCAGAAATCTGAGGATGCCAAGGGGTATGCAAGCCCCATTGAATCCCTAGGGCAGTCATGACACCTTGAAGGACCTTTCCTGTAAAATGAGTGCCTCTGTCTGAATCTATTGCCTCTAGCAACCCATATCTCGGAATTATTTGTTCTAAGAACACCTTATTTACAGATCCAGTTGTTGCTGAGGCAGTTGGAAATGCCTCGGGCCATCCCATCAACTGACATACTACTACCATTGAATCATAGAATGCTTAAGTTTGGAAGGGACCTCTAGAGGTCATCTAGTCCAAATCCTCTGCACACGCAGGGTCACCTAGAGCATGTGGCACAGGACTGCATCCAAGCAGGTTTTGAAGATCTCCAGAGAAGGAGACTCCACAACCTCTCTGGGCAGTCTGTTCCAGCGCTCTGTCACCCTCACTGTTAAAAAGTTTTTCCTTAAGTTCATGTGGAACTTTTGGTGCTTCAGTTTGTGGCCATTACCTCTAGTTCTGTCAGTGGTCACCAGGGAAAAGAGGCCAGCACCATCCTCCTCACTGCCTCCCTTGAGGTACTTATAGACACTGATTAGATCCCTTCTCAGCCTTGTCTTCTCCAAGCTGAACAGGCCCAGCTCCCTCAGCCTCTCCTCATAGGGCAGATGTTCCAGGCCCCTGATCATCCTTGTGACCCTGTGCTGGACTCTCTCCAGCAGCTCCACATCCCTCTTGTACTGTGGGGCCCAGAACTGGACACAATACTCCAGATGCGGCCTCACCAGGGCTGAGTAGAGGGGCAGGATCACCTCCCTCGACCTGCTGGAGATGTTCTTCTTAATGCACCCAAAGATCCCATTGGCCTTCTTGGCCACGAGGGCACACTGCTGCCTCATGGTCAACTTGCCGTCCACCATGACACCCAGGTCGTTCTCTGCAGAGCTGCTCTGCAGAAGGTCAGTCCCCAACCTTTACTGGTGTCTGGGGTTATTCCTCCCCAGATGGAGGACCTTGCACTTGGCCTTATTGAATTTCATGAGATTTTTCACTGCCCAGTTGTCCAGTCCTTCCAGGTCCCTGTGGATGGCAGCGCAGCCCTCTGGGCTATCAGCTACTCCTCCCAGTTTAGTATCATCAGCAAACTTGCTGAGGGAGCACTCTGTGCCTTCATCCAGGTCATTGATGAATAAATTGAACAGGACTGGACCAAGGACTGACCCCTGGGGGACCCCGCTAGCTACAGGCCTCCAACTAGACTCTGCACTGCTGATCACCACCCTCTGAGCTCTGCCATCCAGCCAGTTCCTAATCCACCTCACTGTGCACTCATCTATCCCACACTTCCGGAGCTTCCCAGGAGGATGTTGTGAGGGATGGTGTCAAAAGCCTTGGTGAAGTCGAGCCAGTCATTTCATCATAGAAGGCTATCAGGTTAGTCAAGCAAGATTTCCCCTTGGTGAATCCATGCTGACTACCCTTAAGCACCTTCTTGTCCTCCATGTGCCTGGAGACAATGGCCAGTATGAGCCATTCCATCACTTTTCTGGGGACAGAGGTGAGGCTGACTGGCCTGTAGTTGCCTGGGTCCTCCTTCTTGCTTTTTTTGAAGACTGGTGTGACATTGGCCTTCCAGTCTTCCGGCACCTCCCCCGTTCTCCAGGATCTTTCAAAGATGATGGAGAGCGGCTTAGCTATGACCTCTGCCAGCACACGCAGCACTCTGGGGTGCATCTTATCAGGGCCCATGGATTTGTGGGTATTGAGTTCCCTTAGGTGCTCTCTGATCCAATCTTCCTCTACCCAGGGCAAGTCTTCCTCTCCACCGGCTTCTTCTCTTGTTCCTAGGGCCTGCGGCTCTAAAGGGCTGCTCTTGGTAAACACCGAAGCAAAGGCAGCATTCAGCAACTCTGCTTTTTCTGTGTTATTTGTAACCAGGGTGCTCCACCCCGTTCACCAACAGACCCACGTTTTCCCTGATTTTCCTTTTGCTGTTAATATATTTGAAGAAGATTTTCTTGTTATTTTTAACATCCCTTACCAGATTGCGTTCCAGATATGCCTTAGCTTTCCTTGTTACATTTCTGCATTCCCCGACTACTTTCCTGTATTTCTCCCAGAGGGCCTGTCCTTTTTTCCACATTCTGTATACTGCCTTCTTCTGCTTGAGCATTGCCACAAGCTCCTTACTCATCCACGCCGATCTCCTGCCCCCTCTGCCTGACTTCTTACAAACAGGGATGCACTGTTGCTGGGCGTGGAGGAAGTGCCGCTTGAAAACTAACCAGCTCTCTTGGGCCCCCCTGCCTTCTAGAGCCCTAGCCCAAGGCATTCTTCTGAGGAGGTCTCTGAAGAGGCTAAAGTTGGCCCTCCTGAAGTCCATTCCTCCCCAGTTTGTACCACAACCCCAATGGCATGTCTCACAGAAGTGCTGAGATGAGTCCTTTCAGAGCACGTCATTCCACGATACATACCCCCTCCTTGCAGGCTTTCACTCCAGTAAGGCTACAGGACGAAGATGCAATTTGGAGATACCTCTGTTGGCCATCGTTGGCTATTCCAAATTCCAAGCCAGTTTTGAGGAACCAGTGGATTTTTGTGGATGAGGCATTGCTGCCCACTTGTCACATCTCCTTGCAGAGTGCTTTGAGCATCTTCCCGCATGATTTTTCCCAGAAAGTGCAAGAAGTTCTCGAGCAGCTGTTTGCTTGAAGACCACAAAGCTGTTGCTGCTCTGTTTCAATGTGCTCTGCTAGTAACTTTGTTCCTCTTGGTCTGCTTCCTAGGTCATAAGCTTTGTGAGCCCCTGAAATGTGCTCACATAGCCGCAGACACCCTTCTTCCCCGTGAAACGGTAGAGGCTGGCATAGAGGAGACCCTGCGCCTCTTCCGCCGCTGCATCAAGAGTGGGAAGAATGTTGTGTTTGTACTCAAGAACATTGGCATGCTTATAATTGAAGGGGCAGATATGAAAATGCGATTTTACAAACAGTTCCTGGAAAGACTTAATGGGACTGAGCAGATGCTAGCGGCCCTTCTTGCGGTAAGTTCTCCAGTGCTCCCTGTCATCTTTTTGAATTCCCAAGGGAATGCAATTCTATTAGCCTGCCATAAACTGTGGAAGGACATGGACAGTCCTGCCTGAGAGGAATGCCAGCTACCCAGACAGTTTGTCTTGGGCATTCAGAGGACTTAGCAATGAAGTTGAACCTGTGCAGAAGTGTCCTGGGTCCACCCAAGATTCATACAACCCAGGAGCCAATCTCCACATTCTCAGGGGAAAAGGCCAAGACAAGAGGAGGCCTTGTGTTTTTTTTTTTTTTTTGTCCCACTCGGCTTTCCTCCTTGCACAAAGCCTTGCTTTAGTGCCCCTTTTTGTGAGGATGGCCTCGGAAACCATGTTTCCCTAGAACAAATCTGGTGTGGTAAGGCAGCAAGCTCAGCTGTTTCCCCTTAAGCTGTTGAAAATTATTTCTCTGGGTCCCCCTGGAAGCTCGGCCTCATCTCCTCATGGGATACACTTGCCTGAGCAGTGGAGATGTCAGACGTCTCTGACAACTTTGTGTTGACCTCTTTCCTCTCTCTTTGAAGTTGGAGGGCCTGAGTGTGCCTCTCCCAGGTGGCTACCAAATGGCAGTTGCTCACAAAATTGGATTCTCATGGTCCTCTTGCTCTGTAGCATTCCTAGTTCAGTGTCTAAATCAGTGATGGGTGTTTACCCCACTCTCTGGGCAGGAAGCAGAGGCACAGAACGAGCAAGGCCCAGAGGGAGAGGATGTTGGGAGAGACTGTGGGGTTAACCCCACATCTGACCCCTTCTTCATCAGCTGAGGAGGCATCAGGTCTAGACAGCAGGAAAAACACAGTGGCCCACTTAGTGAAATGCCTTCTCATGTGCTTGCCTCCTTTGATTTCTCCATTTGGAAAGACTTAAGCTAACTGACTCTCTGAATGCTGACCCTTGCCAAAGGCCTGAGTATGTTCCTCCCTCTTCTCCTTTTTTTCTCTCCACTTGTTATGGTGCATAAGTGAGGGGCTGCTGATGGGAATAGAACAATCGAAAGTTTCAAAATCAGCTTCTTCTCTAAGCAGTAGAAGAGTTTGTTTCCCCTGTGAGCACTTGGATAATATTCTTGGTACCATGTCCCAGATGTCTGTCTCATTTGCAGATGCCGCAGATGAGGAATTCGGTGCTGTCGGGCTCTGAAACTGCTCTTTCGCAGACCTGCTCTGGTCATGTCATTGTCTTTCCCGAGTGAGTATGTTTCCTTCTTAGCCCTTGGCTGGCCAAGCAAGCAGCTGCTCATGGCATGTTTTGTAACCTTGTGTTTCCAAGCCTTGTGAAGGCTACTCAGAAAGGCATTCATGAGCAACCCTTTCAAATGTGCATCAAAGTCACATGGTGCTAAGTGTTTTGTTCCATTACGTGTCTGGGAGCTACAGGTTCTTTTTTACACATGCACGGAGATGAGCTTGGGAAGGCTGGCAAGTGATCTGGAGGGTGAGACAGGAATTAGAAAGGATGCTGGAAAGGAGTAGGAAAGAGGACTAAAGTGTTCTGCCTGAACAGGAGCAGGGAAGAGTCAGAGGAGAAAGGTCATGCCCCTACAGGCGTTGGAGGTTTTCATGATGCCTCTCACCTTGCTGAGACACTCCTCCAGCATCTGGCCTCTTCTGCCTATTGCGCTTTGAGAAAAGAGGGACTTCCCAGCACCTCCCAAATGCTCCTGTGTCCCCATTATTCACACCAGGTGCAAAGGAAGCGCGGTGCCTGTCGCATTTAGAGTGATGCCTTTTCTGCTTTCCAGGTACAAGCTGGAGAGTAGAGATCGAAATCCACCTGGCGCACCTGTAAAGGCCAGGCAGGAGGAGGAGAGGAGAGGAGAGGCCAGCACTGTCCAGAAAGGTAATGGAGCTGCTGCTTCTTGGTGGAGGCTTTTGCCTTCTCCTTCTGTGCTCCTGGGTAGGCCACCGGAACCCAAGTGACAGTGTGATGGCTCAGGTAGCATGAGGCGCTAGAGGTGACGCTGCTCCCCCAATAGGGCAAATCTCAAGTGAGTCCTGAGGGAACAAGACCTCAGTGCAGCACAACACTCCCACCTGTATTAATATCTCCAACTTTCCTCCATTTCCATGTCCTGGCCTCCTAAACACGCCTCATAAACACCCCCAAAACAACTCATTTCTTTTGATTGTGTCAACAGAGGAACTCTAGGCATGTGAGATCAGTAGGCACATCCAAGGATCTGCTCCCTTGCCTTAAATGACTGCCCTCACAGAGACTCTGTTAGGCCACCCATACATCCCAGCAAGTCTCTTTTTCACAATAGGACAGAGAGTGAGAAAAGCACTAGCCCAAGAAATGATGTTGTAAAGTACAAATGAAAAGACAGAGAGAAGGCAGTGTCCAGAATGGCCAAAGTCCAGCCAGGAAAAAAGGCTTCAGAGGAATCAGCCTGACACCTCACAATTTGACCTCAGGCTGAGAAGAACTGCATAGCCTTCCTTTTCAAGAGCCCCCTGCAATGCTGTCCTGAAGGGTTTTCTTGTCTTCTGCCTACAGGAAATCTTCCTGCCAATCGTCTCCTCTCCAGAACAATTGACCCACCACCCACAATTACTCTTTTGAATATTCCAAAAGAACAGGGGACGAAACCTGAGAGAAAAGGAACTTATGGCAGGTGAGACACTTGGAGGAACGCATGAGGGTGACCCTGTAGCCGTGTGCTTGTGTGGGTGAGATTCTTCCTTTGTGCAACAGGTTCCAGGCAGCTCTAAGAGTTTTAGATCCCATGAAGCAGCTGGGACTGTCAGACAGTGCTCAATATGTTTGCCAGGCCGGGGGATCTGGATCGCTTAGAGGCTCCATCTGTAATGAAACCTGCTCTTCTCCTTGCTGCATCAAGAGAGAGCCTGTATCTGGGCATACGGAGCATTCCTGTGGGCACATCTTGCAGCTCTGGGCATTTCAGCGGGGGTGGTGTCTGTCTCTGTTCATGTGAACACAGTTGAGCCCACATCATTCATGGCAACAGCCAAGAGAACTGCCTTCAGCTGCAGAATCCTGTGAGGACAGGACGGAGAGCCAAGTCCCTCTGTGCTCACAGCACCTCTCCATAATGTCTATTTCAGCATATTTCCAGCCATCCCCGGCACATCCTCCCAGAAGTCAAGGAAGGGCAGGAGGAAGGGCCATCCTGCAGCCGTGCCCCCATTTGAGATAGTTAACAATCGCGTGGAGAAGTGGGTGGAAGAGGTATGTGCTACTGACTGAGAAAATCCATATGCCCTGTGGATTTGGGGGAAAGCAAACTCACTTCTATGGGCAGTGAGTGTGAAAGATGCCTTCCTGAGGCTTCATTTGGCCATTGGCTGACATTGTCCTGGCTTTGCTATAAAGGGTGAAGTCATACTATATGCAATACATATGTTATACAAATTGCAATACATATGTAACCACTGCATTGCCAGGAAAGACATGAGAAGGCGAAACTAGGTTCTCATGGGAAGGTACCTGCTAGGTCTTTGAGGGATAGGGCATGCACAGTTTTGGTTTAGCTCAGCTCAACAGTCACGTTCAAAGGACAATGCGCACACCTGGGCATTAGAGGGCTGTGAGGAAGGCTCAAGTGAAGGGACAGAAGAGGGGGTGAGAAGTGATCTTCATGCACTGAAAAAGAACACAGGCCACTCCTAATATATCTTATTTCTTTTCTGTGTCCCCACAGGCCTGGCAATATCACTTCAGAGTAAGAGGGAAAGGGACTCATGCCTTTCCTCCGATCTGAAGCCCTGGGACGATTTCCCTTTCCTTTGCCTTTTGATGAAGAGACAAGGAAGGAAACTGACAGAAATGAAAGAGAAGCACCCGTTTTGAGAAACTCCTTGGAATAAACACTACTATTTCCTGAGATATGTTTTCCAGAAATATCTGTTAGTGGTTGTGTGTTGAAAATGTTGCAGTTTGAAAGCCGTAGTGGTAGTGATGGTCGGGGGGAAAGGAGATATGAAATCAGTATCGGATTCACAAACAGTCTGTGGACCGTAGGTCCGATCGCCTTCCTAGGAGTGAATCGAGTTCCCAAATAGCGTCATCACCTATAAGCTCGACTCTGGCAGTATCGGATTCACGAACAGTCTGTCAACTGTAGGTCCGATCGCCTCTCCCCAAACAAGTAGCCGAGTTCACAAACAGTATGATTTATTCAAATGCAACATTTACAAAGCAGGTTTCGAATGTCGGTACAGGAAATTCTCTACTAGAGCGTTGGGTCTTGGCTAGCTCTGATGTAGGAATGTGCAATCATCACTCACCCCAGAAGATGGGAGAGGGCTCTCAGTCTCGAGTCTCCTCAGGCGGCATCCTGACGCAAGGAGAGGAAAGGGGGGATCAGCGCATCAACTGATCCAGAATTTATGATGGAATCTTCCCTCTCACTCCTTAGTCTCTTCAGGCAGCGTCCCAGCGCGACGGGAGGGAAGGGGGCTCAGCCTGTTGACTGACCCAAGAGTTACGATGGTTTCTTCCCTCCAGACTTTTCATCCTTCGTTCACCTTTTATACTTTTCTTTACATTCAGGTGGAGCTTGAGTGACTAGAGTCATACTTAATATTGTTATTGATTGGTCAAAATCATTTAAGCTACAGTCAACCGAAAATCTAGAGCGCATGCTCAGTGAGGGGTGGTCGTACCTCGGAGGCGGGTAACTTTTGGGATAGAGGTATGGTTTTCACATTATAATGAGCAAAGTTCAAGCAAAGTTCATCATTTGCCACTTTTGCTGGCTCAGCACCGGACTTGTTATCGTATATCTCTCATTAGACAGCCACTGTGCGGCTTATCAGCAGCGCAGTACAGGGAGTGCAACAGAGTTTGGCCGCGGTGCCTTCACCTCGCTCCATCCTCCGTTACTCCCTTTTGCAGCCGCAAGGAGGGCAGATTGCGTTGCCCAGGGAACCGTGGAGGAGCAGAGTCCGTGAGTACCAACCATCCTGGAAGTGGCAACTGTGTAGCACCCCAAGCAGGCCTCTGTAATGCCAGAGCTGTGTTAGGCCCTAATTTTCCTCTCAGTTCCTGCTTTCAAACAATTCTTCCACAAACACTTCTTCCACAGGTTGACCTGCTAAAAAGTCGTTTTGTGGAGAGGGATTTGGGAGTCCTGGTGGGTAACAAGGTAACCGTGAGGCAGCAATGATGTACCCTCTTAGCCAAGAAGGCCAATGGGATCCTGGCCTGCATTCAGGAGTGTTGCCAGCAGGTTGAGGGAGCTCATCCTGCCCATCTTCTCAGCTCTGGCGAGGCCACACGTACAGTACTGTGTACAGTTCTGGAGACTCTAGTACAAAATAAATGTGGAGCTTCTAGAGGGGTCCAGCGCAGAGCAATGAACATGATTAAGGGACTTAGTTGGCATCTATCATATGAGGAAAGACTATGTAATCTGTGCCTCTTTAGCCTGGAGAAGAGAAGACTGAGAGGGGATCTTATCAATATGTCCTAATACCTGAGGGGAGGATGTAAAGAGGATGGGGCTAAACTCTTCTTGGGGGTGGCTAGTGACAGAACAAAGGGTAAGAGGTACACATTGAAACAGGAAGCTTCATGTCCAGGTGAGGAAGAACTTCTTTCCTGTGAGGGTGACAGAGCCCTGGGACAGACTGCCTAGAGAGACTCTGGAGTCTCCTTCTTTGGAGATACTCAAAACCTGCCCACTTGTGACTCTGTGCCCCGTGTTCTGGGTGTCACTGCTCAGCAGGGAGGTTGTACTAGATGATCCGTAGTGGTCCCATTCAACCTCAAGCATTCTGTGATTCTGTGCTCTGTAAGAGGCAAGGAACCATCAGAAATGCAGCTTGTGGTCTATAAGGAAGACACAGTCTTCTTAAAGTCCCACTTGGAGGCCCACACTATCCATCTCTGCCCATTTTTCCTCCCATTGTAACACCCTTTTAACAGACTTATCTCTGCCCACATAGATTTGAAGGGGAAGGTCAGCGACACCATCCAAACAGGCCATGATGCCTCCATTCATAGCAACTCTCTTGCTTCCGCTCTGCTCTGCAGTGGCTGAGTGGACGCTGAGGAGCCAGGGGCTCTACCCATGGGCTGCAGAGCGCTTAGTCCTGCTGTACAGTGGTGGGAAGGAGGGAATAGACTAGCTCTCACATACAGAATTTCTGTCAGGTGAAATGTACTGCTCATTCGGAAGGCCTTTTCAGCATCTTCATCTCCAGTTTAATGAGATTTTGAGGAACAGAGTAACAGCTTCAGGGATTTATATATATGAGTACATAGATACATATTTATATATATATGTGTGTGTGTATATATATATTCATACATACACACACAAAGACATTTATATTCATCTTTTTTTCTTGTGGATATAAATGTACTTGCTGAGAGGAAAGGATTCCCTGACCATTGGTGCAGAGTGAGGACAGCTAGTCAGTCTGTTAGCTTTGGACAAAGCAAACTACAAGAAAGACAGAGGCCAAGGGAGCATCCCAAAATGTGCTTAGAGGCTTCTGGGGTGCCCTGAGACGTGCTTGGAGGCACCTTTGGACACAAACTGGTTCAACCTGATTGGCCAGCAGCAAGCAGGTAGGCAGGTGGGCATCGTGATGTCATTGAGGGCAGCAGAAAGGCCCAGTAGAGAGGAGAGCTCCTGGAGAGGGGAGAGGCAGAGGCAGGTCAAGGTGACCTGGCTGGGAGATGGTTGCTGAGGTCACCTCCTTTGCAGCCGTCTGATTGGGCAGCAGGCAGACAGGCACTGTGAGGTCATGAAGTGGATCAGAAAACCTTCCTCATGGAGAGGAGAGCTCAAGGGGAGGGGAGAGGTGGGCTACAGCGACATGTTGGGGATGTTGCTTGTGAGGTGAGTTCCTTCCATCAGCCAGATGGGTCCTTAGCAGCTGGGAGCACTGTGAGGTGATCAGGAGCATCAGGCTCTGAATGGATTACAGAGGACTACAGGCCAGCTGGATTGTCAGAGTTCACTGAAACATCTTTTGACAGAGACTGCCATCATCAGCTGGACAGCAACCAATTGCCCTAAGTAAAAGATGCCAAATAAAAAGTTCCCAAAAAAGTCCAGATTTTAAAATGACACTCTGTGCCTGAACATCTGTGAAGCAAGTGGATTCTTTGAACCACCCCCTTTGGGTTATAGAGCCAGCAACTCCTGTCATTAACTCCGACTGGAGCTTCAGAGCAGGCACATTGTTTCCCTCTGCCAAGAACAGACATTTGGCTCCAGAGTTGGAGGTCTGGTCTTGGGCCTGGCAAACACCTGGAGCGTCTGTCTGCATTTTGTCACTCTTTGCCCATGTGTGGCCCGTGTCCATGTGTGGGAGCATGAACAAAACTCAGCAAAGGGAAGAGCCCTGTCATGGGAGCCATATTCCTGCAGGCTCTGGGCATGGAATGGGAAGGCTGCTCTGGGGTGGATGGTGCCAGCACAAAGGTGCCTCCTGAAAAGCCCTGTAGCCACAGTCTCTGGCCTGCCCATGTGAGTGTGGTCTCCTCCTGAGCAGACCATCCTCTGACAGGGGGCTCATGCTGGCTGCTTCCCTGCTGCTGGGCTCTGACCCATGCTGCGCTGATGGAGAAGAGTAAAGTGCCTGTCATGTGCCCCCTCCCTGCCAGCTCTGCTTCCTGCATTTCTTGTGTTTTTCCCTTCCCTCCTTTTCCTAGCATCACATGACAGCAAGTTTCTCCTTGGGGAGATGTGGCATTCTTCACTCCTAGGATAATGTGTAAGCTTTGGGAAGAGTTGAGGAAAGCTATGGCAAATGGAGGCAGTCCAGGAGGGATACTGGGAGAGATTTAGCAAACATGCAGTTCTGTCTATGAGAGGAGCGGGTCCAGGGAGCCTGAGAGGCAGTGGTTGAACCAGAGAGTGCAGATAGCTTGTCTGCAGGTTGTGGGGAATCTGCAGAAGGCAGCTCTGCACTGGGATGAGGGGCAAAGCCAAGCGTTTGCGAGGAACTGTGAGGAACAGGGACAAACTCACAGATGTTCATTTCCAAGCAAATGAGTTCCATATTTGCAATAGGAGCTTCTCAGGTGCACTCCCTCCATGACTGGACAGGAAAATGGGCAGCAGCAGAGGCTGAAGGACTCCCTGGTTATTAATGAGAAGAACTTGCAGGTTTCTGTCATGAAAGAGCTATTGCAATATCTTTCCCATCCTGGGAGGACCTGTCGGAGAACAGAAACCCACAGGGCTGCCAACAGAGGCTCAGCACGGGGGACAAGGGACCCTGCAATGGATCCAGATGTCCATAACCCTGTGATAGCATTCCACTGCAAATCTCTTTCCTTAAAAAAGACCACACACAAAATCTCCTCCAAAGACCACCAACAACAAAAGAAATAAACATAATTAAGGAGGGCTATAAAAGCAAAGAATGGTCAAGAGTGAAGAGGTTTGACTAACCACCTCCTTCTTGACATCCTTTTCAAAGTTTATTTCTTATTTCATTTTGATTGACATTTTTTCATATTCAGGTCCACACCATTACAAAAGATATACTTGTATGTCTTGTACAGAGTTAAGTGGCCCAAAGCCCCTGGGACAGCAATTGCTCGCTCAATTTTCAGAGCCATTCCTGCTAGGTGATGCTGAGCTCTCTTGCCTCCTCTCTCTTGCCCCGCTCAGTTCCCATCCACCCCAGACACCAGGATGCTGCAGTGATGAGGTCCAAAAGGCGTCTGCAGGATGGCCATGGAGGAACAGAGGTTCCTGCAGGTTTTGTGGCTGAGGAACTCTCAAGGGAAGGAGCTGTTGGTTGCCACAGCAAGAAGAGCGTTGTGGTGGCTACCAAGAAGCAGCTGGATGATTTGGTGGGCTCAGTGGTTAGCGCTCCCTCCCGCGGTGGCAGAAGCCACCTGTACTGTGTGGCTATGGGGTGAGTGTAGCGTGATTCTCGTTGCCCTCCCTGGCAGCCGTGGCCATGTGAGCGCAGTCGCAGTGCCCAGCGAGAACAAGACCCAAGGGGGTTAATCCCTGTGGCACAATCTGCATGGGGCAGCCCCTGAGTGCCCCATGCAGCCCTTGCCAACTGCAGGGCCAGCCCTGGCATGGCCCGTGGTGAGGAGGGTCAGACCCCTCTGTGACACGGGCTGTGCTCACAGGGGACATCCCGTGTCACAGGCACAGCAGTCAGAGCGCACACTGCGACCTTTCCTCACACGTCGCGACGAGCCTGGGAGAGCCCACGCGCTGGGACTGCTCTCGGCTCTGCTCTGCTACAAAGAGCCCACGACCCTGAGCGGGAACCAGTGAGGGGCAGCCAGAGTAGCACAGGGCTGAGGTGACGTGTACAGGAGGAGCAGGAGAGGAGCTGTTTCCTCATCACCTCCTGTTTGCTCTTTATCCAGAGCAAATGAGCAAAGAGACTAGGATGGAGCTCTGGGACCCTGGCCTTGGCAGGTCTCATGGGCAGCGATTGCTAGTGCTGCCAGCACAGGGTAAGGCCTCTGGGAGCTCTATCTAGGGAAATCTCACAGAGATTATGAACTGTGAACATGGCTGTGGAAAGCCTGGGGCTGGAGGAGTGTGGCTGGGGCTGGGACTGCTGCCAGAGCCCAGGCTCATGGTCCCCTCTGCCTCAGTTGGCAGTGTGGCTGCCAGGACTCCTGGCTCCCAACCCTCATGCTATCCCCACTGTCCCGGGACACCCTACTCAGAAGTCCGTGCCACAGGGGTCTACCTGTGAGAAGGAGAAGGCCTACCTGAGCTGCCAGGGCTCCCCATTAATGCCATCTCAATCTCAGCTGCTGAGACCCTCTCAGGGTTGGGCTCAGTTTGCTCATTGAGTACGACTGCAGGCGTCACCTCCTTTGTTAACCATGTGCTGCACGTTTGTGAGCGGGGCCACACAGAGCCTGATGTGTGTTCCACTTCTTTTCCAGAGACCCTTGCTATCTGGGAAGGAGTCTCCAACTACATTCTAGAGCAGCTGATGCTGAATAAGGTGGGTCTGCCATTATGCATCTCCCCCAGAAGCCCTTCTTCTGCACTGGAGGTATTTGAGGGATGAGGTCTCTAGGTTTCTTTGCATTTTTTGAGAGCATGAAGAAGAGGGGGAATGAAAACACCTCAAGTGCTCTTCTAAAGGCATTCTCCAAGGGTTCTCCAAGGCTTTCCCCACTCCTCCATTCATCCCCTGTGCACAGTAGGATTGAGCAGGACACCAGGCTACATCTTCATGCAGCTGACCAGTTAGAGGCCTCTTCACCTAGCACTCGAATAATGCTTTTCTTCCTTCCTCTTTGCAGGGAGTCAGAGTTGTTCGGCTTGGCACCTTTGGTGTGGTGACTGAGCAAGTTGCTGTTAGGAAATACGGCCTTGTGACTGTTCACAGACCCGTGTTCAATCTTTCAAACAGTATTGCGGAGGTTCACGGCCTCACCTATGATAAGGCCTATGCTCCTGGTAAGAAGACATGCTAAAACTTTGGCCTCCACTTCTCTGGGACATCTTTGGGTTGGGCATTAGCCCTGTCTAGCAGTAACTGTTAAAGCTCCAGACTTCTGTCACCACGTTGTAAAAACAATTTCAATTTGTAGATCTCAGGACCTCATCATGGCAATTACCATTGTACTCCCTCTCTCCCTGAATTGATTTCACAGCAGGCTACAGCTGCAATTCTGTAAAGGCAAATATTGGCATTCATGCTGGCTTTTCCCTACTCCTTGCACCTTGAAGTCGGTCACAGTCAGCTGTAAGAGCCCTGAAATGGAGACTGGGATCCTAATGCATGTGAAAACCCATCAGAGGCAGGTTTTGCTGTGATTGCTAGTGATCCTTGTGAACACTACAGCTGTCTCGTGCACTTCAGAGGGTGTTGGATGGATTGGAGGATTAAGAGGAGTGTAGTGCATTCTTTTTTTTCTTTCTTTCTTTCCCTTCTTTCTTTCATTTATGTAACATGGCTCTGTGAAATCTTTCCCAGTGTGGAATGGGCTGAGCTTGCCCCAAGTTCTTTGACCTGGCACCCATGAAAGAATCTCATCATTTCCTCCTCTCCTTGTCCTGCTGTCGAGCCTCACATTCGTAGAAGATGGTTGTGGCCTTTTCTTTCAGACACTGTAGGGAAGAAAGCATTGCTATTCACTTGGCACATCTGCTTGCAGTGCTTTGAACATCTTCCCACATGATTTGTCCCAGAAGGTCAAGAAAGGGAGTTCTGTAAGAGCTGCTTGCTTGAAGACCACAAAGCTGTTGATGCTGTGTTTTTGTGTGTTCTACTAGTGCCTTTTTCCTCTTGGTCTGCTTCCTAGGTCATAAGCTTTGTGAGCCCCTGAAATGTGCTCACATAGCCGAGGACATCTCTCTTCCCCGCAAAACAGTGGAGGCTGGCATAGAGAAGACCCTGCGTCTTTTCCGACGCTGCCTCGAGAGCGGGAGAAATGTTGTCTTTGTGTTGAAGAACATTGGCATGCTTATAATTGAAGGGGCAGATGTGAAAATGAGATTTTACAAAGAATTCCTGAAAAGACTTAACGGGACTGACCAGATGCTCATGGCTCTTCTTGCGGTAAGTTCTCCAGTTCTCTGCTGCTCCCTGTCATCTTTTTGAATTCCCAAGGGAATGCAATTCTACTAGCCTGCCATGACCTGTTGAAGGACATGGACAGTCCTGGCTGAGAGAAATGCCAGCTACCCAGACAGTTTGTCTTGGGCATTCAGAGGACTTGGCAATGAAGTTGAACCTGTGCAGAAGTGTACTGGGTCCACTCAAAGATTCATACAACCCAGGAGACAGTTTCCACATTCTCAGCAAAGAAGGCCAAGACAAGAGGAGGCCTTGTGTGTTTTTTTCCCCACTAGACTTCCCTCCTTGCAAAAAGCCATGCTTTCATGCCCCTTTTTGTGAGGATGGCCTCAGAAGCCATGTTACCCCTAGAACATGTCTGGCATGGTAAGGCA
Organism: Tinamus guttatus; assembly: GCF_059628265.1. Classification (NCBI taxonomy): domain Eukaryota; kingdom Metazoa; phylum Chordata; class Aves; order Tinamiformes; family Tinamidae; genus Tinamus; species Tinamus guttatus. The sequence continues at coordinate 298,548 of NW_028289152.1, read as the reverse complement.
GCAAGTTCAGCCATTTCCCTTAAGGTTCTGAAAATTCTTTTTATGAGTCCCTTTGGAAGCTCAGCCTGATCTCCTTATGGATACAATTGCCTAGGCCAGTGGGAATGTCACACAACTCTGTCAACTGTCTATTGACCTCATTTCTCTCTCTTTGAAGCATTAGGTCCCAACAGCAGGGAAAACAGTGCGGTCCAACTGGTGAAATGCCTTCTCATATGCTTGCCTCCCTTGATTTCTGCATTAGAAGAGACCTGAGCTAACCGAGTCTCTGAATCCTGAGCCTTGTAAAAGGCATGACCATGTTCCTCCCCTTTCCCCTTTATTTCTCTCCACTTGTTACGGTGCATAACTGGAGGGACTGCTGATGGGAATAGAATAATTGAATGTTTCAGAGGCAGCTCTTTCTCTAAGCAGTAGAAGAATTTGTTTCCCCTGTGAGCACTTAGATAATTCTCTTGGCATCATGTCCCATGTGTTTCTCTCCTTTGCAGATGCCGGAGATGAGGAATTCGGTGCTCTCAGGCACCGAAACTGCTCTTTCCCAGACTCACTCTCGTCATGTCATTGTCTTTCCTGAGTGAGTATGTTTCCTTCTTGGAAAGGAACCTGGCCAAGCAAGTAACTGCTCATTGCATGTTTTGCAACCTTGTGTTGCCAGTCCTTGTGAACGTTGCTCAGAAAGCCATTTATGAGCAACCCTTTGAAATGCACATCAAAGTACAGGTCCCTCTTAGTTGCTGCTTTGGGACATTTTTATTTCTTTTGAGAGATCTGTAGGAATGAAATGCATCCTGATCATATTGTCTTGGGCCATTTTTATTTTTTAATGTGGAGACTTATGTAGGCCAAAGTGAACACTGTGGCTAGTGGTATTTTGGAGAGCTTTCTCCTGGCTCCCATGGTGCTCAGTGTTTGGTTCTATTATGTGTGTGGCAGATGCAGGTTTGTCAGAAAGGACGATGAAAGGATTCTGGAAAGCTTAAGGGGACTAAAGTGTTCTGCCTGAACATGAGCAGGAACAGGAGATGGGTGATGATCCCAAAAGCACACAGGGGATTTGGGTTGAAATTGGTTTGGCATTTTCACAGGAAGCACAGGGAAGAGTCAGAGGAGAAAGGTCATGCCCCTCCAGGCACTGGAGGTCTTCATGATGCCTCTCACCTTGCTGAGACACTCCTCCAGCATCTGGCCTCTTCTGCCTATTGTGCTTTGAAGAAAGAGGGACTTCCCAGCACCTCCCAAATGCCCCTGTGTCTCTATTATTGACAGAGGTTGCAAAAGTGCTCCCGCTTTAGACTGCCTCCTTTTCTGCTTTCCAGGTACAAGGTGGAGAGTAGAGATCAAAAACTACCTAGGCCACCTGTAAAGCCCAAGCAGGAGGAGGAGAGGAGAGGAGAGGCCAGCACTGTCCAGGAAGGTAATGGACCTGCTGATTCTTGGTGGAGGCTTGTGCCTTCTCCTTCTGTGCTCCTGGGTAGGCCATTGGAACCCAAGTGACAGTGTGATGGCTCAGGTAGCATGAGGCGCTAGAGTTGACGCTGCTCCCCCAATAGGGCAAATCTCAAGTGAGTCCTGAGGGAACAAGGCCTCAGCGCAGCACAACACTCTCACCTGTACAGGATCCTCCAAGTTCAACTTTCCTCCATTTCCATGTCCTGCTCTCCTAAACATGCCGCATATACACCCTGAAAACAACTCATTGGTTTTGATTGTGTCAAAAGAGGACCTCTAGGCATGTGAGATCAGTAGGCAGATCCAAGGATCTGCTCTCCTGCCTTAAATTACTGCCCTCAGAGAGACTCTGTTAGGCCACCCATACATCCCAGCGCGTCTCCTCTTTCCTTTTTACACTTCTCCTTTCTCTGAATAGGATAGAGAGTGAGAAAAGCACTACCTCAAGAAAGGATGTTGTAAAGTACAAACAATAAGTGAGAGAAAAGGCAGTGTCCAGAATGGGGAAAGCCCACCCAGGAAATGAGGCTTCAAAGGAATCAGTCTGACACCCCTCAGTTTGACCTCAGGCTGACAAGAGCTGCATAACCTTCCCTTTCAAGAGCCCTCTGCAATGCTGTCCTGGATGGTTTTCTTGTCTTCTGCCTACAGGAAATCTTCCTGCTAATCGTCTCCTCTCCAGAAAAAGCATCCCAGAGCCCACACTTGCTGCTCAGAATATACAGAAAGAGCAGAGGAAGAAATCTGAAAGAAAAGAAACTCATGGCAGGTGAGACACTTGCCACCCTCTCCTTCTTGGACTCCGGCTCTCCAGGAACAGTCATTTTCCATTTCCTAACAAACAGTAGTTGGGACTACCAGGCAGTATTCCATATATTTGCCACGTCTCTTGGAGGCTGCCTTTGTAAAGAACCGTGCTTTGCTCATGTTGCATCAAGAGAGAGCTGGTACTCGGGCATAAGAATCATTCCTGTGGGCACTCCTTGCTGCTCTGGGCATAAAAGCTGGGGGTGAACTTGCTCTCTCTTCATGTGAAAACAGTCAGTTGAGCCCACATCATTCATGGCAACAGCCAAGAGAACTGCCTTGTGCTGCAGAACTTTCTAAGGGCAGGACAGGCACCAAAATTCCCCTGTGCTCACAGCACCTCTCCATAATATCTCTTTTCAGGAAACTTCCAGCCATCCACAAGAGATCCTCACGGAAGGTGAAGAAATCCAGGAGGAAGGGCAGTGTACCCATGCCCCCAGTGGAGAAACTGGTGAGAAGAATAGTGAGGTGGCCAGGAGAGGTATGTGCTACTGCCTGAGAACCTCCTTATGCGGTATAGATTCATGGGAAAGCACAGGTCTGTGAACAGGGAGTGAGAGAGATCTCCTCCTGAGATCATTTGGCCATTGACTGCCATTGTCATGGATTTGCTTGAAAAACTCATGCTCTGATTTTGCAATGCATTTGTCACTACTGCATTCCCAGGAAAGACATGAGAAGGCCCTCCTTGGTTCGAGTGGAATGGTACCTGCTAGGCCTCTCAGGAATAGGGGATGCACAATTTTGGTTTAGCTCAGCTCATCAATTAGATCAAAAAGACAATCTGCAGATGTGCTGACCTATTAGGATTAGCTTAGGGGCATAAGAGAACTGTCAAGAAGGCTCAAGTGAAGGGTCAGAATAGAGGGTGGGAAATGATTTCCAGGCCCTGGAGAAGAACAGATGTTAATCATAATCTTTGTTGTTTCTTTTCTGTGGCCCCACAGGTGGAATATCACTTCAAAATAATGGGAGAAGGACCACTTATCTTTCCTCCAATATAAACGCCTGGGATGATTTCCCTTTCCTTTTTATTTTGCTGAAGAGACAAGGAAGTCAACTGGGAGAGACCAAGAGAGAAGAGCGCTTTTGGGAAACTCACTGGAATAAACACCAGTATTTCCTGAGACATGTTTTCCAGAAGCACCTGTAAGACCTTAGGAACCAGGAGGAATGGGGCTTGTGGCCCATGTGAAGTCCTGGTATTTTTAAAGGCCCGTGATTTGGCTGTCTGGTCCTGGGGAAGCTCAAATGAGGCCAAGAAGCCTGATGCTGAGAGGAAAAGCTCAAGGGGAGTGTTTTGGGTCATTTGGTCTGATGTGCCAAACCCCCAAACCTCCCAGGAGGGTTTCATTGCACACAGGCTTGTCTTGATCTCACCCTGTTTTCTTACCAAAACCTCTCACCCATCAGGCTGCTGTGGCCAGCCCAGCTGCAGCAACTTGCAGGCCCCATTCCTGCACAGAGGGAGAAACCCTGCTCCTGCAGCCCCACAAGCCCCTTTGGTCCTCTGGGCAGCTCCTGCTGAACCCCTCTCTCCCATCAGGGGCTCTGCTATGGCTGCAAGCCAGGAATTTCTGCTCTCAGGCTCCCTGCAGCCAACAAGAATAGCCCAAGGATCTTCAGTCCAAGGACAAAGCACAGACACGACAGAGAGGACTGTGCTCTGCTCCAGTGTTGTGGGCACATGAAGGACTCACCCTGGCACAGGGGTCTCTGGCAGAACTGTCTGACCATGAGGCACATGTTTGAATTGATCCCATATCCCCACAGCCACTGCAGTGGAGACTCATAGGCCCTCCTGCATTGCCCCATAGGTCTATACGTTCCCTTCTCTCCATTCAGTAATGAGAGGAACAGACACAACGACCGGGCAGTGACACACACTATTGCAGCTTCTGTGCTTCCCAGTAGCAAAGGGAATGGAACAACTCAGCTCAGCTCAGTTCAGGTTCAACAGGAAACCTGCATCTTCCGTGCTGCTCTCCAGCTTTTCTGGCCATACCACATGCTCCAGAAAGGGTGTCCCATAGCAGCATATATGTCCCAGCCACCAGCAGATGTGCTGTCTCAGAGACAGCTCCCCAGGGATGGACCTCCAGAGAAGTCTGGCTTTTGTTGTGACTGAGCTGAGTGAGAGGAGTGGGCAGAGAAAGGGGCTGCTCACCTAAGGAAGGTGATTTTCTTGCCACCTTTGAGGTGGCAAGCTTGAAAAAGCTTGACTGTAGGAACAGGGACTGCAAGGCTAGAACTGCTCCAAAACAGCCCTTCCAGGTTGGTCTTGAGCTGGTAACAGGAGCATCTTTGATGAGGATGAGGTTTGGGCCCAGAAGCAGAAGTCATTAGCAGTGCATCGTTGTAGCCTCTTGCCAGCCTCGTTGCCATGCTGCTGTTGTCAGTTTTTAATTTTCAGATTTGCACTGAGGCAATCAAGCTATGGGAGGTGCTTCTGGCCTCCTCGTTATGCTTTCGAACATCAGGGCTGACCTGCAGGGAGATGTCTGACACTGGTGTGTCCTGTGTTCTTGTAGGCAGCACAAAATTAAGCTGCCCTGCATGCTTGCCTTCGGTGTGGGGACAAGAATTTTCCCCTTTCCCTCTCATTTCCCGTTTCAATTGCTGGGAGTTAAAAAGAGCCTTCCCTGTGATCAGGGGAGATGCAGGGATGTTCCCAGAACATCAAGGGTGTGCAGAAAATCTCGCTGTCAAGAACTGAATGTCCAAAAAGGAGACAGAGGAGTCCTAAAACTTTATTCGAATAAAGGGAGAGTCCACCCGGCATATCCCTGTGGGGTCTCTCCAATTGCTGGGGGACGCAGCCCCCCTTTTATCCTAATTTCCAGACTGAGGGACGCCCTCTCCTTTTCCCCATTGGCCAAGGTACTCAGAAGTTACAGTCTTCCCGGCCTGCCTACACCAAACTCCTGCCTCCTGCCATCTGTTCTCACCTGAGCTCGCCAACTCCTTTGTCCCCCTTGCTGAAGAATGTGGGGGAATTGCCCTATTTCCCTCCTTTGTAAAGGCCCCCATCTCCTTTCAGATGGCTCTTTTTGTCCCACTCACTCATGGCTCCGCTCAGTCTCCCCTCCCTTTGTCCTGCTCTTCAGCCAAACTGTGGGGAAATCTCCTTGTTGATGAATACATAAACCTGAGCATTCCACTCAATCCCTCCTCTTTTTTTTTTTTTTTTTTTCCCTCCCCAGCTTTGGACAATACTTGTTTTTACAAACCAGGTTATTTGCTAACAACCTGCATTCAGTATATCTAGTACCCATGGGTACTCTTCATATCCTCCTGGACTCCCACAGACCCAGCAACCCAGCATTTATTTTCCAGACCCACTCCCAGCCAGCGGTACAGATCTACGGAGAGTTAGCCGGGGCTTTCCATCCTCTTCCTTCAACTGACAAGCCCAGATTTCTGGAGTCTTGGAAATCTTAACTCTGGTATGATGAGTCCATTCGTGCTCAGCTGTCTTGATTGATGTTTACCAAGACCCAATCCCCTGGCTGGATATCATGGACTGCAAAATCCAAGGGGAGGTTCTGTGCGAGCTGGGCTTCCTGTCGGAGAGACTCCACTAAAGAATGTATTGCTTTAAATATATATCACCTATCTCCACCTCCTTGCCAGGTTGGGTGTTAGTAGGATAGGGAATCCCAAACATTATTTCAAAGGGGGGACAGCTGAATGTCTCCCCTTTGTTTTGCTCTTATTCTTGCTAAAGCTAATGGTAGAAGTCGTGTCCACGGCATCTTAATTTCTAAAACCAATTTCAAAAGATGCTTCTTAATGTTCCCATCCATCCTTTCCACTCTACCAGAAATCTGAGGATGCCAAGGGGTATGCAAGCCCCATTGAATCCCTAGGGCAGTCATGACACCTTGAAGGACCTTTCCTGTAAAATGAGTGCCTCTGTCTGAATCTATTGCCTCTAGCAACCCATATCTCGGAATTATTTGTTCTAAGAACACCTTATTTACAGATCCAGTTGTTGCTGAGGCAGTTGGAAATGCCTCGGGCCATCCCATCAACTGACATACTACTACCATAGAATCATAGAATCATAGAATGCTTAAGTTTGGAAGGGACCTCTAGAGGTCATCTAGTCCAAATCCTCTGCACACGCAGGGTCACCTAGAGCATGTGGCACAGGACTGCATCCAAGCAGGTTTTGAAGATCTCCAGAGAAGGAGACTCCACAACCTCTCTGGGCAGTCTGTTCCAGCGCTCTGTCACCCTCACTGTTAAAAAGTTTTTCCTTAAGTTCATGTGGAACTTTTGGTGCTTCAGTTTGTGGCCATTACCTCTAGTTCTGTCAGTGGCCACCAGGGAAAAGAGGCCAGCACCATCCTCCTCACTGCCTCCCTTGAGGTACTTATAGACACTGATTAGATCCCTTCTCAGCCTTGTCTTCTCCAGGCTGAACAGGCCCAGCTCCCTCAGCCTCTCCTCATAGGGCAGATGTTCCAGGCCCCTGATCATCCTTGTGACCCTGTGCTGGACTCTCTCCAGCAGCTCCACATCCCTCTTGTACTGTGGGGCCCAGAACTGGACACAATACTCCAGATGCGGCCTCACCAGGGCTGAGTAGAGGGGCACGATCACCTCCCTCAACCTGCTGGAGAAGCTCTTCTTAATGCACCCAAGGATCCCATTGGCCTTCTCGGCCACAAGAGCACACTGCTGCCTCATGGTCAACTTGCCGTCCACCATGAAAGCCAGGTCGTTCTCTGCAGAGCTACTCTCTAGAAGGTCAGTCCCCAGCCTTTACTGGTGTCTGGGGTTATTCCTCCCCAGATGGAGGACCTTGCACTTGGCCTTGTTGAATTGCATGAGGTTTTTTAGCGTCCAGTCGTCCAGTCCTTCCAGGTCCCTGTGGATGGCAGCGCAGCCCTCTGGGCTATCAGCTACTCCTCCCAGTTTGGTATCATCAGCAAACTTACCGAGGGAGCACTCTGTGCATTCATCCAGGTCATTGATGAATAAATTGAACAGGACTGGACCAAGGACTGACCCCTGGGGGACCCCGCTAGCTACAGGCCTCCAACTAGACTCGGCACCGCTGATCACCACCCTCTGAGCTCTGCCATCCAGCCAGTTCCTAATCCACCTCACTGTGCACTCATCTATCCCACACTTCTGGAGCTTGCCCAGGAGGATGTTGTGAGGGATGGTGTCAAAAGCCTTGGTGAAGTCAAGATAGACAACATCCACCACTCTCCCCTCATCTATCCAGCCGGTCATTCCATCATAGAAGGCTATCAGATTAGTCAAGCATGATTTCCCCTTGGTGAATCCATGCTGACTACCCTTAAGCACCTTCTTGTCCTCCATGTGCCCGGAGAAAACAGCCAGTATGAGCCGTTCCATCACTTTTCCGGGGATGGAGGTGAGGCTGACTGGCCTGTAGTTGCCTGGGTCCTCCTTCTTGCCTTTTTTAAAGATTGGTGTGACATTGGCCTTCCAGTCTTGGGGCACCTCCGCCGTTCTCCAGGATCTTTCAAAGATGATGGAGAGCGGCTTAGTTATGACCTCTGCCAGCTCACGCAGCACTCTGGGGTGCATCCCATCAGGGCCCATGGACTTGTGGGTATGGAGTTTCCTTTGGTGCTCTCTGATCCAATCCTCCTCTACCCAGGGCAAGTCTTCCTCTCCCCCGGCTTCTTCTCTTGTCCCTAGGGCCTGCGGCTCTAAAGGGCCTGTGACTGTGAGGCAATATCCAGCTGACTATAGAAGGCCTCATCAACCTCCTCGTCTTGGTCAGGTGGCCTGCAGCAGACACCCACCACAGTGTCTCTCACATTGGCCTGCCCTCTAATCCTTACCCACAAGCTCTCAACTCGCTCATCCTCCACTCCCAGGTTGAGCTCCATGCATTCCAGTTGCTCTCTCACATAAAGAGCAACTCCACCACCTCGCCTTCCCAGCCTGTTCTTCCTAAAGAGCACATAGGCTTCCATGGCAGCGCTCCAGTCGTGCGAGCTATCCCTCCACGTTTCTGTGATTCCAATGAGATGATGTCGCTGGGACCACACAAATTTCCAGTTCGTCCTGCTTATGACCCATGCTTCGCGCATTGGTGTACAGGCATTTCAGGGAAGTAACCAAGCCCGTAGGTTTCCCAGGAGGGGTGAAAGAGGACCCTCCGTGATCATTTCATAACCACACTTCCCCACTACCATACTCCTGCTGGATGCCATCTGACCTAGGCTGCGCGGTACTGTTCGCCGTGTCTGTGTGACACTCGCCTTCCCCCTTCTTGTCTAGTTTAAAGCCCTCCTAACCAGGTTGGCCAGCCTTTTGGCAAAGAGACATGTGCCCCTCTTGCTGAGATGGATACCATCATTTCCCACTAGCTGGTGGTCATAAAACAGAGTCTCATGGTCATAGAAGCCAAAACCCTGTTGCCAAGGCCAGCGGCACAGCCAGTTGTTAATCTGCCATATCCGCCTTCTCCTCCTTGAATCCATTCCCCTCGTTGACAGGATAGAGGAGCACACTACCTGGGTTCCGTACCTTTGATGGCCATCCCTAGGGCTCTGAAGTCTTGCTTGATATCCCTCATTTTCCCCATGGCATCATTAGCGCCCACATGAAACAGTACCAGAGGGTAATAGTCAGACTCCTGAACAAGCCTTGGGAGCCTTTCTGGGACATCCTTTATTTGGGCCCCTGGCAAGCAGCAGACCTCTCTGGATGAGGGGTCCGGTCTACACATCGGCACCTCCGTGCCCTGCAGCAGGGAGTCACCCTCGACGATTATCCGCTGCTTCTTCCGGGTGCTCCTTTTCTCTCTTAGGGGGAGCAGCCTTGCAGCATGGACCAGACTGCCTCTCTGTAGACAGCCCCCTAGACGGGCCTTGGTTCAAGGCCTCCTCTATCTGATCCCCAAGTTCCAGGGCCTCGTACCTGTTGGATGTGGTCCCAGGTGTAGGTGAGGTGGGCTATGGAAGGGATCTTCTGCCACCTCGAGTGGGAACCTGTTTCCATTATTGATCATGCCTCGATACTGTTAATTCTGCCCCCTCTGCCCTATGAGGTATCGAGGGGTTCTCTGAGTGGCTTTCCTGGGAAGACTGCAGAACGCAGCTCCACCAGTCTATTTCTTTTTCACATTCCCTGATGGCCCTCAGCCGTTCTACCTCCTCCTTTAGCTCCGCCACCAGGCTGAGGAGGTGGCTGCTGATCAAGGAGCTAAGGCAGGCTGTGTTTTCTCCAATCCCCTGGACCGCTGCATGTTTCTGTGGCGGTTCAGTCTGTGTCGCCACAGTCTTCCTGGTGGAATCTCTCCGCCAAGTGGAGACCATGGCTTTACCTAATCTCCCGCTGCTGGAAGAGTCTGGGGAGAGGATTCTTTTCCACACCTGGGAGGAGACTCCCTGACCCCTGCCTGCACCAACTGCCGCACCACGCCCTGCCTGATGCCCTGCGCTCCTGGTCGCTTGCGCTCCCTGGGGGCAGCTTTTGAAAACCCTGTCTGCCCTGCTGGCCCCGCCCCCGCTGAGTCAGAGCCGCCTCTGGCCGGGAGCTCAGCACTGCCCACAGGGGGGTCAGCGCTGGGGCTGCGTCTCACTCTGTTGTTCGCCTCTAGACAAGGAGCTCCGGCACGAGAGTCTGCTCCAGAGCCCTTCCCTTCGAGATCACATCCGGGCAGGTTCTGAGTATCTCCAAAGAAGGAGACTCCACAGTCTCTCTGGGCAGTCTGTCCTGGGGCTCTGTCACCCTCACAGGAAAGAAGTTCTTCTTCACCTGGACATGAAACTTCCTATGTTTCAATGTGTTCCTCTAACCCCTTGTTCTGTCACCAGCCACCAACAAGAAGAGTTTAGCCCCATCCCCTTTACATTCTCCCCTCAGGTATTTGGGCATATGGATAAGGTCCCCTCTCAGTCTTCTCTTCTCCAGGCTAAAGAGGCCCAGGTCGCTTAATTTTTCCTCATACGATAGATGCCAAAGTCCCTTAATCATGTTCACTGCTCTACGCTGGACCCCTCTAGAAGCTCCACATTCCTTTTGTACTAGGCTGTCCAGAACTGTACACAGTACTGCAAGTGTGGCCACACCAGAGCTGAGAAGAGGGGCAGGATGAGCTCCCTCAACCTGCTGGCAACACTCCTGAATGCAGGCCAGGATCCCATTGGCCTTCTTGGCTAAGAGGGCACATCATTGCTGCCTCACGCTTACCTTGTTACCCACCAGGACTCCCAAATCCCTCTCCACAAAAGGGTTTTTTAGCAGCTCAACCACTAAGGGATATTTCTGGAAAATATGTCTCAGGAAACAGTGGCGTTTATTCCAAGGAGTTTCCCAAAAGCATGCTTCTCTCTCATTTCTGTCAGTTTTCTTCCTTGTCTCTTCAGCAAAAGGCAAAGGAAAGGGAAATCGTCCCAGGGCTTCAGATCGGAGGAAAGCCGTGAGTCCCTTTCCCTCTTACTCTGAAGTGATATTGCCAGGCCTGTGGGGACACAGAAGAGAAATAAGAAAGATTAGGACTGGCCTGTGTTATTTTTCAGTGCATGAAGATCACTTCTCACCCCCTCTTCTGTCCCTTCACTTGAGCCTTCCTCACAGCCCTCTAATGCCCCTAAGGTAATCCTAGCAGGTCAGCACAGGTATGCATTGTCTTATGGACATGACTGATGAGCTGAGCTAAACCAAAACTGTGCATGCCCTAACTCTGAAAGACCTAGGCAGGTACCTTCCCACGAGAACCAAAGAGGGCCTTCTCATGTCTTTCTGGGAACGCAGTAGTAACATATGTATTGCAATTTGTATAACATATGTATTGCATATAGTATGACCTTCACCCTTTATAGCAAAGCCAGGACAATGTCAGCCAATGGGGCCAAATGAAGCCTCAGGAAGGCATCTTTCACACTCACTGCCCAGAGAAGTGAGTTTGCTTTCCCACAAATCCACAGGGCATATGGATTTTCTCAGTCAGTAGCACATACCTCTTCCACCCACTTCCCCACTCGATTGTTAACTTTCTGAACTGGGGGCATGGCGGCAGGACGGCCCTTCCTCCTGCCCTTCCTTGGCTTCTGGGAGGATGTGCCGGGGATGGCTGGAAATACGCTGAAGAGAGACAATATAGAGAGGTGCTGTGAGCACAGAGGGACTTTGCTCTCCGTCCTGTCCTCACAGGAATCTGCAGCTGAAGGCAGTTCTGTTGGCTGTTGCCATGAATGATATGGGCTCAACTGACTGTGTTCACATGAACAGAGACAGAGATCACCCCCCGCTGAAATGCCCAGAGCTGCAAGATGTGACCACAGGAATGCTCCGTATGCCCAGATACAGGCTCTCTCTTGATGCAGCAAGGAGAAGAGCAGGTTTCATTACAGATGGAGCCTCTAAGGGACACAGATCCCTCATCCTGGCAAACATATTGAATGCTGTCTGAAAGTCCCAGCTCCTTCATGGGATCCAAAACTCTTAGAGCTGCCTGGAACCTGTTGCACCTAGGAAGCATCTCACCCACACAAGCACACGGCTACAGGGTCACCCTCATCCGTTCCTCCAAGTGTCTCACCTGCCATAAGTTCCTTTTCTGTCAGGTTTCGTCCCCTGTTCTCCTGGCATATTTCTGTTTGCAAGTGTCGGTGGCGCGCCACTTTTTCTGGAGAGGAGACGATTGGCAGGAACATTTCCTGTAGGCAGAAGACAAGAAAACCCTTCAGGACAGCATTGCAGAGGGCTCTTGAAAAGGAAGGCTATGCAGTTCTTCTCAGCCTGAGGTCAAATTGTGAGGTGTCAGGCTGATCCCTCTGAAGCCTTTATTCCTGGCTGGACTTTGGCCATTCTGGACACTGCCTTCTCTCTGTCTTTTCATTTGTACTTTACAACATCATTTCTTGGACTAGCGCTTTTCTCCCTCTCTGTCCCGTTGTGAAAAAGGAGACTTGCTGGGATGTATGGGTGGCCTAACAGAGTGTCTCTGAGGGCGGTAATTTAAGGCAAGGGAGCAGATCCTTGGATGTGCGTACTGATCTCACATGCCTAGAGTTCCTCTGTTGACACAATCAAAACCAATGAGTTGCTTTAGGGGTGTTTATGAGGCATGTTTAGGAGGCCAGGACATGGAAATGGAGGAAAGTTGAACTTGGAGATATTAGTACAGTTGGGAGCGTTGCGCTGCACTGAGGTCTTGTTCCCTCAGGACTCACTTGAGATTTGCCCTATTGGGGGAGCAGCGTCACATCAAGCGCCTCATGCTACCTGAGCCATCACACTGTCACTTGGCTTCCGATGGCCTACCCAGGAGCACAGAAGGAGAAGGCAAAAGCCTCCACCAAGAAGCAGCAGCTCCATTACCTTCCTGGACAGTGCTGGCCTCTCCTCTCCTCTCCTCCTCCTGCCTGGCCTTTACAGGTGCGCCAGGTGGATTTCGATCTCTACTCTCCAGCTTGTACCTGGAAAGCAGAAAAGGCATCACGCTAAACGCGAGGGGGCACTGCACTTCCTTTGCACCTGGTGTGAATAGTGGGGACACAGGAGCATTTGGGAGGTGCTGGGAAGTCCCTCTTTTTTCAAAGCGCAATAGGCAGAAGAGGCCAGATGCTGGAGGAGTCTCTCAGCAAGGTGAGAGGCATCATGAAGACCTCCAACGCCTGGAGGGGATGACCTTTCTCCTCTGACTCTTCCCTGTGCTTCCTGTGAAACTGCCAAACCAATTTTAACCCAAATCCCCTGTGTGCTTTTGGGATCATCACCCATCTCCTGTTCCTGCTCCTGTTCAGGCAGAACACTTTAGTCCTCTTTCCTACTCCTTTCCAGCATCCTTTCTAATTCCTGTCTCACCCTCCAGATCACTTGCAAGCCTTCCCAAGAACATCTCCATGCATGTGTAAAAAAGAACCTGTATCTCCCAGACACGTAATGGAACAAAACACTTAGCACCATGTGAGCCAGGAGAAAGCTTTTTACTTGACTAGTACAGGCTTTACTTTGGCCTACATAGGTCTCTGCCCCTCCGCCAAAAAAAAAAAAAAAAAAAAGAAAAAGAAAGAGATGACTCAAGTGAATATTTGAAAACACCATTGTGAAGCATTTCATTCATGCAGATGTCACAGAAGAACAGAAGACTTGAAAATGTCCCAAGGTAGCAACTGCCAGGAACCTTTACTTTGATGCACATTTGAAAGGGTTGCTCATGAATGGCTTTCTGAGTAGCCTTCACAAGGCTTGGAAACACAAGGTTACAAAACATGCCATGAGCAGCTGCTTGCTTGGCCAGCCAAGGGCTAAGAAGGAAACATACTCACTCGGGAAAGACAATGACATGACCAGAGCGGGTCTGCGAAAGTGCAGTTTCAGAGCCCGACAGCACCGAATTCCTCATCTGCGGCATCTGCAAACGAGACAGACATCTGGGACATGGTACCAAGAATATTATCCAAGTGCTCACAGGGGAAACAAACTCTTCTACTGCTTAGAGAAGAAGCTGCTTTTGAAACTTTCGATTGTTCTATTCCCATCAGCAGCCCCTCAGTTATGCACCATAACAAGTGGAGAGAAAAAAAGGAGAAGGGGGAGGAACATACTCAGGCCTTTGGCAAGGGTCAGCATTCAGAGAGTCAGTTAGCTTAAGTCTTTCCAAATGCAGAAATCAAAGGAGGCAAGCACATGAGAAGGCATTTCACTAAGTGGGCCACTGTGTTTTTCCTGCTGTCTAGACCTGATGCCTCCTCAGCTGATGAAGAAGGGGTCAGATGTGGGGTTAACCCCACAGTCTCTCCCAACATTCTCTCCCTCTGGGCCTTGCTCGTTCTGTGCCTCTGCTTCCTGCCCAGAGAGTGGGGTGAGCACTCATCACTGATTTACACGCTGAACTAGGAATGCTACAGAGCAAGAGGACCATGAGGATCCAATATTGTGAGCATTTTATCCCAGTCACACTCAGGCCCTCCAACGTCAAAGGGAGGGGAATGAGGTCAACACAAAGTTGACAGAGAGGTCTGACATCTCCATTTGCCCTGGCAACTTTATCCCATGAGGAGATCAGGCCGAGCTTCCGGGGGGGGCCCAGAGCAATAGTTTTCAACAGCTTAAGGGGAATCAGCTGAGCTTGCTGCCTTACCATACCAGACATGTTCTAGAGAAAAATAGTTTCCGAGGACATCCTCACAAAAAGGGGCATGAAAGCAAGGCTTTTTGCAAGGAGCAAAGTCTGGTGGGACAAAAAAAACCCACAAAGCCTCCTGTTGTCTTGGCCTTTTTTCCTGAGATTGTTGAAATTGGCTCCTGGGTTGTATGAATCTTGAGTGGACCCAGTACACTTCTGCACAGGTTCAACTTCATTGCCAAGTCCTCTGAATGCCCAAGACAAACTGTCCCGGTAGCTGGCATTCCTCTCAGCCAGGACTGTCCATGTCCTTCCACAGTTTATGGCAGGCTAATAGAATTGCATTGCCTTGGGAATTCAAAAAGGTAATGGGGAGCACTGGAGAACTTACCGCAAGAAGAGCCGCTAGCATCTGGTCGGTCCCATTAAGTCTTTCCAGGAACTCTTTGTAAAATTGCATTTTCACATCTGCCCCTTCAATTATAAGCATGCCAATATTCTTGAGTACAAACACAACATTCTTCCCACTCTTGATGCAGCGGCGGAAGAGGCGCAGGGTCTCCTTTACGCCAGCCTCCACCGTTTCACGGGGAAGAAGGACGTATGCGGCTATGTGAGCAAATTTCAGGGGCTCACAAAGCTTATGGCCTAGGAAGCAGACCAAGAGGAACAAAGTTACTAGCAGAACACACTGAAACACAGCACCAACAGATTTGTGGTCTTCAAGCAAGCAGCTGCTCAAGAACTTCTTGCACTTTCTGGGAAAAATCATGCGGGAAGATGCTCAAAGCACTCTGCAAGCAGATGTGCCAAGCGGACAGCAATGCCTTCTCCCCTACTACAGAGTAGGAAAGAAATGGATACAATCATCTCCTACGAATGTGAGGCTCGATGGCAGGACAAGGAGAGGAGGAAGGGAGCAAGTTGCCTTAATGGGTGCCAGGTCACAGGACTTGGGCCAAACTCTGTCCTTTCCACATTGAGAAAGATTTCACTGGCCCATGTCACATGGATGATAGAAAGAAGGAAAAAAAAAAACACTCACTGGTGTCCCATTCTCTATTTGAGGGCTCTGTAAAGCTGACTTTGGCCTACTACAAGGTGCAAGGGGAAGGGAAAAAGCAGCATGAATGCTGCTATTTGCCTTTACAGAATGTCAGCTAAAATGAGGTCAGGGAGAGAGGGAGTATAATGGTAATCGCCATGCTGAGGTCCTGAGAGCTACAAATGGAAGCTGTTTGGAGAACGTGGTGATGGAAGTCTGGAGCTCTAACAGTCACTGCTGAATAGAATTTATGCCCTGCTCAAAGATGTCCCAAAAAAAGGGAAGCCCAAGTTTCAGCATGTCCTCTTACCAGGGGCATAGGACTTATCATAGGTGCGGCTGTGAACCTCCGCAATACTCTTTGAAAGATTGAACACGGGTCTGTGAACAGTCACAAGGCCGTATTTCCTAACAGCGACTTGCTCCGTCACCACACAAAAGGTGCCAAGCCGAATAACTCTGACTCCCTGCAAAGAAGAAGGAAGAAAAGCATTATTCGAGTGCTAGGTGAAGAGGCTTCTGACTGGTCAGCTGCATGAGGATGGAGCTTAGTGTCCTGCTCAATCCTGCTGTGCAAAGGGGATGAATGGAGGAGTGGGGAAAGCCTTGGAGAACCCTTGGAGAATGTCTTTAGAAGAGCACCTGAGGTGTTTTCATTCCCCTTCTTCTCCATGCTCTCAAAAAATGCTAGGAAACATAGAGAACTCATCCCTCAAATACCTCCAGTGCAGAAGAAGGGCTTCTGGGGAAATGCATAATGGCAGACCCACCTTGTTCAACATCAGCTGATCTCGAATGTACTCGGAGACTCCTTCCCAGATAGCAAGGGTCTCTGGAAAAGAAGTGGAAGACACATCAGGCTCTGTGTGGCCCTGCTCACAAAGGTGCAGCACATGGTTAACCAAGGAGGTGACACCTGCAGTCGTACTCAATGAGCAAACTGAGTCCAACCCTGAGAGGGTCTCAGCAGCTGAGATCGAGATGGCATTAATGGGGAGCCCTGGCAGCTCAGGTAGGCCTTCTCCTTCTCACAGGTAGACCCCTGTGGCAGGGACTCCTGAGTGGGGTGTCCTGGGACAGTGGGGATAGCATGAGGGTTGGGAGCCAGGAATCCTGGCAGTCACACTGCCAAGTGAGGCAGAGGGGACCATGAGCCTGGGCTCTGGCAGCAGTTCCAGCCCCAGCCACGCTCCTCCAGCGCCAGGCTTTCCACAGCCATGTTCACAGTTCATGATCTCCGTGAGACTTCCCGAGATAGAGCTCCCAGAGGCCTTACCGTGTGCTGGCAGCACTGGCAATGGCTGCCCATGGGACCTGCCATGGCCAGGGTCCCAGAGCTCCATCCTACTTTCTTTGCTCTGGATGAAGAGCAAACAGGAGGTGATGAGGAAACAGCTCCTCTCCTGCTCCTCCTGTACACGTCACCTCAGCCCTGTGCTACTCTGGCCGCCCCTCGCTGGTTCCCGCTCAGGGTCGTGGGCTCCTCGCAGCAGAGCAGAGCCGAGAGCAGTCCCAGCGCGTGGGCTCTCCCAGGCTCGTCGTGACGTGTGAGGAAAGGTCGCAGCGTGCGCTCTGACTGCTGTGCCTGTGACACGGGATGTCCCCTGTGAGCACAGCCCATGTCACAGAGGGGTCTGACCCTCCTCACCACGGGCCAAGCTAGGGCTGGCCCTGCGGTGGAGAGGGACTGCATGGGGTGCTCAGGGGCTGCCCTTGTGCTACACAGACTGTGAAACAAGAATGAATCCTCCTTTCACCGTGGGTCTTGGCTTAGTCGGGCACTGCAACTGCACGCACATGGCCATGGCTCCGCGCGCAAAACCTGTCTGCCAGGGAGGGCAACGAGCTTCACGCCACACTCACCCCACAGCTGCATAGTGCAGGTGGCTGCTGCCACCGCGGGAGGGAGCGCTAACCACTGAGCCCACCAGCCCACTGAGCTGTTCAGGGTGGTTTGCAGCCAGCCTGACTACAAACTGCTGCCTAAGGAAGTATGAAGGCCAAAGTCACTGTGAGAACGAGAAGGATAAGGGAAGTGAGACCACCAAATTGAGGGATGAGATCCCCCGCTCTGGAGTTTGCGCAGGCGCAGTCCTAGAAGGATGATATAACAGAAAGAGGGAGATTTACCCACCCCTGGGCGGTCTCCTGGCATGTACTGGCCCTAAGTGACCGGACGCCCCAGGGGATAAAATACAAAGGTCAGATTTGGGGGACGGAGACTCCCAATATTGAGGCCAATGTTGTCTTCTGCGGGGACGCCCGCTATGATTGAGAGCCTGCCAGCTCCTCCAGACTGCTACCTTGGAGAGATGCGTGGTCTCGTAATTCTGCTGGCAAGTATTATTCAGTCAGTAACTTTTTCGTATTCACATGTACTAACCAATTCTTATTCGTTTGTACTTGTATCTATGTTGTGTTAATTAAAGGCATCATTGCTATTAAGTCTACTTTTTGTCCTTGGATTGCCAAATCCTGAGCCCATTTGGCACACATGGGATGCAAGGAAGTCAAAGGGAACACCTGATAGGTCTGTCCTACCAGCTTTGGTAGGACACTCAGCCATGGCTTGAGCACCAGACTGACACAGAGACCTCTACTCATGATGAGAAAATGATGCAGGGAGTCATTTTTGGCCACACAGCGATCCCAGGACATGGCAGCCAGGAGAAGGCTTTTGATGTTGCTCAGTAAAACCATAAAATGCACCTGGGCAGCACAGTCAAGGAAGGAGAACTTGCCAGCTTCTGCCAGAAAATCCAACATCATTTCTAGCCAAGTGACTGATATGTAGCAGATAGCCTTAAACTCTGATGAAACCAGGACGAGAACAGCTGTTTATGATATACGCTTACAAAAGCATTCACATTATCCAAGTGAAAACCACAGGGTAGTTTTCCTAAGAGAAGACTTGAATTCACAAACACACAAAGTTTTAATATTTCTTTGTTTGTTTTCCTGGCATACTTACTTTTTTTTTTTTTCTTTTAGGTTTATTTTTGGAGTTCTATGCCAAATGCCAAATTTTGGAGTGCTATGCCAAATCTCCGAGATAAAAATAGGATTTTAGGAGGGGAAAGTGGTCAGCATCTGATTCTTAATCTACCTACCTATGCATATGAATGAGTAGGAAGATTTGAATTTTTACTCATTGTTCCCATCCTTTCCTTAAAAGAGAATCTTTCTATTACGGGCACAGATCTGATTTTGAATTCTTCCGTCTCACTGTTCAGTTTCTCCCTCTCTTTCTGGCACTCCTCAGCATTTTTTCTCTTTCTGCATCTAATTTTTGAGAGCCTCCCATCTTATTTCTATCAGCTATAGCTTGTACTTCAAAGGAGAAGCATTAACTGATGTTACTCTCCAGCAGAACACTTTATTTGAAACTTGAAAACTTCATTTGAAAACATGACTATATGATGAAAATTTAGTAAAACTAGTAATAAAAATTGACAGCAATTTCTTTTCACTTTACCACTCCATTTTGAGTAGTCTTTCTGTTCCTTTCAGTCTTAAAGCCTTTTGTTCTGATTAGGAGACTGTTTTGTGCCCAACAACCACATAGCACCACACAGACATCCATCACTGCCTAAAGTGCAGGAGAATATTGGTGGGGCCTGACCCAACAGTGCTGCCGTGAAGCTGACCTTTGAGACGTGCTATTCCTCAACATTGGCTGTAACAGACCACATTCTGACGGAAGACACCATGAATGCTGAGATCCTGTTGAGATTTGTCAAGGACTGACTTCCTACAAGCCACAATGATTCTCATGGCTTTCTGGCCTCCTCAGCCATCCCCAGGCAATGGTGCCAAGCATTTTTCCAGGCTTCTTTCATTTGCTGATTCCTTAGGCTGAATATGAAGGGATTTAAAAGAGGAGTCACAATGCTGGAGAGAACAGAGAGGATTTTGTTGAGGTGTCCAGGGTTCACGTGGGAAGGCCTGACACAGATGAAGATGGAGATGCCAAAACCCAGGGAAACAACAGTGAAATGAGAAGCACAAGTGGCAAAGGTTTTCTGCCTGCCCTGGGCAGATGGGATACGGACTATGGTCAAAATGATCCAGGTGTAGGAGAACACAGTCAGTGCCAAAGAGCCGAGGAGCAGGAGAATGGACACCACAAAATCCCTTAGCTCAGCAACCCAGATGTCCACGCAAGCGAGGTGCAGGAGAGGTGCACTGTCACAGAAGTAGTGGTCAATGACGTTGGGACCACAGTATGGCAGCTTGGCTTTCAGGACTGCTAATGGCAAGATCAAGACCATGCCACCCACCCACACACCCAGGAGAAGCTGGCCACACATCCTTTCCGTCATGATGGTGGGATATCTCAGGGGGTGGCATATTGCCACGTAGCGGTCATAGGACATGATGGCTAAGAGGATGAACTCTGTTGCAGCCAGGGAGAAATATAAGTAGAGAAGGCTAAAGCAGCCAGCAAAGGAGATGGTCTTCTTCTCTGACAGGAAGTTTGCCAGCATTTTTGGAACAACAGAGGAAGTCATGGACATCTCAATGAAGGACAAATTGCTGAGGAAGTAATACATGGGAGAATGGAGATGGCAGTCTGTATAGACCAGTACAATGACAAGAGCATTTCCCAAGACAGTCACTAAATAAGCAAGCAGGAACACCACAAAGAAGATGATCTCCACTTCATAGCGGTTTGGAAATCCCACGAGAACAAACTCAGTCACAGGCGTGATACTCCCCATCCAAATGTGCTTTCTGTCATGGTGAGAGGAAGAGAGCAACACAGTTTCTTTGAATATTCAATTCATTCATTCATTCAAAAAGAAATCTTTCCTCACTACTTATATCTCCATTTCTCCATTCCTCCCCATTCCTCAAATATTTGTTGTTGTTCTTTCCTTCAAAAAAAAAAAGGCGGGGGAGGAGAGATGGATAAATGTAAGATGCAGGTCTTTGCTGCCAAGGTCCTTCCACCTCTGTAACAACCAGTCAAAATTGCCATCAAATCACAATATGCAATGCATTCTTTTCATGCTACATTTCCAACTTCCCTATTTGCAGGTCATGCATGCACAAAGCAGCAAAAACAGCTGCAAGGAAAATATTCTCCTCTTATGCTTGTGCTTTTGCACTTACCTTCTGCACAAAGAACACCCCATATATTTACATTTGATAACTTGCTGAAGCTATCTGTGTCCAAGTTCCCAAAGAGCTCTGCAGTTTCAGGAACCTGTGGAGTTGCAGCATTCTTCTGTTCCAGCAAATTGTGGAGAGATACAGAATAGAATTGGATGCATCCTACATTCCCAGTTTATTTTGTAACGGCAGAGGAACTCACTTTCTAACAGAGTTACAGCATGGCCCAGAGAAGGACAAATACAAAGGAGCAATCCCATGATATAGTAAGCCACAAGACTCAGAGTATTAGAGTAAAAAACATTTTTCACCCCTGCTGATGGTATAAGCAGAGCTGTTATATGTGGGCTCTGATAATCTGAACACCATAGCATGAGAACTGAAACACACATTCTGTAGTTTGTGCAAGCTCTAGCTGCTAAAACCTATGGGAGAGAACCTAGTCATCTTGAGAAAACTGAAGCAGTTTATAACTTTGAAACCACCCAAAGCATGTTGTCCAGAAGATAAAGTTCAGGAGGAAGGCGGAAGTCTTCTTCTTACGTGTGTTTTTATTTTCTTTTTTAATGAATTATTTATTTTTAGTGAAGACAGCACATTTCAGAGTGAGCCAATTATACCTGATAGACAGTCTTAGAAATGACATAGAGATGATAATTGGCTCCCTTAGAAACATTTGAACCTTGAAAGCTGGCAATTTCTGACTCAGGGGATTCAGGCAGACAAGTCTCACCTGAAGTTTGCAAAAGTAGAAAACTTTTCTTCTTTGTAGAGAACAACAGCATTGTCCAGTATTTCTGATGAAAAAACGATCACTTCAAGGGTCTTGTCTTTCAGAGAGACCATAGTAATGAGGGGAATCATCTCACCTAATGGAGCTAATATGGAAGGATCCCACCATGGGCTTTTCCAAGATATGGTCTATCTATTTGAGGCTAGAATGCGGCTAGCTGAGGACTCGTATGTTGACACTTTTCACATTCACTCCGATTAACACTAGAAGCAGATATCCTTAATGGCATATGGTGGTCTCCTGGGCAGTCCTCCTGTGCTCTTGGACACAAACAACATATTTTTTTTGTATGTATCTTTGCTGTGCTACCCTCATCAATAGGAGAAAGGCTCTGGCTTGATGCTGTTAAGGCTGAGGCTGTATGTCCTAGCCTGCTGCATGACAGCCTCTAGGGACATTTGAGAGTGTGAATTTGTTGGGGAGGTCTCACAGAACCCTCCTATGTGACAACAGCCAATACAACTGGAGTGCATCCTGGGACACTTACTTGGCCATGTGCTCATCTTTTCCCTCTGAGGGGTCCTATTCCAGACAGATGCCTGGAGAAAGACGGTGGCTAGCACGTCAAGGGGAGCTGCTACTGCCTCAGACTCACAGATGGCAAGGCCACATTTTGAATACTGATCCCAGTTATGGGCCTCCAGACCAGGAAAGATGAGGGAAACTTTGGAGAATCCAGCAGGAAATGGTAAGGTGTCAACTGCAAAACTCCACTGAGGCAATATTGGGACATCAGATATTTTTTAGTGCGGCAAAGAGGAGGCTAACAACACTGCATCAGAAGGTGCTAGGAGACGTGTCCAACATCCTTTCATGGCATCTCTCATCTATGTCTATTGTCTTTATAATGCTTGGAGATTAGGGGAGAACTGAGATGATGGGAGGAAAGCAAAATTTGCACGCACCGTCAAAAATGACCATAAGGATGATGTGCGAACTAAAGGTCAATTAAGCTCAATGTGGTACTTAGGAATTTCTTGGAGTCCTCCTGGAAGATATTTCTGGCAAATAAAGGAGGAACAGGCAGCGTGGAGTGACCAAGATTACGGCCTACCTATCTGGCTGACTTACCTGCCTTCCTGCCTGCTGGACCTGCGTGTCTTACACAGGGCAAAGACTAGATTTGTGGAGGAGATCAAGCACTGTAAGTCATTTTCTGTTTACTTGAAGAAGGGATTTGACATGACGTTCAACAATCGTCTTGTATCCGCGTTAGGATGTCATGGTCTGAATGGTTCTCTTAATTTTGCTCTGGATGGTCCTCTTAATTTTATCATATCAGAGGTGGCAGAGTGCTGCCATCATGTTGGCAAATGTCCTGGAGGAGAGAGGATTGTAGGTAAGTTCAAGGGCATAGATGCTATCCAAAGGGACCTTGACAGGCTGGAGGAATGGGCCAACAGAATCCATATGAGTTCAAACAGGGGCAAATGCAAACTCCTGCCCTTGGAAGGAACAGCCCCCTGCTGTGATCCAGGCTATGGATACCTGGCTGGGAGCAGCTCTGTGGGGAAGGCTCAGTGGAAGATCCAGATGGACCTGAAGCGAACATGTGCCCTGGCAACAGTGCCATGTGCCCTGGCACAGGTGTGTCCAGGCAACAAGGAAGGCCAAGTGATCTCCCCATTCTGTCTGTACTCGTTAGACTACATCTGCAATTCTACCTCCAGTTTTGGCACCCTCAGTCCAGGGAAGACATGGATAAACAGGAGGGAGTTCATTGAATATTCACGAAAATGTTCAGGAATTTTGAGCCTGGGAAGAGAGGCGGAGGGAATAGGACTCGTTCAGTGTGGAGAAAGGAAGATTCCGGTGAATCTCAGAGCAGCCTTTCAAAACCAACAGGGACATTTTTGAGAAGACAAAGTAAAGCTCTTCACAGTGGTGTATGGTGGGAGGAGGAATGGCAATGGACATAAACTGAAACAAGAAAGCTCTCAAGAGGCAGTCCAGAGAGGCTGTGTGGTTTTCATCCTTCATAGACAGGACTTGATGAAACTCTTGAGCAATTTCTCCCTGTCTTTGAGCAGGAACACTTGGATCTCCTTCCTGCCTTTGACCCATCACTGCAACATTCCAGCATAAGCTTTGTTCAGTCCCACAATACCTATAAAATGTCCTCAACAAATTCTACACAGTCTCACATATCTGTTTCAATATCCCACAAGGAATTTGCTCTTTCCCAGGAAACCTCAGATAATTTTCTCTCCTTGTGACTGGTTGCACAGTAGTACTTGTCCCTCTGCAGAGAGGCAGTAGAAATAGTAATAAACTCAATGCCCATCAATCAGTGATCCAAGAGCTCTGGTCTCTGTTACCCAAATGCTGAAGGACTGGGTTGTTGTTATGCATTTTATTCAGGGTTACTACGCATTTTACTCATGCTAACCAGGAGCCTTCTGGAATTCAGCCACGGAAAGGGCTCCAGAGTCCTTCACCTGGGGTGGAGGAAACCCAAAGGCCCCCTGCAAAAGGTAGATTTGGGGCCGATTGGTGAAAGAAGAGTTTTCTAAAAGATGACCTGGGGCTCTTGGGG
Organism: Tinamus guttatus; assembly: GCF_059628265.1. NCBI lineage: Eukaryota > Metazoa > Chordata > Aves > Tinamiformes > Tinamidae > Tinamus > Tinamus guttatus. The sequence goes on along the minus strand of NW_028289152.1, from coordinate 274,727 downwards.
AAGAAGCAGGAGTCAGCCATGTGCACCAGTGGCAAACGCCATCCACCAAGATGGGACTCGCATACTGCAGGCAGATAAAGGGGTTGAGATGTGTGAGGAAGCTGTTCCCTAAGCTGCTAAGTCCACCCCTGCCCTGGGAAGGAAGCCTGGGATGGGAAGTCTGATCCCCCTTGTCCTGATGTTGCCATTTAGTAATTTTCATGAATTAATTTTCACTCATGACTTGCAAGAAAACTATGTTGTTCTGGAACAAGAATCAAAAGAAGGATTTGTTTATGCATTTTCAATAAAAAAATATGAAGTTGTCATTCTGTCTGAAAGACTTCTTTACTACTTGATCACTCCCTCCCAATAGTGCAGAAAAGAGCAGTCTCCTGGTGCCCTGTGAGACTGGATCGGGACCAGGGCCAAACCACAGAGCACTGTCCCTTCGACATCTCTGCAGTTGTTGGGGCAGGAGGAGACTCTCACTGTACGTGCTGCTCCCATGCTCTTGCCCTCCCAGGGGGAGTGTGGATGGAGAGGAGCAAAGCCCTTCCCTGAGCCATGTCTGCCCCTGCGTGCCGCCCTGCTGTGTGCATCACAGCTGTCCCTGATGCCAGCAGCAGGAGTGAGTGGGGTGAGGAAGTGCCCCTTCTCTGGGTGATGTCCCCACAGTTCTAATTGCCCCCAGGCTGTGTGGTAGAGGGGCCATGGAGAGCAGGAAGAGCTGATCCTGGTCAGGGAGGTGACCACAGCCCCTCCCTGGGCACCAGGCATTCCCCCCCGCACCGTACTGCCCACCAGCAGCCAGCAGTGGACCGAGGGCAGCATCCCCTTCCTTGGGGCTGGGGCATGGCTGGGCTCAGGGATGTTCCCATTCCTGCAGCACAGGCGTCTCTCCTGATGCCAGAGCTGTGCAGGAGAGCCCCAGGCAGGACTCTGTGCCACCGTGGGAGACTCAGTTTGCCTGTGAACTGAAAGGTTAGTGATTCAAGCCCAGTCATGGATGGTGAACCCTTGGTAGGATGCCTGGGAAAGGGACCTTCTGCCTGGCACCCTGGCTTTTGCTCATGCTCAGCAGGAAGTAGTGGAGAAAAAAAGACTATGGTAGGCCTATGGCCCTGAAACAGGCTGAAGGAAAGGACCTGTGAATTGCTCAGGGAAGGACCTGTCTCCTGAACCAGGGCTCCTGTGAATGGAACTATCATCCCGGGTGGGGCTGGTACCACTGATAGTCCCCTTCACACCTGGGTGTGCAGAGATAGGTCCTGCCAAGGGGTGTAAATTATGGCATAAACTTCAAGGCCTAATGTCAATGAGAGCAGTCCTGCTTTTGGGTACATCTTGGGGATGTGTGGGAGCACAGGCAAATGGAGGCAGTCCAGGAGGGATCCTGGCAGTCATTTAGCAAACATGCAGGGCTGTCTATGAGAGGAGTGGGACAAGGGAGCCCAAGAGGCAGCGGCTGAACCAGAGAGTGCAGATAGGTTGTCTGCAGGTTGAGGGGTTGAGGGGAAATACAAGGCAGCTTTGCACTAGGATGATGGGCAAAGCCGAGGGTTTGTAAGGATCTATGAGGAACTGAGGCAAACCCACAGATGTTCATTTCCAAGCAATTGAGCTCCATATTTGCAATAGGAGCTTCTCAGGTGCACTCCCTCCATGACTGGAGAGGAAAAAGGGCAGCAGCAGAGGCTGAAGGACTCCCTGGTTGCACGTTATACTAACTTGCAGAGTTTCTGTCATGAAAGAGCTATTGCAGCTCTTGCCCATCCTGCAGGGACCAGTGGGAGATCGGAGCCCCTCAGGGCTGCAGACAGAGGCTCAGCAGGGGGGAACAAGGGCACCTGCAGTGGCACCAGATGTCCATGACCCTCTGATGGCATTCCACTCCAATTCACTTTCCTTAAAACAGATCACACACAAAGTCTCCTCCAAAGACCAGTAATTCAAAAGATACACCACCACCAAGAAAAGAACTAAACATAATGAAGGAGGGCTATAAAATGGTAGATATTGAAAAGGGTTCACTAAACATCTTTTTGTTTGCAATTTTGATGTACAGTATTTTTTCATATTCAGATCCACACCAATAGAAAAGGTATTTTTAGGTCCTGCACAGAGTATAGAGGCCCAAACCAGCTGGGACAGTAATTGCTCCCTCTCTGCTCAGAGCCATTCCTGCTAGGAGATGCTGAGTTCTCTTGCCTGCTCTCTCTTGCCCTGCTCAGTTCCCCTCTACTCCAGACACCAGGATGCTGCATTGATGATGTCCAAAAGGCGTCTGCAGGTTGGCTGTGGATGAACAGAGGTTCCTGCAGGTTTTGTGGCTGAGGAACTGTCAAGGGAAGGAGCCGTTAGTGGGAGCAGCGAGAAGAGTGTTGTGGTGGCTGCCAAGGAGCAGCTGGATGATTTGGTGGGCTCAGTGGTTAGCGCTCCCTCCCGCGGTGGCAGCAGCCACCTGCACTATGCGGCTGTGGGGTGAGTGTGGCGTGAAGCTCGTTGCCCTCCCTGAGAGCCAGGTTTTGTGTGCGCAGCTGTGGCCATGTGAGCGCAGTCACAGTTCCCAGCGACGCCAAGACCCACGGTGGGAGGAGGATTCATTCTTGTTTCACAGTCTGTGTAGCTCAAGGGCAGCCCCTGAGCGCCCCATGCAGTCCCTGCCCACTGCAGGGCCAGCCCTGGCTTGGCCCGCGGTGATGAGGGTCAGACCCCTCTGTGACACGGGCTGTGCTCACAGGGGACATCCCGTGTCACAGGCACAGCAGTCAGAGCGCACGCTGCGACCTTTCCTCACACGTCGCGACGAGCCTGGGAGAGCCCACGCGCTGGGACTGCTCTCGGCTCTGCTCTGCTGCGAGGAGCCCACGACCCTGAGCGGGAACCAGCGAGGGGCGGCCAGAGTAGCACAGGGCTGAGGTGACGTGTACAGGAGGAGCAGGAGAGGAGCTGTTTCCTCATCACCTCCTGTTTGCTCTTCATCCAGAGCAAATGAGCAAAGAAACTAGGATGGAGCTCTGGGACTCTGGCCTTGGCAGGTCTCATGGGCACCGATTACCAGTGCTGCCAGCACAGGGTAAGGCCTCTGGGAGGTCTATCTCAGGAAGTCTCACAGAGATCATGAACTGTGAACATGGCTGTGGAAAGCCTGGGGCTGGAGGAGCGTGGCTGGGGCTGGAACTGCTGCCAGAGCCCAGGCTCATGGTCCCCTCTGCCTCAGTTGGCAGTGTGGCTGTCAGGACTCCTGGCTCCCAACCCTCATGCTATCCCCACTGTCCTGGGACACCCCACTCAGAAGTCCCTGCCACAGGTGCTTCCCAGTGGAGAAGGCCTACCTGAGCTGCCAGGGCTCCCCATTAATGCCATCTCAATCTCAGCTGCTGAGGCCCTCTCACGGTTGGGCTCAGTTTGCTCATTGAGTACGACTGCAGGTGTCACCTCCTTGGTTAACCATGTGCTGCACATTTGTGAGCGGGGCCACACAGAGCCTGATGTATCTTCCACTTCTTTTCCAGAGACCCTTACTATCTGGGAAGGAGTCTCCAACTACATTCTAGAGCAGCTAATGCTGAATAAGGTGGGTCTGCCATCCTACATCTCCCCAGAAGCCCTTCTTCTGCACTGGAGGTATTTGAGGGATGAGTTCTCTACGTTTCCTTGCATTTTTTGAGAGCATGAAGAAGAGGGGGAATGAAAACACCTCAAGTGCTCTTCTAAAGACATTCTCCAAGGGTTCTCCAAGGCTTTCCCCACTCCTCCATTCATCCCCTTTGCACAGCAGGATTGAGCAGGACACCAAGCTCCATCCTCATGCAACTGACCAGTTAGAAGCCTCTTCACCTGGCACTCGAGTAATGCTTTTCTTCCTTCCTCTTTGCAGGGAGTCAGAGTTATTCGGCTTGGCACCTTTTGTGTGGTGACTGAGCAAGTTGCTGTTAGGAAATACGGCCTTGTGACTGTTCACAGACCCGTGTTCCATCTTTCAAAGAGTATTGCGGAGGTTCACCGCCTCACCTATGATAAGGCCTATGCTCCTGGTAAGAAGACATGCTAAAACTTTGGCCTCCACTTTTCTGGGACATCTTTGGGTTGGGCATTAGCCCTGTCTAGCAGTAACTGTTAAAGCTCCAGACTCCTGTCACCACGTTATAAAAACAATTTCAATTTGTAGATTTCAGGACCTCATCATGGCAATTACCATTGTATTCCCTCTCTCCCTGTATTGATTTCACAGCAGGCTACAGCTGCAATTCTGTAAAAGCAAATATTGGCATTCATGATGGCTTTTCCCTATTCCTTGCACCTTGAAGTTGGTCACAGTCAGCTGTAAGAGCCCTGAAATGGAGACTGGGATCCTAGTGCATGTGAAAACCCATCAGAGGCAGGTTTTGCTGTGATTGCTAGTCATCCTTGTGAACACTACAGCTGTTTTGTGCACTTCAGAGGGTGCTGGATGGATTGGAGGATTAAGAGGAGTATAGTGCATTCATTTTTTTTCTTTCTTTCCCTTCTTTCTTTCATTTATGTAACATGGCTCTGTGAAATCTTTCCCAGTGTGGAATGGGCTGAGCTTGGCCCAAGTTCTTTGACCTGGCACCCACGAAAGAAACTCATCATTTCCTCCTCTCCTCGTCCTGCCGTCGAGGCTCACATTCGTAGAAGATGGTTGTGGCCTTTTCTTTCAAACACTGTAGGGGAGAAAGCATTGCTATCCACTTGGCACATCTGCTTGCAGTGCTTTGAACATCTTCCCACATGATTTGTCCCAGAAGGTCAAGAAAGGGAGTTCTGTAAGAGCTGCTTGCTTGAAGACCACAAAGCTGTTGATGCTGTGTTTTTGTGTGTTCTACTAGTGCCTTTTTCCTCTTGGTCTGCTTCCTAGGTCATAAGCTTTGTGAGCCCCTGAAATGTGCTCACATAGCCGAGGACATCTCTCTTCCCCGCAAAACAGTGGAGGCTGGCATAGAGAAGACCCTGCGTCTTTTCCGACGCTGCCTCGAGAGCGGGAGAAATGTTGTCTTTGTGTTGAAGAACATTGGCATGCTTATAATCGAAGGGGCAGATGTGAAAATGAGATTTTACAAAGAATTCCTGAAAAGACTTAACGGGACTGACCAGATGCTCATGGCTCTTCTTGCGGTAAGTTCTCCAATTCTCTGCTGCTCCCTGTCATCTTTTTGAATTCCCAAGGGAATGCAATTCTACTAGCCTGCCATGACCTGTTGAAGGACATGGACAGTCCTGGCTGAGAGAAATGCCAGCTACCCAGACAGTTTGTCTTGGGCATTCAGAGGACTTGGCAATGAAGTTGAACCTGTGCAGAAGTGTACTGGGTCCACTCAAAGATTCATACAATCCTGGAGACAGTTTCCACATTCTCAGCAAAGAAGGCCAAGACAAAAGGGGGCCTTGTGTGTTTTTTTCCCCACTAGACTTCCCCCCTTGCAAAAAGCCATGCTTTCATGCCCCTTTTTGTGAGGATGGCCTCAGAAGCCATGTTTCCCCTAGAACATGTCTGGCATGGTAAGGCAGCAAGTTCAGCCCTTTCCCTTAAGGTTCTGAAAATTCTTTTTATGAGTCCCTTTTGAAGCTCAGCCTGATCTCCTTATGGATACAATTGCCTAGGCCAGTGGGAATGTCACACAACTCTGTCAACTGTCTATTGACCTCATTTCTCTCTCTTTGAAGCATTAGGTCCAGACAGCAGGGAAAACAGTGCGGTCCAGCTGCTGAAATGCCTTCTCATGTGCTTGCCTCCCTTGATTTCTGCATTAGAAGAGACCTGAGCTAACCGCGTCTCTGAATCCTGAGCCTTGTAAAAGGCATGACCATGTTCCTCCCCTTTCTCCTTTATTTCTCTCCAGTTGTTACGGTGCATAACTGGAGGGACTGCTGATGGGAATAGAATAATTGAATGTTTCAGAGGCAGCTCTTTCTCTAAGCAGTAGAAGAGTTTTTTCCCCTGTGAACACTTAGATAATTCTCTTGGCATCATGTCCCATGTGTTTCTCTCCTTTGCAGATGCCGGAGATGAGGAATTTGGTGCTCTCAGGCACCGAAACTGCTCTTTCCCAGACTCACTCTCGTCATGTCATTGTCTTTCCTGAGTGAGTATGTTTCCTTCTTGGAAAGGAACCTGGCCAAGCAAGTAGCTGCTCATGGCATGTTTTGCAACCTTGTGTTGCCAGTCCTTGTGAACGTTGCTCAGAAAGCCATTTATGAGCAACCCTTTGAAATGCACATCAAAATACAGGTCCCTCTTAGTTGCTGCTTTGGGACATTTTTATTTCTTTTTAGAGATCTGTAGGAATGAAATGGGTCCTGATCATATTGTCTTGGGCCTTTTTTTTTTTTTTTAATGTGGAGACCTATGTAGGCCAAAGTGAACACTGTGGCTAGTGGGATTTTGGAGAGCTTTCTCCTGGCTCCCATGGTGCTCAGTGTTTGGTTCTATTATGTGTGTGGGAGATGCAGGTTCGTCAGAAAGGACGATGAAAGGATTCTGGAAAGCTTAAGGGGACTAAAGTGTTCTGCCTGAACATGAGCAGGAACAGGAGATGGGTGATGATCCCAAAAGCACACAGGGGATTTGGGTTGAAATTGGTTTGGCATTTTCACAGGAAGCACAGGGAAGAGTCAGAGGAGAAAGGTCATGCCCCTCCAGGCACTGGAGGTCTTCATGATGCCTCTCACCTTGCTGAGACACTCCTCCAGCATCTGGCCTCTTCTGCCTATTGCGCTTTGAAAAAAGAGGGACTCCCCAGCACCTCCCAAATGCCCCTGTGTCTCTAATATTGACAGAGGTTGCAAAAGTGCTCCCGCTTTAGACTGACTCCTTTTCTGCTTTCCAGGTACAAGGTGGAGAGTAGAGATCAAAAACTACCTAGGCCACCTGTAAAGCCCAAGCAGGAGGAGGAGAGGAGAGGAGAGGCCAGCACTGCCCAGGAAGGTAATGGAGCTGCTGCTTCTTGGTGGATGCTTGTCCCTTCTCCTTCTGTGCTCCTGGGTAGGCCATCGGAACCCAAGTGACAGTGTGATGGCTCAGGTAGCATGAGGCGCTAGATGTGACGCTGCTCCCCCAATAGGGCAAATCTCAAGTGAATCCTGAGGGAACAAGACCTCAGCGCAGCACAACACTCTCACCTGTACTAATATCTCCAAGTTCAACTTTCCTCCATTTCCATGTCCTGGTCTCCTAAACACGCCTCATAAACACCCTGAAAACAACTCATTGGTTTTGATTGTGTCAAAAGAGGACCTCTAGGCATGTGAGATCAGTAGGCAGATCCAAGGATCTGCTCTCCTGCCTTAAATTACTGCCCTCAGAGAGACTCTGTTAGGCCAACCATACATCCCAGCGAGTCTCCTCTTTCCTTTTTACACTTCTCCTTTCTCTGAATAGGATAGAGAGTGAGAAAAGCACTACCTCAAGAAAGGATGTTGTAAATTACGAACAATAAGTGAGAGAAAAGGCAGTGTCCAGAATGGGCAAAGCCCACCCAGGAAATGAGGCTTCAAAGGAATCAGTCTGACACCCCTCAGTTTGACCTCAGGCTGAGAAGAGCTGCATAACCTTCCCTTTCAAGAGCCCTCTGCAATGCTGTCCTGGATGGTTTTCTTGTCTTCTGCCTACAGGAAATCTTCCTGCTAATCGTCTCCTCTCCAGAAAAAGCATCCCAGAGCCCACACTTGCTGCTCAGAATATACAGAAAGAGCAGAGGAAGAAATCTGAAAGAAAAGAAACTCATGGCAGGTGAGACACTTGCCACCCTCTCCTTCTTGGACTCCGGCTCTCCAGGAACAGTCATTTTCCATTTCCTAACAAGCAGTAGTTGGGACTACCAGGCAGTATTCCATATATTTGCCACGTCTCTTGGAGGCTGCCTTTGTAAAGAACCGTGCTTTGCTCATGTTGCATCAAGAGAGAGCTGGTACTCGGGCATAAGGATCATTCCTGTGGGCACTTCTTGCAGCTCTGGGCATTAGAGCTAGGAGTGAACTCGCTCCCTCTTCATGTGAAAACAGTCAGTTGAGCCCACATCATTCATGGCAACAGCCAAGAGAACTGCCTTGTGCTGCAGAACTTTCTAAGGGCAGGACAGGCACCAAAATTCCCCTGTGCTCACAGCACCTCTCCATAATATCTCTTTTCAGGAAACTTCCAGCCATCCACAAGAGATCCTCACGGAAGGTGAAGAAATCCAGGAGGAAGGGCAGTGTACCCATGCCCCCAGTGGAGAAACTGGTGAGAAGAATAGTGAGGTGGCCAGGAGAGGTATGTGCTACTGCCTGAGAATCTCTTTATGCGGTATGGATTCATGGGAAAGCACAGGTCTGTGGGCAGGGAGTGAGAGAGATCTCCTCCTGAGATCATTGGCCATTGACTGTCATCATGGATTTGCTTGAAAAACTCATGCTCTGATTTTGCAATGCATTTGTCACTACTGCATTCTCAGGAAAGACATGAGAAGGTCCTCCTTGGTTCGAGTGGAATGGTACCTGCTAGGCCTCTCAGGAATAGGGGATGCACAATTCTGGTTTAGCTCAGCTCATCAATTAGATCAAAAAGACAATCTGCAGATGTGCTGACCTATTAGGATTAGCTTAGGGGCATAAGAGAGCCGGCAAGACGGCTCAAGTGAAGGGGCAGAGTAGAGGGTGGGAAATGATCTCCAGGCACTGGAGAAGAACAGATGTTAATCATAATCTTTGTTGTTTCTTTTCTATGGTCCCACAGGTGGAATATCACTTCAAAATAATGGGAGAAGGACCTCTTATCTTTCCTCCAATATAAACGCCTGGGATGATTTCCCTTTCCTTTTTATTTTGCTGAAGAGACAAGGAAGTCAACTGGGAGAGACCGAGAGAGAAGAACACTTTTGGGAAACCGATTGGAATAAACACCAGTATTTCCTGAGATGTTTTCCAGAAGCCCCTGTAAGAGCTTAGGAACCAGGAGGAATTGGGCTTGTGGCTCATGTGAAGTCCTGGTATTTTTAAAGGCCCGTGATTTGGCTGTCTGGTCCTGGGGAAGCTCAAATGAGGCCAAGAAGCCTGATGCTGAGAGGAAAATCTCTAGGGGAGTGTTTTGGGTCATTTGATCTGATGTGCAAAACCCCCAAACCTCCCAGGAGGGTTTCATTGCACACAGGCTTGTCTTGATCCCACCCTGTTTTCTTACCAAACCTCTCACCCATCAGGCTGCTGTGGCCAGCCCAGCTGCAGCAACTTGCAGGCCCCATTCCTGCACAGAGGGAGAAACCCTGCTGCTGCAGCCCCACAAGCCCCTTTGGTCCTCTGGGCAGCTCCTGCTGAACCCCTCTCTCCCATCAGGGGCTCTGCTATGGCTGCAAGCCAGGAATTCCTGCTCTCAGGCTCCCTACAGCCAACAAGAATAGCCCAAGGATCTTCAGTCCAAGGACAAAGCACAGACATGACAGAGAGGACTGTGCTCTGCTCCAGTGTTGTGGGCACATGAAGGAGTCACCCTGGCACAGGGGTCTCTGGCAGAACTGTCTGCACATGAGGCACATGTTTGAACTGATCCCATATCCCCACAGCCACTGGAGTGGAGACTCAGAGGCCCTTCTGCATTGCCCCATAGGACTATACGCTCCCTTCTCTCCATTCAGTAATGAGAGGAACAGACACAACGACTGGGCACTGACACACACTATTGCAGCTTCTGTGCTTCCCAGCAGCAAAGGGAATGAAACAACTCATCTCAGCTCAGTTCAGGTTCAGCAGGAGACCTGCATCTTCCGTGCTGCTCTCCAGCTTTTCTGGCCATACCACATGCTCCAGAAAGGGTGTCCCATAGCAGCATATATGTCCCAGCCACCAGCAGATGTGCTGTCTCAGAGACACCTCCCCAGGGATGGACCTCCAGAGAAGTCTGACTTTTGTTGTGACTGAGCTGAGTGAGAGGAGTGGGCAGAGAAAGGGGCTGCTCACCTAAGGAAGGTGATTTTCTTGCCACCTTTGAGGTGGCAAGCTTGAAAAAGCTTGACTGTAGGAACAGGGACTGCAAGGCTAGAACTGCTCCAAAACAGCCCTTTCAGGTTGGTCTTGAGCTGGTAACAGGAGCATCTTTGATGAGGATGAGGTTTGGGCCCCGAAGCAGAAGTCATTAGCAGTGCATCGTTGTAGCCTCCTGCCCGCCTCGTTGCCATGCTGCTGTTGTCAGTTTGTAATTTTCAGATTTGCACTGAGGCAGTCAAGCTATGGGAGGTGCTTCTGGCCCCCTCGTTTTGCTTTTGAACATCAGGGCTGACCTGCAGGGATATGTCTGACACTGGTGTGTCCTGTGTTCTTGTAGGCAGCACAAAATTAAGCTGCCCTGCATGCTTGCCTCCGGTGTGGGGACAAAAATTTTCCCCTTTCCCTCTCATTTTCCTTTTCAATTGCTGGGAGTTAAAAAGAGCCTTCCCTATGATCAGGGGAGATGCAGGGATGTTCCCAGCACATTAAGGGTGTGCGGAAAATGTCGTTGTCAAGAACTGAATGTCCAAAAAGGAGACAGAGGAGTCCTAAAACTTTATTCAAATAAAGGGAGAGTCCAGGCATATCCCTGTGGGGTCTCTCCAATTGCTGGGGGACGCAGCCCCGCTTTTATACTAATTTCCCAGCCGAGGGACGCCCTCTCCTTTTCCCCATTGGCCAAGGTACTCATAAGTTACAGCCTTCCCGGCCTGCCTACACCAAACTCCTGCCTCCTGCCATCTGTTCTCACCTGAGCTCGCCAACTCCTTTTTCCTCCTTGCTGAAGAATGTGGGGGAATTCCCCTATTTCTCTCCTTTGTAAAGGCCCCCATCTCCTTGCAGATGGCTCTTTTTGTCGCAGTCGCTCATGGCTCTGCTCAGTCTCCCCTCCCCTTATCCCGCTCTTCAGCCAAACTGTGGGGAAATCTCCTTATTGATGAATACATAAACCTGAGCATTCCACTCAATCCCTCTTTTTTTTTTTTCTCCCCTCCTTTGGACAATATTTGTTTTTACAAACCAGGTTATTAACTAACAACCTGCATTCAGTATGTCTAGTACCCATGGGTAGTCTTCATATCCTCCTGGACTCCCACAGACCCAGCAACCCAGCATTTATTTTCCAGACCCACTCCCAGTCAGCGGTACAGATCTACGGAGAGTTAGCCGGGGCTTTCCATCCTCTTCCTTCAACTGACAAGCCCAGATTTCTGGAGTCTTGGAAATCTTGACTCTGGTATGATGAGCCCATCCATGCTCAGCTGTCTTGATTGATGTTTACCAAGACCCAATCCCCTGGATGGATATCATGGACTGCAAAATCCAAGGGGAGGGTCTGTGCGAGCTGGGCTTCCTGTCGGAGAGACTTCACTAAAGAATGTATTGCTTTAAATATATATCACCTATCTCCACCTCCTTGCCAGGTTGGGTGTTAGTAGGATAGGGAATCCCAAACATTATTTCAAAGGGGGGACAGCTGAATGTCTCCTCTTTGTTTTGCTCTTATTCTTGCTAAAGGTAATGGTAGAAGTCGTGTCCACAGTGTCTTAGTTTCTAACACTAATTTCAAAAGATGCTTTTTAATGTTCCCATCCATCCTTTCCACTCTACCAGAAATCTGAGGATGCCAAGGGGTATGCAAGTCCCATTGAATCCCTAGGGCAGTCATGACACTTTGAAGGACCTTTCCTGTAAAATGAGTGCCTCTGAATCTATTGCCTCTGCCAACCCATATCTTGGAATTAATTGTACTAAGAACACCTTAATTACAGATCCAGTTTTTGCTGAGGCAGTTGGAAATGCCTCGGGCCATCCCGTCAACTGACATAGTATTACCATAGAATCATAGAATGCTTAAGGTTTGAAGGGACCTCTAGAGGTCATCTAGTCCAAACCCCCTGCACACGCAGTGTCACCTAGAGCACGTGGCATAGAACTGCGTCCAAGCGGGTTTGGAAGATCTCCAGAGAAGGAGACTTCACAACTTCCCTGGGCAGCCTGTTCCAGCGCTCTGTCACCCTCACTGTTAAAAAATTTTCCTTAGGTTCCTGTGGAACTTTTGGTGCTTCAGTTTGTGGCCATTACCTCTAGTTCTGTCATTGGCCACCACTGAAAGAGACCAGCACCATCCTCTGCACTCTCTCCCTTGAGGTACTTATAGACACTGATTAGATCCCCTCTCAGCCTTCTCTTCTCCAAGCTGAACAAGCCCAGTTCCCTCAGCCTCTCCTCATAGGGCAGATGTTCCAGGCCCCTGATCATCCTTGTAGCCCTGCGCTGGACTCTCTCCAGCAGCTCCACATCCCTCTTGTACTGTGGAGCCCAGAACTGGACACAATACTCCAGATGTGGCCTCATCAGGGCTGAGTAGAGGGGCAGGATCACCCCCCTCGACCTGCTGAAGACGTTCTTCTTAATGCTCCCTAGGATCCCATTGGTCTTCTTGGCCACAAGGGCACACTGCTGCCTCATGGTCAACTTGTCGTCCACCATGAGACCCAGGTCTTTCTCTGAAGAGCTGCTCTCCAGAAGGACAGACCTCAGCCTTTACTGGTGTCTGGGGTTATTCCTCCCCAGCTGCAGAACCTTGCACTTGGCCTTGTTGAATTGCATGAGGTTTTTCACCGCCCAGTTGTCCAATCTGTCCAGGTCCCTGTGGATGGCAGCACGGCCCTCTGGGGTATCGGCTACTCCTCCCAGTTTGGTGTCATCAGCAAACTTGCTGAGGGAGCACTCTGTGCCTTCATCCAGGTCATTGATGAATAAATTCAACAGGACTGGACCAAGGACTGACCGCTTGGGGACACCACTAGCTACAGGCCTCCAACTAGACTCGGCACCACTGATCAGCACCCTCTGAGCTCTGCCATCCAGCCAGTTCCTAATCCACCTCACTGTCCACTCATCTATCCCACACCTCTGGAGCTTGCCCAGGAAGATGTTGTGACTGTGTCAAAAGCCTTGGTGAAGCCAGGTAGATGACATCCACCGCTCTCCCCTCATCTATCCAGCTGGTCATTCCATCATAGAAGGCTATCAGGTTAGTCAAGCAAGATTTCCCCTTGGTGAATCCATGCTGACTACTCTTGAGCACCTTCTTGTCCTCCATGTGCCTGGACTCAACGGCCAGTATGAGCTGTTCCATCACTTTTCTGGGGACAGAGGTGAGGCTGACTGGCCTGTAGTTGCCTGGGTCCTCCTTCTTGCCTTTTTTGAAGACTGGTGTGACATTGACCTTCTTCCAGTCTTCCGGCACCTCCCCTGTTCTCCAGGATCTTTCAAAGATGATGGAGAGCGGCTTAGCTATGACCTCTGCCAGCTCACGCAGCACTCTGGGGTGCATCCCATCAGGGTCCATGGATTTGTGGGTATTGAGTTTCCTTAGGTGCTCTCTGACCCAATTCTCCTCTACCCAGGGCAAGTCTTCCTCTCTCCAGGCTTCTTCTCTTGTCCCTAGGGCCTAGGACTCTAAAGGGAAAGACCTCGTACGCATGTGCCAAAAATGGAAGAGCTGCCATCCATCAGCGGTACTATTCGAGGGCAGAGTCTCTTATCCCTTTCATTTGTCTTCCTGCAAGTGGTGTCTGGTGATCTAATCAGTGCCTGGGATGAGACATGGATTTCCTGCAGCAGCTCCATCTTTAAAAGCCCTCAGCAAGCCCTATTAAACCTCCAAGAAACTTTATTCCTGGATTTCCTTTCACACTGTGTCACTTTCTCCCTGGAGTTTGTAAAATCGTGGCAATCATAATACACTTGTCACTGCCTCCAATCCACAGGGCTGGCTAGTAGGAAAATGAAAAGTTTTATTAAGAACAATGAGCACATGTAATCTGCTTTCATTGGCTTCTCATGTTTAAGCCTAACAAAGTTACACTAACATGTTTCAAATGAACTTCACAAATGTCCATTTTGAGCTGCGACTAAACATCCTGACAAACCCTAGCAAAGGACTCTGTCTTTTATGCTCTTCTAATCAAGATGCTTTGATTGCCACTGATTACCACATCCCCAACCATTTTTTTTGTCTTCCATATCATGACAGAAAATGTGCCTCTATACATGTATGCATGCATCTGTCTGAATGTGTGTCTTCTGTCCAAGAAAGATGGTCAAGTGATTTGTATGAAGAAGACGTATTAAGATAGACCCCAAAATTGAGCAGATGGTATCCACCTGATCTGAGAAAAAATAAACTGTGTGTCAAAATATTCCTGTTCTAATGTAGTTTGGACTGAATATTCTGTTTAGGATAGCTGGTAAAGAGGTACATGAATGATACCCACAATTACAGCCAAAAAAAAACCTGTCAGATGTCTAATAATGTTTATGGAACTAAAAATATAGCTATCAGGTACGCCTGATGGTGCAGGGAGGGGAAGCCCAAGAGAAGAAACATCGTGACCATTGTATGGTTTGACATATGTGCAAAGGAGCTGCAGAGAGTAAGATAAGGTGGTTAGTGGAGGAAATGATTCTTCAGGGCATTGGAAGAAGCGGAGACAGGTAGAGAAATGTAGAAGTATAATAAAAGAGATACATAGGGAGGTACACAAAAAATCTAGAAGGAAAAGAGAAGACAGGAAAGGCATGGAGAAACAACACAGAGCAAGGAGACACCATGCTGAACAGTAATAACAAACCAAGGTTAGAATAGGAGTTCACTATTAATAACATGGAAGCTTGTGCATCTCTTCAAAATGATGTTAAACTTTTGATTACATAAGGAGTGGAGAGAAGGCAGAAGGAGGATGGTGACCATGGAGGAGGTGTATGGGACATAAAGTGAATGAGAGAGTTAGATAAGAATAAAGTTTTATTCCCTGATAATGGTTTTTTTTCAGGTTAAAACAAAGTACAAAAGAGTTAGGACAAACATCCTAAGATAAAAAAACAGTTATTCTTGCATCCAAGAACAAGCTTTTCCATGTAGGACAAAAATCTTTATAAACAGATTTTTTTTCTTCAGTTACAGCAATCCTTCTTGCTGAGAAATAGTTTTGATAAATCATTCTAGCCATTGGAAGGCAAAATAGAAAAGAATGAAAGAAGTAATACAAAAGATAGAGAAGAAAACAAAGAAAATCGAGGAACATAGAAAGATAAGTAAAGAAATTCCTTCAGGTGGGGATAAAAGAAAGTCTTGTCCTATAAAAAGAGCTAACACATAAATTAACTGAAAATTAAAAGATGTGGTGTTTTTCTTTTTCTTTTTTTTTTTTCTGTGAATACTGGGAAAATAAACCTTGATCACAATCAGTTGGTTCTGAATTCATTGTCTGAGATCTTGAATATGCTGAATTCTCAATGCAGTCCTCTCAGCACAGCCTAACTCTGTGCAGACTCTCTCCTTTCCATTCTGCTGCTTTTGCTCACAAAACTTGGATAAGTCTAAAAGAGAGAATGATGCTGCTCTGTGCAGCTCAGCTGGATCCAGCCAACAAGTTAAAGCAGAGGAAGGGGTAGAGACCCAGGAACATAGACACTGATCAGCAAGATCTCATTTGCAGAGAAATATTACACACAAGGTAGGACAATCACTGCAGACTGGAAGGCAATCTAGCAAAGAAGATATCTAGGAACACAACTATAACAGTGAGTGAAAAATTAGGTGAAATTCAACAAAGTACTTACATACATTAATCTACGTGCAAGAAACACTGTCAAGGGGAAAAAGAAGACCGGCAAAATTTCTGCAAAATATCCTCTCCTTCCTGCTCTTCCACAACATTTGGAGGCAACCTAGTGGGTCTCATTTCAAGGCTATGGTAGAGCCTTTTTGAGCTGACTGCTAACACCATTTGTTCCAACGCGCTGTGACACCTGACAGAAGTAATCTGATTTTTTTCCCTTCAAATATAATCATACAAAGTCCTTTGAGGTTCCCTGAAGAATAATGGTCTTTTGTGCTTTCCTGAGATGTTCCTCAGCAGAGGAGGTCTGAGAGGGTGATAGGACATTAATTAGCATGACAGCTAAATACCCAGGTGACCAAACCCTTGCAGAAATGTAGATCCATTTTGTGGAGCAGTCTAAGAGAGAGAAACACAAAATTTTAAAAGGTACAATCAAGACCTATAATCTGTGAAAGCAGGTTGCATGGAGCTACTGTCATACTCCCTGTCTTGACTTTCTAATGTTGGACATAAATGATAGATTTTAAATCTTAAGGTAGTTGCCTTAGGTTCCCTTAGGTCAGTGGAGTTTAAGATATCATTCAACTTTTCACAAAATGGATTTATGAAGTATGTGAGAGGAAGTGATTCCTCCTCTCTAATCGTAGAGGGAGGCTTGAGATGTCAGACATCTAGGCATCTTCACTGCAGATCTCTGGGAACTTTTCTTGGGTCGTATATTAGCGTCTACGAGGCACCTCACTATATTCTATGCCTCCAAAACAAAGAATACACTTGAGGCTTTCAGTGTTGTAACTGCCAGCATAATGCAGACCTCTCTTACCATTTTAATGAATCTAAATAGGACTAGGCATCTCTGTTTTGACCTCTGAACTGCTCCCCTGCAGTTCAGGGACAGGAATTTCATCTTTGAGGGCACTGAACAAGGCTTTCCCTTCACCTTAGTTCAGGTATGCTCTTAGTCCACCTCCTAGTTCAATTTCTTTGTACTCAGTGTGGACAGCTCCAGCCCTTGTCTAAACTGGGCTCTAGATTACTTGTCATTTCTTTGTTTTCAGGTACATACAAGGAGTGCAAAGTAGTTAGAATCATAGAATCATAGAATCTTTAAGGTTGGAAGGGACCTCTAGAGGTCATCCAGTCCAACCCCGCTGCACACGCAGGATCACCTAGAGCATGTGGCACAGGACTGCGTCCAAGCGGGTTTGGAAGATCTCCAGAGAAGGAGACTCCACAGCCTCTCTGGGCAGTCTGTTCCAGTGCTCTGTCACCCTCACTGTTAAAAAATTTTTCCTTATGTTCCTGTGGAACTTTTGGTGCTTCAGTTTCTGGCTGTTTCCTCTAATTTTGTCAGTGGCCACCACTGAAAAGGGACCAGCACCATCCTCCTCACTGCCTCCCTTGAGGTACTTATAGACACTGATTAGATCCCCTCTCAGCCTTCTCTTCTCCAGGCTGAACAGGCCCAGCTCCCTCAGCCTCTCCTCATAGGGCAGATGTTCCAGGCCCCTGATCATCCTTGCAGCCCTGTGCTGGACTCTCTCCAGCAGCTCCACATCCCTCTTGTACTGTGGAGCCCACAACTGGACACAGTACTCCAGATGCGGCCTCACCAGGGCTGAGTAGAGGGGCACGATCACCTCCCTCGACCTTCTGGAGACGCTCTTCTTAACACACCCCAGGATCCCATTGGCCTTCTTGGCCATAGGGCACACCACTGCTGCCTCATGGTCAACTTGTCATCCACCATGAGACCCAGGTCTTCTCTGCAGAGCATCTCTCCAGAATGTCAGTCCCAAGTCTGTACTGTCATCTGGGGTTATTCCTCCCCAGGTGCAAGACCTTGCACTTGTTGAATTTCATAAGGTTTCTTACCACCCAATTGTCCATCTGGAGAAAACCACATGATCATAGACATTCCCAGGCCAGAAATGGTTCAGGTTAGCCTCCGACACTTCATGCAAGCACAAGTAGATTTAGGGAAAGCTCAAGGCTCTTGGGAAGGCAATGCACCCCCACAAGCTTCAGACAGCCTCGGCTATTGCCTCGTGCAGACATCATGGGGCACATGCAGGGTCTTTCACTGTGCCAGTCTGGCATCACAAAGGACCAGCAGACTGATACGAGACCCTGGTGCTCTCCCACACCCTGTGCTCTGCAGGGCAGCTGAAGATCTCAGCTCCCCATGGAGCTGCTTCTGGACTACCACAGGGATAAGCAGCAGCGGTGGGGCTGGAAAGGGTCCCCTCTTCTACTTCCAAGCAGGCTCATCTCTCTCCCCAGTGTCTAACGACTCACAGCTTGGGAGGTGGTGGGTCTGTTCTCCCTCAGATGGTTGCAGAATCTTTTCTGTCCCATCTGCATGGCCCTCCTTACCCCACGGCACTGAGCCCACATCATCTGCAGCTCCTTGCTGCCCTGATGTGGCAGGTCCCATCATTGGTTCCTTGAGGGGTCCAGCCCTACCATTCCTTCAAATCCTCTTCAATACTAGAGCTCTCCAGGTGCAACCAGCCCTCGCTGCTCAGAGCCTGGGCCTGAGGCCTGAAAAGTTCCCCAGCTCTCCCAGCATGGGAAACTGGCTCCCATCAGTTCCCAGAAGGGAAGCCAGACTGTTGCACCTTTGCCTGTGCCAAGCCCTGCACTGCTGCCACTGTGCAGTGGTGCCCGGAGGGAGTGTGCCCTCCAAGATGTCCCTTTTGCACCCCTTAGTTAGACCACCCTAACATGCACCTGAGGCTGTCTGAAGCTTACAGGGGTGCATTGCCTTCCCAAGAGCCTTGCGCTTTCCCTGCATCTGCTTGTCCTTGCATGAAGTGTCGGAGGCTAACCTGGACCATTTCTGGCCTGGGAATGTCAATGACCATGTGATTTTCTCCAGTTGTGCCTTTGTAGCGCTCCTCTTCCTCTGGGCCATGGGATAACTGTGCGCAGAGAGAATTGCCAAAACAATGGCTTTGTCTTTTGAAGATAGTACTTCTGAGTGCTTTGGGGTTTTTTTGTTTGTTTTTTTTCACCCTTAGTTAGGTAAAGGACCCATAAAACAGGAATACATCTGTTTTTTGCTTCATACGCTACCATTCAAAAAGTAGGAGAGACTTGTACTATCAGCATAGCATAGTAATCACCAACTTAATATTTCATTTTTCATTTCTTTTTCACTGAAAAGTGTGTACTCACTATTATACAGCCTTTACAAATACTTTGCAGGGGAAAAACAAACAAACAAAAAGCTTGTTCTTGTTGACTGTTTCCTTTGTGAATTATATTTGAAAAAAAAAGACACAGTGAATTGATATTTTGCTTCTTTGCAGCTTTTGGAATAGATCTGAAGCACAGAGTCATTGTGCTAGATTAATACAAGCATCATGAAGAATGGAAAGTCATTAAACAAAATATCATTTGTTCAGCACACTTCTAGTCAACTGCAACTTACATTTCATTTCTGACTAAGAACAGAGGAGGCTGTTCAAGGGCTTCTTGTCCAGGGTAGGTCTATTGCAAACAGTGTAAGACTACTGACAGACATGTAAAGCCTAATCCTAACCTTAAACCAAGTGAGCACAGAAAGCAAACAAAACCAGGGGTAATGGGGAAAGGGTAAATTGGAGTGGATGTTTGTATAGCAGTGGACCAAGATGATAGAAAGATGTGGAAGTGAAAAAAGAGGGAAAAATGCAATGAACGGTAAAGCAAAATGAAGATCAGGGCTATCTGGGGCTACCTGCCAAACAGCCCTGACTCTGAACCAGTTTGACCAGAGCAGGACAAGAAACATGCAGCTCATCTGAGCATACTTTTGTCTGACTTACTTCCATGGTCATGGGGATGCTGAAGGAGTTCCTGGCAGAACTCAAACAGAAGAAGGAAGTACACAGAATATGGAAAAGATGGCAGGCTCCTTGGGAAGAACATAGGAATGTTGTCAGGGTATGCAGGAATGCGACGAGGAAGGCTAAGAAGCATTTGGAATTAAATGTGGCAAGGAATGTCAAGGACAACAAGAAGGGCTTCTTCAGATACACCAGTAGCAAAGGGAAGGTTAGGGAAAATGTGAGTCTGCTGCTGAATAGGATGGATGCCCTTGTTATAAAAGACACAGAAAAGGCAGAGTTACTGAATGCCTTCTTTGTTTCAGTTTTTACTGAGGCCAACCTTCTGGAATCTTGGACCCTGGAGACAAGAGAGAAAGTCTAGGGAAATGAAGACTTGCCCTTGGCTGAGGAAGATCAGGTTAAACATCACTTAGGCAAACTTGACTTCCACACATTTATGTGCCCTGGGATGCATCCAAGAGTGCTACAGGAGCTGGCAGATATTATTTCTAAGACACTCTCCATCACCTTTGAAAGGTCATGGAGATCAGGAGGGGTGCCTGAGGACTGGAAGAAAGCCAATACCACACCAGTCTTCAGAAAGGGCAAGAAGGAGAACCAAGGCAACTACAGGCCAAGGGGTCTTAGCTCCATCCCTGGAACAGCTCATCCTGGATGTCATCTCTAAGCATGCAGAGGACAAGAAGCTGGTCATGAGGAGTCACCCTTGATTCACCAGTGGGAAATCATGCTTCACGAGCCTGATATCCTCTATGATGGAATGACTGACTGGGTAGATGAGGGGAGAGCAGTGGATGTTGTCTACCTTGACTTTGACACTGTCTCCCTCATAGGGAAGCTCAGGAAGTATGGGCTTGACAAGTGGACAGTGAGGTGGATTGAGAACTGGCTAAACTGCAGAGCTCAAAGGAATGTGATCAGCAGTGCAGAGTGTAGCTGTAGGTCTGTGGCTAGCAGTGTCCCCCAGGATTCAGTACTGGATCTAATCCTGTTCATCAGTGACCTTGATGAAGGGACAGAGTGCACCCTCAGACAGTTTGTTGGTGATACAAAACTAGGAGGAACAACTGATACATCAGAGGGCTGTGCTGCCATTCACAGGGACCTGCACAGGGGCCTGTAATATGTAGCACAGTCTCCAGCAGGTATCACTTGAACGCTCCCTCTCTCCGTGAGCACTGGATCCTCAAAAGTAATCACTTAATCTAGCCCCCATTCCCTATCAGAGCACTCTGCAAGTGTATCCCCCCTAGCCCATGGAGCACCCAAGCAACAGGACCTGAGTGTTAATCCATGGAGCAATCTGGCCTCCAGTTTGAAAAGAAAAGACCAACCTTCTGGCACCTGTATTAGAAAGATGGTAGTTGGAAGGCTGCTCTGACATAGTGATAGGCACATTTAGAGAAGGCCTCTGGGTCAGGTCAATGGGCTTTGTGCCTCTGGAGAAATGACATGAAACCAAACCTTTCTGTACAAACAAGATTGTCACAGATGGAACAAGAAAAGCACAAGAATGTCCTTAGAAAAACAGGAAAATACTTGTGAGCAGATGTGGGCAGCTTATTGCTGCAGAAATAGTACGGACAGAATCAGTTTCTCCAGTGCATTCTTGAGCTCCTTATTCCTCACACTGTAGATGAAGGGGTTCACCGCTGGAGGCATCACCACATACAGAACAGCCACCACCAGATTCAGGGATGGGGAGGAGATGGAGGGGGGCTTCAAGTAGGCAAAAGTGCCAGTGCTGATGAACAGGGAGACCACAGCCAGGTGAGGGAGGCATGTGGAAAAGGCTTTGTGTCGACCCTGCTCAGAGGGGATCCTCAGCACAGCTCTGAAGATCTGCACATAGGACACCACAATGCAAATGAAACACACCAAGCCCAAGCAGATATTAACCATAATAACCCCAACTTCCCTCAGGTAGGCGAAGTCTGAACAGCAAAGCTTGAGGATCTGGGGGATTTCACAGAAAAACTGCTCCACGACATTGCCCTGGCAGAGTGGTATCGAAAATGTGTTGGCAGTGTGCAGGAGACCACTGAGAAGACCACTGCCCCAGGCAGCTGCTGCCATTTTGGAACAAGCTCTGCTGCTCATTAGGGTCCCATAGTGCAGGGGTCTGCAGATAGCAACAAAACGGTCATAGGTCATGACGGTGAGAAGATAATACTCTGCTGTTATCAGGAAGACAAACATAAAGACCTGGGCAGCACATCCTGAGTAAGAAATGACCCTGGTGTCCCGGAGGAAATTGGCCATGGATTTGGGAACAGTGGTGGAAATGGTGCCAAGGTCCAGGACAGAGAGGTTAAGGAGGAAGAAGTACATTGGGGTGTGGAGGTGGTGGTCGCAGGCTACAGTTGTGATGATGAGGGTGTTGCCCAAGAGGGCAGCCAGGTAGATGGCCAGCAAGAGCAGGAAGTGCAAAAGCTGCAGCTCCCATGTGTCTGAAAATGGCAGGAGAAGGAAGTCATTGAGAGAGCTGCTGTTGGACATTTGCCTCATCTGGACTTGGAAGACTGTTCAAGGAGGAAAAGACATTGACAAGTTAGAACAGGCTTCTCTGAGCCACATCCATTCCATTTCTCACAGAAACACCCACATTCCCTCTGTCCTTTACCTTATTCAGATCCCTTTCTGGAGCTCTGGTTTGCAGTGAGCAAGTGTGCCATGCTTAGCAAGAACCAGTTCTGCTCTGCTCTGGAAGCATAAATGGAAGTGTCAGACAGTCCCAGGTATTCAGAAGCACACCTAGGGGTGGCACTGTGGGCTAAGGGATGGGGACTTGCTCCAATGACCCAGTGGTAGACAAATAAAGCACTCATGCTAGCTGTGCCCTGAAAGAGAAGATCCTTATGAGGGATTCATCTCCCTCAGCATCACCCTGTGGAGTAGAGGTGTCTGCATCTGAATCAGTCTATTCTGAGCAAGACAGAAAAATACGAAGTGAAGACAATAGGTGACTAACCCTTTTCTAGATGTCTTCATTCCAATGAGATAGATCTTTTCCTCACACCAATTTACTATCTGTGCTCTTTCTCCAAGCACTGTAGTGGAAATGGAAGTGGCCTTGGCCAATATCCACCTCTTGTGGAACAGTGATTCAGAATTTTGACACTTACATTCTACAGAAAATGATCTTTGGGGGAAATCTGCTCATGCATTTATTTAATTTTACATGCTTCCGCCCTCCCATGGGAGCATTCTCTTATAGGGTAGAAATATCTGGCATTTCACTTGCTCTCAGCATGAGCATTTGCATATCACTAGAGATGAAAGTCACAGGCTCACTGTGACTTTGCATAGAGTCACAGAACCTGCTCTGTCAATGAGTTTTCCCCTCACTGCTTGGTGCTTGCAGTTCACTAAGCTAAAGGACAGTTACACTCACAAGTTCCTCCTAAGGTAAGCTGAGAGCAGAAGAGTTCAGCTTCACAAGGAAGCTGACCATGACCTGCCCAAATTCATTTGCCCACAATTCGTTTAGCAGTTTCCTCTCATTCCCTGCCCATGTCTGCTGCTTAGAGCTGTCGCAGTAAGATTTGTTTCTCTGTACCCACATCTTTTCACAGTCATTGCTCACAGACCCCTATCCCATCCTGTATGTGATGGTTTCTGCCCTGCAGATGGCAGGACTCCCTCTCCCTGTGATGGTGTGGCAAGGGATTCCTACTCTGAGCGTCTGCCTTTCTTCTGCACTGCAGAAGCTGGGAGAGTCCTCCTTCAAAACCCTGTCACTCATGGGATGGGTTTAGAAGACCCTTCCAGGAATCCCAGTACTATTGCTCTACATCCAGAGACTTACCGTGTCAAGGTCTGGGTAGGTTTCTCGCACACTGAAAATTGTCTCCCACTCCAGACTGCTTTTCACTGCTGTACGTCTTGTCTTATCCTCTTCCAGCAAGAGCAGGCAGTACCTTAAGCCCTTCTGCCCTTTGCAAAGGAGCAGTTATTAGACAAAACAGTCTCTCAGCAATGTCACCAAATTGCCATGAGCTCCCCTGTCGCAGGAGGCTGACCCCACTCAGGAGCTGAGGCCCAGCTGAAGGTGTGGACCATCCCTTGTGATACTTTCTCTTGGGAAATGTTTACTGAAGTAGACTAAAATAATCATCCATAATCCCCCTCTAAATCTCTTCAGAAGGCAGTTATCTAACTGAGGTGGAAATGTCCCACTGTGGAAACCCATAATTCCAGCCCTTAGCTGGACAGAAGAACTAGATGGGCAGAAGAGGAGAGACAGAGGTGGTCCAAGACCAGTGTCTGCTTGCTCTGATGGAGCAATTGTGAGACCTACACCCTTTAGAATATCAGGTGAGGAGGGCAAGGTGGGGAAATTCCTTGGGCATCTGAAATGATGCCTCCTGGATGCTACTATTACTAATTACTACTAGATGCCTACGACCGTTGACTGTGAAGGTGAGACACATGCCAATCTCTACATTGCAAGCTGCTAATGTAATTCTATGTGGACATTTGATTTAATGACATAAAATCATGCTTGCAGGGCCATGTCACATATTTGGGGTGTCCTGCACAGCCAGATGTTTCTAGCAGATGCATCTTGGCACCTGCAGGAAAACCATGCTCTTTGGGAGAGGTTGCTGGACAAAGGCCCCTGGGCATTCAGAGTTTTCTATCTGTGCCCAGTCTGAAGCCCACCTCTGCCTTTGGACAAAGTCTGTAGCATCTACATCCAACCTTGCTGTATGAATGGGAGAGACACATGATACCAAGGTCTTCATTCCACCTGCGCAATTACCTCTCCCTACTCCTAGATCATATGAACAGGGATTGTGGTAATGATGTCAACAGGGTGGCTGAATTGGAGGCTGCCCAGGACCAAGTGACAGTCTCTGTGGCACCTAGTCCTTCCTGGTGATTGTTTCACCTCTATCATAGACCCCAAAGTGCTGCAGAGGCCTCTCCTGCCCTTCCTGCACAGTCCAACTACTTCCCAGGTTCCTTGGTCTTGTGTCCTGCAGGGCAATCTTAGTGGGAACTTTGTTTCATTGCATTGTTACCTGCCATCTGTGCCAGCAGGTCTCTACTCTGTAGTGGGGTCATTGCACAGAAGATGTCATTGGCCCTTGGGAATGGGTCAATAATCATGATGCTTTTTTTGCATCATTTGGAAATTGCAAATAATGAGGAAGAGATCAGGGATGGGATAGTTAGGGTCAGGCTTGCCTATGGTGACCATAAAAAAGTGGATTTCCAGAATGTGGTGGGAATGAGGAAGGACACAGACCCCGGCTCTCAGTAGAACAGACTTCACCTTGATCAGTAGACTGGTGGAGGATGCCATGGGAGTCAGTTCTGAAGGGCGCAGGATCTCAGGAAAGACAGCAGATCTTTCAGGACAGCATCTGACAAGCACAAGGATAGCCCATGCTGATAATCAGAAAAACTAGTAGACATTTCAGAAGATCAGCTTGGCTAAACAGCCTCCAGACTAAACTCCAGTGCAATAAGGCATCATATGAGAAGGTCAAGGATGGAGGGGCTGGAAAGGAGGAATGTAGAAATATTGCCCAGTGAGGAAGGGATAGTATTAGGGAAGCCAAAGCTCCTCTGTGATAGACAATTCCATGTTTCTACACACATGTTCCAGCACATCATGGGAATAATGAAGAGTTGCTACTGCTTCAGTTACCATAAAAATAAGGAATAAGGAAACTGTGATGTCACTGCTGAGTGGGGCTGGGAATCTAGTACTAGCAGGTGCAGGGAGGTGTGAAGAAATAAATGGCTATTTTCTTTAGTCCTCAACAGCCCTCCTGGGCTGCTGTGCCTAAAATCGGGGTGGACAACCAGATGGCTGAAGAGCTGGTTGGAGAATCATGTTCAGAGAGCAGGGGTCAATGGGTAGCACTCTTCCAGGAGGCCAAGGTGAAGTAGAGCACACAGGGTCTCTCCAGGAACCTGTCCTATCTAATATCTTTACTGGCAACATGGAAGTAGATACTCCAGCTGGGATGAACCAACACTCTGTAACAGGCCGGAGGACTGGCAAGTGGCTCTGAGGGAAAAGACCTCAGGGTCCTGGCAGGCGGGAGGCAAAATATGAGCCAGCAGTGTGCCGTGGCTGCAAAGCAGGCCAAAATCAGCCAGGGCTTTATGAACAGGAGTACAGCGAGGAGATCAAGGAAAGTGATTATCCTCCTCTTCTTGGTATTCATTAGACCGTGTTTACATTTCCCGGATGTATGGTGTCAAGATTGTGTTGTGGTGACACATGACCCAAAGGAAGTCTGTGGTGAGCCCATGACTTTGTGTATAAAGGACCTGCAAGAATAGAGAGACACTGGTAAAGGCGGGGAGACGCCAAGGTGAGAGTGAAGTAGGGAAGCAGATTGGGTGTCTACAGGCTATGGGGAAACAGGCCCAGGTGGGGCCTTGCTGCTTCCTCATCTCTAGAGAGACCAGGAGATGCTGTACTGTTGTCCAGCACTCAGGGTTGCATACCTCGACCTCTACGTTGCCCTCAAGGAAGAGCCCTGAACTAAATGTGAGGGAAAGGATCACCCTAACCAGGGCCTGCTTGGCACATCTGCTTGACTAACCCATCAACTTTTCCTTGCCATCAGAGACACCTGCACATTGCCTTTAGCTACCAGCAATCAGTGCCTCCAGCTTCTCACTCTAATCAGTCCCTGGAGAAGCTCTGTTGGTAATGGCCCTCAGTGCGACCCATTAATGCTCCAAGAAACTTTGACATTCGATTCTGATTTTAACTTCTTGAGAAGTTTGTTCAGCCTCGTCTCCGTAGCTGAGGTTCATGGACTCAGCAACAAATACATCAGAGGCATCATTAGAATGACAAAAGCCTTAACAACCCATGTTACTCCCACAATTTTCTTCAGTTCTTCTGTGGCTAATTTGACAAGTCTCCAGAGTGTATTTAAAAGAAAGATTTCATTGAGCATGTAAAAAAAATAGTATTTCTGCTTCTTAAGTTTGATTTATTTTTCAGCTTACAGAAGAAGTTATATCAATATTCTCCAGTTCATATTGTTTTAGAGTGTCTCCAAAGAAATCCTGATGTGCCGGAAAAGCACAATATCAAAGTATTTTTGATATGAGTTATGTATGGACAACCTTGCTCCTCACCTCCCCAACCCCACAATTTCTCTCATCAGCCACTGGGGACTTACTTACATCATTCTTGTTAAAACTTAAACTTTTCTTTCCACTTGAGTCTATAGCTGAATGTTACAGCTCATACGAGCCAACTCCCACCTGCTTTCCTTAAGGAAGTAGCTGCCAATTGATACAGAAGGATTTTGATCAATTCAGGATTTTTGATCAAACCCAAATAAAGCAAGACGGAGTAATTAAAATAAATTACAGTTGTATTATATGTACAGTTATTTTTCACATATTTCCTACTGTCATTCAGAATGGAGAAATTTTCTTCTGAGGAGCTACTATATTTAAATTCAGACATTTCTTCTCTGTTCATGCTCTATATGAATGGAGACCTGTGGACATCATCTCGTCCAACCCCATTCTCAAAGCAGAAGAAGCTGGATGAAACTGCTTGGGGAATCACCCAATTATAAGTTGTCCAGAAACATGTTCAGAGTGTGCTCCATCCTGCCATCCAGGCCAGCAAAACAGTGTTGCCCCACTCTTTAAGAACCATTATCTGGGACCATGAGACTTCCTCCAGCTGCCTAGAGAAGTTTTCAGGTACCGCCTCTTTGGCCTCAGGCAGCCTGTAAAAAATGCACACCACAGCATGATGGTACTGGTATTCCTTCTTACCCTTACTAAAAGCTGTTGACTGGCATGTGACCTGCTCCAAGGCAAAGAACTGTGCACTCCAGCCACATAATTCCACAAAGCCCTCTCTACTTCCTTGCTGTCCTAGCCTGCCTTCCTCAGGAGTCTAGTTCCATCCTGCTGCCTGACTTGACCCTCTCCATTTGTGCAATCCCACTGGTGGAAAAGAGAGAGATGATCTCGAAGGGCAGGGCTCTGGAGCGGACGCTCGTCCCGGAGCTCCTTGTCTAGAGGCGAACAACAGAGTGAGAAGCAGCCCCAGCGCTGACCCCCGTGTGGGCAGTGCTGAGCTCCCAGCCTGAGGCGGCTCTGACTCAGTGGGGGCGGAGCCGGCAGGGCAGGCGGGAATTCAAAAGCTGCCCCCAGGGAGCGCAAGCGACCAGGAGCGCCTGGAGCGCCAGTTAGCGCGGCAGTTTGTGCAGGCAGGGGTCAGGGAGTCTCCCCCCAGGTGTGGATAAGAATCTTTTCCCTGGACTCTTCCAGCAGTGGGAGATTAGATAAAGACATGGTCTCCACTCGGCAGAGAGCTTCCACTAGGAAGGCTGTGGCGACACAGACTGAACCACCACAGAAACATGCCGCGGTCCAGGTTTCTGGCTGTGGGGAATGCCTGAGCCTCTCCATGTTACCGCGGAGTGGCAAAAACACAGCCTGCCTTAGGTGTGAGCAGGTGGACGACCTGCTCAGCCGGGTGGCGGAGCTAAAGGAGGAGGTAGAATGGCTGAGGGCCATCAGGGAATGTGAAAAAAGAAATAGACTTGTGGAGCTGCGTTCTGCAGTCTTCCCAGGAAAGCCATTCAGAGAACCCCCCGATTCAGTCAGAAAATCCAGTACCCTCTTGCCATAGGACAGAGGGGGCAGAATTAGCAGTATCCAGGGACGATCAACAATGGAAACAGGTCCCCACTCGAGCTGGCAGAAGATCCCTTCCACGGCCCACCTCACCTACACCTGTGACCACATCCAACAGGTACGAGGCCCTGGAACTTGGGATCAGATAGAGGAGGCCTTGAACCAAGGCCCATCTAGGGGGTTGTCTACAGAGAGGCAGTCTGGTCCATGCTGCAAGGCTGCTCCCCCTAAGGAGAAAAGGAGCACCCGGAAGAAGCGTCGGGTGATCGTCGTGGATGACTCCACGCTATAGGGCACGGAGGCACCGATATGTAGACCGGACCCCTCATCCAGAGAGGTCTGCTGCTTGCCAGGGGCCCGAATAAAGGATGTCACAGAAAGGCTCCCAAGGCTTGTTCAGGAGTCTGACTATTACCCTCTGGTACTGTTCCATGTGGGCGCTAATGATGCCATGGGGAAAATGAGGGATATCAAGCAAGACTTCAGAGCCCTAGGGATGACCATCAAAGGTACGGGAGCCCAGGTAGTGTTCTCCTCTATCCTGTCAATGAGGGGAATGGATTCAAGGAGGAAAAGGTGGTTATGGCAGATTAACAACTGGCTGCGCCGCTGGACTTGGCAACAGAGTTTTGGCTTCTATGACCATGAGACTCTGTTTTATAACCACCAGCTAGTGGGAAATGATGGGATCCATCTCAGCAAGAGGGGCACATGTCTCTGCCAAAAGGCTGGCCAACCTGGTTAGGAGGGCTTTAAACTAGACAAGAAGGGGGAAGGGGAGTGTCACACAGACACGGTGAACAGTAGCACGCAGCCTAGGTCAGATGGCGTCCAGCGGGACTATGGTAGTGGAAAATTGTGGATAGGAAATAATCACAGAGGATCCTCTTTCACCCCTCCTGGGAAACCTGCGGGCTTGGTTACTTCCCTGAAATGCCTGTACACCAATGTGCGAAGCATGGGGAATAAGCAGGACGAACTGGAGATCTGTGTGCAGTCCCAGCGTCATGATCTCATTGGAATCACAGAGATATGGTGGGATAGCTCACACGACTGGAGCGCTGCCATGGAAGGCTATGTGCTCTTTAGGAAGGACAGGCTGGGAAGGCGAGGTGGTGGAGTTGCTCTTTATGTGAGAGAGCAACTGGAATGCATGGAGCTCAACCTGGGAGTGGAGGATGAGCGAGTTGAGAGCTTGTGGGTAAGAATTAGAGGGCAGGCTAATGTGGGAGACACTGTGGTGGGTGTCTGCTACAGGCCACCTGACCAAGATGAGGAGGTTGATGAGGCCTTCTGTAGTCAGCTGGTTATTGCCTCACAGTCACAGGCCCTAGTTCTCATGGGGAACTTCAGCTACCCCGACAT
Organism: Tinamus guttatus; assembly: GCF_059628265.1. NCBI lineage: Eukaryota > Metazoa > Chordata > Aves > Tinamiformes > Tinamidae > Tinamus > Tinamus guttatus. The sequence continues at coordinate 245,284 of NW_028289152.1, read as the reverse complement.
CAACTGGAAGGACAACACAGCCAGGCACAAACAGTCCTGGAGGTTCCTGCAGAGCGTCAACGATAACTTTTTGACGCAGGTTGTGGAGGAGCCAACGAGGAGAGGTAGGCTACTGGACCTCATGCTATCAAATAGGGAGGGACTTGTAGGAGATGTTAAGGTGGGGGGTAGCCTCGGCTGCAGTGACCATGAGTTGGTGGAGTTCAGGATCCAACGAGGAGGTAGCAGGGCTGTAAGTAGACTTTCAACAATGGACTTCAGGAGGGCCAACTTTAGCCTCTTCAGGGACCTCCTCGGAAGAATCCCATGGGCTATAGCTCTAGAAGGTAGGGGGGCCCAAGAGAGCTGGTTAGTTTTCAAGTGGCACTTCCTCCACGCCCAGCAACAGTGCATCCCTGTGTATAAGAAGTCAGGCAGAGGGGGCAGGAGACCTGCATGGATGAGCAAGGAGCTTGTGGCAATGCTCAAGCAGAAGGCGATGATATACAGAATGTGGAAAAAAGGACGGGCCCCCTGGGAGAAGTACAGGAATGTAGTCAGGGAATGCAGAGATGTGACAAAGAAAGCTAAGGCGCGGCTGGAACGCAATCTGGCAAGGGACGTTAAAAATAACAAGAAAAACTTCTTCAAATACATGAACAGCAAAAGGAAGATCAGGGAAAACGTGGGTGCGCTGGCAAATGAGATGGGCACCCTGGTTACAAATAACACAGAAAAAGCAGAGCTGCTGAATGCCTTCTTTGCTTTGGTGTTTACCAAGGGCAGCCCTTTAGAGCCGCAGGCCCTAGGGACAAGAGAAGAAGCCTGGAGAGAGGAAGACTTGCCCTGGGTAGTTGAAGATTGGGTCAGAGAGCACCTAAGGAAACTCAATACCCACAAATCCATGGGCCCTGTTGGGATGCACCCCAGAGTGCTGCGGGAGCTGGTGGATGTCATAGCTAAGCCGCTCTCCATCATCTTTGAAAGATCCTGGAGAACGAGGGACGTGCTGAAAGACTGGAAGAAGGCCAATGTCATGCCAGTCTTCAAAAAAGGCAAGAAGGAGGACCCAGGCAACTACAGGCCAGTCAGCCTCACCTCCGTCCCCGGAAAAGTGATGGAACGGCTCATACTGGCTGTTGTCTCCAGGCACATGGAGGACAAGAAGGTGCTCAAGAGTAGTCAGCATGGATTCACCAAGGGAAAATCTTGCCTGACTAACCTGATAGCCTTCTATGATGAAATGACCGGCTGGATGGACGGGGGGAGAGCGGTGGATGTCGTCTATCTCGACTTCACCAAGGCTTTTGACACCATCCCTCACAACATCCTCCTGGGCAAGCTCCGGAAGTGTGGGATAGATGAGTGGACAGTGAGATGGATTAGGAACTGGCTGGATGGCAGGGCCCAGAGAGTGGTGATCAGTGGTGCAGAGTCTAGTTGGAGGCCTGTGGCTAGTGGGGTCCCCCAGGGGTCAGTCCTTGGTCCAGTCCTGTTCAATTTATTCATCAATGACCTGGATGATGGCACAGAGTGCTCCCTCAGCAAGTTTGCTGATGATACCAAACTGGGAGGAGTAGCCGATACCCCAGAGGGCTGTGCTGCCATCCAGAGGGACCTGGACAGACTGGACAACTGGGCGGTGAAAAACCTCATGCAATTCAACAAGGCCAAGTGCAAGGTTCGGTACCTGGGAAGGAATAACCCCAGACACCAGTACAGGCTGGGGACCGACCTTGTAGAGAGCAGCTCTGCGGAGAAAGACCTGGGTGTCATGGTGGACGACAAGTTGACCATGAGGCAGCAGTGTGCCCTCGTGGCCAAGAAGGCCAATGGGATCCTGGGCTGCATTAAGAAGAGCGTCTCCAGCAGGTCGAGGGAGGTGATCCTGCCCCTCTACTCAGCCCTGGTGAGGCCGCATCTGGAGTACTGTGTCCAGTTCTGGGCTCCACAGTACAAGAGGGATGTGGAGCTGCTGGAGAGAGTCCAGCGCAGGGCTACAAGGATGATCAGGGGCCTGGAACATCTGCCCTATGAGGAGAGGCTGAGGGAGCTGGGCCTGTTCAGCCTGGAGAAGAGAAGGCTGAGAGGGGATCTAATCAGTGTATATAAATACCTCAAGGGAGGGAGTGCAGAGGACGGTGACGGTCTCTTTTCAGTGGTGGCCACTGATAGGACTAGAGGAAATGGCCGGAAACTGAAACATCAAAAATTCCATAGGAACTTAAGGAAAAACTTCTTAACAGTGAGGGTGACAGAGCACTGGAACAGGCTGCCCAGAGAGGTTGTGGAGTCTCCTTCTCTGGAGATCTTCCAAACCCGCTTGGATGCAGTCCTGTGCCACGTGCTTTAGGTGTCCCTGCGTATGCAGGGGGGTTGGACTAGATGATCTCTAGAGGTCCCTTCCAACCCTAAGCATTCTATGATTCTATGATTCTATGATTCTTCTTTCACCAATCGGCCCCAAATCTACCTTTTGCAGGGGGCCTTTGGGTTTCTTCCACCCCAGGTGAAGGACTCTGAAGCCCTTTCCTTGGGTGAATTCCAAAAGGCTCCTGGTTGGCATGAGTAAAACACGTAGTAACCCTGAATAAAATGAATAACAGCAACCCAATCCTTCAACATTTGGGTAACAGAGACCAGAGCTCTTGGATCACTGATTGATGGGCATTGAGTTTATTAAACTTTCTACTGCCTCTCTGCACAGGGACAAGTACTACTGTGCAACCAGTCACAAGGAGATCAAATTATCTGAGGTTTCCTGGAAAAGAGCAAATTCGTTGTGGGATATTGAAGCAGCTATGTGGGACTGTGTAGAATTTCTTGAGGACATTTTATAGGTATTGTGGGACTGAACAAAGCTTATGCTGGGATGTTCCAGTGATGGGTCAAAGGCAGGAAGGAGATCCAAGTGTTCCTGCTCAAAGACAGGGAGAAATTGCTCAAGAGTTTCATCAAGTCCTGTCTATGAAGGATGAAAACCACACAGCCTCTCTGGACTTCCTCTTGAGAGCTTTCTTGTTTCAGTTTATGTCCATTGCCATTCCTCCTCCCACCATACACCACTGTGAAGAGCTTTACTTTGTCTTCTCAAAAATGTCCCTATTGGTATTGAAAGGCTGCTCTGAGATGCACCAGAATCTTCCTTTCTCCACACTGAATGAGTCCCATTTCCTCCACCTCTCTTCCCAGGCTCAAAATTCCTGAACACTTTGGTGAATATTCAATGAACTCCCTCCTGTTAATCCACATCTTCCCTGGACTGAGGGTGCCAAAACTGGAGGTAGAATTGCATATGTAGTCTAATGAGTGCAGACAGAGTGGGGTGATCACTTGGCCATCCTTGTTGCCAGGGCACATGGCACTGTTGCCAGGGCACATGTTCACTTCAGGTCCATCTGGATCTTCCACTGAGCCTTCCCCACAGAGCTGCTCCCAGCCAGGTATCCATAGCCTGGATCACAGCAGGGGGCTGTTCCTTCCAAGGGCAGGAGTTTGCATTTGTCCCTGTTTGAACTCATATGGATTCTGTTGGCCCATTCCTCCAGCCTGTCAAGGTCCCTTTGGATAGCATCTATGCCCTCGAACTTACCTACAATCCCCTCTCCTCCAGGACATTTGCCAACATGATGGCAGCACTCTGTCACCTCTGATATGATAAAATTAAGAGGACCATCCAGACCAAAACTAAGAGAACCATTCAGACCATGACATCCTAACATGAATACAAAATGATTGTTGGACGTCATGTCAAATCCCTTCTTCAAGTAAACAGAAAATGACTTACAGTGCTTGATCTCCTCCACAAATCTAGTCTTTGCATCATGTAAGACATATAGGTCCAGCAGGCAGGGAGGCCAGATGGGTAGGATGTAACCTTGGTCACTCCACGCTGCCTGTTCTTCCTTTATTTGCCCAGAAATATCTTCCAGGAGGACTCCAAGAATTTCCTAAGCACCACATTGAGCTTAATTGAGCTTTAGTTCGCACATCATCCTTATGGTCATTCTTGATGGTGGGTGCAAAGTTTGCTTTCCTCCCATCATCTCAGTTCTCCCCTCACCTCCAAGCATTATAAAGACAATAGACATAGATGAGAGATGCCTTGAAAGGATGTTGGACACGTCTCCTAGCACCTTCTGATGCAGTGTTTTTAGCCTCCTCTTTGCCGCACTAGAAAAGATCTGATGCCCCAATATTGCCTCAATGGAGTTTTGCAGTTGGCACCTTACCATTTCCTGCTGGATTCTCCAAAGTTTCCCTCATGCCTCCTGGTCTGGAGGCCCATAACTGGGATCAGTATTCAAAATGTGGCCTTGCCATCTGTGAGTCTGAGGCAGTAGCAACTCCCCTTGACATGCTGGCCACCATCTTTCTCCAGGCCTCTGTCTGGAATAGGACCCCCTCAGAGGGAGAAGATGAGCACATTGCCAAGTAAGTGTCCCAGGATGCACTCCAGTTGTATTGGCTGTTGTCACATAGGAGAGTTCTGTGAGACCTCCCCAACAAATTCACACTCTCAAATGTCCCTAGAGGCTGTCATACAGCAAGCTCGGACATACAGCCTCAGCCTTAACAGCATCAAGCCAGAGCCTTTTTCCTATTGATGAGGGTAGCACAACAAAGATACATACAAAAAAAAAAATATGTTGTTTGTGTCCAAGAGCACAGGAGGACTGCCCAGGAGACCACCATATGCCATTAAGGATATCTGCTTCTAGTGTTCATCAGAGTGAATGTGAAAAGCATTAACATACGAGTCCTCAGCTAGCTGCATTCTAGCCTCAAATAGATAGACCATATCTTGGAAAAGCCCATGGTGGGATCCTTCCATATTAGCTCCATTAGGTGAGATGATTCTCCTCATTACTATGGTCTCTCTGAAAGACAAGACCCTTGAAGTGATCGTTTTTTCATCAGAAATACTGGACAATGCTGTTGTTCTCTACAAAGAAGAAAAGTTTTCTACTTTTGCAAACTTCAGGTGAGACTTGTCTGCCTGAATCCCCTGAGTCAGAAATTGCCAGCTTTCAAGGTTCAAATGTTTCTAAGGGAGCCAATTATCATCTCTATGTCATTTCTAAGACTGTCTATCAGGTATAATTGGCTCACTCTGAAATGTGCTGTCTTCATTAAAAATAAATAATTAATTAAAAAAGAAAATAAAAACACACGTAAGAAGAAGACTTCCGCCTTCCTCCTGAACTTTATCTTCTGGACAACATGCTTTGGATGGTTTCAAAGTTATAAACTGCTTCAGTTTTCTCAAGATGACTAGGTTCGCTCCCGAAGGATTTAGCAGCTAGAGCTTGCACAAACTACAGAATGTGTGTTTCAGTTCTCATGCTGTGGTGTTCAGATTATCAGAGCCCACATATAACAGCTCTGCTTATACCATCAGCAGGGGTGAAACATGTTTTTTACTCTAATACTCTGAGTCTTGTGGCTTAATATATCATGGGATTGCTCCTTTGTATTTGTCCTTCTCTGGGCCATGCTGTAACTCTGTTAGAAAGTGAGTTCCTCTGCTGTTACAACATCAACTGGGAATGTAGGATGCATCCACTTCTGTTCTGTATCTCTCCACAATTTGCTGGAACAAATTGGCAGCAAACTTTGGCAGCAAAGACCTGCATCCTACATCTATCTCTCTCTCCCTGCCTTGCTTTTTTTTTTTTTTTTTTTTTTTTGAAGGAAAGAATAACAAATATTTGAGGAATGGGGAGGAATGGAGAAATGGAGATATAAGTAGTGAGGAAAGATTTTTTTTTGGATGAATGAATTGAATATTCAAAGAAACTCTGTTGCTCTCTTCCTCTCACCATGACAGAAAGCTCATTTGGATGGGGAATATCACACCCGTGACTGAGTTTGTTCTCGTGGGATTTCCAAACCGCTATGAGGTGAAGATCATCTTCTTTGTGGTGTTCCTGCTCGCTTATTTAGTGACTGTCTTGGGAAATGCTCTTGACATTGTACTGGTCTATACAGACTGCCATCTCCATTCTCCCATGTATTACTTCCTCAGCAATTTGCCCTTCATTGAGATGTCCATGACTTCCTCTGTTGTTCCAAAAATGCTGGCAAACTTCCTGTCAGAGAAGAAGACCATCTCCTTTGCTGGCTGCTTTAGCCAATTCTACTTTTATTTCTCCCTGGCTGCAACAGAGTTCATCCTCTTAGCCATCATGTCCTATGACCACTACGTGGCAATATGCCACCCCCTGAGGTATCCCACCATCATGATGGAAAGGGTGTGTGGCCAGCTTCTCCTGGGTGCGTGGGTGGGTGGCGTGGTCTTGATCTTGCCATTAGCAATCCTGAAAGCCAAGCTGCCATACTGTGGTCCCAACGTCATTGACCACTACTTCTGTGACAGTGCACCTCTCCTACACCTCGCTTGCGTGGACATCTGGGTTGCTGAGCTAAGGGATTTTGTGGTGTCCATTCTCCTGCTCCTCGGCTCCTTGGCACTGACTGTGTTCTCCTACACCTGGATCATTTTGACCATAGTCCGTATCCCATCTGCCCAGGGCAGGCAGAAAACCTTTGCCACTTGTGCTTCTCATTTCACTGTTGTTTCCCTAGGTTTTGGCATCTCCATCTTCATCTATGTCAGGCCTTCCCACGCGAACCCTGGACACCTCAACAAAATCCTCTCTGTTCTCTCCAGCATTGTGACTCCTCTTTTAAATCCCTTCATATTCAGCCTAAGGAATCAGCAAATGAAAGAAGCCTGGAAAAATGCTTGGCATCATTGCCTGGGGATTGGTGAGGAGGCCAGAAAGCCATGAGAATCATCGTGGCTTGTAGGAAGTCAATCCTTGACAAATCTCAACAGGATCTCAGCATTCATGGTGTCTTCCGTCAGAATGTGGTCCGTTACAGCCCATGTTGAGGAATAGCACGTCTCAAAGGTCAGCTTCACGGCAGCATTGTTGTGTCAGGCCCCACCAATATTCTCCTGCACTTTAGGCAGTGATGGAGGTCTGTGTGGTGCTATGTGGTTGTTGGGCACAAAACAGTCTCCCAATCAGAACAAAAGGCTTTAAGACTGAAAGGAACAGAAAGACTACTCAAAATGGAGCGGTAAAGTGAAAAGAAATGGCTGTCAATTTTTTATTACTAGTTTTACTAAATTTTCCTCATATAATCATGTTTTCAAATGAAGTTTTCAAGTTTCAAATAAAGTGTTCTGCTGGAGAGTAACATCATTTAATGCTTCTTCTTTGAAGTACAAGCTATAGCTGATAGGAATAAGATGGGAGGCTCTCAAAAATTAGATGCAGAAAGAGAATAAATGCTGAGGAGTGCCAGAAAGAGAGGGAGAAACTGAACAGTGAGATGGAAGAATTCAAAGTCAGATCTGTGCCTGTAATAGAAAGATTCTCTTTTAAGGAAAGGATGGGAACAATGAGTAAAAATTCCAGTCTTCCTACACATTCATATGCATAGGTAGGTAGATTAAGAATCAGATGCTGACCACTTTCCCCTCCTGAAACCCTATTTTTATTTCGGAGATTTGGCATTGCTAGAACTCCAAAAATACACACACAAAAAAAAAAAAAAAAAAAAGAAAAAAGGAAAAAGAAAAAAAAAAGTAAGTATGCCAGGAAAACAAACAAAGAATTATTAAAACTTTGTGTGTTTGTGAATTAAAGTCTTCTCTTAGGAAAACTACCCTGTGGGTTTCACTTGGATAATGTGCATGCTTTTGTAATTGTATATCATAAGCAGCTGTTCTCGTCCTCGATTCGTCAGTCACTTGGCTAGAAATGATGTTGGATTTTCTGGCAGAAGTTGGCAAGTTCTCCTTCCTTGACTGTGCTGCCCAGACGCATTTTGTGGTTTTACTGAGCAACATCAAAAGCCTTCTCCTGGCTGCCATGTCCTGGGATCGTCCTGTGTGGCCAAAAATGACTCCCTGCATCATTCTCTCTTTATGAGTGGAGGTCTCTGTGTCAGTCTGGTGCTCAAGACATGGGGGAGCGTCCTACCAGAGCAGGCAGGACAGACCTATCAGGTGTTCCCTTTGACTTCCTTGCACCCCATGCCATTCACTCACACGACCCCAGATTGGAACTAGCCTGGGCTGACGCTTCTGGAGCTGAGTGATGTTGTACATCATCATCTTGGTGTTCGGCACCCTTCCCTTTTTCCTAGCAGTTATTCCTTATGCCAAAATCATTCAGACTGGTTCTGAAAAGGCCTTCAGCTGTGGGTAAACATGGAGCCTTTTCCACCTGGTGCTTATACCTTGCAGTGGTGACTCTGGCTCAGGCATGGCTGATACTTACAATGCTGAAAGGGGGCTTTTCAGACGTTGCCGAATACTTTGCCCTGGTTTATACAGTTGGGACCCCCATCCTGTCATCTGTAACCTCAGAAAAAAGGAAGTGAGAATTGTCTTCAGGAGATTCCTATAGAGAAAGTGATACTGCAAGCTATGTAAAATAGTCACAAATAGGACCAAAAGTCCCAAGGAGGCATTTGGTTGCCCGAACATAGGCATCCCATTTTAACCTTAGTAAAATCAGGTGCCCCCTTGGCTTTGATTGCCCTCAAGATTGGCCAGGTAGCTTGAGTCATTCCTGACATGTCTGAGAGGCCCCATAGCACTGCTAGGTGATGGTATATCCCAGGTGCAGGACCCAGAATTTGTTGTTCTTATTGTTATTGTTTTGCATGAGGTTCCTGACAATCCATTCCTCCCACTTGCTGAGGTCCACCTGGAGGGCAGTCCTCACGTATATGACTTTTCCGCCTAATCAAGTAACATTTACAAGTGTGATGACATTTGCATCCTCCAGATCATGAATGAACCAGTTAGACAGGACAGGTGGCAGTACAGAGCCCTGCATACTCTGCTTGCCACCAGCTTTCAGTTCAACACAGCCCATTCACCAAAACCCTCTGAGCTTGATCATCCAACCAGCTTTTTATCCGTCTGGTTCTCTCTCCATCCTATCATAACATCCTTACTTGTCTCCAAGAGTATTGTGGTGGATAGTATCAACCCCTTTGCTAAATTCATGTTAAATAGCATCCATAACTCTCTGCTCCTCCACAAGGTTAGGATTTCTATCACAGAAAACAATCGGTTCAGTGGGGAATGATCTGCCTTCAGTTAATCCATGTTGACTGTTCCCAGACATCTTCTCATTCATGTGGCCAGAAATGTGATCCAAAAACATTGCTCCATGACACACTCCTCACCAAAATGAGACTGAAAAGATCACGGTTCCTCAGGTTGTTTTTTTGGCCCTTTTTGAAGATAGGCAGACCATACTCCTTTTTTTATATATAGTCTTTGAGATCTCCCTTGATCTCCACAACCTTTATCCCAAAGATGAAAGAGAGTGGCCTTGCTATGACAGTGGCCAACTTAGTGTCCACAGATACCATCCAATCATTTCCATAAACGTGTATAGGTTTAGTTCTTGCACATAATCCCTCTCTCAGCATTGCTTTTGCTCATCATTGCACATTGCTTTTCTCATCCGGATTCCCAAATCAAGGCAGAAAACCTGGAGCACCTTATTGGTGAAGACTAAATCTAAGAAGGTCCTCAGACCTAGCTACATCTACTGTTACTCAAGCCCTTGCCCCATTCAGTAGTGAGCCCATGAGTTCCTTGTTATTCTTTCCCTGTTAGAGCAGTAGTAACCGCACTTCCTCATACCCTGGAAATCCCCTGCAAGTGTCAGTCTTAGAATAGCTTTGGCTTCCCTTCCACCAACCCTGCATCATCACACCGTACAGTATTTTTGACTTCTTCCTCTGCAGCCTGCTCCTGCTTTTACCTCTTGTATGAAGACTTCTAATGCACGTCAGTCATGACTTCAGTGTTTAGCCAGGCTAGTGTCCTGAAATATCTACTGGTTTTACTGATTATGGGAATGGAACATTCTTATGTCTGGTGGGTGCTGTCCTTACTTAAAGACCTAATGCCTTTCCTGAGCCCCCTTGCTCTTCAGAACTGTCTCCCTTGGGATTCCACCACCACTCCCCTGAAGAGGCTCAAGTCTGCTCCTCTGAAGGTCCAAGTCTGCAGGATGCTACTGCCCTTCCTCAGTCCATTCAGGATCTGGCACTCCACACTCCACTATTTCATGGTCATTGCAGCCAAAGTTTCCACTGCTAATCACATCCCTGATCAGTTCTTCCTTGCTTGCGAGTGCTAGATGCAATTGAGCACCACCCCTGTTGTCCTGTCTTACAGCTATGCTAATTTGTCCTCAGGCCCTCCACAAACCTTCTCTACTTCATTTCACTGAAAGTTGGAAAAAATAAATTTCCCCCATAAGAATCAAGGCCTGTGATGCAAAGACTTTCTCAGGTTGCTTGAAGATGTTTGCATCAACCTCCTCATCCTGATCCAGTGGTCTGTAAATCTCATCACAAAGCCACCCTGATGCTCACCCACAAGCACTTAGCCCCTTCTATACCCCATGGAATACGGGATATATCTCCTTATGTTCCAACTGCCCCTTCACACAAATGGCATCTCCCCATCAGTAACGTCCTTGTTGGTCTTTTCTGATGAGCTTCTACCCTCCCATTGTAGCCCTGCAGTCATGCGAGTAAGACCATCACTTCTCAGGTATTCCAACAAGGTGGCACAGCTCCTGCATCTCCATCGCCTCCTATCTGTGCCCCAGGCTGCATGCTTTTGTGTGAATTTAGGCTGCAGAGCAGCAGTTGTGGCACAGAGCACAGATTGTTCAAGGTGAAACCTGTTACAAAGAGCCAAGAACATCATGAGTGCAATGGCCCTGCTTCAGAGCAGAGACATGCTGGCATAGAAAGCAAGTGGCAGTAAATGATAAGTGACATTGCCATAGAATTTTGTTAAGCCAGAGTCCATTTCCATAAAACCTATTACTATTTCTTTCACAGGAGTGAAGTGCATTCTGTCACTCACCCCCACCACCACTCGTTCCGTGACAGTCCCTCCCTAGGAATCAGTACTCAGTCTAACTTTTACTCAGCCTCATCAGTGATCAGATGAAGGAACAGAAGGCACTCTCAGCAAGTTTACTGATGATTCAAAACTGAGAGGAGTGGCTGAAACAACAGAGAGCTGTGCTGCCATTGAGGGAGACCTGCATAGGCTGGAGAGATGGGCAGAGAAGAACCTCATGAAGTTCAACAAAGGGAGGGGCAGGGTCCTGCACCTAGGGAGAAATACCCCCATGGGTGCCAACTGTCTGGAAAAGTGCTCTGCATAGAGGGACCTGGGGCTCCTGGCGAACAACAAGCTGGCCATGAGCCAGCAAGGTGCTCTTGTGGCAAAGAAGGTCAATACTTTCTTGGGGTGCATTAGGAAGCATTTTGCCAGCAGGTTGAGGGATCCTCCCCCACTACTCAATCCTAGTGAGGTCACCTCTGGAATACTGTGTCCGTGTCCAGTTCTGGGCTCCCCAGGATGAGGGACATGGGAACTACTGGAGCAGGGCTATGAAGATTATGAAAGGATTGGAGCATCTCTCCTATGGGGAAAGGTTGGGAGAATTGGGCCTGTTCAGCATAGAGAAAAAAAGACTGAGAGGGGATCTTATCAGCATGCACAAATATCTTAAAGGCCACTGTCAAGAAGATGGAGGCAAGCTATTTTCAGTGGTGCCCAGTGATAGGATGAGAAGCAATGGACGCAAAATGAAGCACAGAAAATTCTATCAGAAGTTGAGGAAAAACTTCTTTCCTGTGACAGTAACGAAGCACTGGAACAGGTATGGAGTTGTGGAGTCTCCCTTCCTTGAGGATATTCAAAAGCCACCTGGACTCAACTGTGGGCAACATGTTCTAGGTGACCCTGTTTGAGCATAGTGGTTGGACTAGGTCATCTCCAGAGGTCCCTTTCAATCTCAACCATTCTGTGATTCCTTGTGCTATTCTGCGTTTGCACGTGAGTAACTGACCTTCAATTATAAGGTCAGGGATTATAATAAGAATTTGGACAATATGTGTTATGCACACATTAGTTTTGGCAAGAGGAGAGCCACTTCTTTCAGAGCCACTTCTGAGTTTGCAGAGTGCACAAAAGGGATATAAATCCTGCTCCACCCCAGGGCTTCAAAACCTGGCATGAGATGCCCAGGCTGACTCATCTGAAGGATGGGTAAATGAACTCACTCCTTGCCCCCATCTAAGTTTGCTACATAGGTAAGAGGTGGGCATAGGGCCTCCCAGAGTGGGATAGTTCCATCTTTCCTAGATAACCATCCTCTGATGAGACAATTTCTAATGCTGGCTTCAGTCTGACTTTGTGTTTCAGGAGACCATAGATAATTAGTTGAGTCTGCTTCAATGACCATTTCCCAGGAGAAGGAGGAGGGAGCAAGAGGAGAAATCAAGTCACACCTCCAGCTGTGCCACTCTTCCTAGCATGGCCAGGCTCCTGGGGTGGAGCTCATGCTAACCTGGCAGCAGTGTGTTCAGAAGAAGCTCCTCCGCAAAGAGCAGCAGAGCTGTGGGCATTTCCTACAGGTGCCAACTTGAGACAAGCAAGATGAGTGAGACAAGTGAGACAGAAAGAAGTTAAAGATGTTCAGAGGTGGGAGGATGTCTGAGAGCTCCATGGTGGAGAAATCCTCATAGCCCCTAACACAGTAAGTCTCTCCCTTGCCAGGCAATGACCATGAGGTACCCTGAGGAGTCCTCTAAAGCTACCACATCCCATGGCCGACAGCATCTGCCAGGATGGCTCTCCTCATTTCCCTGGTACAGAGCAGGAGGTGTTTGGAGCAGGGATTCCTTGCCACACTGTCAGAGTGTCCCTGCCACACCAGGGTGCTGTGTGCCTGGGGCAGTGACGGCTGCCTGCAAGGGTCAACGCTCAGCTTGCGTGGGGACTGCAGGGAGAAGCTCTGGGTGAAAGGAGAGACCCCCTGCAGGCCAGGTCCAGTCTCCATTCGAGAAGGATCTCATACTCATGAGATCCTCAGCATCCTCTCCCTCTCCTTCTCCCTTCTGTTTTCAGCAGAAATATCATGGTATTGCTCTGTGTTAACCATTTGTCCATGCTGTTCCTGTTCTTGCCCTGGGACTGTCTGGCCAGTGTGAGCTCCAGATGAAGTTCAGATGCCCACCCTGCAGAACATGAGATCCTCTGAGGAAGGTGGCAGAGTTTGCTGACGTGCACTTTGGTACTAGATTCCTCTGTGCTCAGTGGTGCCATTTTTTTCCTGGGGTAACATGAGTGGAATGGTCCTGAACCTCAGAGGTGCAAGTACAGGGCAGCCATTAACAAGGTGGATGGCCAAGGAGCTGTCCTTGCCCTGCATTAGCACCACAGTGACTCCTTTTGCTCCTAGGAATCACAGTGTTTCACTCAGAGTGCTGGAGCAATCCAGATGATTTCTATGTCCTAACAGCAAACACAGCACAAAATGGGCTCAAGCCATGGAGCTCTGTGGCAGTTTTGCTGAGATGGGGAGAGATAAACAGTTTACTGCAGGGAAGGGAGTTAGGAGAAAGTTCTGCTCATGGCAGTCTTCACTAACGTGTCTACATCTCTACTTGCTTGAACAGCCCCTCTCAGTGCTGCAAGACAGCAGATGTCCAACATCAGCTACTTGAATGAGTTCCTCTTCCTAGCATTCGTGGATACACGGGAGCTGCAGCTCTTGCACTTTGCAGCGTTTCTGTGCATCTACCTGCTTGCCCTCATGGGCAATGGTCTCATCATCACAGCCATAGTCTACGACCACCACCTCCACACCCCCATGTACTTCTTCCTTCTCAACCTCTCTGTCCTGGATATTGGCTCCATCTCTACTACTGTTCCCAAATCCATGGCCAATTCTCTGTGGGACACTAGGGCCATTTCCTACTTGGGCTGTGCTGTCCAGGTCTTTTTCCTCTTTTTCCTGCTTTCAGCAGAATGTTCTCTTCTCACCGTCATGGCCTATGACCGCTTTGCTGCCATCTGCAGACCCCTGCACTATGGGACCCTCATGAGCAGCAGAGTTTGTCTCAAAATGGCAGCAGCTGCCTGGGGCAGTGGTTTTCTCATTGCTCTCCTCCACACTGCCAACACATTTTCACTACCACTCTGCCGAGGCAATGTCATAGAGCAGTTCTTCTGCCAAGTCGCTCAGCTCCTCAAGCTCTCCTGCTCAGACTCTTACCTCAGGGAAGCTGCTATCATGGTATTTACTGTTTGTTTAGTATTTGGATGCTTTGTTTTTGCTGTGCTGTCCTACGTGCAGATCTTCACTGCTGTGCTGAGGATCCCCGCAGAGCAGGGTCGACACAAAGCCTTTTCCATGTGCCTCCCTTATCTGGCCGTAATCTCCCTTTCTCTCAGCACCATCACAATTGCCTACCTCAAGCCCCCCTCCATCTCCTCCCCATCCCTGGATCGGGGGGGTGGCTGTTCTCTACGCGGTGGTGCCTCCAGCAGTCAACCCCCTCATCTACAGCTTGAGGAACAAAGAGCTCAAGGATGCGCTGAGAAAATTGCTTCAGCAGGTACAATGTGAGCACCAGTAAGTGTCCCATGTGCATCTCCTCCTCATTCCCAGGGTAGCTGGCATCAAGGCTGTTGTTCATTTCTTACTGACTTTTCCCTGTTACATTCTTATTAAAGGAAAAATTGTGTTTGTTCATGCCACTTGTCTTCAGGAATCCTTTGAATCTGACCCAGAGACCTTGTTGAAGCAGAAAGACAGACTTCTCCCTTCATCAGCAGAGATGTGGGGACCTCATAGCCTGCTAGTCTCAGCTCACTCAGATGCACTCAGTGCAATGCAGAGGGTTTCCCTTTGCGGTGTCTCTTTCAGCAATGACACCAAGGGCTCTGGCAAGTCAAGATGGGCTGAAAGCACAGGTCCCACGTCCCTTAGGAGAGCACAGCTCTCCTGGCCAGAGTCAGGGTGTGATCTCACGCTCCTTCCTGCAAGGGTGTCAGCCTTGTGTCTCCGTGGGCTGGTCTTTGTCCTCTCCAGTGCTCCAGTGCTCACAGTGGAGTGGGAGTGGAGAGGAGGAGAGCCTGGATGCAACCTGTGGGGACAGACCCTCTGCTCTTCAGGACTAGGCCCTCATTGCTGCAGCAGTAATTTCCTGGCTGCAGTCTTTGCATGGGGGCTGCAATTTTCCTGGAGACACTTCCACTTCCAGTAGCAGGACTTTCTCTTTTCAGGGCTGTTCTCCTCATTCCCACACTCTCCACTTGTGCTCTGGTGTGTGTATACAGCCCAAGAGCAAATCACAACTTGGTGGTGTTATGGTTATCTTTCCGTTGGATTCCTGTGAGTAGTGACAAGGGCAGGACACCTTTAAAACACAAGGGGATCTCCTCAGACACATATCTGACATCTTCTTGAGAAGATGGAGTTGAAAATACACCCAAATCAATAAAAGAGTCTGTAGCTCTGTCTGTGAACTTAGTGGACTCCAGAGGACAAGTTCATAGATCCAGTATGATCTGCTAGTGACCACAGGCTGGATCCAGGCCATGAGCTTGGGGAGGTTGCTCTATCCTTGGTGCAGCAGGAGCTGTTGGACTGACTGCAGTGCCAGGGCTCTCACGCTGTCTTTGAGAGCGTGGTGGGCATGGAGAGACGTGCAGGAGAATGGAGATGGCCATTTGCCACAGCACTGCTGGGGTGAGGAGCCAGTGCTGGGAAGGGCTGATGTGAGGGGCTGCTCTGGGAGGATGGACCTGGCACAGCTTCCCCAGTGTGTCCCTGCAACACAGGAAACAACCTGGGCCCTGCTCTTCTGCACCCTCCATGTCCTGGTTCCTTTTCCAGAACACCTGCATTTTTCTGGTGAGCAGTCTGGTATGTGCTCCCACACTCCTTTTCACACACAGGAGCTCTCATGACTGTGTGCACCTGTGCCAGGTTGAGATATTTGATGTGAACTGCTCAGGGGGAGGTAACAGGTAGAAAAGCCTGACAGAGATGGTGAGGCACCAAAACAGGCAGGTTTTGGTGTGGGGGTATTGGCTGCACCTGATGAACATCTCAGTAAGACCGTGATTTATAAACAGCTTCCAAGATCGTCCACTCCTCCAGCTTAAACACAATGCTGGGTGAGGGGTGAAGCCAATCTCGATTTCTATGTGAGATTTATCTTTCACAAGTCACCGTAATGTTACCGAAGGGAAGAGACTGACCTGAACCACCTCTACTGTCCACCTCCTGGAGGGCTTGTGCCCTGCTGTGTTGCACCTCCTGCAGATATAGAGGGGGGGCCAAGTCCCTGTGAGGACAAGGTCTTGCAAATGTGTGTCTTCTTCATGTTGCCTGAAGAAGGCAGGCCTTTGCAAGAAGACATCACATGTGTGAGGATGACACCCAGCACATATTTCTTTGCTTGTTCATCCTGACCCAGAAGATCTGGCCCTCAGGATGCAAGCCATTCTGTGCAGTTATCAGTGGATGGACAGCCCTGGGGAGGGAGTGTTTGCAGGGACACTGAACTTTGCAGGAGACACACAATAACTTTGTAAAGATGCAGTCTTGATTATAACAGGAATATTTAGAAAATGTCAATAAAAATAGAAAAAGAAAGAAATTGAGAACATGATCTAATTAAACAACATATTTTGATACACTTTTCAGCTTTTACAAAACTTTGCGTTCCTTTCCCACTCTCAGTTTTGTTTTATTTTACTATACTGGCTTTGAGGACGAGAAAACTATTGTGATTTGTATGATCTTTTTTCTTGTTTTGAAAAAGAAAGTTATTATCAGAACTGGTATAAGATGCAGTCACAAGATCATAGATGTCTGGTGTCATTGTAGGGGCCCAGGACTCCTTTGCCCAACCTCCACCTGCACCTCGAGGGCTCTACTCTCCCACATGCCCACTGCAAGACTTGGCAGTCCCGAGTAGGTGCCTTAGATGCAACAGAGGCTCTTCAAGTGTCACAGGATGCTTGTGGTTAGACACTTGAGCTCTGCCTGAAAAGCTGAGGAGTGGTTTTCAACTTTGAAAAAATGTTGAGCGAACACCCTTTTGTCAGCTAAAAGGGTTTAGTAGTCCTAATGTCATTGGTGTCCCATGCTGAAATTGTGGAAGTTTTCAGCTAGCCAATGAATTTCAGGAGAGAAGCATATTGATTCACCCTTCAACTTGTGTTACCACTGCTATATCTTTTAAACTGTGGATGTAATCTCTATAATCACATATTTTCAATGTCCTGAGTACACTGATCATTTCTAAAATTCCCACTGCATCACACTCTCTAAGTATATGCACTTTCCAATGCATTCCCTTTCCCTTCTTTTCTCTTCTTTCATTGAGATTTCTCTCAGCCTTTAGCTGCTGCTCGGATTTTGAAATGTGCTCCAGAGTCTCCTTGCTTCTTTAGTCAACTCCATAGTTGGCTCTCCTTTCCTGTCTCTCACAAATATTTCTAGGAAGGGAATTCCTTGTGGAGGAAGGTTATTCCTCACTGGAGGCAGTCTGGACGTAACATACAGTTGAGGAATGTATTTTATTTCTTTATCAAATGTACAGTTTCTTTTTATATTTGTAGTTAAGAAGCAAACTTCCTGTGTCTGCAACTAGTTGTCTAAGGAAAGCAGGTGGGAATTGGTGTAGAGGAGCTGTAACATTCAGGTACAGACTTGAACAGAAAAAGTTATATTTTAACAGGAGAGATGCAAGCCCCAGTGGCTGATTAGAGAAATGGAATGTTGGGATGTGAGGAGAAAGTTTGTCCACTAATCCTCATACTGAACATACTGCTTTTCCTACATGTCCAGATTTCATTACAAGACCCTGTGGGTCAACATGAATTGGAGATATCCTTTATTCCGTAAGAAAAATAAAGAGAGCTTAAAAAGCAGGTATCCTTCTTTTCAGGTGCTCACTGGTATGTTCCTCTGGTCTATACACTGCTGAAAACTCTCCAAGTAGCCATCAAGAATTGGAGAACTGAAGAAAAATAGGAGAGTCATGGGTCCTTAGAGCTTTGTTGCACTTTAATGAGCCCTTGGGTGTATTTAGTGCTGAGTCCATGAACCTCGCATCCTGAGAGGAGATTGAACAAAGCCCTCAAGAAGCTGAAGTCAGAAGAAAACCCAAAAGCTTCTTGGAGCATTAATGAGTTTAAGGAAGCAGCATCTTCTTTAAGACCTCAGTGACAGAGACAGCAGCCATAGCCAAGAGGACAAAGAAAGTTCTGTTGGGTCCTTGCAGCTTTGGCAGTGCCCATAGCAATCTCCACCACAAGCTGTCCTGTGGTGTCCCATGCCTATGCCTGTTTCCCCGATAACAGCAGACAACCAAACTGCTTTGTCACCTTACTCTCACCCATGGACCTCCCTACATCTACTCATGTCTCTCTGTCCTCACTTGTTTCTCCTTGAAACACAAAGCCAGGGCATCATCACAGAGATCCCTCAGAGAGACCTGGACCACCACAGGCACAACATGGCAAGTGCTGTCTCCTCTGTGTCACTAATACAGATTATAAAAGGGTCAGGTTCCTGAAGTCATCGCTCTTGCTCCATTTCTCTCTGGGCTCCCCAAGAGGGTTATCCGTTCATCACTGCCCTCTGAGCCTTACCATCCAAGCAGCTTTCTATGCATGAGGTTGCATAACCCTCTAGATGGTAAATCCCTAAGTTGCATGCAAAACTATGGTAGGAGACGATGTCAAACCCTTTGCTAAATTATGGATAAAAAATGTTTGCTCCTCTCCATCTACAAATGCAGCTATTTAATCAGAGAAGGCAATAAAGTTGGTGAGGCACAACGTGCCCTGGGAAAACCATGTGGACTCTGCCTCTACATGTGCCCAGAAATGTGATGTGAAAGGATTCACTTCATGGTACATTCCTGTGGAAGAATTGTTCAAAAGCAGGAACTGAAAGGAAAACTAGGGCCTAATCGAAGTTTTGGCATTACAGAGGCCTGCTTGGGGTGATACACAGTTGCCACTTCCAGGATGGCTGGTGCACACGGGCTCTGCTCCTCCACGGTTCCCTAGACAACACGATCTGCCCTCCTCGCCACTGCAAAGGGGAGTAACAGAGGATGGAGCGGAGTGAAGACACCGCGGCCAAACTCTGTTGCACACCCTGTGCTGGGCTGCTGATAAGACACACAGTGGCTGTCTAATGGGAGATATACGATAACATGTCCGGTGCTGAGCCAGCAAAGGTGGCAAATCACTCCTTTCATATGAACTTTGGTCATTCTAATGTGAAAACCACACCTCCATCTCAAAAATTACCCGCCTCCGAGGTACGACCACACCTCACTGATCATGCGCTCTAGATTTTCGGTTGACTGTACCTTTAAATGAAAGCGAGAAACTTTTTCATCAATCAATAACAATATTAAGTATGAGTCTAGTCACTCAAGCTCCACCTGAATGTAAAGAAAAGTATAAAAGGTGAACTAAGTATGAAAAGTCTGGGGGGGAAGAAACCATCCTAACTCCTGGGTCAGTTGACAGGCTGATCCCCCATTCCCTCCCCTCATGCTGGGATGCTGCCTGAGGAGACTAAGAAGTGAGAGGGAAGAATCCATCATAAATTCTGGATCAGTCGATGCGCTGATCCTCCTTTCCTCTCCTTGCGTCAGGACACCGCCTGAGGAGACTCGAGACTGAGAGCCCTCTCCCATCTTCTGGGGTGAGTGATGATTGCACATTCGTACATCAGAGCTAGCTAAAACCCCACGCTCTAGTAGAGAATTTCCTGTACTGACATCCAAAACCTGTTTTGTAAATGTTGCATTTGAATAAATCATACTGTTTGTGAACTCGGCTACTTGTTTAGGGGGAGGCAATCAGACCTACAGTTGGCAGACTGTTCGTGAATCCGATACTGCCAGAGTCGAGCTTATAGGTGATGATGCTATTTGGGAACTCGATTCACTCCTAGGAAGGCGATCGGACCTACGGTCCACAGACTGTTTGTGAATCCGATACTGATTTGATATCTCCTTTTCCCCCCACCACCACCACCACTACGGCTTTCAAACTGCAACGTTTTCACAATCCCCTCTCAGTCTTCTCTTCTCCAGGCTAAAGAGGCGCAGATTACTTAGTCTTTCCTCATATGATAGAGGCCAAAGTCCCTTAATCATGTTCACTGTTCTACGCTGGACCCCCTCTAGAAGCTCCACATTCCTTTTGTACCAGGGTCTCCAGAACTGTACACAGTACTCCAAGTTTGGCCTCGCCAGAGCTGAGAAGAGGGGAAGGATGAGTTCCCTCAACCTGCTGGCAACACTCCTGAATGCAGGCCAGGATCCCATTGGCCTTCTTGGCTAAGAGGCCTCACGGTTACCTTGTTGTCCACCAGGACTCCCAAATCCCTCTCCACAAAACGGTTTTTTAGCAGCTCAACCACTAACGGATATTTCTGGAAAACATGTCTCAGGAAATAGTGGTGTTTATTCCAAGGAGTTTCTCAAAAGGGTGCTTCTCTCTCATTTCTGTCAATTTCCTTCCTTGTCTCTTCAGCAAAAGGCAAAGGAAAGGGAAATTGTCGCAGGGCTTCAGATTGGAGGAAAGGCATGAGTCCCTTTCCCTCTTACTCTGAAGTGATATTGCCAGGCCTGTGGGGACACAGAAAAGAAATAAGAAACATTAGGACTGTCATGGGTTCTTTTTCAGTGCATGAAGATCACTTCTCACCCCCTCTTCTGTCCCTTCACTTGAACCTTCTTCACAACCCTCTAATGCCCCTAAGGTAATCCTAACAGGTCAGCACATGCGCACATTGTCCTTTGGATGTGACTGATGAGCTGAGCTAAAGCAAAACTGTGCATGCCCTATCCCTGAAAGACCTAGCAGGTACCTTCCCACGAGAACCAAAGAGGGCTTTTTCATGTCTTTCCTGGCAATGCAGTAGTAGCATATGTATTGCAATTTGTATAACATATGTATTGCATATAGTATGACCTTCACCCTTTATAGCAAAGCCAGGACAATGTCAGCCAATGGCCAAATGAAACCTCAGGAAGGCATCTTTCACACTCACTGCCCATAGAAGTGAGTTTGCTTTCCCACAAATCCACAGGGCATATGGATTTTCTCAGTCAGTAGCACATACCTCTTCCACCCACTTCTCCACTCGATTGTTAACTGTCTCAACTGGGGGCATGGCTGCAGGACGGCCCTTCCTCCTGTCCTTTCTTGGCTTCTGGGAGGATGTGCCGGGGATGGCTGGAAATATGCTGAAATAGACATTATGGAGAGGTGCTGTGAGCACAGAGGGTCTTGGCTCTCCGTCCTGTCCTCACAGGATTCTGCAGCTGAAGGCAGTTCTCTTGGCTGTTGCCATGAATGATGTGGGCTGTGTTCACATGAACAGACATCACTCCCCACTGAAATCCCCAGAACTGCAAGATGTGCCCACAGGAATGCTCTGTATGCCCAGGTACAGGCTCTCTCTTGATGCAGCAAGGAGAAGAGCAGGTTTCATTACAGATGGAGCCTCTAAGGGATACAGATCCCCCGGCCTGGTAAACATATTGAACACTGTCTGAAAGTCCCAGCTGTTTCATGGGATCCAAAACTCTTAGACCTGCCTGGAACCGGTTGCACCTAGGAAGCATCTTACCCACACAAGCACACGGCTACAGGGTCACCCTCATCCGTTCCTCCAAGTGTCTCACCTGCCATAAGTTCCTTTTCTCTCACATTTCATGCCCTGTTCTCTTGGCATATTCATAAGAGTAATTGTGGGTGGTGGATCACTTGATCTGAAGAGGAGACGATTGGCAGGAACATTTCCTGTAGGCAGAAGACAAGAAAACCCTTCAGGACAGCATTGCAGAGGGCTCTTGAAAAGGAAGGCTATGCAGTTCTTCTCAGCCTGAGGTCAAATTGTGAGGTGTCAGGCTGATTCCTCTGAAGCCTTTATTCCTGGCTGGACTTTGGCCATTCTGGACACTGCCTTCTCTCTGTCTTTTCATTTGTACTTTACAACATCATTTCTTGGGCTAGTGCTTTTCTCACTGTCTGTCCTATTGTGAAAAAGGAGACCTGCTGGGATGTATGGGTGGCCTAACAGAGTCTCTGTGAGGGCGGTCCTTTAAGGCAAGGGAGCAGATCCTTGGATGTGCCTACTGATCTCACATGCCTAGAGTTCCTCTGTTGACACAATCAAAAGAAATGAGCTGTTTTGTGGGTGCTTATGAGGCATGTTTAGGAGAGCAGGACATGGAAATGGAGGAAAGTTGAACTTGGAGATATTAATACAGGTGGGAGTGTTGTGCTGCACTGAGCTCTTGTTCCCTCAGGACTCACTTGAGATTTGCCCTATTGGGGTAGCAGTGTCACATCTAGCGCCTCATGCTGCCTGAGCCATCACAGTGTCACTTGGGTTCCGATGGCCTACCCAGGAGCACAGAAGGAGAAGGCACAAGCCTCCACCAAGAAGCAGCAGCTCCATTACCATTTTGGACAGTGCTGGCCTCTCCTCTCTCCTCCTCCTGCCTGGCCTTTACAGGTGCGCCTGGTGGATTTCGATCTCTACTCTCCAGCTTGTACCTGGAAAGCAGAAAAGGCATCACGCTAAACGCGAGGGGGCACTGCACTTCCTTTGCACCTGGTGTGAATAGTGGGGACACAGGAGCATTTGGGAGGTGCTGGGAAGTCCCTCTTTTTTCAAAGCGCAATAGGCAGAAGAGGCCAGATGCTGGAGGAGTCTCTCAGCAAGGTGAGAGGCATCATGAAGACCTCCAACGCCTGGAGGGGATGACCTTTCTTCTCTGACTCTTCCCTGTGCTTCCTGTGAAACTGCCAAGCCAATTTCAACCCAAATCCCCTGTGTGCTTTTGGGATCATCACCCATCTCCTGTTCCTGCTCCTGTTCAGGCAGAACACTTTAGTCCTCTTTCCTACTCCTTTCCAGCATCCTTTCTAATTGCTGTCTCACCCTCCGGATCACTTGCCAGCCTTCCCAAGCTCATCTCCGTGCATGTGTAAAAAAGAACCTGTATCTCCCAGACACGTAATGGAACAAAACACTTAGCACCACGGAAGCCAGGAGAAAGCTTTTTACTTGACTAGGTACAGGCTTTACTTTGGCCTACATACCTCTTTGCCCCTCCGCCAGAAAAAAAAAAAAAAAGAAAAAAAAAAGAAAAAGAAAAAGGTGACTTAAGTGAATATTTGAAAACACCATCATAAAATATTTCATTCATGCAGATGTCACAGAAGAACAGAAGACATGAAAATGCCCTAAGATAGCAACTGCCAGGAACCTCTACTTTGATGCACATTTTAAAGGGTTGCTCATGAATGGCTTTCTCAGCAGTCTTCACAAGGCTTGCAAACACAAGGTTACAAAACATGCCATGAGCAGCTGCTTGCTTGGCCAGCCAGGGGCTGAGAAGGAAACATACTCACTCGGGAAAGACAATGACATGACCAGAGCAGGTCTGCGAAAGAGCAGTTTCAGAGCCTGAGAGCACCGAATTCCTCATCTGCGGCATCTGCAAACGAGACAAACATCAGGGACATGGTACTAAGAAAATTATCTAAGTGTTCACAGTGGAAACAAACTCTTCTACTGCTTAGAGAAGAAACTGCTTTTGAAACTTTAAATTGTTCTATTCCCATCAGCAGCCCCTCACTTATGCACCATAAGAAGTGGAGAGAAAAAAAGGAGAAGGGCGAGGAACATACTCAGGACTTTGGCAAGGCTCAGCATTCAGAGAGTCAGTTTGCTTAGGTCTTTCCAAATGCAGCAATCAAGGGAGGCAAGCACATGAGAAGGCATTTCACTAAGTGGACCACTGTGTTTTTCCTGCTGTCTAGACCTGATGCCTCCTCAGCTGATGAAGAAGCGGTCAGATGTGGGGTTAACCCCACAGTCTCTCCCAACATCCTCTCCCTCTGGGCCTTACTCGTTCTGTGCCTCTGCTTCCTGCCCAGAGAGTGGGGTAAGCACCCATCACTGATTTAGACACTGAACTAGGAATGCTACAGAGCAAGAGGACCATGAGAATCCAATCTTGTGAGCAACTGCCATTTGGTAGCCACCTGGGAGAGGCACACTCAGGCCCTCCAACTTCAAAGAGAAAGGAATGCAACACAAAGTTGACAGAGAGGTCTGACATCTCCACTGCTCAGGCAAGTGTATCCCATGAGGAGATGAGGCTGAGCTTCCAGGGGGACCCAGAGAAATAATTTTCAACAGCTTAAGGGGAAACAGCTGAGCTTGCTGGCTTACCACACCAGACATGTTCTAGGGAAACCTGGTTTCTGAGGCCATCCTCACAAAAAGGGGCACTAAAGCAAGGCTTTTTGCAAGGAGCAAAGTCTGGTGGGACCAAAAAAAATACAAGGCCTCCTCTTGTTTTGGCCTTTTTCCTGAGAATGTGGAGATTGGCTCCTGGGTTGTATGAATCTTGGGTGGACCCAGGACACTCCTGCACAGGTTCAACTTCATTGCCAAGTCCTCTGAACACCCAAGACAAACTGTCTGGGTAGCTGGCATTCCTCTCAGCCAGGACTGTCCATGTCCTTCAACAGTTTATGGCAAGCCAGTAGACTTGCATTCCCTTGGGAATTCAAAAAGATGACAGGGAGCACTGGAGAACTGGAGAACTTACCGCAAGAAGGGCCGCTAGCATCTGGTCGGTCCCGTTAAGTCTTTCCAGGAACTCTTTGTAAAATCGCATTTTCATATCTGCCCCTTCAATTATAAGCATGCCAATGTTCTTCAACACAAACGCAACATTCTTCCCACTCTTGATGCAGCGGCGGAAGAGGCGCAGGGTCTCCTCTATGCCAGCCTCCACCCTTTCACGGGGAAGAAGGACGTCTGCGGCTATGTGAGCACATTTCAGGGGCTCACAAAGCTTATGACCTAGAAAGCAGACCAAGAGGAACAAAGTCACTAGCAGGGCACACTAAAACACAGCATCAACAGCTTTGTGGTGTTCAAGCAAGCAGCTGCTTGAGAACTTCTTGCACTTTCTGGGAAAAATCATGCGGGAAGATGCTCAAAGCACCCTGCAAGCAGATGTGCCAAGTGGGCAGCAATGCCTTCTTCCCTACAACATTGGAAAGAAATGGCCACAATCATCTCCTACGAATGTGAGGCTCGAATGTGAGGACAAGGAGAGGAGGAAGGGGGCTAGTTGCCTTAATGGGTGCCAGGTCACAGGACTTGGGCCAAGCTCAGTCCTTTCCACATTGAGAACGATTTCATGGGGCTATGTCACATGGATGAAAGAAAGAAGGAAAAAGAAAATACACACTAGTGTCCCCTTCTCTATTTGAGGGCTCTGTAAACCTGACTGTGACCTACTACAAGGTGCAAGGGGAAGGGAAAAAGCAGCATGAATGCTGCTATTTGCCTTTACAGAGTGGCAGCTAAAATGAGGTCAGGGAGAGAGGGAGTAGAATGGTAATCACCATGCTCAGGTCCTGAGAGCTACAAATGGAAGCTGTTTGGAGAACGTGGTGATGGAAGTCTGGAGCTCTAACAGTCACTGCTGAATAGAATTTATGTCCTGCTCAAAGATGTCCCCAAAAAAGGGGAGCCCAAGTTTCAGCATGTCCTCTTACCAGGAGCATAGGCCTTATCATAGGTGAGGCCGTGAACCTCCGCAATACTCTTTGAAAGATGGAACACGGGTCTGTGAACAGTCACAAGGCCGTATTTCCTAACAGCAACTTGCTCAGTCACCACACCAAAGGTGCCAAGCCGAATGACTCTGACTCCCTGCAAAGAGGAAGGAAGAAAAGCATTACTCGAGTGCCAGGTGAAGGGGCTTCTAACTGGTCAGCTGCATGAGGATGGAGCTTGGTGTCCTGCTCAATCCTGCTGTGCAAATGGGATGAACGGAGGACTGGGGAAAGCTTTGGAGAACCCTTGGAGAATGTCTTTAGAAGAGCACTTGAGGTGTTTTCATTCCACCTCTTCTCCATGCTCTCAAAAAATGCACGGAAACATAGAGAACTCATCCCTCAAATACCTCCAGTGCAGAAGAAGGGCTTCTGGGGGAGATGCAGAATGGCAGACCCACCTTGTTCAGCATCAGTTGATCTCGAATGTAGTCGGAGACTCCTTCCCAGATAGCAAGGGTCTCTGGAAAAAGAAGTGGAAGACACATCAGGCCCTGTGCGGCCCCGCTCACAAATGTGCAGCACATGGTTAACCAAGGAGGTGACGCCTGCAGTTGTACTCAATGAGCAAACTGAACCCAACCCTGAGAGGGTCTCAGCAGCTGAGATCGAGATGGCATTAATGGGGAGGCCTGGCAGCTCAGGTAGGCCTTCTCCTTCTCACAGGGACTCCTGAGTAGGGTGTCCCGAGACAGTGGGGATAGCGTCAGGGTTGGGAGCCAGGAGTCCTGGCAGCCACACTGCCAAGTGAGGCAGAGGGGACCATGAGCCTGGGCTCTGGCAGCAGTCCCAGCCCCATTCACGCTCCTCCAGCCCCAGGCTTTCCACAGCCATGTTCACAGTTCATGATCTCTGTGAGACTTCCTGAGATAGAGCTCCCAGAGGCCTTACCCTGTGCTGGCAGCACTGGCAATCGCTGTCCATGAGACCTGCCAAGGCCAGTGTCCCAGAGCTCCATCCTAGTTTCTTTGCTCATTTGCTCTGGATAACGAACAAACAGGAGGTGATGAGGAAACAGCTCCTCTCCTGCTCCTCCTGTACACGTCACCTCAGCCCTGTGCTACTCTGGCCGCCCCTCGCTGGTTCCCGCTCAGGGTCGTGGGCTCCTTGCAGCAGAGCAGAGCCGAGAGCAGTCCCAGCGCGTGGGCTCTCCCAGGCTCGTTGCGACGTGTGAGGAAAGGTCGGAGCGTGCGCTCTGACTGCTGTGCCTGTGACACGGGATGTCCCCTGTGAGCACAGCCCGTGTCACAGAGGGGTCTGACCCTCCTCACCACGGGCCGTGCCAGGGCTGGCCCTGCAGTGGGCAAGGGATGCATGGGGCACTCAGGGGCTGCCCCATGCAGATTGTGCCACAGGTATTAACCCCATTGGGTCTTGTTCTCCCTGGGCACTGCAACTGCGCTCACATGACCACGGCTGCGCACACAAAGCCCGGCTGTCAGGGAGGGCAACGAGCATCACGCCACACTCGCCCCACAGACACATAGTGCAGGTGGCTGCTGCCACCGCGGGAGGGAGCGCTAACTGCTGAGCCCACCAAATCATCCAGCTGCTCCTTGGCAGCCACCACAACGCTCTTCTCGCTGCGGCACCCAGCAGCTCCTTCCCTTGAGAGTTCCTCAGCCACAAAAGCTGCAGGAACCTCTGTTCATCCATGGCCAGCCTGCAGACGCCTTTTGGACCTCATCACTGCAGCATCCTGGTGTCTGGGGTGGATGGGAACTGAGCAGGGCAAGAGAGAGCAGGCAAGAGAGCTCAGCATCTCCTAGCAGGAATGGCTCTGAACATAGAGTGAGCAATTGCTGTTCCAGGGGCTTTGGGCCACTTAACTCTGCACAAGACATACAAGTATATCTGTTTTAATTGTGTGGACCTGAATATGAAAAAATGTCAATCAAAATGAAATAAGAAATAAACTTTGAAGAGGATGTCAAGAAGGAGGTGGTTAGTCAACCCTCTTCACACTTTACCGTTCTTTGCTTTTATAGCCCTCCTTAATTATGTTTATTTCTTTTGTTGGTGGTGGTCTTTGGAGGAGATTTTGTGTGTGGCCTTTTTTAAGGAAAGGGATTTGCAGTGGAATGCAATCACAGGGTTATGGACATCTGGATCCATTGCAGGTGCCCTTGTCCCCCGTGCTGAGCCTCTGTTGGCAGCCCTGTGGGGCTCTGTTCTCCCACAGGTCCTCCCAGGATGGGAAAGACATTGCAATAGCTCTTTCATGACAGAAACCTGCAAGTTCCTCTCATTAATAACCAGGGAGTCCTTCAGCCTCTGCTGCTGCCCTTTTTCCTGTCCAGTCATGGAGGGAGTGCACCTGAGAAGCTCCTATTGCAAATATGGAACTCATTTGCTTGGAAATGAACATCTGTGGGTTTCCCCTATTCCTCACAGTTCCTCACAAACGCTTGGCTTTGCCCCTTATCCCACTGCAGAGCTGCCTTGTGCAGATTCCCCACAACCTGCAGACAAGCTATCTGCACTCTCTGGTTCAACCACTGCCTCTCGGGCTCCCTGGACCCGCTCCTCTCATAGACAGTACTGCATGTTTGCTAAATCACTCGCAGTATCCCTCCTGGACTGCCTCCATTTCCCATAGCTTTCCTCAACTCTTCCCAAAGCTTACACATTATCCTAGGAATGAAGAATGCCACATCTCCCCAAGGAGTAACTTGCCGTCATGTGATGCTAGGAAAAGGCGGGAAGGGAAAAACACAAGACATGCAGGAAGCAGAGCTGGCAGGGAGGGGGCACATGACAGGCACTTTACTCTTCTCCATCAGCACAGCACGGGTCAGAGCCCAGCAGCAGGGAAGCAGCCAGCATGAGGCCCCTGTCAGAGGAGGGTCTGCTCAGGAGGAGATCACACTCAAGTGGGCAGGCTGGAGGCTGTGGCCACAGGGATTTTCAGGAGGCACCTTTGTGCTGGCACCATCCACCCCAGAGCAGCCTTCCCATTCCATGCCCAGAGCCTGCAGGAATATGTGTCACATGACAGGGCTCTTCCCTTTGCCGGGTTTTGTTCACGCTCACACACATGGACACGGGCCATGCATGGGCAAAGAGTGACAAAATGCAGACAGACGCTCCAGGTGTTTGCCAAGCCCAAGACCAGACCTCCACCTCTGGAGCCAAATGTCTGTTCTTGGCAGAGGGAAACAATGTGCCTGCTCTGAAGCTCCCGTCAGAGTTAATGACAGGAGTTGCTGGCTCTATAAGCGGAAGGGGGTGGTTCAAAGAATCCACTTGCTTCACAGATGTTCAGGCACAGAGTGTCATTTTAAAATCTGGACTTTTTTGGGAACTTTTTATTTGGCATCTTTTACTTGGGCAATTGGTTGCTGTCCAGCTGATGATGGCAGTCTCTGTCAAAAGATGTTTCAGTGAACTCTGACAATCCAGCTGCCTGTAGTCCTCTGTAATCCGTTCAGAGCCTGATGCTCTTGATCACCTCACAGTGCTCCCAGATGCTAAGGGCCCATCTGGCTGATGGAAGGAACTCACCTCACAGTCAACATCCCCAACATGTCGCTGTAGCCCACCTCTCCCCTCCCCTTGAGCTCTCCTCTCCATGGGGAAGCTTTTCTGATCCGCTTCATGACCTCACAGTGCCTGCCTGCCTGCTGCCCAATCAGACTGCTGCAATGGAGCTGACCTCAGCAAACATCTCCCAGCCAGGCCACCTTGACCTGCCTCTGCCTCTCCCCTCTCCAGGAGCTCTCCTTTCTACTGGGCCTTTCTGCTGCCCTCAATGACATCACGATGCCCACCCGCCTACCTGCCTGCTGCTGGCCAATCAGGTTGCACCAGTTTGTGTCCAAAGATGCCTCCAAGCACGTCTCAGGGCACCCCAGAAGCCTCTAAGCACATTTTGGGATGCTCCCTTGGCCTCTGTCTTTCTTGTAGTTTGCTTTGTCCAAAGCTAACAGACAGACTAGCTGTCCTCACCCTGCACCAAGGGTCAGGGAATCCTTTCCTCTCAGCAAGTACATTTATATCCACAAGAAAAAAAGATGCATATAAATGTCTTTGTGTGTGTATGTATGAACATATATATACACACACACACATATATATAAATATGTAACTATGTACTCATATATATAAATCCCTAAAGCTGTTACTCTGTTCCTCAAAATCTCATTAAACTGGAGATGAAGATGCTGAAAAGGCCTTCTGAATGAGCAGTTCATTTCACCTGACAGAAATTCTGTATGTGAGAGCTAGTCTATTCCCTCCTTCCCACCACTGTACAGCAGGACTAAGCGCTCTGCAGCCCATGGGTAGAGCCCCTGGCTCCTCAGCGTCCACTCAGCCACTGCAGAGCAGAGCGGAAGCAAGAGAGTTGCTATGAATGGAGGCATCATGGCCTGTTTGGATGGTGTCACTGACCTTCCCCTTCAAATCTATGTGATCAGAGGTAAGTCTGTTAAAAGGGTGTTACAATGGGAGGAAAAATGGGCAGACATGGACAGTGTGGGCCCCTAAGTGGGACTTTAAGAAGACTGTGTGTTCATGTAGACCACAAGCTGCATTTATGATGGTTCCTTGCCTCTTACAGACCACAGAATAACAGAACGGTTGAGGTTGCATGGGACCTCAACAGATCATCTAGTACAACCCCTCTGCTGAACAGTGACACCCAGAACACGGGGCACAGGGTCACATGCAGGCAGGTTTTGTTTCTCTTGTTTTCTCTTACAGTGATCCTCGAGACGGAAACAAAAACGCTGCATCTGAACTGCTGGCTGAAGTCTCTCTAGCATGTGCTTTTGTTATTATTGTGATTGCATTTCTCATAGTAATTTTAATGTGTTGGCTCAAATCGTAGTTCAAAAATAACAGCCTGTTCCAGCATATTATCTCTTCTTATTAACATACTCTGTTTAGTAGCTCTCCATTCTTATCTTCTGTACTGCTTTAACACCACTAGTTTTAAATAAAATATGCCTATTTCCTTACTCCCATCAGAAGAATAGAGGGTAGGATTGTCCCCTTTCAAAATAATCATAGCTTAAATTGCTCTTGGTTTGGGGAATTTCAGGACTTCACAGGTTTTACACCATTTGGACCAGGATTTTCTTTCGGTTCAATATCAAACAAGCCAGTGTTGTGGTATTGCTAAAATGTGATAAATTGCTCTAATTAGGAACAACACAATTGGGTCAGACACTATTGGCCAGTTTACATTTCCCTAAAAATAGGCTGTCTGTGCCATAATCGCAGCATAAAATATAAATCAGTAAGTGAAGGCTGTGTGCCTCGGAATGATTGCCGTATAGCTTCTGGTGATGCTCTGGCTGGTTTGACCTGTGTCTGCAGTGCCGGCAATACGTATACCTCCTCATGGGCTGGATTACCGGAGCACCAGTGTACCTTGGGCCTTCCAACATTGTGCCCCAGGTGGAGGAGGACTCCTCTGACCTCACTGGATGGCTCGAGCAAAACGGGCAAAAATAGAACTGTCAGGACTGAGAAGAAACCAGGGTCTTCCCATCATGACTGGGATCCTGGGAGCTCCAGTTTGCACACAGTAAATAATAAATGAGGGCTAAATATTTAGCACAGGTATGGTTGGTATGTGTTACAGAATGTTGGAGAAGGTATGTGCATGTTAAAAGATGTTTGGGGGAGATGTATTGGGATCAAAGAGAAAAGAACAAGGTTTGAGTTTGAGAGGAAAAAAAAAGGCTCTGTGGAACATAAGAAAGAAGAAACCACAGCTTAGTTTTGAGGCTCTTCCCAGGATCTGTCTTAGATGGAAGGATTTTTTTTTTTTTGGGGGGGGGGGGGATTTGGTCTTGCAAATGCGATTATGGCAAAGTAAGTAAGCTAGCCTATCAAGTGGAAAAAACAGCTAATGCCACCAATACTAGTATACAGTTGCTCAATCATCAATCACAAGCCACATCAAAAATGACTCTTCAGAACCGGATGGCACTGGACTTGATGCTGTTACACCAAAATGGACTTTGTGGCTACCTAAACCTCTCCAATACTGACTGCTGCATTTATATCCCTAATATTACACAGGACCTTAATATCCTAATATTACACAGGACCTTAATATCCAATTAGAGAAGATACGACAGGTGGCGAAAGACACCCATGAACTACAGGAATCAATGAACACTAGCTGGCTGGCGAAGGTGTTGAGTTGGTTTGGATTTGGTGTCACTGGTTGGATCCAAAGTTTAGTAGAATATGTGGTGATGTTCACTGTAATGATAATTATCCTAAGTATAGCAATATCTTGTGTAAAATCTACTATAATGAAAGCTATTAACGTAAAGATGATTCAGTTCACCACTTATACCCCTTTACGGGGGATGACCCAATTGATGTCCCAAGTACTAAGACTCTAATTTGAGACTAAATTTCAACATACAATGGTAACTGGAGTCACGGGGTGGATACAAAGTTTGTTATAATCATTACTTACTATTGTAACTGCAATATATTCTGTATACATATTCTTGTAGAACTAGACTCCCTGCCTTTTCTGTAACTTCCTGTCTAATGTTCCAATGTGCAGTCACTCACTTAACTGCATCATGTTTAGGGCATGTACTATTAACACCTAAACAAGTTTATGTGAAGCTTGAGTGACTATAGTCACGGGGTGGATAATGCGGAAGAATTGTTTGTGGAAGAATTGTTTGAAAGCAGGAACTGAGAGGAAAACTAGGGCCTAACCGAAGTTTTGGCATTACAGAAGTTTGCTTGGGGTGATACACAGTCGTCACTTCCAGGATGGCTGGTGCACACGGACTCTGCTCCTCCATGGTTCCCTAGGCAACACAATCTGCCCTCCTAGCAGCTGCAAAGGGGAGTAACAGAGGATGGAGCAGAGTGAAGACACCACGGCCAAACTCTGTTGCAATCCCTGTACTGGGCTGCTGATAAGCTGCACAGTGGCTGTCTAATGGGAGATATACGATAACATGTCCGGTGCTGAGCCAGCAAGGTGGCAAATCACTCCTTTCAGATGAACTTTGCTTGAACTTTGGTCATTCTAATGTGAAAACCACACCTCCATCCCAAAAGTTACCCGCTGCCGAGGTACGACCACCCCTCACTGAGCATGCATTCTAAATTTTCGGTTGACTGTACCTTTAAATGAAAGCGAGAAACTTTTTCACCAATCGATTAATAATATTAAGTATGACTCTAGTCACTCAAGCTCCACCTGAATGTAAAGAAAAGTATAAAAGGTGAACTAAGGATGAAAGGAGGGGGGGAAGAAACCATCCTAACTCCTGGGTAGGGACGCTGCCTGAGGAGACTAAGGAGTGAGGGGGGGAGAAACCATCGTAACTCCTGGGTCAGTCGACAGGCTGAGCCCCCTTCCCTCCCCTCGCACTGGGATGCTGCCTGAGGAGACTAAGGAGTGAGAGGGAGGAATCCACCATAAATTCTGGATCAGATGATGCGCTGATCCTCCTTTCCTCCCCTTGCGTCCGGACACCGCCTGAGGAGACTCGAGACTGAGAGCCCTCTCCCATCTTCTGGGGTGAGTGATGATTGCACATTTGTACATCAGAGCTAGCTAAAACCCCATGCTCTAGTAGAGAATTTCCTGTACTGACATCCAAAACCTGCTTTGTAAATGTTGCATTTGAATAAATCATACTGTTTGTGAACTCGGCTACTTGTTTGGGGGGAGGCAATCAGACCTACAGTTGGCAGACTGTTCGTGAATCCGATACTGCCAGAGTCGAGCTTATAGGTGATGATGCTATTTGGGAACTCGATTCACTCCTAGGAAGGCGATCGGACCTACGGTCCACAGACTGTTTGTGAATCCGATACTGATTTGATATCTCCTTTCCCCCCCACCACCACTACCACTACGGCTTTCAAACGGCAACATTTTCACAATCCCCTCTCAGTCTTCTCTTCTCCAGGCTAAAGAGGCGCAGATTACTTAGTCTTTCCTCATATGATAGAGGCCAAAGTCCCTTAATCATGTTCACTGTTCTACGCTGGACCCCCTCTAGAAGCTCCACATTCCTTTTGTACCAGGGTCTCCAGAACTGTACACAGTACTCCAAGTTTGGCCTCGCCAGAGCTGAGAAGAGGGGAAGGATGAGTTCCCTCAACCTGCTGGCAACACTCCTGAATGCAGGCCAGGATCCCATTGGCCTTCTTGGCTAAGAGGGCGCATCATTGCTGCCTCACAGTTACCTTGTTGTCCACCAGGACTCCCAAATCCCTCTCCACAAAACGGTTTTTTAGCAGCTCAACCACTAACAGATATTTCTGGAAAACATGTCTCAGGAAATAGTGGTGTTTATTCCAAGGAGTTTCTCAAAAGGGTGCTTCTCTCTCATTTCTGTCAATTTCCTTCCTTGTCTCTTCAGCAAAAGGCAAAGGAAAGGGAAATTGTTGCAGGGCTTCAGATTGGAGGAAAGGCATGTGTCCCTTTCCCTCTTACTCTGAAGTGATATTGCCAGGCCTGTGGGGACACAGAAAAGAAATAAGAAACATTAGGACTGTCATGTGTTCTTTTTCAGTGCATGAAGATCACTTCTCACCCCCTCTTCTGTCCCTTCACTTGAACCTTCTTCACAACCCTCTAATGCCCCTAAGGTAATCCTAACAGGTCAGCACATGCGCACATTGTCCTTTGGATGTGACTGATGAGCTGAGCTAAAGCAAAACTGTGCATGCCCTATCCCTCAAAGACCTAGCAAGTACCTTCCCACGAGAACCAAAGAGGGCTTTTTTATGTCTTTCCTGGCAATGCAGTAGTAACATATGTATTGCAATTTGTATAACATATGTATTGCATATAGTATGACCTTCACCCTTTATAGCAAAGCCAGGACAATGTCAGCCAATGGCCAAATGAAGCCTCAGGAAGGCATCTTTCACACTCACTGCCCATAGAAGTGAGTTTGCTTTCCCACAAATCCACAAGGCATATGGATTTTCTCAGTCAGTAGCACATACCTCTTCCACCCACTTCTCCACTCGATTGTTAACTGTCTCAACTGGGGGCATGGCTGCAGGACGGCCCTTCCTCCTGTCCTTTCTTGGCTTCTGGGAGGATGTGCCGGGGATGGCTGGAAATATGCTGAAATAGACATTATGGAGAGGTGCTGTGAGCACAGAGGGTCTTGGCTCTCCGTCCTGTCCTCACAGGATTCTGCAGCTGAAGGCAGTTCTCTTGGCTGTTGCCATGAATGATGTGGGCTCAACTGACTGTGTTCACATGAACAGACATCACTCCCCACTGAAATCCCCAGAGCTGCAAGATGTGCCCACAGGAATGCTCTGTATGCCCAGGTACAGGCTCTCTCTTGATGCAGCAAGGAGAAGAGCAGGTTTCATTACAGATGGAGCCTCAAAGGGATACAGATCCCCCGGCCTGGTAAACATATTGAACACTGTCTGACAGTCCCAGCTGTTTCATGGGATCCAAAACTCTTAGACCTGCCTGGAACCTGTTGCACCTAGGAAGCATCTTACCCACACAAGCACACGGCTACAGGGTCACCCTCATCCGTTCCTCCAAGTGTCTCACCTGCCATAAGTTCCTTTTCTCTCACATTTCATGCCCTGTTCTCTTGGCATATTCATAAGAGTAATTGTGGGTGGTGGATCACTTGATCTGAAGAGGAGACGATTGGCAGGAACATTTCCTGTAGGCAGAAGACAAGAAAACCCTTCAGGACAGCATTGCAGAGTACTCTTGAAAAGGAAGGCTATGCAGTTCTTCTCAGCCTGAGGTCAAATTGTGAGGTGTCAGGCTGATTCCTCTGAAGCCTTTATTCCTGGCTGGACTTTGGCCATTCTGGACACTGCCTTCTCTCTGTCTTTTCATTTGTACTTTACAACATCATTTCTTGGGCTAGTGCTTTTCTCACTGTCTGTCCTATTGTGAAAAAGGAGACCTGCTGGGATGTATGGGTGGCCTAACAGAGTCTCTGTGAGGGCGGTCCTTTAAGGCAAGGGAGCAGATCCTTGGATGTGCCTACTGATCTCACATGCCTAGAGTTCCTCTGTTGACATAATCAAAACCAATGAGTTGCTTTGGGGGTGCTTATGAGGCATGTTTAGGAGACCAGGACGTGGAAATGGAGGAAAGTTGAACTTGGAGATATTAATACAGGTGGGAGTGTTGTGCTGCACTGAGCTCTTGTTCCCTCAGGACTCACTTGAGATTTGCCCTATTGGGGTAACAGTGTCACATCTAGCGCCTCATGCTGCCTGAGCCATTACAGTGTCACTTGGGTTCCGATGGCCTACGCAGGAGCACAGAAGAAGAAGGCACAAGCCTCCACCAAGAAGCAGCAGCTCCATTACCATTTTGGACAGTGCTGGCCTCTCCTCTCTCCTCCTCCTGCCTGGCCTTTACAGGTGCGCCTGGTGGATTTCGATCTCTACTCTCCAGCTTGTACCTGGAAAGCAGAAAAGGCATCACTCTAAATGCGAGGGGGCATTGCACTTTCTTTGCACCTGGTGTGAATAATGGAGACGCAGGAGCATTTGGGAGGTGCTGGGAAGTCCCTCTTTTTTCAAAGCGCAATAGGCAGAAGAGGCCAGATGCTGGAGGAGTATCTCAGCAAGGTGAGAGGCATCATGAAGACCTCCAACGCCTGGAGGGGCATGACCTTTCTCCTCTGACTCTTCCCTGTGCTTCCTGTGAAAATGCCAAGCCAATTTCAACCCAAATCCCCTGTGTGCTTTTGGGATCATCACCCATCTCCTGTTCCTGCTCCTGTTCAGGCAGAACACTTTAGTCCTCTTTCCTACTCCTTTCCAGCATCCTTTCTAATTGCTGTCTCACCCTCCGGATCACTTGCCAGCCTTCCCAAGCTCATCTCCGTGCATGTGTAAAAAAGAACCTGTATCTCCCAGACACGTAATGGAACAAAACACTTAGCACCACGGAAGCCAGGAGAAAGCTTTTTACTTGACTAGGTACAGGCTTTACTTTGGCCTACATACCTCTTTGCCCCTCCGCCAGAAAAAAAAAAAAAAAAAAGAAAAAAAAAAAGAAAAAGAAAAAGGTGACTTAAGTGAATATTTGAAAACACCATCATAAAATATTTCATTCATGCAGATGTCACAGAAGAACAGAAGACATGAAAATGCCCTAAGATAGCAACTGCCAGGAACCTCTACTTTGATGCACATTTTAAAGGGTTGCTCATGAATGGCTTTCTCAGCAGTCTTCACAAGGCTTGCAAACACAAGGTTACAAAACATGCCATGAGCAGCTGCTTGCTTGGCCAGCCAGGGGCTGAGAAGGAAACATACTCACTCGGGAAAGACAATGACATGACCAGAGCAGGTCTGCGAAAGAGCAGTTTCAGAGCCTGAGAGCACCGAATTCCTCATCTGCGGCATCTGCAAACGAGACAAACATCAGGGACATGGTACTAAGAAAATTATCTAAGTGTTCACAGTGGAAACAAACTCTTCTACTGCTTAGAGAAGAAACTGCTTTTGAAACTTTAAATTGTTCTATTCCCATCAGCAGCCCCTCACTTATGCACCATAAGAAGTGGAGAGAAAAAAAGGAGAAGGGCGAGGAACATACTCAGGACTTTGGCAAGGCTCAGCATTCAGAGAGTCAGTTTGCTTAGGTCTTTCCAAATGCAGCAATCAAGGGAGGCAAGCACATGAGAAGGCATTTCACTAAGTGGACCACTGTGTTTTTCCTGCTGTCTAGACCTGATGCCTCCTCAGCTGATGAAGAAGCGGTCAGATGTGGGGTTAACCCCACAGTCTCTCCCAACATCCTCTCCCTCTGGGCCTTACTCATTCTGTGCCTCTGCTTCCTGCCCAGAGAGTGGGGTAAACACCCATCACTGATTTAGACACTGAACTAGGAATGCTACAGAGCAAGAGGACCATGAGAATCCAATCTTGTGAGCAACTGCCATTTGGTAGCCACCTGGGAGAGGCACACTCAGGCCCTCCAACATCAAAGAGAAAGGAATGCAACACAAAGTTGACAGAGAGGTCTGACATCTCCACTGCTCAGGCAAGTGTATCCCATGAGGAGATGAGGCTGAGCTTCCAGGGGGACCCAGAGAAATAATTTTCAACAGCTTAAGGGGAAACAGCTGAGCTTGCTGGCTTACCACACCAGACATGTTCTAGGGAAACCTGGTTTCTGAGGCCATCCTCACAAAAAGGGGCACTAAAGCAAGGCTTTTTGCAAGGAGCAAAGTCTGGTGGGACCAAAAAAAAATACAAGGCCTCCTCTTGTTTTGGCCTTTTTCCTGAGAATGTGGAGATTGGCTCCTGGGTTGTATGAATCTTGGGTGGACCCAGGACACTCCTGCACAGGTTCAACTTCATTGCCAAGTCCTCTGAACACCCAAGACAAACTGTCCTGGTAGCTGGCATTCCTCTCAGCCAGGACTGTCCATGTCCTTCAACAGTTTATGGCAAGCCAGTAGACTTGCATTCCCTTGGGAATTCAAAAAGATGACAGGGAGCACTGGAGAACTGGAGAACTTACCGCAAGAAGGGCCGCTAGCATCTGGTCGGTCCCGTTAAGTCTTTCCAGGAACTCTTTGTAAAATCGCATTTTCATATCTGCCCCTTCAATTATAAGCATGCCAATGTTCTTGAGTACAAACACAACATTCTTCCCACTCTTGATGCAGCGGCGGAAGAGGCGCAGGGTCTCCTCTATGCCAGCCTCCACCCTTTCACGGGGAAGAAGGACGTCTGCGGCTATGTGAGCAAATTTCAGAGGCTCACAAAGCTTATGACCTAGAAAGCAGACCAAGAGGAACAAAGTCACTAGCAGGGCACACTAAAACACAG
The DNA here is from genome assembly GCF_059628265.1 of Tinamus guttatus. Classification (NCBI taxonomy): domain Eukaryota; kingdom Metazoa; phylum Chordata; class Aves; order Tinamiformes; family Tinamidae; genus Tinamus; species Tinamus guttatus. The sequence goes on along the minus strand of NW_028289152.1, from coordinate 206,952 downwards.
CATCAACAGCTTTGTGGTGTTCAAGCAAGCAGCTGCTTGAGAACTTCTTGCACTTTCTGGGAAAAATCATGCGGGAAGATGCTCAAAGCACCCTGCAAGCAGATGTGCCAAGTGGGCAGCAATGCCTTCTTCCCTACAACATTGGAAAGAAATGGCCACAATCATCTCCTACGAATGTGAGGCTCGAATGTGAGGACAAGGAGAGGAGGAAGGGGGCTAGTTGCCTTAATGGGTGCCAGGTCACAGGACTTGGGCCAAGCTCAGTCCTTTCCACATTGAGAACGATTTCACGGGGCTATGTCACATGGATGAAAGAAAGAAGGAAAAAGAAAATACACACTAGTGTCCCCTTCTCTATTTGAGGGCTCTGTAAACCTGACTGTGACCTACTACAAGGTGCAAGGGGAAGGGAAAAAGCAGCATGAATGCTGCTATTTGCCTTTACAGAGTGGCAGCTAAAATGAGGTCAGGGAGAGAGGGAGTAGAATGGTAATCGCCATGCTCAGGTCCTGAGAGCTACAAATGGAAGCTGTTTGGAGAACGTGGTGATGGAAGTCTGGAGCTCTAACAGTCACTGCTGAATAGAATTTATGCCCTGCTCAAAGATGTCCCCAAAAAAGGGAAGCCCAAGTTTCAGCATGTCCTCTTACCAGGAGCATAGGCCTTATCATAGGTGAGGCCGTGAACCTCCGCAATACTCTTTGAAAGATGGAACACGGGTCTGTGAACAGTCACAAAGCCGTATTTCCTAACAGCAACTTGCTCAGTCACCACACCAAAGGTGCCAAGCCGAATAACTCTGACTCCCTGCAAACAGGAAGGAAGAAAAGCATTACTCGAGTGCCAGGTGAAGAGGCTTCTAACTGGTCAGCTGCATGAGGATGGAGCTTGGTGTCCTGCTCAATCCTGCTGTGCAAATGGGATGAACGGAGGACTGGGGAAAGCTTTGGAGAACCCTTGGAGAATGTCTTTAGAAGAGCACTTGAGGTGTTTTCATTCCACCTCTTCTCCATGCTCTCAAAAAATGCACGGAAACATAGAGAACTCATCCCTCAAATACCTCCAGTGCAGAAGAAGGGCTTCTGGGGGAGATGCAGAATGGCAGACCCACCTTGTTCAGCATCAGCTGATCTCGAATGTAGTCGGAGACTCCTTCCCAGATAGCAAGGGTCTCTGGAAAAAGAAGTGGAAGACACATCAGGCCCTGTGTGGCCCAGCTCACAAATGTGCAGCACATGGTTAACCAAGGAGGTGACGCCTGCAGTTGTACTCAATGAGCAAACTGAACCCAACCCTGAGAGGGTCTCAGCAGCTGAGATCGAGATGGCATTAATGGGGAGGCCTGGCAGCTCAGGTAGGCCTTCTCCTTCTCACAGGGACTCCTGAGTAGGGTGTCCCGAGACAGTGGGGATAGCGTCAGGGTTGGGAGCCAGGAGTCCTGGCAGCCACACTGCCAAGTGAGGCAGAGGGGACCATGAGCCTGGGCTCTGGCAGCAGTCCCAGCCCCATTCACGCTCCTCCAGCCCCAGGCTTTCCACAGCCATGTTCACAGTTCATGATCTCTGTGAGACTTCCTGAGATAGAGCTCCCAGAGGCCTTACCCTGTGCTGGCAGCGCTGGCAATCGCTGTCCATGAGACCTGCCAAGGCCAGTGTCCCAGAGCTCCATCCTAGTTTCTTTGCTCATTTGCTCTGGATAACGAGCAAACAGGAGGTGATGAGGAAACAGCTCCTCTCCTGCTCCTCCTGTACACGTCACCTCAGCACTGCGCTACTCTGGCCGCCCCTCGCTGGTTCCCGCTCAGGGTCGTGGGCTCCTCGCAGCAGAGCAGAGCCGAGAGCAGTCCCAGCGCGTGGGCTCTCCCAGGCTCATCGCGACATGTGAGGAAAGGTCGCAGCGTGCGCTCTGACTGCTGTGCCTGTGACACGGGATGTCCCCTGTGAGCACAGCCCGTGTCACAGAGGGGTCTGACCCTCCTCACCACGGGCCGTGCCAGGGCTGGCCCTGCAGTGGGCAAGGGATGCATGGGGCACTCAGGGGCTGCCCCATGCAGATTGTGCCACAGGTATTAACCCCATTGGGTCTTGTTCTCCCTGGGCACTGCAACTGCGCTCACATGACCACGGCTGCGCACACAAAGCCCGGCTGTCAGGGAGGGCAACGAGCATCACGCCACACTCACCCCACAGACACATAGTGCAGGTGGCTGCTGCCACCGCGGGAGGGAGCGCTAACCACTGAGCCCACCAAATCATCCAGCTGCTCCTTGGCAGCCACCACAACGCTCTTCTTGCTGCGGCACCCAGCAGCTCCTTCCCTTGACAGTTCCTCCGCCACAAAACCTGCAGGAACCTCTGTTCATCCATGGCCAGCCTGCAGATGCCTTTTGGACCTCATCACTGCAGCATCCTGGTGTCTTGGGTGGATGGGAACTGAGCAGGGCAAGAGAGAGCAGGCAAGAGAGCTCAGCATCTCCTAGCGGGAATGGCTCTGAACATAGAGTGAGCAATTGCTGTTGCAGGGGCTTTGGGCCACTTAACTCTGCACAAGACATACAAGTATATCTGTTTTAATTGTGTGGACCTGAATATGAAAAAATGTCAATCAAAATGAAATAAGAAATAAACTTTGAAGAGGATGTCAAGAAGGAGGTGGTTAGTCAACCCTCTTCTTACTCTACCGTTCTTTGCTTTTATAGCCCTCCTTAATTATGTTTATTTCTTTTGTTGGTAGTGGTCTTTGGAGGAGATTTTGTGTGTGGTCTTTTTTAAGGAAAGGTATTTGCAGTGGAATGCAATCACAGGGTTATGGACATCTGGATCCATTGCAGGTGCCCTTGTCCCCCGTGCTGAGCCTCTGTTGGCAGCCCTGTGGGGCTCTGTTCTCCCACAGGTCCTCCCAGGATGGGAAAGACATTGCAATAGCTCTTTCATGACAGAAACCTGCAAGTTCCTCTCATTAATAACCAGGGAGTCCTTCAGCCTCTGCTGCTGCCCATTTTCCTGTCCAGTCATGGAGGGAGTGCACCTGAGAAGCTCCTATTGCAAATATGGAACTCATTTGCTTGGAAATGAACATCTGTGGGCTTGCCCATGTTCCTCACAGTTCCTCACAAACGCTTGGCTTTGCCCCTCATCCCACTGCAGAGCTGCCTTGTGCAGATTCCCCACAACCTGCAGACAAGCTATCTGCACTCTCTGGTTCAACCACTGCCTCTCGGGCTCCCTGGACCCGCTCCTCTCATAGACAGTACTGCATGTTTGCTAAATCACTCGCAGTATCCCTCCTGGACTGCCTCCATTTCCCATAGCTTTCCTCAACTCTTCCCAAAGCTTCCACATTATCCTAGGAATGAAGAATGCCACATCTCCCCAAGGAGTAACTTGCCGTCATGTGATGCTAGGAAAAGGCGGGAAGGGAAAAACACAAGACATGCAGGAAGCAGAGCTGGCAGGGAGGGGGCACATGACAGGCACTTTACTCTTCTCCATCAGCACAGCATGAGTCAGAGCCCAGCAGCAGGGAAGCAGCCAGCATGAGCCCCCTGTCAGAGGAGGGTCTGCTCAGGAGGAGATCACACTCAAGTGGGCAGGCTGGAGGCTGTGGCCACAGGGATTTTCAGGAGGCACCTTTGTGCTGGCACCATCCACCCCAGAGCAGCCTTCCCATTCCATGCCCAGAGCCTGCAGGAATATGTGTCACATGACAGGGCTCTTCCCTTTGCCGGGTTTTGTTCACGCTCACACACATGGACACGGGCCATGCATGGGCAAAGAGTGACAAAATGCAGACAGACGCTCCAGGTGTTTGCCAAGCCCAAGACCAGACCTCCACCTCTGGAGCCAAATGTCTGTTCTTGGCAGAGGGAAACAATGTGCCTGCTCTGAAGCTCCCGTCAGAGTTAATGACAGGAGTTGCTGGCTCTATAAGCGGAAGGGGGTGGTTCAAAGAATCCACTTGCTTCACAGATGTTCAGGCACAGAGTGTCATTTTAAAATCTGGACTTTTTTGGGAACTTTTTATTTGGCATCTTTTACTTGGGCAATTGGTTGCTGTCCAGCTGATGATGGCAGTCTCTGTCAAAAGATGTTTCAGTGAACTCTGACAATCCATCTGCCTGTAGTCCTCTGTAATCCATTCAGAGCCTGATGCTCTTGATCACCTCACAATGCTCCCAGATGCTAAGGGCCCATCTGGCTGATGGAAGGAACTCACCTCACAGTCAACATCCCCAACATGTCGCTGTAGCCCACCTCTCCCCTCCCCTTGAGCTCTCCTCTCCATGGGGAAGCTTTTCTGATCCGCTTCATGACCTCACAGTGCCTGCCTGCCTGCTGCCCAATCAGACTGCTGCAATGGAGCTGACCTCAGCAAACATCTCCCAGCCAGGCCACCTTGACCTGCCTCTGCCTCTCCCCTCTCCAGGAGCTCTCCTTTCTACTGGGCCTTTCTGCTGGGTGAGGGGTGAAGCCAATCTCGATTTCTATGTGAGATTTATCTTTCACAAGTCACCGTAATGTTACCGAAGGGAAGAGACTGACCTGAACCACCTCTACTGTCCACCTCCTGGAGGGCTTGTGCCCTGCTGTGTTGCACCTCCTGCAGATATAGAGGGGGGGCCAAGTCCCTGTGAGGACAAGGTCTTGCAAACGTGTGTCTTCTTCATGTTGCCTGAAGAAGGCAGGCCTTTGCAAGAAGACATCACATGTGTGAGGGTGACACCCAGCACATATTTCTTTGCTTGCTCATCCTGACCCAGAAGATCTGGCCCTCAGGATGCAAGCCATTCTGTGCAGTTATCAGTGGATGGACAGCCCTGGGGAGGGAGTGTTTGCAGGGACACTGAACTTTGCAGGAGACACACAATAACTTTGTAAAGATGCAGTCTTGATTATAACAGGAATATTTAGAAAATGTCAATAAAAATAGAAAAAGAAAGAAATTGAGAACATGATCTAATTAAACAACATATTTTGATACACTTTTCAGCTTTTACAAAACTTTGCGTTCCTTTCCCACTCTCAGTTTTGTTTTATTTTACTATACTGGCTTTGAGGACGAGAAAACTATTGTGATTTGTATGATCTTTTTTCTTGTTTTGAAAAAGAAAGTTATTATCAGAACTGGTATAAGATGCAGTCACAAGATCATGGATGTCTGGTGTCATTGTAGGGGCCCAGGACTCCTTTGCCCAACCTCCACCTGCACCTAGAGGGCTCTACTCTCCCACATGCCCTCTGCAAGACTTGGCAGCCCCGAGTAGGTGCCTTAGATGCAACAGAGGCTCTTCAAGTGTCACAGGATGCTTGTGGTTAGACACTTGAGCTCTGCCTGAAAAGCTGAGGAGTGGTTTTCAACGTTGAAAAAATGTTGAGCGAACACCCTTTTGTCAGCTAAAAGGGTTTAGTAGTCCTAATGTCATTGGTGTCCCATGCTGAAATAGTGGAAGTTTTCAGCTAGCCAATGAATTTCAGGAGAGAAGCATATTGATTCACCCTTCAACTTGTGTTACCACTGCTATGTCTTTTAAACTGTGGATGTAATCTCTATAATCACATATTTTCAATGTCCTGAGTACACTGATCGTTTCTAAAATTCCCACTGCATCACACTCTCTAAGTATATGCACTTTCCAATGCATTCCCTTTCCCTTCTTTTCTCTTCTTTCATTGAGATTTCTCTCAGCCTTTAGCTGCTGCTCGGAGCTTCAAGGATTTTGAAATGTGCTCCAGAGTCTCCTTGCTTCTTTAGTCAACTCCATAGTTGGCTCTCCTTTCCTGTTTCTCACAAATATTTCTAGGAAGGGAATTCCTTGTGGAGGAAGGTTATTCCTCACTGGAGGCAGTCTGGACGTAACATACAGTTGAGGAATGTATTTTATTTCTTTATCAAATGTACAGTTTCTTTTTATATTTGTAGTTAAGAAGCAAACTTCCTGTGTCTGCAACTAGTTGTCTAAGGAAAGCAGGTGGGAATTGGTGTAGAGGAGCTGTAACATTCAGGTACAGACTTGAACAGAAAAAGTTATATTTTAACAGGAGAGATGCAAGCCCCAGTGGCTGATTAGAGAAATGGAATGTTGGGATGTGAGGAGAAAGTTTGTCCACTAATCCTCATACTGAACATACTGCTTTTCCTACATGTCCAGATTTCATTACAAGACCCTGTGGGTCAACATGAATTGGAGATATCCTTTATTCCGTAAGAAAAATAAAGAGAGCTTAAAAAGCAGGTATCCTTCTTTTCAGGTGCTCACTGGTATGTTCCTCTGGTCTATACACTGCTGAAAACTCTCCAAGTAGCCATCAAGAATTGGAGAACTGAAGAAAAATAGGAGAGTCATGGGTCCTTAGAGCTTTGTTGCACTTTAATGAGCCCTTGGGTGTATTTAGTGCTGAGTCCATGAACCTCGCATCCTGAGAGGAGATTGAACAAAGCCCTCAAGAAGCTGAAGTCAGAAGAAAACCCAAAAGCTTCTTGGAGCATTAATGAGTTTAAGGAAGCAGCATCTTCTTTAAGACCTCAGTGACAGAGACAGCAGCCATAGCCAAGAGGACAAAGAAAGTTCTGTTGGGTCCTTGCAGCTTTGGCAGTGCCCATAGCAATCTCCACCACAAGCTGTCCTGTGGTGTCCCATGCCTATGCCTGTTTCCCCGATAACAGCAGACAACCAAACTGCTTTGTCACCTTACTCTCACCCATGGACCTCCCTACATCTACTCATGTCTCTCTGTCCTCACTTGTTTCTCCTTGAAACACAAAGCCAGGGCATCATCACAGAGATCCCTCAGAGAGACCTGGACCACCACAGGCACAACATGGCAAGTGCTGTCTCCTCTGTGTCACTAATACAGATTATAAAAGGGTCAGGTTCCTGAAGTCATCGCTCTTGCTCCATTTCTCTCTGGGCTCCCCAAGAGGGTTATCCGTTCATCACTGCCCTCTGAGCCTTACCATCCAAGCAGCTTTCTATGCATGAGGTTGCATAACCCTCTAGATGGTAAATCCCTAAGTTGCATGCAAAACTATGGTAGGAGACGATGTCAAACCCTTTGCTAAATTATGGATAAAAAATGTTTGCTCCTCTCCATCTACAAATGCAGCTATTTAATCAGAGAAGGCAATAAAGTTGGTGAGGCACAACGTGCCCTGGGAAAACCATGTGGACTCTGCCTCTACATGTGCCCAGAAATGTGATGTGAAAGGATTCACTTCATGGTACATTCCTGTGGAAGAATTGTTCAAAAGCAGGAACTGAAAGGAAAACTAGGGCCTAATCGAAGTTTTGGCATTACAGAGGCCTGCTTGGGGTGATACACAGTTGCCACTTCCAGGATGGCTGGTGCACAGGGGCTCTGCTCCTCCACGGTTCCCTAGACAACACGATCTGCCCTCCTCGCCACTGCAAAGGGGAGTAACAGAGGATGGAGCGGAGTGAAGACACCGCGGCCAAACTCTGTTGCACACCCTGTGCTGGGCTGCTGATAAGACACACAGTGGCTGTCTAATGGGAGATATACGATAACATGTCCGGTGCTGAGCCAGCAAAGGTGGCAAATCACTCCTTTCATATGAACTTTGCTGGAACTTTGGTCATTATAATGTGAAAACCACACCTCCATCTCAAAAATTACCCGCCTCCGAGGTACAACCACCCCTCACTGATCATGCGCTCTAGATTTGCGGTTGACTGTACCTTTAAATGAAAGCGAGAAACTTTTTCATCAATCAATAACAATATTAAGTATGAGTCTAGTCACTCAAGCTCCACCTGAATGTAAAGAAAAGTATAAAAGGTGAACTAAGTATGAAAAGTCTGGGGGGGAAGAAACCATCCTAACTCCTGGGTCAGTTGACAGGCTGATCCCCCATTCCCTCCCCTCACGCTGGGATGCTGCCTGAGGAGACTAAGAAGTGAGAGGGAAGAATCCATCATAAATTCTGGATCAGTCGATGCGCTGATCCTCCTTTCCTCCCCTTGCGTCAGGACACCGCCTGAGGAGACTCGAGACTGAGAGCCCTCTCCCATCTTCTGGGGTGAGTGATGATTGCACATTCGTACATCAGAGCTAGCTAAAACCCCACGCTCTAGTAGAGAATTTCCTGTACTGACATCCAAAACCTGTTTTGTAAATGTTGCATTTGAATAAATCATACTGTTTGTGAACTCGGCTACTTGTTTAGGGGGAGGCAATCAGACCTACAGTTGGCAGACTGTTCGTGAATCCGATACTGCCAGAGTCGAGCTTATAGGTGATGATGCTATTTGGGAACTCGATTCACTCCTAGGAAGGCGATCGGACCTACGGTCCACAGACTGTTTGTGAATCCGATACTGATTTGATATCTCCTTTTCCCCCCACCACCACTACCACTACGGCTTTCAAACTGCAACATTTTCACAATCCCCTCTCAGTCTTCTCTTCTCCAGGCTAAAGAGGCGCAGATTACTTAGTCTTTCCTCATATGATAGAGGCCAAAGTCCCTTAATCATGTTCACTGTTCTACGCTGGACCCCCTCTAGAAGCTCCACATTCCTTTTGTACCAGGGTCTCCAGAACTGTACACAGTACTCCAAGTTTGGCCTCGCCAGAGCTGAGAAGAGGGGAAGGATGAGTTCCCTCAACCTGCTGGCAACACTCCTGAATGCAGGCCAGGATCCCATTGGCCTTCTTGGCTAAGAGGGCGCATCATTGCTGCCTCACGGTTACCTTGTTGTCCACCAGGACTCCCAAATCCCTCTCCACAAAACGGTTTTTTAGCAGCTCAACCACTAACGGATATTTCTGGAAAACATGTCTCAGGAAATAGTGGTGTTTATTCCAAGGAGTTTCTCAAAAGGGTGCTTCTCTCTCATTTCTGTCAATTTCCTTCCTTGTCTCTTCAGCAAAAGGCAAAGGAAAGGGAAATTGTCCCAGGGCTTCAGATTGGAGGAAAGGCATGAGTCCCTTTCCCTCTTACTCTGAAGTGATATTGCCAGGCCTGTGGGGACACAGAAAAGAAATAAGAAACCTTAGGACTGTCATGGGTTCTTTTTCAGTGCATGAAGATCACTTCTCACCCCCTCTTCTGTCCCTTCACTTGAACCTTCTTCACAACCCTCTAATGCCCCTAAGGTAATCCTAACAGGTCAGCACATGCGCACATTGTCCTTTGGATGTGACTGATGAGCTGAGCTAAAGCAAAACTGTGCATGCCCTATCCCTCAAAGACCTAGCAGGTACCTTCCCACGAGAACCAAAGAGGGCTTTTTCATGTCTTTCCTGGCAATGCAGTAGTAGCATATGTATTGCAATTTGTATAACATATGTATTGCATATAGTATGACCTTCACCCTTTATAGCAAAGCCAGGACAATGTCAGCCAATGGCCAAATGAAGCCTCAGGAAGGCATCTTTCACACTCACTGCCCATAGAAGTGAGTTTGCTTTCCCACAAATCCACAAGGCATATGGATTTTCTTAGTCAGTAGCACATACCTCTTCCACCCACTTCTCCACTCGATTGTTAACTGTCTCAACTGGGGGCATGGCTGCAGGACGGCCCTTCCTCCTGTCCTTTCTTGGCTTCTGGGAGGATGTGCCGGGGATGGCTGGAAATATGCTGAAATAGACATTATGGAGAGGTGCTGTGAGCACAGAGGGTCTTGGCTCTCCGTCCTGTCCTCACAGGATTCTGCAGCTGAAGGCAGTTCTCTTGGCTGTTGCCATGAATGATGTGGGCTCAACTGACTGTGTTCACATGAACAGACATCACTCCCCACTGAAATCCCCAGAGCTGCAAGATGTGCCCACAGGAATGCTCTGTATGCCCAGGTACAGGCTCTCTCTTGATGCAGCAAGGAGAAGAGCAGGTTTCATTACAGATGGAGCCTCTAAGGGATACAGATCCCCCGGCCTGGTAAACATATTGAACACTGTCTGAAAGTCCCAGCTGTTTCATGGGATCCAAAACTCTTAGACCTGCCTGGAACCTGTTGCACCTAGGAAGCATCTTACCCACACAAGCACACGGCTACAGGGTCACCCTCATCCGTTCCTCCAAGTGTCTCACCTGCCATAAGTTCCTTTTCTCTCACATTTCATGCCCTGTTCTCTTGGCATATTCATAAGAGTAATTGTGGGTGGTGGATCACTTGATCTGAAGAGGAGACGATTGGCAGGAACATTTCCTGTAGGCAGAAGACAAGAAAACCCTTCAGGACAGCATTGCAGAGGGCTCTTGAAAAGGAAGGCTATGCAGTTCTTCTCAGCCTGAGGTCAAATTGTGAGGTGTCAGGCTGATTCCTCTGAAGCCTTTATTCCTGGCTGGACTTTGGCCATTCTGGACACTGCCTTCTCTCTGTCTTTTCATTTGTACTTTACAACATCATTTCTTGGGCTAGTGCTTTTCTCACTGTCTGTCCTATTGTGAAAAAGGAGACCTGCTGGGATGTATGGGTGGCCTAACAGAGTCTCTGTGAGGGCGGTCCTTTAAGGCAAGGGAGCAGATCCTTGGATGTGCCTACTGATCTCACATGCCTAGAGTTCCTCTGTTGACACAATCAAAAGAAATGAGCTGTTTTGTGGGTGCTTATGAGGCATGTTTAGGAGACCAGGATGTGGAAATGGAGGAAAGTTGAACTTGGAGATATTAATACAGGTGGGAGTGTTGTGCTGCACTGAGCTCTTGTTCCCTCAGGACTCACTTGAGATTTGCCCTATTGGGGTAGCAGTGTCACATCTAGCGCCTCATGCTGCCTGAGCCATCACAGTGTCACTTGGGTTCCGATGGCCTACCCAGGAGCACAGAAGGAGAAGGCACAAGCCTCCACCAAGAAGCAGCAGCTCCATTACCATTTTGGACAGTGCTGGCCTCTCCTCTCTCCTCCTCCTGCCTGGCCTTTACAGGTGCGCCTGGTGGATTTCGATCTCTACTCTCCAGCTTGTACCTGGAAAGCAGAAAAGGCATCACTCTAAACGCGAGGGGGCACTGCACTTCCTTTGCACCTGGTGTGAATAGTGGGGACACAGGAGCATTTGGGAGGTGCTGGGAAGTCCCTCTTTTTTCAAAGCGCAATAGGCAGAAGAGGCCAGATGCTGGAGGAGTCTCTCAGCAAGGTGAGAGGCATCATGAAGACCTCCAACGCCTGGAGGGGATGACCTTTCTTCTCTGACTCTTCCCTGTGCTTCCTGTGAAACTGCCAAGCCAATTTCAACCCAAATCCCCTGTGTGCTTTTGGGATCATCACCCATCTCCTGTTCCTGCTCCTGTTCAGGCAGAACACTTTAGTCCTCTTTCCTACTCCTTTCCAGCATCCTTTCTAATTGCTGTCTCACCCTCCAGATCACTTGCAAGCCTTTCCAAGAACATCTCCATGCATGTGTAAAAAAGAACCTGTATCTCCCAGATACGTAATGGAACAAAACACTTAGCACCACGGGAGCCAGGAGAAAGCTTTTTACTTGACTAGGTACAGGCTTTACTTTTGCCTACATAGGTCTCTGCCCCTCCGCCAAAAAAAAAAAAAAAAAAAAAAAAAAAACGAAAAGAAAGAGATGACTCAAGTGAATATTTGAATACACCATTGTGAAGCATTTCATTCATGCAGATGTCACAGAAGAACAGAAGACATGAAAATGTCCCAAGGTAGCAACTGCCAGGAACCTCTACTTTGATGCACATTTGAAAGGGTTGCTCATGAATGGCTTTCTGAGTAGCCTTCACAAGGCTTGGAAACACAAGGTTACAAAACATGCCATGAGCAGCTGCTTGCTTGGCCAGCCAAGGGCTAAGAAGGAAACATACTCACTCGGGAAAGACAATGACATGACCAGAGCGGGTCTGCGAAAGAGCAGTTTCAGAGCCCGACAGCACCGAATTCCTCATCTGCGGCATCTGCAAACGAGACAGACATCTGGGACATGGTACCAAGAAAATTAGCTAAGTGCTCACAGGGGAAACAAACTCTTCTACTGCTTAGAGAAGAAGCTGCTTTTGAAACTTTAAATTGTTCTATTCCCATCAGCAGCCCCTCAGTTATGCACCATAACAAGTGGAGAGAAAAAAAGGAGAAGGGGGAGGAACATGCTCAGGCCTCTTGCAAGACTCAGCATTCAGAGAGTCAGTTAGCTTAGGTCTTTCCAAATGCAGCAATCAAGGGAGGCAAGCACATGAGAAGGCATTTCAGTAAGTGGGCCACTGTGTTTTTCCTGCTGTCTAGACCTGATGCCTCCTCAGCTGATGAAGAAGGGGTCAGATGTGGGGTTAACCCCACAGTCTCTCCCAACATTCTCTCCCTCTGGGCCTTGCTCGTTCTGTGCCTCTGCTTCCTGCCCAGAGAGTGGGGTAAACACCCATCACTGATTTAGACACTGAACTAGGAATGCTACAGAGCAAGAGGACCATGAGAATCCAATATTGTGAGTTTATCCCAGACACACTCAGGCCCTCCAACGTCAAAGAGAGGGGAATGAGGTCAACACAAAGTTGACAGAGAGGTCTGACATCTCCATTTGCCCTGGCAACTTTATCCCATGAGGAGATCAGACTGAGCTTCCAGAGGGGGCCAGAGCAATTGTTTTCAACAGCTTAAGGGGAATCAACTGAGCTTGCTGCCTTACCATACCAGACATGTTCTAGAGAAAAATAGTTTCCGAGGACATCCTCACAAAAAGGGGCATGAAAGCAAGGCTTTTTGCAAGGAGCAAAGTCTGGTGGGACAAAAAAAAACCCACAAAGCCTCCTGTTGTCTTGGCCTTTTTTCCTGAGATTGTTGAAATTGGCTCCTGGGTTGTATGAATCTTGAGTGGACCCAGTACACTTCTGCACAGGTTCAACTTCATTGCCAAGTCCTCTGAATGCCCAAGTCAAACTGTCCGGGTAGCTGGCATTCCTCTCAGCCAGGACTGTCCATGTCCTTCCACAGTTTATGGCAGGCCAGTAGACTTGCATTCCCTTGGGAATGCAAAAAGGTAACGGGGAGCGCTGGAGAAATGCAGAACTTACCGCAAGAAGAGCCGTGAGCACCTGGTCGGTCCCATTAAGTCTTTCCAGGAACTCTTTGTAAAATCGCATTTTCACATCTGCTCCTTCAATTATAAGCATGCCAATGTTCTTGAGTACAAACACAACATTCTTCCCACTCTTGATGCAGCGGCGGAAAAGACGCAGGGTCTCCTTTATGCCAGCCTCCACCGTTTCACGGGGAAGAAGGACGTATGCGGCTATGTGAGCAAATTTCAGGGGCTCACAAAGCTTATGACCTAGGAAGCAGACCAAAAGAAACAAAGTCACTAGCAGAGCACACTGAAACACAGCACCAACAGCTTTGTGGTCTTCAAGCAAGCAGCTGCTCAAGAACTTCTTGCACTTTCTGGGAAAAATCATGCGGGAAGATGCTCAAAGCACTCTGCAAGCAGATGTGCCAAGTGGACAGCAATGCCTTCTCCCCTACTACAGAGTAGGAAAGAAATGGATACAATCATCTCCTACGAATGTGAGGCTCGATGGCAGGACAAGGAGAGGAGGAAGGGAGCAAGTTGCCTTAATGGGTGCCAGGTCACAGGACTTGGGCCAAACTCTGTCCTTTCCACATTGAGAAAGATTTCATGGGCCCATGTCACATGGATGATAGAAAGAAGGAAAAAAAAACACTCACTGGTGTCCCATTCTCTATTTGAGGGCTCTGTAAAGCTGACTTTGGCCTACTACAAGGTGCAAGGGGAAGGGGAAAAGCAGCATGAATGCTGCTATTTGCCTTTACAGAATGTCAGCTAAAATGAGCTCAGGGAGAGAGGTAGTAGAATGGTAATCGCCATTCTGAGGTCCTGAGAGCTACAAATGGAAGCTGTTTGGAGAACGTGGTGATGGAAGTCTGGAGCTCTAACAGTCACTGCTGAATGGAATTTATGCCCTGCTCAAAGATGTCCCCAAAAAAGGGAAGCCCAAGTTTCAGCATGTCCTCTTACCAGGAGCATAGGCCTTATCATAGGTGTGGCTGTGTACCTCCGCAATGCTCTTTGAAAGATGGAACACGGGTCTGTGAACAGTCACGAGGCCGTATTTCCTAACAGGAACTTGCTCAGTCACCACACCAAAGGTGCCAAGCCGAATAACTCTGACTCCCTGCAAAGAGGAAGGAAGAAAAGCATTATTTGAGTGCTAGGTGAAGAGGCTTCTGACTGGTCAGCTGCATGAGGATGGAGCTTAGTGTCCTGCTCAATTCTGCTGTGTAAAGGGGATGAATGGAGGAGTGGGGAAAGCCTTGGAGAACCCTTGGAGAATGTCTTTAGAAGAGCACTTGAGGTGTTTTCATTCCCCTTCTTCTCCATGCTCTCAAAAAATGCTAGGAAACGTAGAGAACTCATCCCTCAAATACCTCCAATGCAGAAGAAGGGCTTCTGGGGAGATGCAGGATAGCAGACCCACCTTGTTCAGCATCAGCTGATCTCGAATGTACTCGGAGACTCCTTCCCAGATAGCAAGGGTCTCTGGAAAAGAATTGGTAGACACATCAGGCTCTGTGTGGCCCCGCTCACAAACGTGCAGCACATGGTTAACCAAGGAGGTGACGCCTGCAGTCGTACTCAATGAGCAAACTGAGTCCAACCCTGAGAGGGTCTCAGCAGCTGAGATCGAGATGGCATTAATGGGGAGGCCTGGCAGCTCAGGTAGACCTTCTCCTTCTCACAGGTAGACCCCTGTGGCAGGGAATCCTGAGTGGGGTGTCCCGGGACAGTGGGGATAGCATGAGGGTTGGGAGCCAGGAGTCCTGGCAGCCACACTGCCAAGTGAGACAGAGGGGACCATGAGCCTGGGCTCTGGCAGCAGTTCCAGCCCCAGCCACGCTCCTCCAGCCCCAGGCTTTCCACAGCCATGTTCACAGTTCATGATCTCTGTGAGACATCCCGAGATAGAGCTCCCAGAGGCCTTACCCTGTGCTGGCAGCACTGGCAATGGCTGCCCACGGGACCTGCCGTGGCCAGGGTCCCAGAGCTCCATCCTACTTTCTTTGCTCTGGATGAAGAGCAAACAGGAGGTGATGAGGAAACAGCTCCTCTCCTGCTCCTCCTGTACACGTCACCTCAGCCCTCTGCTACTCTGGCCACCCCTTGCTGGTTCCCGCTCAGGGTCGTGGGCTCCTCGCAGCAGAGCAGAGCCGAGAGCAGTCCCAGCGTGTGGGATCTCCCAGGCTCGTCGCGACGTGTGAGGAAAGGTCGGAGCGTGCGCTCTGACTGCTGTGCCTGTGACACGGGATGTCCCCTGTGAGCACAGCCCATGTCACAGAGGGGTCTGGCCCTCCTCGCCGCAGTCCAAGCCAGGGCTGGCCCTGCGGTGGAGAGGGACTGCATGGGGTGCTGAGGGGCTGCCCTTGCGCTACACAGACTGTGAAACAAGGATGAATCCTCCTTTCACTGTGGGTCTTGGCTTAGTCGGGCACTGCAACTGCGCGCACATGGCCATGGCTGCGCGCGCAAAACCTGTCTGCCAGGGAGGACAACGAGCATCACGCCACACTCACCCCACAGCTGCATAGTGCAGGTGGCTGCTGCCACCACGGGAGGGAGCGCTAACCACTGAGCCCACCAGCCCACTGAGCTGTTCAGGGTGGTTTGCAGTCAGCCTGACTACAAACTGCTGTCTAAGGAAGTATGAAGGCCAAAGTCACTGTGAGAACGAGAAGGAAAAGGGAAGCGAGATCACCAAATTGAGGGATGAGATCCCCCGCTCTGGAGTTTCCGCAGGCGCAGTCCTAGAAAGATGATATAACACAAAGAGGGAGATTTACCCACCCCTGGGTGGTCTTCTGGCACGTACTGGCCCTACGTGACCGGACGCCCCAGGGGATAAAATACGAAGAGCAGATTTGGGGGATGGAGACTCCCAATATTGAGGCCAATGTTGTCTCCTGCGGGGACGCCCGCTATGATTGAGAGCCTGCCAGCCCCTCCAGACTGCTACCTTGGAGAGATGCATGGTCTCGTAATTCTGCTGGCAAGTATTATTCAGTCAGTAACTTTTTCGTATTCACATGTACTAACCAATTCATATTCGTTTGTACTTGTATCTATGTTGTGTTAATTAAGGGCATCATTGTTATTAAGTCTACTTTTTGTCCTTGGATTGCTGAATCCTGAGCCCATTTGGCACATATGGGATGCAAGGAAGTCAAAGGGAACACCTGATAGGTCTGACTGCCTGCTTTGGTAGGACACTCAGCCATGGCTTGAGCACCAGACTGACACAGAGACCTCTCCTCATGATGAGAAAATGATGCAGGGAGTCATTTTTGGCCACACAGCGAGCCCAGGACATGGCAGCCAGGAGAAGGCTTTTGATGTTGCTCAGTAAAACCACAAAATGCACCTGGGCAGCACAGTCAAGGAAGGAGAACTTGCCAACTTCTGCCAGAAAATCCAACATCATTTCTAGTCGAGTGACTGATATGTAACAGATAGCCTTAAACTCTGATGAATCACAGACCAGAACAGCTGCTTAGGAAATACGCTTACAAAAGCATTCACATTATCCAAGTGAAAACCACAGGATGGTCTTCCTAAGAGAAGACTTGAATTCACAAACACATAAAGTTTTAATAGTTCTTTGTTTGTTTTCCTGGCATACTTCCTTTTTTTTTATCTTTCTTTTTTTTTTCTTTTATGTTTATTTTTGGAGCTCTAGCAATGCCAAATCTCAAAGATAAAAATAGGGTTTTAGGAGGGGAAAGTGGTCAGCATCTGATTCTTTATCTACCCACCTATGCATACGAATGAGTAGGAAGACTGGAATTTTTACTCATTGTTCCCATCCTTTCCTTAAAAGAGAATCTTTCTATTACAGGCACAGATCTGATTTTGAATTCTTCCATCTCACTGTTCAGTTTCCCCCTCTCTTTCTGGCACTCCTCAGCATTTCTTCTCTTTCTGCATCTAATTTTTGAGAGCCTCCCATTTTATTGCTATCAGCTATAGCTTGTACTTCAAAGAAGAAGCATTAACTGATGTTACTCTCCAGCAGAACACTTTATTTGAAACTTGAAAACTTCATCTGAAAACATGATTATATGATGAAAATTTAGTAAAACTAGTAATAAAAAATTGACAGCCATTTCTTTTCACTTTACCACTCCATTTTGAGTAGTCTTTCTGTTCCTTTCAGTCTTAAAGCCTTTTGTTCTGATTAGGAGACTGTTTTGTGCCCAACAACCACATAGCACCACACAGACCTCCATCACTGCCTGAAGTGCAGGAGAATGTTGGTGGGGCCTGACACAACAGTGCTGCTGTGAAGCTGACCTTTGAGACATGCTATTCCTCAACATTGGCTGTAATGGGCCACATTCTGACAGAAGACACCATGAATGCTGAGATCCTGTTGAGATTTGTCAAGGATTGACTTCCTACAAGCCACGATGATTCTCATGGCTTTCTGGCCTCCTCACCAATCCCCAGGCAATGGTGCCAAGCATTTTTCCAGGCTTCTTTCATTTGCTGATTCCTTAGGCTGAATATGAAGGGATTTAAAAGAGGAGTCACAATGCTGGAGAGAACAGAGAGGATTTTGTTGAGGTGTCCAGGGTTCACGTGGGAAGGCCTGACACAGATGAAGATGGAGATGCCAAAACCCAGGGAAACAACAGTGAAATGAGAAGCACAAGTGGCAGAGGTTTTCTGCCTGCCCTGGGCAGATGGGATACAGACTATGGTCAAAATGATCCAGGTGTAGGAGAACACAGTCAGTGCCAAGGAGCCGAGGAGCAGGAGAATGGACACCACAAAACCCCTCAGCTCAGCAACCCAGATGTCCGCGCAAGCGAGGTGCAGGAGAGGTGCACTGTCACAGAAGTAGTGGTCAATGATGTTGGGACCACAGTATGGCAGCTTGGCTTTCAGGACCACTAATGGCAAGATCAAGACCACACCACCCACCCACGCGCCCAGAAGAAGCTGGCCACACATCCTTTCCATCATGATGGTGGGATATCTCAGGGGGTGGCATATTGCCACGTAGCGGTCATAGGACATGATGGCAAAGAGGATGAACTCTGTTGCAGCCAAGGAGAAATAAAAGTAGAATTGGCTAAAGCAGCCAGCAAAGGAGATGGTCTTCTTCTCTGACAGGAAGTTTGCCAGCATTTTTGGAACAACAGAGGAAGTCATGGACATTTCAATCAAGGACAAATTGCTGAGGAAGTAATACATGGGAGAATGGAGATGGCAGTCTGTATAGACCAGTACAATGACAAGAGCATTTCCCAAGACAGTCACTAAATAAGCGAGCACGAACACCACAAAGAAGATGATCTCCACTTCATAGCGGTTTGGAAATCCCACGAGAACAAACTCAGTCACAGGCGTGACATTCCCCATCCAAATGTGCTTTCTGTCATGGTGAGAGGAACAGAGCAATACAGTTTCTTTGAATATTTAATTCATTCATTCAAAAAAATATCTTTCCTCACTACTTACATCTCCATTTCTCCATTCCTCCCCATTCCACAAATATTTTTTATTGTTCTTTCCTTCAAAAAAAAAAGGTGGGGCGGGGGGAGAGATAGATAGATGTAAGATGCAGGTCTTTGCTGCCAAGGTCCTTCCACCTCTGTAACACCCAGTCAAAATTGCCATTAAATCACAATATGCAATGCACTCTTTTCATGCTACATTTCCAACTTCCCTATTTGCAGGTCATGCATGCACAAAGCAGCAAAAACAGCTGCAAGGAATATATTCTCCTCTTATGCTTGTGCTTTTGCACTTACCTTCTGCACAAAGAACACCCCATATATTTACATTTGATAACTTGCTGAAGCTATCTGTGTCCAAGTTCCCAAAGAGCTCTGCAGTTTCAGGAACCTGTGGAGTTGCAGCATTCTTCTGTTCCAGCAAATTGTGGAGAGATACAGAATAGAAGTGGATGCATCCTACATTCCCAGTTTATATCATAACAGCAGAGGAACTCACTTTCTGACAGAGTTACAGCATGGCCCAGAGAAGGACAAATACAAAGGAGCAATCCCATGATATAGTAAGCCACAAGACTCAGAGTATTAGAGTAAAACACATTTTTCAGCCCTGCTGATGGTATAAGCAAAGCTGTTATATGTGGGCTCTGATAATCTGAACACCATAGCATGAGAACTGAAACACACATTCTGTAGATTGTGCAAGCTCTAGCTGCTAAATCCTACGGGAGCGAACCTAGTCATCTTGAGAAAACTGAAGCAGTTTATAACTTTGAAACCACCCAAAGCATGTTGTCCAGAAGATAAAGTTCAGGAGGAAGACGGAAGTCTTCTTCTTACGTGTGTTTTTATTTTCTTTTTTAATTAATTATTTATTTTTAGTGAAGACAGCACATTTCAGAGTGAGCCAATTATACCTGATAGACAGTCTTAGAAATGACATAGAGATGATAATTGGCTCCCTTAGAAACATTTGAACCTTGAAAGCTGGCAATTTCTGACTCAGGGGATTCAGGCAGACAAGTCTCACCAGAAGTTTGCAAAAGTAGAAAACCTTTCTTCTTTGTAGAGAACAACAGCATTGCCCAGTATTTCTAATGAAAAAACAATCGCTTCAAGGGTCTTGTCTTTCAGAGAGACCATAGTAATGAGGAGAATCAGCTCACCTAATGGAGCTAATATGGAAGGATCCCACCATGGGCTTTTCCAAGATATGGTCTATCTATTAGAGGCTAGAATGGGGCTAGCTAAGGACTCGTATGTTGACACTTTTCACATTCACTCTGATGAACACTAGAAGGAGATATCCTTAGTGGCATATGGTGCTCTCCTGGGCAGTCCTCTTGTGCTCTTGGACACAAACAAAATATTTTTTTTGTATGTATCTTTGTTGTGCTACCCTCATCAATAGGAAAAAGGCTCTGGCTTGATGCTGTTAAGGCTGAGGCTGTATGTCCGAGCTTGCTGCATGACAGCCTCTAGGGACATTTGAGAGTGTGAATTTGTTGGGGAGGTCTCACAGAACTCTCCTATGTGACAACAGCCAATACAACTGGAGTGCATCCTGGGACACTTACTTGGCCATGTGCTCATCTTTTCCCTCTGAGGGGTCCTATTCCAGACAGAGGCCTGGAGAAAGACGGTGGGCAGCACGTCAAGGGGAGTTGCTACTGCCTCAGACTCACAGATGGCAAGGCAACATTTTGAATACTGATCCCAGTTATGGGCCTCCAGACCAGGAGGGATGAGGGAAACTTTGGAGAATCCAGCAGGAAATTGTAAGGTGCCGACTGCAAAACTCCATTGAGGCAATATTGGGGCATCAGATCTTTTTTAGTGCGGCAAAGAGGAGGCTAAAAACACTACATCAGAAGGTGCTAGGAGACGTGTCCAACACCCTTTCAAGGCATCTCTCATCTATGTCTATTGTCTTTATAATGCTTGGAGATTAGGGGAGAACTGAGATGATGGGAGGAAAGCAAAATTTGCACCCACCGTCAAAAATGACCATAAGGATGATGTGCAAACTAACGGTCAATTAAGCTCAATGTGGTGCTTAGGAAATTCTTGGAGTTCTCCTGGAAGATATTTCTGGACAAATAAAGGAGGAACAGGCAGCGTTGAGTGACCGAGGTTACATCCTACCCATCTGGCCTTCCTGCCTGCTGGACCTGTGTGTCTTACATGATGCAAAGACTAGATTTGTGGAGGAGATCAAGCACTGTAAGTCATTTTCTCTTTACTTGAAGAAGGGATTTGACATGACGTCCAACAATTGTTTTGTATCAGTGTTAGGATGTCATGGTCTGAATGGTTCTCTTAGTTTTGGTCTGGATGGTCCTCTTAATTTTATCATATCAGAGGTGATAGAGTGCTGCCATCATGTTGGCAAATGTCTTTGAGGAGAGGGGATTGAAGGTAAGTTTGAGGGCATAGATGCTATCCAAAGGGACCTTGACAGGCTGGAGGAATGGGCCAACAGAATCCATATGAGTTCAAACAGGGACAAATGCAAACTCCTGCCCTTGGAAGGAACAGCCCCCTGCTGTGATCCAGGCTATGGATACCTGGCTGGGAGCAGCTCTGTGGGGAAGGCTCAGTGGAAGATCCAGATGGACCGGAAGTGAACATGTGCCCTGGCAACAGTGCCATGTGCCCTGGCACAGGTGTGTCCTGGCAACAAGGAAGGCCAAGTGATCATCCCACTCTGTCTGCACTCATTAGACTACATATGCAATTCTACCTCCAGTTTTGGCACCCTCAGTCCAGGGAAGACGTGGATAAACAGGAGGGAGTTCATTGAATATTCATCAAAGTGTTCAGGAATTTGGAGCCCAGGGAAGAGAGGTGGAGGAAATGGGACTCATTCAGTGTAGAGAAAGGAAGATTCTGGTGCATCTCAGAGCAGCCTTTTAATACCAATAGGGACATTTTTGAGAAGACAAAGTAAAGCTCTTCACAGTGGTGTATGGTGGGAGGAGGAATGGCAATGGACATAAACTGAAACAAGAAAGCTCTCAAGAGGCAGTCCAGAGAGGCTGTGTGGTTTTCATCCTTCATAGACAAGACTTGATGAAACTCTTGAGCAATTTCTCCCTGTCTTTGAGCAGGAACACTTGGATCTCCTTCCTGCCTTTGATCCATCACTGGAACATCCCAGCATAAGCTTTGTTCAGTCCCACAATACCTATAAAATGTCCTCAACAAATTCTACACAGTCCCACATACCTGCTTCAATATCCCACAAGGAATTTGCTCTTTCCCAGGAAACCTCAGATAATTTTATCTCCTTGTGACTGGTTGCACAGTAGTACTTGTCCCTCTGCAGAGAGGCAGTAGGAAGAGTAATAAACTCAATGCCCATCGATCAGTGATCCAAGAGCTCTGGTCTCTGTTATCGAAAAGCTGAAGGACTGGGTTGCTGTTACTCATGTTATTCAGGGTTACTACGCGTTTTACTCATGCTAACCAGAAGCCTTCTGGAATTCAGCCAAGGAAAGGGCTTCAGAGTCCTTCACCTGGGGTGGAAGAAACCCAAAGGCCTCCTGCAAAAGGTAGATTTCAGGCCGATCAGTGAGAGAAGAGTTTTCTAGAAGATGGCCTGGGGCTCTTGGGGAAGAATCAGGAGTCAGCCATGTGCACCAGTGGCAAACGCCATCCACCGAGATGGGACTCCTATACTGCAGGCAGATAAAGGGGTTGAGATGTGTGAGGAAGCTGTTCCCTAAGCTGCAAAGTCCACCCCTGCCCTGGGAAGGAAGTCTGGGGTGGGAAATCTGATCCTCGTTGTCCTGGTGTTGCCATTTTGTAATTTTTATGGATTAATTTTCACTCATGACTTGCAAGAAAACTGTGTTGTTTTGGAACAAGAATCAAAAGCAGGTGTGTTTGTGCATTTCCAATAAAAAATATGAAGTTGTCATTCTGTCTGAAAGACTTCTTTACTACTTGATCACTCCCTCCCAATAGTGCAGAAAAGAGTAGTCTCCTGGTGCCCTGAGAGACTGCATCTGGACCAGGGCCAAACCACAGAGCACTGTCCCTTCAACATCTCTGCAGTTGTTGTGGCAGGAGGAGACTCTCACTGTATGTGCTGCTCCCATGCTCTTGTCCTCCCAGGGGGAGTGTGGATGGAGAGGAGCAAAGCCCTTCCCTGAGCTATGTCTGCCCCTGCATGCAGCACTTGTGTAGGTGTCACAGCTGTCCCTGATGCCAGCAGCAGGAGTGAGTGGGGTGAGGAAGTGCCCTCCTCTGGGTGATGTCCCCACAGTTCTAATTGCCCCCAGGCTGTGTGGTAGAGGGGCCGTGGAGAGCAGGAAGAGCTGATCCTGGTCAGGGAGCTGAGCACAGCCCCTCCCTGGGCACCAGGCCTTCCCCCTGCACCGTACTGCCCACCAGGAGCCAGCAGTGGACCGAGGGCAGATTCCCTTTCCTTGGGGCTGGGGCATGGCTGGGCTCAGGGATGTTCCCATTCCTGCAGCACAGGCGTCTCTTGCGATGCCAGAGCTGCTCAGGAGAGCCCCAGGCAGGACTCTGTGCCAAGGTGGGAGACTCACTTTGCCTGTGAACTGAAAGGTTAGTGATTCAAGCCCAGTCATGGATGGTGAACCCTTGGTAGGATGCCTGGGAAAGGGACCTTTTGCCTGGCACCCTGGCTTTTGTTCATGGACAACAGGAACTAGTGGAGAAAAAAAAAAACTATGATAGCCCCATGGCTTTGAATCAGGCTGAAGGGAAGGACCTGTGAATTGCTCGGGAAGGACCTGTCTCCTGAACCAGGGCTCCTGTGAATGGAAGTATCATCCCGGTTGGGCCTGGTGCCACTGATAGTCCCCTTCACACCTGGGTGTGCAGAGATAGGTCCTGCCAAGGGGTGTAAACTATGGCATAAACCCCAAGGCCTAATGTCAATGAGAGAAGTCCTGCTTTTGGGTACCTCTTGGGATTGTGTGGGAGCGCAGGCAAATGGAGGCAGTCTGGGAGGGATCCTGGCAGTGATTTAGCAAACATGCAGGGCTGTCTATGAGAGGAGTGGGGCAAGGGAGCCTGAGAGGAAGCGGCTGAACCAGAGAGTGCAGATAGGTTGTCTGCAGGTTGAGGGGTTGAGGGGAAATACAAGGCAGCTTTGCACTAGGATGATGGGCAAAACCAAGGGTTTGTAAGGATCTATGAGGAGCTGAGGCAAACCCACAGATGTTCATTTCCAAGCAAATGAGCTCCATATTTGCAATAGGAGCTTCTCAGGTACACTCCCTCCATGACTGGAGAGGAAAAAGGGCAGCAGCAGAGGCTGAAGGAATCCCTGGTTGCATGTTATACTAACTTGCAGAGTTTCTGGTGTGAAAGAGCTATTGCAGCTCTTGCCCATCCTGCAGGGACCAGTGGGAGACAGGAGACCCTCAGGGCTGCAGACGGAGGCTCAGCAGTGGGGAACAAGGGCACCTGCAGTGGCACCAGATGTCCATGACCTTCTGATGACATTCCACTCCAATTCACTTTCCTTAAAACAGACCACACACAAAGTCTCCTCCAAAAACCAGTAATTCAAAAGATACACCACCACCAAGAAAAGAACTAAACATAATGAAGGAGGGCTATAAAATGGCAGATATTGAAAAGGGTTCACTAAACATCTTTTTCTTTACAATTTTGATGTACTGTTTTTTTTTTTTTTTTCATATTCAGGTCCACACCATTAAAAAAGGTATTTTAATGCCCTGCACAGAGCTTAAGAGCCCAAACCACCTGCGACAGTAATTGCTCCCTCTTTGCTCAGAGCCATTCCTGCTAGGAGATGCTGAGCTCTCTTGCCTGCTCTCTCTTGCCCTACTCACTTCCCATACACCTCAGACACCAGGATGCTGCAGTGATGAGGTCTAAAAGATGTCTGCAGGCTGGCCATGGATGAACAGAGGTTCCTGCAGGTTTTGTGGCTGAGCAACTGTCAAGGGAAGGAGCTGTTGGTTGCAGCAGCGAGAAGAGCATTGTGGTGGCTGCCAAGGAGCAGCTGGATGATTTGGCGAGCTCAGTGGTTAGCACTCCCTCCCGCGGTGGCAGCAGCCACCTGCACTATGCGGCTGTGGGGTGAGTGTGGCGTGATGCTCGTTGCCCTCCCTGGCAGCCAGGTTTTGCGCGCGCAGCCGTGGCCGTGTGAGCGCAATCGCAGCTCCCAGTGAGGCCAAGACCCACAGTGAGAGGAGGATTCATCCCTGTTTCACAGTCTGTGTAGCGCAAGGGCAGCCCCTGAGTGCCCCATGCAGTCCCTGCCCCCTGCAGGGCCAGCCCTGGCTTGGCCCGCGGTGAGGAGGGCAAGACCCCTCTGTGACATGGGCTGTGCTCACAGGGGACATCCCGTGTCACAGGCACAGCAGTCAGAGCGCGCGCTCCGACCTTTCCTCACACGTCGCGACGAGCCTGGGAGAGCCCACGTGCTGGGACTGCTCTCGGCTCTGCTCTGCTACGAGGAGCCCACAACCCTGAGCGGGAACCGGTGAGGGGTGGCCAGAGTAGCACAGGGCTGAGGTGACGTGTACAGGAGGTGCAGGAGAGGATCTGTTTCCTCATCACCTCCTGTTTGCTCTTCATCCAGAGCAAATGAGCAAAGAAACTAGGATGGAGCTCTGGGACCCTGGCCTTGGCAGGTCCCATGGGCAGGCATTGCCAGTGCTGCCAGCACAGGGTAAGGCCTCTGGGAGCTCTATCTCGGGAAGTCTCGCAGAGACCATGAACTGTGAACATGGCTGTGGAAAGCCTGGGGCTGGAGGAGCGTGGCTGGGGCTGAAACTGCTGCCAGAGCCCAGGCTCATGGTCCCCTCTGTCTCACTTGGCAGTGTGGCTGCCAGGACTCCTGGCTCCCAACCCTCATGCTATCCCCACTGTCCCGGGACACCCCACTCAGGATTCCCTGCCACAGGGGTCTACCTGTGAGAAGGAGAAGGCCTACCTGAGCTGCCAGGGCTCCCCATTAATGCCATCTCATTCTCAGGTGCTGAGACCCTCTCAGGGTTGAGCTTAGTTTGCTCATTGAATACGACTGCACGTGTCACCTCCTTGGTTAACCATGTGCTGCACATTTGTGAGCGGGGCCACACAGAGCCTGTCTTTCACTTCTTTTCCAGAGACCCTTGCTATCTGGGAAGGAGTCTCCAACTACATTCTAGAGCAGCTGATGCGGAATAAGGTGGGTCTGCCATCCTGCATCTCCCCAGAAGCCCTTCTTCTGCACTGGAGTAATTTGAGGGATGAGTTCTCTAGGTTTCCTTGCATTGTTTGAGAGCATGAAGAAGAGGGGGAATGAAAACACCTCAAATACTCTTCTAAACACATTCTCCAAGGGTTCTCCAAAGCTTTTCCCATACCTCCATTCATCCCCTTTGCACAGCAGGATTGAGCAGGACACTAAGCTCCATCCTCATGCAGCTGACCAGTCAGAAGCCTCTTCACTTAGCACTCGAATAATGGTTTTCTTCCTTCCTCTTTGCAGGGAGTCAGAGTTGTTCGGCTTGGCACCTTTGGTGTGGTGACGGAGCAAGTTGCTGTTAGGAAATACGGCCTCGTGACTGTTCACAGACCCGTGTTCCATCTTTCAAAGAGTATTGCGGAGGTTCACGGCCTCACCTATGATAAGGCCTATGCTCCTGGTAAGAAGACATGCTAAAACTTTGGCCTCCACTTTTCTGGGACATCTTAGGGTTGGGCATTAGCCCTGTCTAGCAGTAACTGTTAAAGCTCCAGACTTCTGTCACCACGTTGTAAAAACAATTTCAATTTGTAGATCTCAGGACCTCATCATGGCAATTACCATTATACTCCCTCTCTCCCTGAATTGATTTCACAGCAGGGTACAGCTGCAATTCTGTAAAGGCAAATATCGGCATTCGTCCTGGCTTTTCCCTTCCCCTTGCACCTTGAAGTAGGTCACAGTCAGCTGTAAGAGCCCTGAGATGGAGACTGGGAACCTAGTGCATGTGAATATCCATCAGAGGCAGGTTTTGGTGTGATTGCTAGTCATCCCTGTGAACACTACAGCTGTATTGGACATGGGTGATAGGTGTGGGGCAGCAGGAGCTCTGAGCTGTGTTTGGAGTAAGTCTTCCCTTTGTGAGGACTCCACATCTCCGGCATGACAACTTCTCAGGCTGGCACTTCTCAGAGACGGGCCTCTGGCACCAAAAGCAGGGATGTTTTGTGCACTACAGAGAGTGCTGGATGGATTGGAGGATTAAGAGCAGTGTAGTGCATTCATATTATTTTCTTTCTTTCCCTTCTTTCTTTCATTTATGTAACATGGCTCTGTGAAATCTTTCCCAGTGTGGAATGGGCTGAGCTTGGCCCAAGTTCTTTGACCTGGCACCCATGAAAGAAACTCATCATTTCCTCCTCTCCTTGTCCTGCCGTTGAGCCTCACATTCGTAGAAGATGGTTGTGGACTTTCTTTCAAACACTGTAGGGAAGAAAGCATTGCTATCCACTTGGCACATCTGCTTGCAGTGCTTTGAACATCTTCCCACATGATTTGTCCCAGAAGGTCAAGAAAGGGAGTTCTGTAGGAGCTGCTTGCTTGAAGACCACAAAGCTGTTGATGCTGTGTTTTTGTGTGTTCTACTAGTGCCTTTTTCCTCTTGGTCTGCTTCCTAGGTCATAAGCTTTGTGAGCCCCTGAAATGTGCTCACATAGCCGAGGACATCTCTCTTCCCCGCAAAACAGTGGAGGCTGGCATAGAGAAGACCCTGCGCCTTTTCCGCCGCTGCCTCGAGAGCGGGAGAAATGTTGTCTTTGTGTTGAAGAACATTGGCATGCTTATAATTGAAGGAGCAGATGTGAAAATGAGATTTTACAAAGAATTCCTGAAAAGACTTAACGGGACCGAGCAGATGCTCACGGCTCTTCTTGCGGTAAGTTCTCCAATTATCTGGTGCTCCCTGTCATCTTTTTGAATTCCCAAGGGATTGCAATTCTACTAGCCTGCCATGACCTGTTGAAGGACATGGACAGTCCTGCCTGAGAGGAATGCCAGCTACCCAGACAGTTTGTCTTGGGCGTTCAGAGGACTGGGCAATGAAGTTGAACCTGTGCAGAAGTGTACTGGGTCCACCCAAAGATTCATACAACCCAGGAGACAGTTTCCACATTCTCAGCAAAGAAGGCCAAGACAAGAGGAGGCCTTGTGTTTTTTTTTCCCCACTAGACTTCCCTCCTTGCAAAAAGCCATGCTTTCATGCCCCTTTTTGTGAGGATGACCTCAGAAGCCATGTTTCCCCTAGAACATGTGTGGCATGGTAAGGCAGCAAGTTCAGCCATTTCCCTTAAGGTTCTGAAAATTATTTTTATGAGTCCCTTTGGAAGCTCAGCCTGATCTCCTTATGGATACAATTGCCTAGGCCAGTGGGAATGTCACACAACTCTGTCAACTGTCTATTGACCTCATTTCTCTCTCTTTGAAGCATTAGGTCCAGACAGCAGGGAAAACAGAGCGGTCCAGCTGCTGAAATGCCTTCTCATGTGCTTGCCTCCCTTGATTTCTGCATTAGTAGAGACCTGAGCTAACCGAGTCTCTGAATCCTGAGCCTTGTAAAAGGCAGGACGACGTTCCTCCCCTTTCTCCTTTATTTCTCTCCAGTTGTTACGGTGCATGACTGGAGGGACTGCTGATGGGAATAGAATAATTGAATGTTTCAGAGGCAGCTCTTTCTCTAAGCAGTAGAAGAGTTTGTTTCCCCTGTGAACACTTAGATAATTCTCTTGGCATCATGTCTCATGTGTTTCTCTCCTTTGCAGATGCCAGAGATGAGGAATTTGGTGCTCTCAGGCACCGAAACTGCTCTTTCCCAGACTCACTCTCATCATGTCATTGTCTTTCCTGAGTGAGTATGTTTCCTTCTTGGAAAAGAACCTGGCCAAGCAAGTAGCTGCTCATGGCATGTTTTGCAACCTTGTGTTGCCAGTCCTTGTGAACGCTGCTCAGAAAGCCACTTATGAGCAACCCTTTGAAATGCACATCAAAGTACAGGTCCCTCTTAGTTGCTGCTTTGGGAAATTTTTATTTCTTTTGAGAGATCTGTAGGAATGAAATGCGTCCTGATCATATTGTCTTGGGCCATTTTTTTTTTTTTAAATGTGGAGACCTATATAGACCAAAGTGAACACTGTGGCTAGTGGGATTTTGGAGAGCTTTCTCCTGGCTCCCATGATGCTCAGTGTTTGGTTCTATTATGTGTCTGGGAGATGCAGGTTTGTCAGAAAGTACGACGAAAGGATTCTGGAAAGCTTAAGGGGACTAAAGTGTTCTGCCTGAACATGAGCAGGAACAGGAGATGGGTGATGATCCCAAAAGCACACAGGGGATTTGGTTTGAAATTGGTTTGGCATTTTCACAGGAAGCACAGGGAAGAGTCAGAGGAGAAAGGTCACACCCCCCCAGGCACTGGAGGTCTTCATGATGCCTCTCACCTTGCTGAGACACTCCTCCAGCATCTGGCCTCTTCTGCCTATTGCGCTTTGAAAAAAGAGGGACTTCCCAGCATCTCCCAAATGCCCCTGTGTCTCTATTATTGACAGAGGTTGCAAAAGTGCTCCCGCTTTAGACTGCCTCCTTTTCTGCTTTCCAGGTACAAGGTGGATAGTAGAGATCAAAAACTACCTAGGCCACCTGTAAAGCCCAAGCAGGAGGAGGAGAGGAGAGGAGAGGCCAGCACTGCCCAGGAAGGTAATGGACCTGCTGATTCTTGGTGGAGGCTTGTGCCTTCTCCTTCTGTGCTCCTGGTAGGCCTTTGGAAGCCAAGTGACAGTGTGATGGCTTAGGTAGCATGAGGCGCTAGAGTTGACGCTGCTCCCCCAATAGGGCAAATCTCGAGTGAGTCCTGAGGGAACAAGGCCTTAGCGCAGCGCAACACTCCCACCTGTACAGGATCCTCCAAGTTCAACTTTCCTCCATTTCCATATCCTGCTCTCCTAAACATGCCTCATAAGCACCCACAAAACAACTCATTGCTTTTGATTGTGTCAACAGAGGACCTCTAGGCATGTGAGATCAGTAGGCACATCCAAGGATCTGCTCTCCTGCCTTAAATTACTGCCCTCAGAGAGACTCTGTTAGGCCACCCATACATCCCAGCGAGTCTCCTCTTTCCTTTTTACACTTCTCCTTTCTCTGAATAG
Organism: Tinamus guttatus; assembly: GCF_059628265.1. Classification (NCBI taxonomy): domain Eukaryota; kingdom Metazoa; phylum Chordata; class Aves; order Tinamiformes; family Tinamidae; genus Tinamus; species Tinamus guttatus. The sequence continues at coordinate 177,350 of NW_028289152.1, read as the reverse complement.
GATAGAGAGTGAGAAAAGCACTACCTCAAAAAAGGATATTGTAAAGTACAAACAATAAGTCAGAGAAAAGGCAGTGTCCAGAATGGCCAAAGCCCACCCAGGAAATGAGGCTTCAAAGGAATCAGTCTGACACCCCTCAGTTTGACCTCAGGCTGAGAAGAGCGGCATAACCTTCCCTTTCAAGAGCCCTCTGCAATGCTGTCCTGGATGGTTTTCTTGTCTTCTGCCTACAGGAAATATTCCTGCTAATCGTCTCCTCTCCAGAAAAAGCATCCCAGAGCCCACACTTGCTGCTAAGAATATACAGAAAGAGCAGAGGAAGAAATCTGAAAGAAAAGAAACTCATGGCAGGTGAGACACTTGCCACCCTCTCCTTCTTGGACTCCGGCTCTCCAGGAGCAGTCATTTTCCATTTCCTAACAAACAGTAGTTGGGACTACCAGGCAGTATTCCATATATTTGGCACGTTTCTTGGAGGCTGCCTTTGTAAAGAACCGTGCTTTGCTCATGTTGCATCAAGAGAGAGCTGGTACTCGGGCATAAGGATCATTCCTGTGGGCACTTCTTGCAGCTCTGGGCATTAGAGCTGGGGGTGAACTCGCTCTCTCTTCATGTGAAAACACTCAGTTGAGCCCACATCATTCATGGCAACAGCCAAGAGAACTGCCTTGTGCTGCAGAACTTTCTAAGGGCAGGACAGACACCAAAATTCCCCTGTGCTCACAGCACCTCGCCATAATATCTCTTTTCAGGAAACTTCCAGCCATTCACAAGAAATCCTCACGGAAGGTGAAGAAATCCAGGAGGAAGGGCAGTGTACCCATGCCCCCAGTGGAGAAACCGGTGAGAAGAATAGTGAGGTGGCCAGGAGAGGTATGTGCAACTGCCTGAGAACCTCCTTATGCGGTATAGATTCATGGGAAAGCACAGGTCTGTGGGCAGGGAGTGAGAGAGATCTCCTCCTGAGATCATTTGGCCATTGACTGCCATTGTCATGGATTTGCTTGAAAAACTCATGCTCTGATTTTGCAATGCATTTGTCACTACTGCATTCTCAGGAAAGACATGAGAAGGCCCTCCTTGGTTCGAGTGGAATGGTACCTGCTAGGCCTCTCAGGAATAGGGGATGCACAATTCTGGTTTAGCTCAGCTCATCAATTAGATCAAAAACACAATCTGCAGATGTGCTGATCTATTAGGATGAGCTTAGGGGCATAAGAGAGCTGTCAAGAAGGCTCAAGTGAAGGGGCAGAATAGAGGGTGGGAAATGATCTCCAGGCACTGGAGAAGAACAGATGTTAATCATAATCTTTGTTGTTTCTTTTCTGTGGCCCCACAGGTGGAATATCACTTCAAAATAATGGGAGAAGGACCTCTTATCTTTCCTCCAATATAAATGCCTGGGATGATTTCCCTTTCCTTTTTATTTTGCTGAAGAGACAAGGAAGTCAACTGGGAGAGACCAAGAGAGAAGAGCACTTTTGGGAAACTCATTGGAATAAACACCAGTATTTCCTGAGACATGTTTTCCAGAAACACCTGTAAGAGCTTAGGAACCAGGAGGAATGGGGCTTGTGGCCCACGTGAAGTCCTGGTATTTTTAAAGGCCCGTGATTTGGCTGTCTGGTCCTGGGGAAGCTCAAATGAGGCCAAGAAGTCTGATGCTGAGAGGAAAAGCTCAAGGGGAGTGTTTTGGGTCATTTGGTCTGATGTTCAAACCCCCAAACCTCCCAGGAGGGTTGCATTGCACACGGGCTTGTCTTGATCCCGCCCTGTTTTCTTACCAAACCTCTCACCCATCAGGCTGCTGTGGCCAGCCCAGCTGCAGCAGCTTGCAGGCCCCATTCCTGCACAGAGGGAGAAACCCTGCTCCTGCAGCCCCACAAGCCCCTTTGGTCCTCTGGGCAGCTCCTGCTGAACCCCTCTCTCCCATCAGGGGCTCTGCTATGGCTGCAAGCCAGGAATTCCTGCTCTCAGGCTCCCTCCAGCCAGCAAGAATAGACCAAGGATCTTCAGTCCAAGGACAAAGCACAGACACGACAGAGAGGACTGTGCTCTGCTCCAGTGTTGTGGGCACATGAAGGAGTCACCCTGGCACAGGGGTCTCTGGCAGAACTGTCTGACCATGAGGCACATGTTTGAATTGATCCCATATCCCCACAGCCACTGGAGTGGAGACTCAGAGGCCCTCCTGCATTGCCCCATAGGACTATACGCTCCCTTCTCTCCATTCAGTAATGAGAGGAACAGACACAACGACCGGGCAGTGACACACACTATTGCAGCTTCTGTGCTTCCCAGCAGCAAAGGGAATGAAACAACCCAGCTCAGCTCAGTTCAGGTTCAGCAGGAGACCTGCATCTTCCATGCTGCTCTCCAGTTTTCCTGGCCATACCGCATGCTCCAGAAAGGGTGTCCCATAGCAGCATATATGTCGCAGTCACCAGCAGATGTGCTGTCTCAGAGACAGCTCCCCAGGGATGGACCTCCAGAGAAGTCTGGCTTTTGTTGTGACTGAGCTGAATGAGAGGAGTGGGCAGAGAAAGGGGCTGCTCACCCAAGCACCTTTGAGGTGGCAAGCTTGAAAAAGCTTGACTGTAGGAACAGGGACTGCAAGCCTAGAACTGCTCCAAAACAGCCCATCCAGGTTCGTCTTGAGCTGGTAACAGGAGCATCTTTGATGAGGATGAGGTTTGGGCCCAGAAGCAGAAGTCATTAGCAGTGCATCGTTGTAGCCTCCTGTCCACCTCGTTGCCAAGCTGCTGTTGTCAGTTTGTAATTTCCAGATTTGCACTGAGAAATCAAGCTATGGGAGGTGCTTCTGGCCTCCTGATTTTGCTTTTGAACATCAGGGCTGACCTGCAGGGAGATGTCTGACACTGGTGTGTCCTGTGTTCTTGTAGGCAGCACAAAATTAAGCTGCCCTGCATGCTTGCCTCTGGTGTGGGGACAAAAATTTTCCCCTTTCCCTCACATTTCCCATTTCAATTGCTGGTAGTTAAAAAGAGCCTTCCCTGTGATCAGGGGAGATGCAGGGATGTTCTTAGCACATCAAGGCTGTGCGGAAAATCTCGCTGTCAAGAACTGAATGTCCAAAAAGGAGACAGAGGAGTCCTAAAACTTCATTCGAATAAAGGGAGAGTCCACCGAGCATATCCCTGTGGGGTCTCTCCAATTGCTGGAGGATGCAGCCCCCCTTTTATACTAATTTCCCACCCGAGGGATGCCCTCTCCTTTTCCCCATTGGCCAAGGTACTCAGAAGTTACAGCCTTCCCGGCCCGCCTACACCGAACTCCTGCCTCCTGCCATCTGTTCTCACCTGAGCTCGCCAACTCCTTTGTCCCCCTTGCTGAAGTATGTGGGGGAATTCCCCTATTTCCCTCCTTTGTAAAGGCCCCCACCTCTTGGCAGATGGCTCTTTTTGTCACACTCACTCATGGCTCCACTCAGTCTCCCCTCCCTTTGTCCTGCTCTTCAGCCAAACTGTGGGGAAATCTCCTTATTGATGAATACATAAACTTGAGCATTCTGCTCAATCTCTCCTCCCTTTTTTTTTTTTTTTTTTCCTCCCCTCCTTTGGACAATATTTGTTTTTACAAACCAGGTTATTAACTAACAACCTGCATTCAGTATGTCTAGTACCCATGGGTAGTCTTCATATCCTCCTGGACTCCCACAGACCCAGCAACCCAGCATTTATTTTCCGGACCCACTCCCAGTCAGCGGTACAGATCTACGGAGAGTTAGCTGGGGCTTTCCACCCTCTTCCTTCAACTGAGAAGTCCAGATTTCTGGAGTCTTGGAAATCTTAACTCTGGTATAATGAGTCCATCCATGCTCAGCTGTCTTGATTGATGTTTCTGTGTTTTGTAATACCTGATAAAGTCCACGCCGCTTTGCTAGCAGTGGTGCTTCTTTCCATTCTCTGACCAAGACCCAATCCCCTGGTTGGATATCATGGTCTGCAGAATCCAAGGGGAGGGTCTGTACAAGCTGGGCTTCATGGCGGAGAGACTTCACAAAATACATATTGCTTTAAATATATATCACCTATCTCCACCTCCTTGCCAGGTTGGGTGTTAGAAGTATAGGGAATCCCAAACATTATTTCAAAGAGGGGACAGCTGAATGTCTCCCCTTTGTATTGCTCTTATTCTGGCTAAAGCTAATGGTAGAAGTCGTCCACGGCATCTTAGTTTCTAACACCAATTTCAAAAGATGGTTTTTAATGCTCCCATCCATCCTTTCCACTCTACCAGAACTCTGAGGATGCCAAGGGGTATGCAAATCCCATTGAATCCCTAGGGCAGTCATGACACTTTGAAGGACCTTTCCTGTAAAATGAGTGCCCTTGTCTGAATCTATTGGCTCTACCAACCCATATCTCAGAATTATTTGTTCTAAGAACACCTTAATTACAGATCCAATTGTTGCTGAGGCAGTTGGAAATGCCTCGGGCCATCCCGTCAACTGACATACTATTACCATAGAATCATAGAATGCTTAAGGTTGGAAGGGACCTCTAGAGGTCATCTAGTCCAACACCCTTGCACGCACAGGGTCACCTAGAGCACGTGGCACAGGACTGCGTACAAGCAGGTCTTGAAGATCTCCAGAGAAGGAGACTCCACAACCTCTCTGGGCGGCCTGTTCCAGTGCTCTGTCACCCTCACTGTCAAGAAATTTTTCCTTAAGTTCATGTGCTTCAGTTTGTGGCCATTACCTCTAGTTCTGTCGGTGGCCACCACTGAAAAGAGACCAGCACCATCCTCCTCACTCCCTCCCTTGAGGTACTTATAGACACTGATTAGATCCCCTCTCAGCCTTCTCTTCTCCAGGATGTACAGGCCCAGCTCTCTCAGCCTCTCCTCATAGGGCAGATGTTCCAGGGCCCCTGATCATCCTTGTAGCCCTGCACTGGACTCTCTCCAGCAGCTCCACATCCCTCTTATACTGTGGAGCCCAGAACTGGACACAATACTCCAGATGTGGCCTCACCAGGGCTGAGTAGAGGGGCAGGATCACCTCCCTCGACCTGCTGGAGACGCTCTTCTTAATGTACCTGAGGATCCCATTGGCCTTCTTGGCCCTGAGGGCATACTGCTGCCTCATGGTCAACTTATCATCCACCATGACACCCAGGTCTTTCTCCGCAGAGCTGCTCTCCAGAAGGTCAGTCCCCAGCCTGTACTGGTGTCTGGGGTTATTCCTCCCCAGGTGCAGAACCTTGCACTTGGCCTTGTTGAATTGCATGAGGTTTTTCACAGCCCAGTTGTCCAGTCTGTCCAGGTCCCTCTGGATGGCAACGCAGCCCTCTGGGGTATCGGCTACTCCTCCTAGTTTCATATCATCAGCAAACTTGCTGAGGGAGGACTCTGTGCCTTCATCCAGGTCATTGATGAATAAATTGAGCAGGACTGGACCAAGGACTTACCCCTGGGGGACACTGCTAGCTACAGGCCTCCAAGTACACTCTGCACCGCTGATCACCACCCTCTGAGCTCTGCCATCCAGCCAGTTCCTAATCCACCTCACTGTCCACTCATCTATCCCACACTTCTGGAGCTTGCCCAGGAGGATGTTGTGAGGGACGGTGTCAAAAGCCTTGGTGAAGTCAAGATAGATGACATCCACCACTCTCCCCTTATCTATCCAGCTGGTCATTCCATCATAGAAGGCTGTCAGATTAGTCAAACATGATTTCCCCCTGCTGAATCCATGCTGACTTCTCTTGAGCACCTTCTTCTCTTCCATGTGCTTGGAGACAACGGCCAGTATGAGCCATTCCATCACTTTTCCGGGGACAGAGGTGAGGCTGAGTGGCCCGTAGTTGCCTGGGTCCTCCTTCTTGCCTTTTTTGAAGACTGGCATGACATTGGCCTTCTTCCAGTCCTCCAGCACCTCCCCTGTTCTCCAGGATCTTTCAAAGATGATGGAGAGTGGCTTAGCTATGACATCTGCCAGCTCCCGCAGCACTCTGGGGTGCATCCCCTCAAGGCCCATGGATTTGTGGGTATTGAGTTTCCTTAGGTGCTCTCTGACCCAATCTTCCCCTACCCAGGGCAAGTCTTCCTCTCTCCAGGCTTCTTCTCTTGTCCCTAGGGCCTGGGACTCTAAAGGGAAAGACCTCGTATGCATGTGCCAAAAATGGAAGAGCTGCCACCCATCAGTGGTACTATTCGAGGGCAGAGTCTCTTATCCCTTTCATTTGTCTTCCTGCAAGTGCTGTCTGGTGATCTAGTCAGTGCCTGGGATAAGACATGGATTTCCTGCAGCAGCTCCATCTTTAAAAGCCCTCAGCAAGCCCTATTAAACCTCCAAGAAACTTTATTCCTGGATTTCATTTCACACTGTGTCACTTTCTCCCAGGAGTTTGTAAAATTGTGGCTATCATAATACACTTGTCACTGCCTCCAATCCACAGGGCTGGCTAGAAGGAAAATGAAAAGTTTTATTAAGAACAAACATTTTAATGAGCACATGTAATCTGCTTTCATTGGCTTCTCATGTTTAAGCCTAACAAAGTTACACTGACATGTTTCAAATGAACTTCACAAATATACACTTTGAGTTACAACCAAACATCCTGACAAATCCTGGCAAAGGGGTTTGTCTTTTATACTCTTCTAATCAAGATGCTTTGATTGCCACTGATGACCTCATCCCCAACCATTTTTTTTGTCTTCCATATCATGACAGAAAATGTGCCTCTATACATGTATGCATGCATCTGTCTGAATGTGTGTCTTCTGTCCAAGAAAGATGGTGAAGTGATTTGCATGAAGAAGACGTATTAAGATAGACCCCAAAATTGAGTAGATGGTATCCACCTGATCTGAGAAAAAATAAACTGTGTGTCAAAAATGTTCCTGTTCAAATGTAGTTTGGACTGAATATTCTGTTTAGGATAGCTGGTAAAGAGATACATGAATGATGCTCACAATTACAGCCAAAAAAAGCCTGTCAGATGTCTAATAATGTTTATGGTACTAAAAATATAGTTCTCATAGCATGAAGAGGTAGTTTTGAAAATTTTAATTCCATCTTCCCCTCTCCACATTTGTCCCTACATGATCATTCCCTCGCAAACACCTCACTCAAACCTGAGTTCGAAATACACAGCCCGGTTAATGCCTTCCAGGGAGCAGAAAGGAAATCACAGACCAATGCTTTTAAAAACTGCACCTTAGTAGATTATTCTTCTATGCTTATCACAAAACAAACTGGAGGTTGGGAACCACTGGAATAAGATAATTCCCATGTTCCCAGAGCAGAGGAAAACCAAAGGGTCACTTGTCACCAAATCCTTCCTCTGCCCCATGTACAGAAAATGGCCAGGTCTGTGAAGCTGTGGCTCTGCAAGGGGGAGCTTGTCCACAGCAGCCTCTCCTCTTGTACCTCCTTGTCTTGGCAGCCTTTATTTTCTTCACCTCCCACATCATTGATGGCAAGCCCTACTTGCTGGTCTCACAGCATGTTGGGTGTCTCCTCCTTCTGCTTCTACTCGCTGTGTTCCAGGTGGTCACACACAAAAACAGAAAGACAGTGCAGAAGAACATGTTTCACCCTGGGAATTGCAAATTGAATCTTTGGAGTGTTTCTTAGTCTGCTACTAGTCATACATGAAAATGTAATGTAGGGTTGAACGGCAGAAAATATGCAAGGGAACGTTCACTCTCTGAACCATGGCTGAGGCCAGCCCCTGGCATCCCTGTCAGCAAAGAGAAGAAAGCCTCCAAGTAAACGTGCTGCATACTGACCCTCGGGAGGAGGTTATGAAATTAGGGGTCGAAAGAAGGCCTGTGTGACAAGAGCTTCAGGATCACCCCCTCTCTGGCTGGGGTGAATGTAAGTCCTGTTATCGGTAATTTCAAAAGGAACATAACATTTTAGATTTAAGAAAGAGATTGCCATGGATCAGTGTATTTACAGGGTTGTTTAGCAAAAAGTCTTCAACATACACCTAATTTATTTATTTGTTTGTTTCATTTTCAATTTTACTACTAAAACAAATCCATCCTTCATCCATATCAGGTGTCAGGCAGGCGGATAGCTATTTAGGGGACCCTTAAACATAAAAGGAAGTAAGTGTGTTATTTACTGTATAGATCCATTACTGGAAGCTCACCCTGGTCCTCAGGCCACACTGGTCATCTTGCTTAACTTCTGGGCCTGCTGGGTGTCTGCTGACCTCCCTTCAGCCCAGAGACACAAGGTACATTAAATCAAGCAAGAGCTGCTGATAACAATTGGCAAAATGAGTATTTTGTTTTGTTCTGCAATGTGACAGTGAAGATACATGCTACATGGCTCATGGCAAGGAGGTCAGTTTGCTTTCTGCCTAGAGTAGTGGAAGCAACACCATGGTCTTCTTCATACTTCTTGTAAGGAGCAGCTGTTTGTTGTAGATAGTTAGGGTCCGGCGGCCGGAAGATATCGTGCTGTACGGAAAGATAAGGCCCCTAATAGCCAATAGTGTTTAGTCTATGATGTAAGCAGACGGATGTGACATTGTAAACCTTAGCTATATAACACCTTGTTACCCATCAAGAAACGCCATTTGCAGCATCCTCATATTGGTGTTTGTGCTCTTTGGCCCTGGCACAGTTCGGGCGTGCCTGGCCGCCTCGGCGGACGGAGTCGATTGCCAATGTCAGGCAACAAGTGGTGACCCCGACGTGATACTCCGAGGCGGCGGACCGCAGGCGGTCGAGGGATCCGGATCATGGAAGCGATAGTCAAGGTCGTACTATCTGGTGCTCGGGAATGGGGGATTTCTATGAAATCGAACGCAGTTAAGAGCTGCATTGAGCGGCTCCTTGAAGAAGGGGCGGTTAACAGTGCCGGGGAAGTTTTATTCCCCCAGCACTGGCAGAGATGTACCACCGCGTTAACGGAATATGGTATGTCTAAAGGGAGTGCGAAAGATCTAAAGACATGGGGAGTGATATGGCAGCTCCTCCAGAGAGCAAGGGAGGAGAGGGAGACTTGGAGGGCAGCACGGGAGGCGCTCGGGAAGAGCGAAGCAGTGGGAGTGCAGACGGAGGCTGATGAACAGACCCTCTGCAAGCTTTCGATCTGGTGCAGAGAGAATGGGTTCAAAGCCAAGCCCCACCTAGTATTCAAACCCGATGTGAAAGCCAAAAGCAAAGTGGCCGTTGGAGCCACGGCAGCCTTTGCAAGCACTTCAGGACCGGGACCGCCACGCCACTGAAAACCGCTGGTGTTTGGAGATCCATCGCTAACCCCCCCGCCTGTGCCTGCCTCTGTGCCTGCACCTGCGGCGCCTACACCGTCTGTGCCCCCGCTTCCGCTTGTTAGATCGCCTTGAAAAAAGGAGAAAGGGGGGCCAGGGAAGAGAAGGCGAATGAGATCAAGGAAACTTATGTTGCTGAGGGCTTGATGAAAGCCAGGAGGGAGGTGCAGAGGAATTTGATCTGTCTTTAAAAGTGGGGGTTGAAGAATTGTAATGCTTTAAGTGAGGATAGAAACCGTTATTAGGGCTATTATTTCTGTTTGCTATGTTCATCTCTATTATGTGTTGTATCCTTTGTATATTGATGCCGACACGAGGTATGGTTGAAAGGTGGAAATTTGTATGAGCTGTAGAGTCATAAAATTGTTGTGAGAAATAGAATCCAAGACCCTGAGAAAGAAGATGTTTGCCTGCCCAGGCTGAGCGATAAGGAGTGCGGAGGCGGCTTCCCAGCCAGGCTCAGAGCCGACCTCCTCTGAAAGCAGTTGAAGGCGGCTGCTCAACCGGGCTTGTAGCCAACTTAACTGCAAACATCCTCTAAATTAGTTTGAAGGTCAAACACCCGAGAGGGAGGGAGATGAGAAAGGCAGGACCCTCAGATTGACGGCTGAGACAATTTACTGGCATGCGCACCTGCGCACCCACGGGGGAAGGTTATGTGACTGAAGGCGGAGTTTGTCCGCTCCCTGGTCTGCCTGCTGACACGTACTGGCCCTACGTGGCAGGATGCACCGGGCATAAACAAGACAGGGCAGAGAGAAAGGAGGGGTGAGACTCCTAACACTGAGACCCACGTTGTCTCTGCGGGGACGCCCGCCGAGTTAGGAGCCTGTCAGCAACCCTCTCATCTGCCAACTCGAGAGAATGTTCAGTCTCAGTGTCCTGCTGACAATCAGTGGAACTCACCAGTGGAGTGCACAGCTACGTGAGGTCGTGCCACTGGATGGAAATTGTGTTTGTGCTGTTTGTGTGTGTGGTCTTTAGATCTCTATTATGTAATATATATCAGCAGAGAGGGCTAAATAAGCACAACAAGAAAGTGAAGAATTTGAAAGCAGGAAAGCCAGGAATAACTCAGACTACGGCGTTCCCCCCCCACCTCCCCCGCCCACCCCCCCCCCCACCAATGGAGGACTGGGAGCCGTACTCTGACTTTTATCCTTGGACAGAGCTTAGGGGAATACTTAATTGATTTAAAAGATCGTTTTTTCACCATACTATTACATCCTAAGGACCATGACATAGTGGACCATATGAACCAAATGCTGAAATGCCATATATATATTAAAAAATAAAATAAAATAAATAAAAGAGAGAGAAGAATTGGGAATTATGCCTGCAGAAAAGTTGGCAAGAGCAGAATATGTTTTAAAAATTTTTGAGATTGCCCCAGGATGGCCTAGTCCCTCTGATGGTCAAACACAGGGCTGGGCTAAAGGGAGCCCTGACAGAAGTAAAAACGGGTCCGTGTAAGGTGATGCTGAGAGACTGGAACACGGGAAAATGGACGGGAGCTTTGGACTTGATAACCTGGGGGAAAGGGTATGCTTGTGTTGTTACAGATACTGGAACCAGATGGGTGCCAGCAAAATGGGTGAGACCTTGGCTGGAAGCAAACTCGCATACATCAAACGTAGCAGGCAGGCAGCTGGTACCCTAGCTGTGGAAAGTGTGAGCCTGCAGAAGAACAACATGGGAGGAAGAAGTGTTACTGTTATTATTAGCTGTATATTGTGGCTTTTAGGAGGTAATGTTGCTTTTAACGCTATTATAGAAGCTGATGCTACTTTTAACACTAATGGATATGTTATGCTTCTTAGGCGTATTGTTAATTATACCCAAATTAAGAGTTGTTGGCTTTGTAGGACAGCAGATCAATTGATGCACTGGTGTTAGGTATTCCTCAAAGCAACTGGACAGACCCGGACAGACCTGAATCCATATAGCCTACTCAATACATCATATCAGTGCACACAGGAGAGTGGTCTCCAACCCAATCTCGGTGTTTGCCCTCATCATGCAGTGGCAAAAGAAAAAAGGGGGAGAAGACTACCTTGCGGTTTTAGAATGGATTTTCTCCTCAGTTCAACTGCGCAAGAGCGTGACCCCTCGGTTGGAAGCGGTGGCTCACATGGTCTGCCGTGGGAGAACTCGGGTGCTGGCAGTCTAGGGGGGTGAGCCAGCGGCGATCCACCTTCCCCTGCAGGCGGCGGATCTGGAATGGGCCCTGTGGCACTCCACTGCGCTGCAGCTAGCGCTCCTGGAGTTCCCTGGGGAGGTGACTTCGGAAAGGCCTGCAGGAAAGCTTGGCCACTTCCTCACCAGCTATTCGTGGGTAGAAAGACCAAAGTGTGTAGAAAGACCTCTGCGTGATGGCCTCACGGTATTCACGGATGCAGGGAAAACCTCCAGAAGGGCGGCCATCACCTGGAAGGAGAAGGACCTATGGAAAGCCCACACCCTACAAGCGGTGGAAGGTGACTCGTTGCAGACTTTAGAATTGGCGGCTGTCGCATGGGTGCTGATGCACTGAAGGGACACCCCATTGAATATTGTATCGGACTCCCTGTACGTCGTCATCGTAGTACAGCGAATTGAGGATGCTCTTTTGAAAGAAACTCGTAACCAGCGATTGTTCCAGTTGTTTCTACAAATCAAAAGAGCTGTGAGGTGGCGCTCGACGGCGTTCTGTGCCATCCACGTCCGGAGCCATCAATGGACACTATGTTTGGGGGAAGGTAACGATTGGGCTGACCAGTTAGTGAGCTTGGTGCGTGAACATGGGCCACTGAATCGTTTTGAAATCACCCGAATTGCTCATGAACAGTTCCACGCTAATGCCAAAGGCCTGACATGGATGTATGATATAACTGTATCTGATGCCTGTGGAATTGTGCAGGCCTGTCCCCAGTGTAGTCATCATGGGCCAGGTCTGGACATTGGTGTGAACCCCGGGGGCCTGAAGGCATTAGAGATGTGGCAAATGGACATCACACATGTACCTGAATTTGGACGCCTCAAGTATGTCCACGTGTCCATAGACACCTACTCTAAGTTTGTGTGGGCCACAGTGCACACCGGTGAAAGGGCCCTACATGTCTGCAGGCATCTAACCACATCTTTTGCAGTCATAGGCTCGCCCGAGCACATCAAGATGGATAGCGGTCCGGCCTATGTCAGTGAGTCTGTCCGATGCTTTCTGATGCTTAACCTGATAGCCTTCTATGATGAAGTGACCGGTCAGGTGAGGGAGGACCGAGTGAGGGGCCGAGAACCAATCGGAGCGACCGTTTGAAAAGCGCGCCTCCGCGAGCAGGAGGCGGGGCGAGCTAGGGAGGGGGGAAAGTAGGCGGGGCTGGAGCCCAACGAAAAGGTACCGGAGCCCGGAAGTGACCAGTCAGTCGAGTTCCAGCTCCAGCTCCGGCTCGGACACTAGTGAGGATGGGTGGCCCACAACTGATTCGAATTTGGGGAGGGAGAGAAGGAAGGTGAACGGGGCTGGGAGCCAAAGAACTAGGAGCCAGGGTATTCCCATTCGAATTAAAGAAAAACCGCGAAAGGAAGAAACCCCTCTCACGGACTGGAAGGAAATAAAGATCGCGTGTGCCGAGTGGGCCCCATCGACCGCGCTAGCATTCCCAGTCCGGGTGACAGAGGCGGGACAGAGGGTCTACACGCCGATAAACCCTAAGGATGTGCAAACGATTGTTAAGGCAATTGCAGATAAAGGGATTAATTCTGCCATGGTCTCAACTCTCATAGACGGTATCTTCGGGAGGGGCGATATGCTCCCGTTTGATATAAAGCAAACTTGTAGGCTAATCTTTGATGGAGCAGGGATGATCGTTTTCAGACAAGAATGGGAAGACAACTGTACAAAGTGTTTAGCCCAAGTAACTGGGGCAGATCATCCATTACACGGTTCCAGCCTGCAGCGGTTAATGGGTACAGATCCAACAATGATCACCCCCTAGGCGCAGGCCCATGGCCTGCGGGCCCACGAAGTTATGACAACTACTCGTGCGGCCAGAGAAGCTATTCGCACAGCCTGTAGAGTCGTTGCCAGACCATCGCCATGGTCCTCAATAAAACAAAATGAAAGTGAGAGCTTTACACAATTTGTAGATCATCTCCAAGCAGCGGTCGACTCTTCGTCCCTGCCTGCGGAGGCAAAAGGCCCGGTCGTAGCGGAATGTTTACGCCAACAATGCAATTCCGCAACCAAAGAAATCCTGCGATCATTGCCGGTAGGGGCAAGTATCGCAGACATGGTTAAGCATGTTGCAAAGGAAGAGCATTTGACCCCAATTCAGGTGGCTGTTCACACCACAATAGCCAACGTAATGATATGTTCTAAATGTGACCAGGCAGGCCACGTTGCAGTAAACTGCCCTTGGCTGGGGGACTTGCTGGCAGCGCTCCCCCCCATGCCAAGATCGACCCAAAGGTCACTGTCAGGAAAGATGGCAGAATCAAGTGGTGCCCGCTTAAGTCTATTAAACCAGACCTTCAAGATAAAACTAATGAAATTGTGAGTTTCTGTTCACAGGACCGGATCATCGGATGCCCCGGTGACAGGCGTCCCGCCCGAGCCTATGAGTTCCACGCCGACTGAATCCAGAAAACAACAAAACAGCCTTCACAAGAGGGGGCCGCAATGCCTTTGCGTTATCTTAACTTTGCAGCTTGTCACTATAGGTTATGATACATAATTTTAAGATTGTTATAAACTATAAGAATAGAATAATATAATACTAAGAATAAGTAAGAGTAATATAATAATGAGAATAAGTAATTAGAATAAGATAAGTAAGAATAAGATAGTTATATTTTAGCTAGTTTTGTTATGCATGGGTGGGGGGAGATGTTGTAGATAGTTAGGGTCCGGCGGCCGGAAGATATCGTGCTGTACGGAAAGATAAGGCCCCTAATAGCCAATAGTGTTTAGTCTATGATGTAAGCAGACGGATGTGACATTGTAAACCTTAGCTATATAACACCTTGTTACCCATCAAGAAACGCCATTTGCAGCATCCTCATATTGGTGTTTGTGCTCTTTGGCCCTGGCACAGTTCGGGCGTGCTTGGCCGTCTCGGCGGACGGAGTCGATTGCCAATGTCAGGCAACACTGTTGGAATGACCTGTTCCTTCAGGGGAAGAAGAAAATTTCTGAATGAGCCGTCCCCACAACTGCACCTGGGCTTTTCCTTGGTGCAAATAAATGGAATAGTCTTAGTGCTACAGTGACTTTGAGGAGGATTTTTCACAATAAGGTGTCTAAGGTAGCTAAGCTAAATCATTACCTGTGATTCCAAAGTCTCTCCTGTGAAGATGTGTTGGTGGGATTCTTTGCCAGCTTAAAAGGAATCGGAATCATCTAACTAACTTCAAAATTTCAGTTATAGGTATCTAAGACTAAACTCCCCTATCCTGGTTTTCTGTACTATAAGGAGGGAGTGATTTAAATAGTAAAAAAGCCTCTCAGACGGGATGGCAATCTCATATTTTTATTGAAAATGAATAAACAAATCTGATTTTGATTCTTATTCCAATTCAATATATTTTTCTTGCAAATCACAAGTGAAAACTAATCCATAGGAACTACAAAACGGCAACACCAAGACCAGGATAAAAAGGGGGGGTGGGTTGTTTGGTTTTGAGGATTTTGTAGAGACCTTAGTTCTAGATCTAATTCTTGGCACTGCAATAAGGATGGGCCTCATTGAGCTAGAGCCCCTAACCTATGTAATATATGAGATATTGCCCAGCATGTGAATCACTGCACCCAGTATTTCCTATTAAAAAGTTGAGCTTCAAATTCTCTGCTTAGCATATGTCCTTTGAAGGACTATAGTCAACTAGCACAAGAGAAGATATAATCCTCTGGACTGTTGATTCTCCACCACTGGCTACTAAAGGAGGGCAGGCAATGAACTCGGCTTTGGACATTTAAGTTACAAGTGTCTATTTGTGGACAAACTAATTCCACTGCATGAATAAGTTCTATGAACTAAAGCATTGGCTCTGACAGTACTGTGTCATAAAGACTGGATATTTATTTCATTAAGCTTGATCTGGGGACAACTGCCTTTTTTTTTTTTTTTTTTTCCCCAGCAATCAAATTAGTAACCAATATTCTGGATTTTGTTGAAGCTTAAGAGACAGGTGATGTTAGATGGATAATTTAGACTTTAATTTGGCTAACTTCTTGTCCTAACCAGAAGGCTAATGTGGAGAAGCAGTGTTTGGTAGAGAAATAAAGCCATTCTTCTTTTTTGTGTGTGTGTATTTCACTTGTTTTCTGTCTCTTTCTGAAAACAAAGAGGTTCAATAATAAAGTTCTGCCCTGCCACTGAAATAAGCAGGGAAAACAGGTTTTGTGACAATAAGAATTATCCAAAGCTGAGGAAGATGATCTGTCTCGGGAATTTGGTGTGCTAAAAACAGGAGAAACTTTTAGCTTTTACACGTAGAAAACACCATCACTGGGGTATTCACTAGGATTTGTAAAGTGCTCTTAGACCATTTGAAAGGCTCCCCTATCTAAGAATTTGCCTTTAATATTGCCCAGTGAGGAAGGGATAGCATTAGGGAAGCCAAAGCTCCCCTGTTATAGACAATTCCATTGTCTATACACATGTCCCAGCACGTCATGGGAATAATGAAGAGTTGCTACTGCTTCAGTTACCATAAAAAGGAACACAGAAACTGTGATGTCACTGCTGAGTGGGGCTGGGAATCTAGTACTAGCAGGTGCAGGGAGGTGTGAAGAAATAAATGGCTACTTTTCTTTAGTCCTCAACAGACAGGTCTCCTGGGCTGCTGTGCCTTAAATTGGGGTGGACAACCAGATGGCTGAAGAGCTGGTTGGAGAATCATGTTCAGAGAGCAGGGGTCAGTAGCACTCTTCCAGGAGGCCAGGCTGAAGTAGAGCACACAGGGTCTCTCCAGGAACATATCCTATCTAATACCTTTACTGGCAACATGGAAGTAGATACTGCAGCTGGGATGAACCAACACTCTGTAACAGGCTGGGGGACTGGGAAGTGGCTCTGAGGGAAAAGACCTCAGGGTCCTGGCAGGCAGAAGGCAAAATAGGAGCCAGCAGTGTGCCGTGGCTGCAAAGCAGGCCAAAATCAGCCAGGGCTTTATGAACAGGAGTACAGAGAGGAGATCAAGGAAAGTGATTATCCCCCTCTTCTTGGTATTCATTAGACCGTGTTTACATTTCCCGGATGTATGGTGTCAAGATTGTGTTGTGGTGACACATGACCCAAAGGAAGTCTGTGGTGAGCCCATGACTTTGTGTGTAAAGGACCTGCAAGAATAGAGAGACACTGGTAAAGGCGGGGAGACGCCAAGGTGAGAGTGAAGTAGGGAAGCAGATTGGGTGTCTACAGGCTATGGGGAAACAGGCCCAGGTGGGGTCTTGCTGCTTCCTCATCTCCAGAGAGACCAGGAGATGCTGTACTGTTGTCCAGCACTCAGGGTTGCATACCTCGACCTCTACGGTGCCCCCAAGGAAGAGCCCTGAACTAAATGTGAGGGAAAGGATCACCCTAACCAGGGCCTGCTTGGCACATCTGCTTGACTAACCCATCAACTTTTCCTTGCCATCAGAGACATCTGCACATTGCCTTTGGCTACCAGCAATCAGTGCCTCCAGCTTCTCACTCTAATCAGTCCCTGGAGAAGCTCTGTTGGTAACGGCCCTCAGTGGGACCCATTAATGCTCCAAGAAACTTTGACATTCGATTCTGATTTTAACTTCTTGAGAAGTTTGTTCAGTCTTGTCTCCGTAGCTGAGGTTCATGGACTCAGCAACAAATACATCAGAGGCATCATTAGAATGACAAAAGCCTTAACAACCCATGTTACTCCCACAATTTTCTTCAGTTCTTCTGCAGCTAATTTGAGAAGTCTCCAGAGTGCATTTAAAAGAAAGATTTCATTGAGCATGTAAAGAAAATAGTATTTCTGCTTCTTAAGTTTGATTTATTTTTCAGCTTACAGAAGAAGTGATATCAATATTCTCTAGTTCATATTGTTTTAGAGTGTCTCCAAAGAAATCTTGATGTGCCGGCAAACCACAATATCAAAGTATTTTTGATATGAGTTATGTATGGACAACCTTGCTCCTCACCTCCCGAACCCCACAATTTCTCTCATCAGCCACTGGGGACTTACATCATTCTTGTTAAAACTTAAACTTTTTTTTCCACTTGAGTCTGTAGCTGAATGTTACAGCTCATACGAGCCAACTCCCAGCTGCTTTCCTTAAGGAAGTAGCTGCCAATTGATACAGAAGGATTTTGATCAATTCAGGATTTTTGATCAAACCCAAATAAAGCAAGACAGAGTAATTAAAATAAATTACAGTTGTATTATATGTACAGTTATTTTTCACATATTTCCTACTGTCATTCAGAATGGAGAAATTTTCTTCTGAGGAGCTACTATATTTAAATTCAGACATTTCTTCTCTATTCATGCTCTCTATGAATGGAGACCTGTGGACATCATCTAGTCCAACCCCATTCTCAAAGCAGAAGAAACTGGATGAAACTGCTTGGGGACTCACCCAATTATAAGTTGTCCAGAAACATCCTCAAGAGTGTGCTCCATCCTGCCATCCAGGCCAGCAAAACAGTGTTGCCCCACTCTTTAAGAACCATTATCTGGGACCATGAGACTTCCTCCAGTTGCCTAGAGAAGGTTTCAGGTACCGCCTCTTTGGCCTCAGGCAGCCTGTAACAAATGCACACCACAGCATGATGGTACTGGTTCCTTCTTACCCCTACTAAAAGCTGTTGACTGGCATGTGACCTGCTCCAAGGCAAAGGTCTATGCACTCCAGCCACATAATTCCACAAATCTCTCTCTACTTCCTTGCTGTCCTAGCCTGCCTTCCTCAGGAGCCTAGTTCCATCCTGCTGCCTGACTTGACCCTCTACATTTGTGCAATCCCACTGGTGGAAAAGAGAGAGATGATCTCGAAGGGCAGGGCTCTGGAGCGGATGCTCGTCCCGGAGCTCCTTGTCTAGAGGCAAACAACAGAGTGAGAAGCAGCCCCAGCGCCGACCCCGTGCGGGCAGTGCTGAGCTCCCGGCCAGAGGCAGCTCTGACTCAGCGGGGGCGGGGCCAGCAGGGCAGACAGGGTTTTCAAAAGCTGCCCCCAGGGAGCGCAAGCGACCAGGAGCGCAGGGCATCAGGCAGGGCGTGGTGCGGCAGTTGGTGCAGGCAGGGGTCAGGGAGTCTCCCCCCAGGTGTGGATAAGAATCTTTTCCCCAGACTCTTCCAGCAGCGGGAGATTAGGTAAAGCCATGGTCTCCACTCGGCAGAGAGCTTCCACCAGGAAGGCTGTGGCGACACAGACTGAACCGCCACAGAAACATGCAGCGGTCCAGGTTTCTGGCTGTGGGGAATGCCTGAGCCTCTCCATGTTACCGGGGAGTGGCAAAAACACAGCCTGCCTTAGGTGTGATCAGGTGGACGACCTGCTCAGCCTGGTGGCGGAGCTAAAGGAGGAGGTAGAACGGCTGAGTGTTCTCCTCTATCCTGTCAATGAGGGGGATGGATTCAAGGAGGAGAAGGTGGTTATGGCAGATTAACAACTGGCTGTGCTGCTGGGCTTGGCAACAGAGTTTTGGCTTCTATGACCATGAGACTCTTTTTTATAACCACCAGCTAGTGGGAAATGATGGGATCCATCTCAGCAAGAGGGGCACACGTCTCTTTGCCAAAAGGCTGGCCAACTTGGTTAGGAGGGCTTTAAACTAGAGAAGAAGGGGGAAGGCAAGTGTCACACAGACACGGTGAACAGTACCGCGCAGCCTAGGTCAGATGGCGTCCAGCGGGACTATGGTAGTGGAAAAGTGCAGATAGGAAATAATCACGGAGCATTCTCTTTCACTCCTCCTGGGAAACCTGCAGGCTCGGTTACTTCCCTGAAATGCCTGTACACCAATGCGCGAAGCATGGGGAATAAGCAGGACGAACTGGAGATCTGTGTGCGGTCCCAGCGTCATGATCTCATTGGAATCACAGAGACGTGGTGGGATAGCTCGCACGACTGGAGCGCTGCCATGGAAGCCTATGTGCTCTTTAGGAAGGACAGGCTGGGAAGGCGAGGTGGTGGAGTTGCTCTTTATGTGAGAGAGCAACTGGAATGCATGGAGCTCAACCTGGGAGTGGAGGATGAGGGAGTTGAGAGCTTGTGGGTAAGAATTAGAGGGCAGGCTAATGTGGGAGACACTGTGGTGGGTGTCTGCTACAGGCCACCTGACCAAGACGAGGAGGTTGATGAGGCCTTCTATAGTCAGCTGGTTATTGCCTCACAGTCACAGGCCCTGGTTCTCATGGGGGACTTCAACTACCCCGACATCAACTGGAAGGACAACACAGCCACGCACAAACAGTCCTGGAGGTTCCTGCAGAGCGTCAACGATAACTTTTTGACGCAGGTTGTGGAGGAGCCAACGAGGAGAGGTAGGCTACTGGACCGCATGCTATCAAATAGAGAGGGACTTGTAGGAGATGTTAAGGTGGGGGGTAGCCTTGGCTGAAGTGACCATGAGTTGGTGGAGTTCAGGATCCAACGAGGAGGTGGCAGGGCTGTAAGTAGACTTGCAACAATGGACTTCAGGAGGGCCAAATTTAGCCTCTTCAGGGAGCTTCTCGGAAGAATCCCATGGGCTAGAGCTCTAGAAGGTAGGGGGGCCCAAGAGAGCTGGTTAGTTTTCGAGCGGCACTTCCTCCACGCCCAGCAACAGTGCATCCCTGTGTGTAGGAAGGCAGGCAGAGGGGGCAGGAGACCTGCGTGAATGAGCCGGGAGCTTGTGGCAATGCTCAAGCAGAAGGCGACGGTATACAGAATGCGGAAAAAAGGACAGGCGCCCTGGGAGAAATTCAGGAATGTAGTCAGGGAATGCAGAGATGCGACAAAGAAAGCTAAGGCGCGGTTGGAACGCAATCTGGCAAGGGACGTTAAAAATAACACGAAAAGTTTCTTCAAATACATGAACAGCAAAAGGAAGATCAGGGAAAACGTGGGTCCGCTGGTGGATGAGATGGGCACCCTGGTTACAAATAACACAGAAAAAGCAGAGTTGCTGAATGCCTTCTTTGCTTCGGTGTTTACCAAGGGCAGCCCTTTAGAGCCGCAGGCCCTAGGGACAAGAGAAGAAGCCTGCAGAGAGGAAGACTTGCCCTGGGTAGGGGAAGATTGGGTCAGAGAGCACCTAAGGAAACTCAATTCCCACAAATCCATGGGCCCTGATGGGATGTACCCCAGAGTGCTGCGTGAGCTGGTGGATGTCATAGCTAAGCCGCTCTCCATCATCTTTGAAAGATCCTGGAGAACGGGGGAGGTGCCGGAAGACTGGAAGAAGGCCAATGTCACGCCAGTCTTCAAAAAAGGCAAGAAGGAGGACCCAGGCAACTACAGACCAGTCAGCCCCACCTCCGTCCATCCTACTTTCCTTGCTCATTTGCTCTGGATGAAGAGCAAACAGGAGGTGATGAGGAAACAGCTCCTCTCCTGCTCCTCCTGTACACGTCACCTCAGCCCTGTGCTACTCTGGCTGCCTCTCGCTGGTTCCCGCTCAGGGTCGTGGGCTCCTCGCAGCAGAGCAGAGCCGAGAGCAGTCCCAGCGCGTGGGCTCTCCCAGGCTCGTCGCGACGTGTGAGGAAAGGTCGCAGTGTGCGCTCTGACTGCTGTGCCTGTGACACGGGATGTCCCCTGTGAGCACAGCCCATGTCACAGAGGGGTCTGACCCTCCTCACCACGGGCCGTGCCAGGGCTGGCCCTGCAGTTGGCAAGCGCTGCATGGAGCACTCAGGGGCTGCCCCATGCAGATTGTGCCACAGGGAATAACCCCCTTGAGTCTTGTTCTCGCTGGGCACTGTAACTGCGCTCACATGGCCACGGCTGCGCACACAAAGCCCAGCCAGGGCTTTGCCAGGGAGGGCAACGAGCATCACGCCACATTCACCCCATAGCCACACAGTGCAGGTGGCTGCTGCCACCGTGGGAGGGAGCGCTAACCACTGAGGCCACCAAATCATCCAGATGCTCCTTGGCAGCCACAACACTCTTCTTGCTGTGGCAACCAACAGCTCCTTCCCTTGATAGTTCCTCAGCCACAAAACCTGCAGGAACCTCTGTTCATCCATGGCCATCCTGCAGACGCCTTTTGGACCTCATCACTGCAGCATCCTGGTGTCTGGGGTGGATGGGAACTGAGCAGGGCAAGAGAGAGCAGGCAAGAGAGCTCAGCATCTCCTAGCAGGAATGGCTCTGAACATAGAGCAAGCAATTGATGTCCCAGGTGCTTGGGGTCACTTAACTCTGTACAAGACATACAAGTATATTTTTTTAATGGTGTGGACCTGAATATGAAAAAATGTCAATCAAAATGAAATAAGAAATAAACTTTGAAAAGGATGTCAAGAAGGAGGTGGTTAGTCAACCCTCTTCACACTTTACCGTTCTTTGCTTTTATAGCCCTCCTTAATTATGTTTATTTCTTTTGTTGGTGGTGGTCTTTGGAGGAGATTTTGTGTGTGATCTTTTTTAAGGAGAGGGATTTGCAGTGGAATGCAATCACAGGGTCATAGAGATCTGGATCCATTGCAGGTTCCCTTGTCCCCCATGCTGAGCCTCTGTGGGAAGCCCTGTGGGGCTCTGGTCTCCCACAGGTATTCCCAGGATCGGTAAGATATTGCAATAGCTCTTTCATGACAGAAACTCTGCAATTTCCTCTCATTTATAAGCAGGGAGTCCTTTAGCCTCTGCTGCTGCCCATTTTCCTCTCCAGTCATGGAGCGAGTGCACCTGAGAAGCTCCTATTGCAAATATGGAACTCATTTGCTTGGAAATGAACATCTGTGGGTTTGCCCATGTTTCTCACAGTTCCTCACAAACGCTTGGCTTTGCCTCTCATCCCAGTGCAGAGCTGCCTGTGCAGATTCCCCACAACCTGCAGACAAGCTATCTGCACTCTCTGGTTCAACCACTGCCTCTCGGGCTCCCTGGCCCCGCTCCTCTCATAGACAGAACTGCATGTTTGCTAAATCACTCCCAGGATACCTCCTGGACTGCCTCCATTTGCCATAGCTTTCCTCAACTCTTCCCAAATCTTACACATTATCCTAGGACTGAAGAATGCCACATCTCCCCAAGGAGAAACTTGCCGTCATGTGATGCTAGGAAAAGGAGAGAAGGGAAAAACACAAGACATGCAGGAAGCAGAGCTGGCAGGGAAGGGGCACATGACAGGCACTTTACTCTTCTCCATCAGCGCAGCACGGGTCAGAGCCCAGCAGCAGGGAAGCAGCCAGCATGAGCCCCCTGTCAGAGGATGGTCTGCTCAGGAGGAGACCACACTCACGTGGGCAGGCCGGAGGCTGTGGCCACAGGGCTTTTCAGGAGGCACCTTTGTGCTGGCACCATCCACCCCTTTGCTGGGTTTTGTTCACGCTCACGCACGGACACGGGCCATGCATGGGCAAAGAGTGATAAAATGCAGACAGACGCTCCAGGTTTTTGTCAGGCCCAAGACCAGACCTCCCCCTCTGGAGCCAAATGTCTGTTCTCGGCAGAGGGAAACCGTGTGCCTCCTCTGAAGCTCCAGTCAGAGTTAATGACAGGAGTTGCTGGCTCTATAAGCGGAAGGGGGTGGTTCAAAGAATCCACTTGCTTCGCAGATGTTCAGGCACAGAGTGTCATTTTAAAATCTGGAGTTTTTTGGGAACTTTTTATTTGGCATCTTTTACTTGGGCAATTGGTTGCTGTCCAGCTGATGATGGCAGCCTCTGTCAAAAGATGTTTCAGTGAACTCTGACAATCCAGCTGGCCTGTAGTCCTCTGTAATCCATTCAGAGCCTGATGCTCTTGATCACCTCACAGTGCTCCCAGGTGCTAAGGGCCCATCTGGCTGATGGAAGGAGCTCACCTCACAGTCAACATCCCCAACATGTCGCTGTAGCCCACCTCTCCCTTCCCTCTGAGCTCTCCTCTCCATGGGGAAGCTTTTCTGATCCGCTTCATGACGTCACAGTGCCTGCCTGCCTGCTGCCCAATCAGACTGCTGCAACGGAGGTGACCCCAGCAAACATCTCCCAGCCAGGCCACCTTGACCTGCCTCTGCCTCTCCCCTCTCCAGGAGCTCTCCTCTCTACTGGGCCTTTCTGCTGCCCTCAGTGACATCATGATGCCCACCTGCCTACCTGCCTGCTGCTGGCCAATCAGGTTGCACCAGTTTGTGTCCAAAGGCGCCTCCAAGCACCACTCAGGGCACCCCAGAAGCCTCTAAGCACATTTTGGGATGCTCCCTTGGCCTCTGTCTTTCTTGTAGTTTGCTTTGTCCAAAGCAAACAGACAGACTAGCTGTCCTCACTCTGCACCAAGGGTCAGGGAACCCTTTCCTCTCAGCAAGAACATTTATATCCACAAGAAAAAAAGATGCATATAAATGTCTTTGTGTGTGTATGTATGAATATATATACACACACACACACATATATATAAATATGTAACTATGTACTCATATATATAAATCCCTAAAGCTGTTACTCTGTTCCTCAAAATCTCATTAAACTGGAGATGAAGATGCTGAAAAGGCCTTCCGAGAGAGCAGTTCATTTCACCTGACAGAATTTCTGTGTGTGAGAGCTAGTCTATTTCCTCCTTCCCACCACTGTACAGCAGGACTAAGCGCTCTGCAGCCCATGGGTAGAGCCCCTGGCTCCTCAGCGCCCACTCAGCCACTGCAGAGCAGAGCAGAAGCAAGAGAGTTGCTATGAATGGAGGCATCATGGCCTGTTTGGATGGTCTCACCGACTTTCCCCTTCAAATCTATGTGGGCAGAGATACGTCTGTTAAAAGGGTGTTACAATGGGAGGAAGAATGGGTACAGATGGACAGTGTGGGCCTCTAAATGGGACTTTAAGAAGACTGTGTCTTCCTTATAGATCACAAGCTGCATTTCTGATGGTCCCTTGCCCCTTACAGACCACAGAATCACAGATCGGTTGAGGTTGGATGGGACCTTTAGAGATCATCTAGTACAACCCCTCTGCTGAACAGTGACAGCCAGAACACAGGGCACAGGGTCACATGCGGGCAGGTTTTGTTTCTCTTGTTTTCTCTTACAGTGATCCTCGAGACGGAAACAAAAATGCTGTGTCTGAGCTGCTGTGCTTTAGTCTCTCTAGCATGTGCTTTTGTTCTTATTGTGATTGCATTTCTCATAGTAATTTTAATGTGTTGGCTCTAATCGTAGTTCAGAAATAACAGCCTGTTCCAGCATATTATCTCTTCTTATTAACATACTCTGTTTAGTAGCTCTCCATTCTTATCTTCTGCACCGCTTTAACACCACTACTTTTAAATAAAATATGCCTATTTCCTTACTCCCATCAGAAGAAGAGAGGGTAGGATTGTCCCCTTTCAAAATAATCATAGCTTAAATTGCTCTTGGTTTGGGGAATTTCAGGACTTCACAGGTTTTACACTATTTGGACCAGGATTTTCTTTCGGTTCAATATCAAGCAAGCCAGTGTTGTGGTATTGCTAAAATGTGATAAATTGCTCTAATTCGGAACAACACAATTGGGTCAGACACTATTGGCCAGTTTACATTTCCCTCAAAATAGGCTGTCTGTGCCATAATCGCAGCATAAAATATAAATCAGTAAGTGAAGGCTTTGTGCCTCGTAATGATTGCTGTATAGCTTCTGGTGATGCTCTGGCTGGTTTAACCTGTGCCTGCAGTGCAGGCAATAGGTATACCTCCTCATGGGCTGGATTACCTGAACACCAGTGTACCTTGGGCCTTCCAACATTGTGCCCCAGGTGGAGGAGGACTCCTCTGACCCCACTGGATGGCTCGAGCAAAACGGGCAAAAATAGAACTGTCAGGACTGAGAAGAAACCAGGGTCTTCCCATCATGACTGGGATCCTGGGAGCTCCAGTTTGCACACAGTAAATAATAAATGAGGGCTAAATATTTAGCACAGGTATGGTTAGATGTGTTACAGAATGTTGGAGAAGGTATGTGCATGTTAAAAGATGTTTGGGGGGAGATGTATTGGGATCAAAGAGAAAAGAACAAGGTTTGAGGGGATAAAAAAAAGGCTCTGTGGAACATAAGAAAGAAGAAACCACAGATTAGTTTTGAAGCTCTTCCCAGGATCCGTCTTAGATGGAAGGACTTATATTTTTTTTGGATTTGGTCTTGCAAATGCGATTATGGTTAAGTAAGCAAGCTAGCCTATCAAGTAGAAAAAACAGCTAATGCCACCAATACTAGTATACAGTTGCTCAATCATCAATCACAAGCGACATCAAAAATGACTCTTCAGAACCGGATGGCACTGGACTTGATGCTGTTACACCAAAATGGACTTTGTGGCTACCTAAACCTCTCCAGTACTGACTGCTGCATTTATATTGCTAATGTTACACAGGACCTCGATATCCAATTAGAGAAGATACGACAGGTGGCGAAAGACACCCATGAACTCCAGGAATCAATGAACACTAGCTGTCTGGCAAAGGTGTTTAGTTGGTTTGGATTTGGTGTCACTGGTTAGATCCAAAGTTTAATAGAATATGTGGTGATGTTCACTGCGATGATAATTATCCTAAGTATAGCAATATCTTGTGTAAAATCTACTATAATGAAAGCTATTATCATAAAGATGATTCAGTTCACCGCTTATACTGTTAGGTCCGGTATCCGAATTGACAGGGAGAGAGACAACCACCATAGATATATTGTCTTTTATTAATAGAAGAAAGATAATAAGTATTACCAGGTAGCTGGGGTCTGGGCTTTCCCACGCAGGGGTCACACCACGGACCCCGACCATTTCAGGCACCCCTCTTTTATACCGTTCTTACCCAAGAGTGTTCCCCCTCCCGTTTTCCTGTTTTGCATTCTTGCTAATATTATCTATTTTGCTGAATTAAAACATCTGGATAAGCAGCCCCTCTATCATCCTGATTGAGGGCAGGGCACCCTAACCCCGCCACCTATCAAGGGTCCAGACCTTGCCATGAGCAGGGCATCCTGACCCTGTCATCTATCAAGGGTTCTGCCCCTGCCATGAGCAAGGCATCCGGACTCCGCCAGTTATCATGGGTCCTTGTGCTCTAAGGCTCAGCTTATTCTACATTAGCTATTTAACCCCTACCTTCCCTGCTAATGCACCCTACAATACCTCTTTACAAGTGGATGACCCAATTGATGTCCCAAGTACTAAGACTCTAATTTGAGACTAAATTTCAATATACAATGGTAACTGGAGTCACGGGGTGGATACAAAGTTTGTTATAATCATTACTTACTATTGTAACTGCAATATTTTCTGTATATATATTCTTATAGAACTAGACTCCCTGCCTTTTCTGTAACTTCCCATCTAATGTACCAATGTGCAATCACTCACTTAACTGCATCATGTTTAGGGCACGTACTATTAACACCATGTGAAGCTTGAGTGACTATAGTCACGGGGTTGATAATGTGGAAGAATCATTTGTGGAAGAATTGTTTGAAAGCAGGAACTGAGAGGAAACCTAGGCAACACAATCTGCCCTCCTCGCAGCTGCAAAGGGGAGTAACAGAGGATGGAGCAGAGTGAAGACACGGCAGCCAAACTCTGTTGCACTCCCTGTACTGGGCTGCTGATAAGCTGCACAGTGGCTGTCTAATGGGAGATATACGATAACATGTCCGGTGCTGAGCCAGCAAAGGTGGTAAATCACTCCTTTCAGATGAACTTTGCTTGAACTTTGCTCATTATAATGTGAAAAACACACCTCCATCCCAAAAGTTACCCGCCTCCGAGGTACGACCACCCCTCACTGAGCGTGCATTCTAGATTTTCGGTTGACTGTACCTTTAAATGAAAGCGAGAAACTTTTTCACCAATCAATTAATAATATTAAGTATGACTCTAGTCACTCAAGCTCCACCTGAATGTAAAGAAAAGTATAAAAGGTGAACTAAAGATGAAAGAAGCGGGGGAAGAAACCATTTTAACTCCTGGGTCAGTCGACAGGCTGAGCCCCCTTCCCTCCCCTTGCATCAGGACGCTGCCTGAGGAGACTTGAGACTGAGAGCCCTCTCCCGTCTTCTGGGGTGAGTGATGATTGCACATTTGTACATCAGAGCTAGCTAAAACCCCACGCTCTAGTAGAGAATTTCCTGTACTGACATCCAAAACCTGCTTTGTAAATGTTGCATTTGAATAAATCATACTGTTGGTGAACTCGGCTACTTGTTTGGGGGGAGGCAATCGCACCTACAGTTGACAGACTGTTCGTGAATCCGATACTGCCAGAGTCGAGCTTATAGTTGATCACACTATTTGGGAACTCGATTCACTCCTAGGAAGGCGATCAGATCTACGGTCCACAGACTGTTTGTGAATCCAATACTGATTTGATATCTCCTTTCCCCCCCACCACCACTACCACTACGGCTTTCAAACT
Organism: Tinamus guttatus; assembly: GCF_059628265.1. NCBI lineage: Eukaryota > Metazoa > Chordata > Aves > Tinamiformes > Tinamidae > Tinamus > Tinamus guttatus. Next base: position 149,590 of record NW_028289152.1, on the reverse strand, counting down.
GCAACATTTTCACAATCCCCTCTCAGTCTTCTCTTCTCCAGGCTAAAGAGGTGCAGATCGCTTAGTCTTTCCTCATATGATAGATGCCAAAGTCCCTTAATCATGTTCACTGTTCTACGCTGGACCCCCTCTAGAAGCTCCACTGTTGCAGATAGTTAGGGTCCGGCAGCCGGAAGATATCGTGCTGTACGGAAAGATAGGGCCCCTAATAGCCAATAGCGTTTAGTTTATGATGTAAGCAGACGGATGTGACGTTGTAAACCAAGCTATATAACACCTTGTTACCCATCAATAAACGCCATTTGCCGTCCACCACATTGGTGTCAGCGAGCTGATGGCCCGAGTGGCTTGGGGGTGGTCGCCGTGCTATCCTGAACCAGGTCGCCGCACCGTTTGAACTGCAACAAGTGGTGCCGAAACCCGGGAAGTCATCGCCGGGACGGGTGAACGGCGGCCAGAGTGAGTGGACCAACCCGGCGGAGAGGACAATATCAGAGCAACAAGGAGGATGGAAGCCTTCGTGAAGGTCGTATCGCAATTACATACGCATTGGGGGATTGATTGTAAGCCAAAAGATTTTACTCTCGCTGTTGCGAGGCTTTTAAAAAATAAGGTTATAGACCAGCCGGTGGATATTCTGAAGTCCCTGAAGCGTGTCCCTGAAGTGTGGGACAAATGTACTAAGGCGTTAGCTGAGGAGATGATGTCTTCAGGTTGTGGGAAAAACCTTAAGGCTTGGGGAAAAGTTGTGCAACCCCTGCAGAAAGCTAGAAAAGAGCAGGAGACTGGGGTAGCAGTAAGGGACTGTTTGTTAGCCACCCCGAAAATGGGAGTCGGGGCAGCCGCACAGACTTTCCACCCCCCAGATGATGGCAATTCTGCTGAGCCTAAAGGTCAGCAAGAGGGTGATACATCCCCTCCATCCCCGAACCCCGTCCCGCTTACAGAGGAGCAGAAACAGCCGAAATCTGTTTGGAGCGAGCTAGCCGAGGAAGCTAGGAACATTGAAAAGAAGTCAGAGCATGGTGACATCTGGGCCAGGCCACCGCCCTATGCCCCTCAAAATGGCGCCGAGTCGCAAGGGGAAGGGCGGGGCGAGGGTGCCCCCGGCGCGAGTGAGGCGCCGAGAACCAATGGGAGTGACCGGACAGGTGAGGGACGCGCGAGTGAGGCGCTGAGAACCAATGGGAGTGACCGGACAGGTGAGGGACGCGCGAGTGAGGTGCTGAGAACCAATGGGAGTGACCGGACAGGTGAGGGAGGCCCGAGGGAGGGGCGGAGTGAAGGCCCGAGGGAGGGGCGGAGAGAAGGCCCGAGGGAGGGGCCGAGAACTAATCAGAGAAGCCCGAGTGAGGGGCCGAGAACCGATCAGAGCGGCCATTTCAAAAAACGCCGGAGCCCAACAAAAAAGTACCGGAGCCCGGAAGTGACCAGTCAGTCGAGTTCCGACTCCGGATCAGACACTAGTCAGGATGAGTGGCTCACAACTGATTCAGACTTAAGGAAGGAGAAAAAGAAGGTAAACATCCGAATTAAAGAAAAACCGGCGGGGGCAGACATGATTAAGCATGTTGCAAAGGAAGAGCATCTGACCCCAATTCAGGTGGCTGTTACCTTCAAAATAAAACTAATGAAAATTGTGAGTTTCTGTTCACAGGACCGGATCATCGGACACCCCCGTAACCCGTACGCCCCAGTGACAAGTGTCCCGCCCGAGCCTGTGAGTTCCATGCCGACCGAATCCAGAAAACAACAAAACAGCCTCCGCAAGAGGGGGCCGCGATGCCTTTGCGTTATCTTAATTTTGCAGCTTGTCACTATAGGTAGAGGTACAGGTAGAGTCACACCAGCTCTTTAAATGGGGTACTTGAACAGATCGAACAATCTCGAGCAATTAGTACAAAAATAACTACAGGGCCACCAGTTTTCAGTGCCACGCCTTGCCAACTAGCACCCATTGAACCCTGTTCCAAATGCAGCTGGTACGAAAATTTGTTCACCAGTTCGCCGTGGTTAACCACCCTGATATCCACCTTGATAGGGTCGATCATAATGATCATGATGACGCTAATCTTTGGACCCTGTATATTGAATAAGCTCATGCCGTCTGTCAAGAAACATCTAGAGAAGGTTAACATCATGTTAGTAGAACACCGACAACTGCTTTAAGAATATATCCACTCAGTATTACCCCCAAGTTATCCCAAGGTACACCCTATTCCTACACCCTGGTATTACCTGTCATCCCCTACCTTCTACGCGCCTTCTTCTTTGTGCCTTATGATTTATGTCAAGTTTATGATATATAATTTTAAGATTGGTATAACTATAAGAATAGAATAAGATACTAATAAGAATAAGTAAGAATAAGATAGTTGTGTTTTAGCTAGTTCTGTTATGCATAGGGATGGGGGAAGTTGTTGCAGATAGTTAAGGTCCGGCGGCCGGAAGATATCGTGCTGTACGGAAAGATAGGGCCCCTAATAGCCAGTAGTGTTTAGTCTACAATGTAAACAGACGGATGTGACGTTGTAAACCAAGCTATATAACACCTTGTTACCCATCAATAAACGCCATTTTGCCGTCTACCACATTAGTGTCAACTAGCTGATGGCCCGAGTGGCTTGGGGGTGGTCGCCGTGCTATCCTGAACCAGGTCGCCGCACCGTTTGAACTGCAACAACTGCACATTTGTACATCAGAGCTAGCTAAAACCCCACGCTCTAGTAGAGAATTTCCTGTACTGACATCCAAAACCTGCTTTGTAAATGTTGCATTTGAATAAATCATACTGTTTGTGAGCTCGGCTACTTGTTTAGGGGGAGGCAATCGGACCTACAGTTGACAGACTGTTCGTGAATCCGATACTGCCAGAGTCGAGCTTATAGGTGATGACGCTATTTGGGAACTCGATTCACTCCTAGGAAGGCGATCGGACGTACGGTCCACAGACCGTTTGTGAATCCGATACTGATTTGATTATCTCCTTTTCCCCCCACCACCACTACCACTACGGCTTTCAAACTGCAACATTTTCACAATCCCCTCTCAGTCTTCTCCAGGCTAAAGAGGCGCAGATTACTTAGTCTTTCCTCATATGATAGAGGCCAAAGTCCCTCAATCATGTTCACTGTTCTACGCTGGATCCCCTCTAGAAGCTCCACATTCCTTTTGTACCAGGGTCTCCAGAACTGTACACAGTACTACAAGTTTGGCCTCGCCAGAGCTGAGAAGAGGGGCAGGATGAGCTCCCTCAACCTGCTGGCAACACTCCTGAATGCAGGCCAGGATCCCATTGGTCTTCTTGGCTAAGAGGGCACATCATTGCTACCTCACGGTTACCTTGTTGTCCACCAGGACTCCCAAATCCCTCTCCACAAAACTGATTTTTAGCAGCTCAACCACTAACAGATATTTCTGGAAAACATGTCTCAGGAAATAGTGGTGTTTATTCCAAGGAGTTTCTCAAAAGGGTGCTTCTCTCTCATTTCTGTCAATTTCCTTCCTTTTCTCTTCAGCAAAAGGCAAAGGAAAGGGAAATTGTCCCAAGGCTTCAGATTGGAGGAAAGGCATGAGTCCCTTTCCCTCTTCCTCTGAAGTGATATTGCCAGGCCTGTGGGGACACAGAAAAGAAATAAGAAACATTAGGACTGGCAGGTGTTCTTTTTCAGTGCATGAAGATCACTTCTCACCCCCTCTTCTGTCCCTTCACTTGAACCTTCTTCACAACCCTCTAATGCCCCTAAGGTAATCCTAACAGGTCAGCACATGTGCACATTGTCCTTTGGATGTGACTGATGAGCTGAGCTAAACCAAAACTGTGCATGCCCTATCCCTGAAAGACCTAGCAGGTACCTTCCCACGAGAACCAAAGAGGGCTTTTTCATGTCTTTCCTGGCAACGCAGTAGTTACATATGTATTGCAATTTGTATAACATATGTATTGCATATAGTATGACCTTCACCCTTTATAGCAAAGCCAGGACAATGTCAGCCAATGGCCAAATGAAGCCTCAGGAAGGCATCTTTCACACTCACTGCCCATAGAAGTGAGTTTGCTTTCCCACAAATCCACAGGGCATATGGATTTTCTCAGTCAGTAGCACATACCTCTTCCACCCACTTCTCCACTCGATTGTTAACTGTCTCAACTGGGGGCATGGCTGCAGGATGGCCCTTCCTCCTGTCCTTTCTTGGCTTCTCGGAGGATGTGCCGGGGATGGCTGGAAATATGCTGAAATAGACATTATGGAGAGGTGCTGTGAGCACAGAGGGACTTGGCTCTCCGTCCTGTCCTCACAGGATTCTGCAGCTGAAGGCAGTTCTCTTGGCTGTTGCCATGAATGATGTGGGCTCAACTGACTGTGTTCACATGAACAGACATCACCCCCCACTGAAATGCCCAGAGCTGCAAGATGTGCCCACAGGAATGCTCTGTATGCCCAGGTACAGGCTCTCTCTTGATGCAGCAAGGAGAAGAGCAGGTTTCATTACAGATGGAGCCTCTAAGGGATACAGATCCCCCGGTCTGGCAAACATATTGAACACTGTCTGACAGTCCCAGCTGCTTCATGGGATCTAAAACTCTAAGAGCTGCCTGCAACCTGTTGCACAAAGGAAGAATCTCACCCACACAAGCACACGGCTACAGGGTCACCCTCATGAGTTCCTCCAAGTGTCTCACCTGCCATAAGTTCCTTTTCTCTCAGGTTTCATCCCCTGTTCTCTTGGCATATTCATAAGAGTAATTGTGGGTGGTGGATCACTTGATCTGAAGAGGAGACGATTGGCAGGAACATTTCCTGTAGGCAGAAGACAAGAAAACCCTTCAGGACAGCATTGCAGAGGGCTCTTGAAAAGGAAGGCTATGCAGTTCTTCTCAGCCTGAGGTCAAATTGTGAGGCGTCAGGCTGATTCCTCTGAAGCCTTTACTCCTGGCTGGACTTTGGCCATTCTGGACACTGCCTTCTCTCTGTCTTTTCATTTGTACTTTACAGCATCATTTCTTTGGCTAGTGCTTTTCTCACTCTCTGTCCTATTGTGAAAAAGGAGACCTGCTGGGATGTATGGGTGGCCTAACAGAGTCTCTGTGAGGGCGGTCATTTAAGGCAAGGGAACAGATCCTTGGAAGTGCCTACTGATGTCACATGCCGAGAGTTCCTCTGTTGACACAATCAAAAGAAATGAGTTGTTTTGTGGGTGCTTATGAGGCATGTTTAGGAGACCAGGATGTGGAAATGGAGGAAAGTTGAACTTGGAGATATTAATACAGGTGGGAGTGTTGTGCTGCACTGAGCTCTTGTTCCCTCAGGACTCACTTAAGATTTGCCCTATTGGGGGAGCAGCGTCACATCTAGCGTCTCATGCTACCTGAGCCATCGCAGTGTCACTTGGGTTCCAATGGCCTACCCAGGAGCACAGAAGGAGAAGGCACAAGCCTCCACCAAGAAGCAGCAGCTCCATTACCTTTCTGGACAGTGCTGGCCTCTCCTCTCCTCTCCTCCTCCTGCCTGGGCTTTACAGGTGCGCCAGGTGGATTTCGATCTCTGCTCTCCAGCTTGTACCTGGAAAGCAGAAAAGGCATCACTCTAAATGCGAGGGGGCACTGCACTTCCTTTGCACCTGGTGTGAATAATGGGGACTCAGGAGCATTTGGGAGGTGCTGGGAAGTCCCTCTTTTCTCAAAGCGCAATAGGCAGAAGAGGCCAGATGCTGGAGGAGTCTCTCAGCAAGGTGAGAGGCATCATGAAGACCTCCAACGCCTGGAGGGGTATGACCTTTCTCCTCTGACTCTTCCCTGTCCTTCCTGTGAAACTGCCAAACCAATTTCAACCCAAATCCCCTGTGTGCTTTTGGGATCATCACCCATCTCCTGCTCCTGCTCCTTTTCAGGCAGAACACTTTAGTCCTCTTTCCTACTCCTTTCCAGCATCCTTTCTAATTGCTGTCTCACCCTCCGGATCACTTGCAAGCCTTCCCAAGCTCATCTCCGTGCATGTGTAAAAAAGAACCTGTATCTCCCAGACACGTAATGGAACAAAACACTTAGCACCACGGGAGCCAGGAGAAAGCTTTTTACTTGACTAGGTACAGGCTTTACTTTGGCCTACATACCTCTTTGCCCCTCCGCCAGAAAAAAAAAAAAAAAGAAAAAAAAAAAAACGAAAAGAAAGAGATGACTCAAGTGAATATTTGAAAACACCATTGTGAAGCATTTCATTCATGCAGATGTCACAGAAGAACAGAAGACATGAAAATGTCCCAAGGTAGCAACTGCCAGGAACCTTTACTTTGATGCACATTTGAAAGGGTTGCTCATGAATGGCTTTCTCAGCAGTCTTCACAAGGCTTGCAAACACAAGGTTACAAAACATGCCATGAGCAGCTGCTTGCTTGGCCAGCCAGGGGCTAAGAAGGAAACATACTCACTCAGGAAAGACAATGACATGACCAGAGCAGGTCTGCGAAAGAGCAGTTTCAGAGCCTGAGAGCACCGAATTCCTCATCTGCGGCATCTGCAAACGAGACAAACATCAGGGACATGGTACTAAGAAAATTATCTAAGTGTTCACAGTGGAAACAAACTCTTCTACTGCTTAGAGAAGAAGCTGCTTTTGAAACTTTAAATTGTTCTATTCCCATCAGCAGCCCCTCACTTATGAACCATAAGAAGTGGAGAGAAAAAAAGGAGAAGGGGGAGGAACATACTCAGGACTTTGGCAAGACTCAGCATTCAGAGAGTCAGTTTGCTTAGGTCTTTCCAAATGCAGCAATCAAGGGAGGCAAGCACGTGAGAAGGCATTTCACTAAGTGGACCACTGTGTTTTTCCTGCTGTCTAGACCTGATGCCTCCTCAGCTGATGAAGAAGGGGTCAGATGTGGGGTTAACCCCACAGTCTCTCCCAACATCCTCTCCCTCTGGGCCTTGCTCGTTCTGTGCCTCTGCTTCCTGCCCAGAGAGTGGGGTAAGCACCCATCACTGATTTAGACACTGAACTAGGAATGCTACAGAGCAAGAGGACCATGAGAATCCAATTTTGTGAGCAACTGCCATTTGGTAGCCACCTGGGAGAGGCACACTCAGGCCCTCCAACTTCAAAGAGAAAGGAATGCAACACAAAGTTGACAGAGAGGTCTGACATCTCCACTGCTCAGGCAAGTGTATCCGATGAGGAGATGAGGCTGAGCTTCCAGGGGGACCCAGAGAAATAATTTTCAACAGCTTAAGGGGAAACAGCTGAGCTTGCTGCCTTACCACACCAGACATGTTCTAGGGAAACATGGTTTCTGAGGCCATCCTCACAAAAAGGGGCACTAAAGCAAGGCTTTTTGCAAGGAGCAAAGTCTGGTGGGACCAAAAAAAAAAACAAGGCCTCCTCTTGTTTTGGCCTTTTTTCCTGAGAATGTGGAGATTGGCTCCTGGGTTGTATGAATCTTGGGTGGACCCATAACACTTTTGCACAGGTTTAACTTCATTGCCAAGTCCTCTGAACGCCCAAGACAAACTGTCCGGGTAGCTGGCATTCCTCTCAGCCAGGACTGTCTATGTCCTTCAACAGTTTATGGCAGGCTAATAGAACTGTATTCCCTTGGGAATTCAAAAAGATGACAGGGAGCACTGGAGAACTGGAGAACTTACCGCAAGAAGGGCCGCTAGCATCTGGTCGGTCCTGTTAAGTCTTTCCAGGAACTCTTTGTAAAATCGCATTTTCATATCTGCCCCTTCAATTATAAGCATGCCAATGTTCTTCAACACAAACACAACATTCTTCCCACTCTTGATGCAGCGGCGGAAGAGGCGCAGGGTCTCCTCTATGCCAGCCTCCACCCTTTCACGGGGAAGAAGGGTGTCTGCGGCTATGTGAGCATATTTCAGGGGCTCACAAAGCTTATGACCTAGAAAGCAGACCAAGAGGAACAAAGTCACTAGCAGGGCACACTAAAACACAGCATCAACAGCTTTGTGGTCTTCAAGCAAGCAGCTGCTTGAGAACTTCTTGCACTTTCTGGGAAAAATCATGCGGGAAGATGCTCAAAGCACTCTGCAAGCTGATGTGCCAAGTGGGCAGCAATGCCTTCTTCCCTACAAAGTTGGAAAGAAATGGCCACAATCATCTCCTACGAATGTGAGGCTCGAATGTGAGGACAAGGAGAGGAGGAAGGGGGCTAGCTGCCTTAATGGGTGCCAGGTCACAGGACTTAGGCCAAGCTCAGTCCTTTCCACATTGAGAACGATTTCACGGGGCTATGTCACATGGATGAAAGAAAGAGGGAAAAAGAAAATACACACTAGTGTCCCCTTCTCTATTTGAGGGCTCTATAAACCTGACTGTGACCTACTACAAGGTGCAAGGGGAAGGGAAAAAGCAGCATGAATGCTGCTATTTGCCTTTACAGAATGGCAGCTAAAATGAGGTCAGGGAGAGAGGGAGTAGAATGGTAATCGCCATGCTGAGGTCCTGAGAGCTACAAATGGAAGCTGTTTGGAGAACGTGGTGATGGAAGTCTGGAGCTCTAACAGTCACTGCTGAATGGAATTTATGCCCTGCTCAAAGATGTCCCAAAAAAAGGGAAGCTCAAGTTTCAGCATGTCCTCTTACCAGGAGCATAGGCCTTATCATAGGTGAGGCCGTGAACCTCCGCAATACTCTTTGAAAGATGGAACACGGGTCTGTGAACAGTCACAAAGCCGTATTTCCTAACAGCAACTTGCTCAGTCACCACACCAAAGGTGCCAAGCCGAATAACTCTGACTCCCTGCAAACAGGAAGGAAGAAAAGCATTACTCGAGTGCTAGGTGAAGAGGCTTCTAACTGGTCAGCTGCATGAGGATGGAGCTTGGTGTCCTGCTCAATCCTGCTGTGCAAAGGGGATGAATCCAGGACTGGGGAAAGCTTTGGAGAACCCTTGGAGAATGTGTTTAGAAGAGCACTTGAGGTGTTTTCATTCCACCTCTTCTCCATGCTCTCAAAAAATGCAAGGAAACGTAGAGAACTCATCCCTCAAATACCTCCAGTGCAGAAGAAGGGCTTCTGGGGGAGATGCAGAATGGCAGACCCACCTTGTTCAACATCAGCTGATCTCGAATGTAGTCGGAGACTCCTTCCCAGATAGCAAGGGTCTCTGGAAAAAGAAGTGGAAGGCACATCAGGCCCTGTGTGGCCCCGCTCACAAATGTGCAGCACATGGTTAACCAAGGTGGTGATGCCTGCAGTTGTACTCCATGAGCAAACTGAACCCAACCCTGAGAGGGTCTCAGCAGCTGAGATTGAGATGGCATTAATGGGGCGGCCTGGCAGCTCAGGTAGGCCTTCTCCTTCTCACAGGTAGACACCTGTGGCAGGGAATCCTGAGTAGGGTGTCCCGGAACAGTGGGGATAGCGTCAGGGTTGGGAGCCAGGAGTCCTGGCAGCCACACTGCCAAGTGAGGCAGAGGGGACCATGAGCCTGGGCTCTGGCAGCAGTCCCAGCCCCATTCACGCTCCTCCAGCCCCAGGCTTTCCACAGCCATGTTCACAGATCATGATCTCTGTGAGAGATCCCGAGATAGAGCTCCAAGAGGCCTTACCCTGTGCTGGCAGCACTGGCAATCGCTGCCCATGAGACCTGCCATGGCCAGGGTCCCAGAGCTCCATCCTAGTTTCTTTGCTCATTTGCTCTGGATGAAGAGCAAACAGGAGGTGATGAGGAAACAGCTCCTCTCCTGCTCCTCCTGTACACGTCACCTCAGCCCTGTGCTACTCTGGCCACCCCTCGCTGGTTCCCGCTCAGGGTTGTGGGCTCCTCGCAGCAGAGCAGAGCCGAGAGCAGTCCCAGCACGTGGGCTCTCCCAGGCTCGTCGCGACGTGTGAGGAAAGGTCGCAGCGTGCGCTCTGACTGCTGTGCCTGTGACACGGGATGTCCCCTGTGAGCACAGCCCATGTCACAGAGGGGTCTGGCCCTCCTCACCACGGGCCAAGCCAGGGCAGGCCCGGCAGTGGGCAGGGACTGCATGGGGCACTCAGGGGCTGCCCTTGTGCTACACAGACTGTGAAACAGGGATGAATCCTCCTCTCACCGTGGGTCTTGGCTTAGTTGGGCACTGTGACTGCGCTCACATGGCCTCAGCTGCGCACGCAAAACCTGGTTGTCAGGGAGGGTAACGAGCATCACGCCACACTCGCCCCACAGCCACATAGTGCAGGTGGCTGCTGCCACCGCGGGAGGGAGTGCTAACCACTGAGCTCGCCAAATCATCCAGCTGCTCCTTGGCAGTCACCACATTGCTCTTCTCGCTGCTTCAACTAACGACTCCTTCCCTTGACAGTTCCTCAGCCACAAAACCTGCAGGAACCTCTGTTCCTCCATGGCCAGCCTGCAGATGCCTTTTAGACCTCATCACTGCAGCATGCTGGTGTCTGGGGTGGAGGGGAACTGAGCAGGGCAAGAGAGAGCAGGCAAGAGAGCTCAACATCTCCTAGCAGGAATGGCTCTGAACACAGAGCGAGCAATTACTGTCTCAGCTGTTTTGGGCCTCTAAAATCTGTGCAGGACATGAAAATAACTTTTTTAATGGTATAGCCCTCCTTGATTATGTTTAGTTCTTCTCTTGGTGGTGGTGTATCTTTCGAGTTACTGGTCTTTGGAGGAGACTTTGTGTGTGGTCTGTTTTAAGGAAAGTGAATTGGAGTGGAATATCATCAGAGGGTCAAGGTGATCTGGATCCATTGCAGGTGCCCTTGTTCCTCCCTGCCGAGGCTCTGTCTGCAGACCTGAGGGTCTCCCGTCTCCCACTGGTCCCTGCAGGATGGGCAAGAGCTGCAATAGCTCTTTCACGCCAGAAACTCTGCAAGTTAGTATAATATGCAACCAGGGATTCCTTCAGCCTCTGCTGTTGCCCATTTTCCTCTCCAGTCATGGAGGGAGCGCATCCATGAGCAAAAGCCAGGGTGCCAGGCAAAAGGTGCCTTTCCCAGGCATCCTACCAAGGGTTCACCATCCATGACTGGGCTTGAATCACTAACCTTTCAGTTCACAGGCAAACTGAGTCTCCCACCGTGGCACAGAGAGTCCTGCCTGGGGCTCTCCTGCGCAGCTCTGACATCACGAGAGACGCCTGTGCTGCAGGAACGGGATCATCCCTGAGCCCAGCAAAGCCCCAGCCTCAAGGAAGGGGGTGCTGCCCTCGGTCCACTGCTGGCTGCTGGTGGGCAGTACAGTGCAGGGGGAAGGCCTGGTGCCCAGGGAGGGGCCGTGCTCTGCTCCCTGACCAGGATCAGCTCTTCCTGCTCTCCATGGCCCCTCTACCACACAGCCTGGGGGCAATTAGAACTGTGGGGACATCACCCAGAGGAGGGCACTTCCTCACCCCACTCACTCCTGCTGCTGGCATCAGGGACAGCTGTGACATCTACACAAGTGCTGCATGCAGGGGCAGACATAGCTCAGGGAAGGGCTTTGCTCCTCTCCATCCACACTCCCCCTGCAAGGGCAAGAGCATGGGAGCAGCACATACAGTGAGAGTCTCCTCCTGCCACAACAACTGCAGAGATGTCAAAGGGACAGTGCTCTGTGGTTTGGCCCTGGTCCAGATCCAGTCTCTCAGGGCACCAGGAGGCTACTCTTTTCTGCACTATTGAGAGGGAGTGATCAAGTAGTAAAGAAGTCTTTCAGATAGATTGACAACTTCATATTTTTTATTGGAAATGCACAAACAAATCCTGCTCTTGATTCTTGTTCCAAAACAACACAGTTTTCTTGCAAGTCATGAGTGAAAATTAATCCATGAAAATTACTAAATGGCAACACCAGGACAAGGGGGATCAGATTTCCCACCCCAGGCTTCCTTACCAGGGCAGGGGTGGACTTTGCAGCTTAGGGAACAGCTTCCTCACACATCTCAACCCCTTTATCTGCCTGCAGTATGGGAGTCCCGTCTCGGTGGATGGCGTTTGCCACTGGTGCACACGGCTGACTTCTGCTTCTTCCCCAAGAGCCCCAGGTCATCTTTTAAAAAACTCTTCTCTCACCGATTGGCCCCAAATCTACCTTTTGCAGGGGGCCTTTGGGTTTCTTCCACCCCAGGTGAAGGACTCTGAAGCCCTTTGCTTGGCTGAATTCCAGAAGGCTCCTGGTTAGCATGAGTAAAATACGTAGTAACCCTGAATAAAATGAATAACAGCAATCCAGTCCTTCAGCATTTGGATAACAGAGACCAGAGCTCTTGGATCACTGATTGATGGGCATTGAGTTTATTACTCTTTCTACTGCCTCTCTGCAGAGGGACAAGTACTACTGTGCAACCAGTCACAAGGAGATAAAATTATCTGAGGTTTCCTGGGAAAGAGCAAATTCCTTGTGGGATATTGAAGCAGCTATGTGGGACTGTGTAGAATTTGTTGAGGACATTTTATAGGTATTGTGGGACTGAACAAAGCTTATGCTGGGATGTTCCAGTGATGGGTCAAAGGCAGGAAGGAGATCCAAGTGTTCCTGCTCAAAGACAGGAAGAAATTGCTCAAGAGTTTCATCAAGTCTTGTCGATGAAGGATGAAAACCACACAGCCTCTCTGGACTGCCTCTCGAGAGCTTTCTTGTTTCAGTTTATGTCCATTGCCATTCCTCCTCCCACCATATACCACTGTGAAGAGCTTTACTTTGTCTTCTCAAAAATGTCCCTGTTGGTATTGAAAGGCTGCTCTGAGATGCACCTCAATGTTCCTTTCTCCACACTGAACGAGTCCCATTCCCTCTGCCTATCTTCCCGGGCACAAAATTCCTGAACACTTTGGTGAATATTCAATGAACTCCCTCCTGTTTATCCACATCTTCCCTGGACTGAGGGTGCCAAAACTGGAGGTAGAATTGCATATGTAGTCTAATGAGTGCAGACAGAGTGGGATGATCACTTTGCCATCCTTGTTGCCAGGACACACCTGTGCCAGGGCACATGGCACTGTTGCCAGGGCACATGTTCACTTCCGGTCCATCTGGATCTTCCACTGAGCCTTCCCCACAGAGCTGCTCCCAGCCAGGTATCCATAGCCTGGATCACAGCAGGGGGCTGTTCCTTCCAAGGGCAGGAGTTTGCATTTGTCGCTGTTTGAACTCATATGGATTCTGTTGGCCCATTTCTCCAGCCTGTCAAGGTCCCTTTGGATAGCATCTATGCCCTCGAACTTACCTACAATCCTCTCTCCTCAAGGACATTTGCCAACATGATGGCAGCACTCTGTCACCTCTGATATGATAAAATTAAGAGGACCATCCAGACCAAAACTAAGAAAACCATTCAGACCATGACATCCTAACACTGATACAAAATGATTGTTGGACGTCATGTCAAATCCCTTCTTCAAGTAAACAGAAAATGACTTACAGTGCTTGATCTCCTCCACAAATCTAGTCTTTGCATCATGTAAGACACACAGGTCCAGCAAGCAGGCAGGCGGGTATGTCAGCCAGATAGGTAGGCCGTAACCTCGGTCACTCCACGTTGCCTGTTCCTCCTTTATTTGTCCAGAAATATCTTCCAGGAGGACTCCAAGAATTTCCTAAGCACTACATTGAGCTTAATTGACCTTTAGTTCGCAGATCATCCTTATGGTCATTTTTGACAGTGGGTGCAAATTTTGCTTTCCGCCCATCATCTCAGTTCTCCCCTCACCTCCAAGCATTATAAAGACAATAGACATAGATGACAGATGCCTTGAAAGGGTGTTGGACACGTCTCCTAGCACCTTCTGATGCAATGTTTTTAGCCTCCTCTTTGCCGCACTGAAAAAGATCTGATGCCCCAATATTGTCTCAATGGAGTTTTGCAGTCGGCACGTTACCATTTCCTGCTGGATTCTCCAAAGTTTCCCCCATCCCTCCTGGTCTGGAGGCCCATAACTGGGATCAGTATTCAAAATGTTGCCTTGCCATCTGTGAGTCTGAGGCAATAGCAACTCCCCTTGACGTGCTGGCCACCGTCTTTCTCCAGGCATCTGTCTGGAATAGGACCCCTCAGAGGGAAAAGATGAGCACATGGCCAAGTAAGTGTCCCAGGATGCACTCCAGCTGTATTGGCTGTTGTCACATAGGAGAGTTCTGTGAGACCTCCCCAACAAATTCACACTCTCAAATGTCCCTAGAGGCTGTCATGCAGCAAGCTCGGACATACAGCCTCAGCCTTAACAGCATCAAGCCAGAGCCATTTTCCTATTGATGAGGGTAGCACAACAAAGATACATACAAAAAAAATATGTTGTTTGTGTCCAAGAGCACAAGAGGACTGCCCAGGAGACCACCATATGCCATTAAGGATATCTGCTTCAAGTGTTCATCAGAGTGAATGTGAAAAGCATTAACATACGAGTCCTCAGCTAGCCCCATTCTAGCCTCTAATAGATAGACCATATCTTGGAAAAGCCCATGGTGGGATCCTTCCACATTAGCTCCATTAGGTGAGCTGATTCTCCTCATTACTATGGTCTCTCTGAAAGACAAGACCCTTGAAGTGATTGTTTTTTCATCAGAAATACTGGACAATGCTGTTGTTCTCTACAAAGAAGAAAAGTTTTCTACTTTTGCAAACTTCAGGTGAGAATTGTCTGCCTGAATCCCCTGAGTCAGAAATTGCCAGCTTTCAAGGTTCAAATGTTTCTAAGGGAGCCAATTATCATCTCTATGTCATTTCTAAGACTGTCTATCAGGTATAATTGGCTCACTCTGAAATGTGCTGTCTTCACTAAAAATAAATAATTAATTAAAAAAGAAAATAAAAACACACGTAAGAAGAAGACTTCCGTCTTCCTCCTGAACTTTATCTTCTGGACAACATGCTTTGGGTGGTTTCAAAGTTATAAACTGCTTCAGTTTTCTCAAGACGACTAGGTTGGCTCCCGTAGGATTTAGCAGCTAGAGCTTGCACAATCTACAGAATGTGTGTTTCAGTTCTCATGCTATGGTGTTCAGATTATCAGAGCCCACATATAACAGCTCTGCTTATACCATCAGCAGGGGTGAAAAATGTGTTTTACTCTAGTACTCTGAGTCTTGTGGCTTACTATATCATGGGATTGCTCCTTCGTATTTGTCCTTCTCTGGGCCATGCTGTAACTCTGTCAGAAAGTGAGTTCCTCTGCTGTTACAATATAAACTGGGAATGTAGGATGCATCCACTTCTATTCTGTAACTCTCCACAATTTGCTGGAACAGAAGAATGCTGCAACTCCACAGGTTCCTGAAACTGCAGAGCTCTTTGGGAACTTGGACACAGATAGCTTCAGCAAGTTATCAAATGTAAATATATGGGGTGTTCTTTGTGCAGAAGGTAAGTTCAAAAGCACAAGCATAAGAGGAGAATATTTTCCTTGCAGCTGTTTTTCCTGCTTTGTGCATGCATGACCTGCAAATAGGGAAGTTGGAAATGTAGCATGAAAAGAATGCATTGCATATTGTGATTTGACGGCAATTTTGACTGGGTGTTACAGAGGTGGAAGGACCTTGGCAGCAAAGACCTGCATCTTACATGTATCTCTCTCTTCCCCCCTTCCCCCTTTTTTTTTTTTGAAGGAAAGAACAATAAAAAATATTTGTGGAATGGGGAGGAATGGAGAAATGGAGATGTAAGTAGTGAGGAAAGATTTTTGTTTGAATGAATGAATGAATTGAATATTCAAAGAAACTGTGTTGCTCTCTTCCTCTCACCATGACAGAAAGCACATTTGGATGGGGAATGTCACGCCTGTGGCAGAGTTTGTTCTCGTGGGATTTCCAAACCACTATGAAGTGGAGATCATCTTCTTTGTGGTGTTCCTGCTCGCTTATTTAGTGACTGTTTTGGGAAATGCTCTTGTCATTGTACTGGTCTATACAGACTGCCATCTCCATTCTCCCATGTATTACTTCCTCAGCAATTTGCCCTTCATTGAGATGTCCATGACTTCCTCTGTTGTTCCAAAAATGCTGGCAAACTTCCTGTCAGAGAAGAAGACCATCTCCTTTGCTGGCTGCTTTAGCCAATGCTACTTTTATTTCTCCTTGGCTGCAACAGAGTTCATCCTCTTCGCCATCATGTCCTATGACCGCTACGTGGCAATATGCCACCCCCTGAGATATCCCACCATCATGACGGAAAGGGTGTGTGGCCAGCTTCTCCTGGGTGCGTGGGTGGGTGGTGTGGTCTTGATCTTGCCATTAGTGGTCCTGAAAGCCAAGCTGCCATACTGTGGTCCCAACGTCATTGACCACTACTTCTGTGACAGTGCACCTCTCCTGCACCTCGCTTGCACGGACATCTGGGTTGCTGAGCTGAGGGGTTTTGTGGTGTCCATTCTCCTGCTCCTCGGCTCCTTGGCACTGACTGTGTTCTCCTACACCTGGATCATTTTGACCATAGTCCGTATCCCATCTGCCCAGGGCAGGCAGAAAACCTTTGCCACTTGTGCTTCTCATTTCACTGTTGTTTCCCTGGGTTTTGGCATCTCCATCTTCATCTATGTCACGCCTTCCCACGTGAACCCTGGACACCTCAACAAAATCCTCTCTGTTCTCTCCAGCATTGTGACTCCTCTTTTAAATCCCTTCATATTCAGCCTAAGGAATCAGCAAATGAAAGAAGCCTGGAAAAATGCTTGGCACCATTGTCTGGGGATTGGTGAGGAGGCCAGAAAGCCATGAGAATCATCATGGCTTGTAGGAAGTCAATCCTTGACAAATCTCAACAGGATCTCAGCATTCATGGTGTCTTCCGTCAGAATGTGGCCCGTTACAGCCAATGTTGAGGAATAGCACGTCTCAAAGGTCATCTTCATGGCAGTACTGTTGTGTCAGGCCCCACCAACATTCTCCTGCACTTCAGGCAGTGATGGAGGTCTGTGTGGTGCTATGTGGTTGTTGGGCACAAAACAGTCTCCTAATCAGAACAAAAAGCTTTAAGACTGAAAGGAACAGAAAGACTACTCAAAATGGAGTGGTAAAGTGAAAAGAAATGGCTGTCAATTTTTTATTACTAGTTTTACTAAATTTTCATCATATAATCATGTTTTCAAATAAAGTTTTCAAATTTCAAATAAAGTGTTCTGCTGGAGAGTAACATCAGTTAATGCTTCTTCTTTGAAGTGCAAGCTATAGCTGATAGAAATAAGATGGGAGGCTCTCAAAAATTAGATGCAGAAAGAGAAGAAATGCTGAGGAGTGCCAGAAAGAGAGGGGGAAACTGAACAGTGAGATGGAAGAATTCAAAATCTGATCTGTGCCTGTAATAGAAAGATTCTCTTTTAAGGCAAGGATGGGAACAATGAGTAAAAATTCCAATCTTCCTACTCATTCATATGCATAGGTAGGTAGATTAAGAATCAGATGCCGACCACTTTCCCCTCCTAAAACCCTATTTTTATCTCAGAGATTTGGCATTGCTAGAACTGCAAAAATACACACACACACACACACACACACACACACAAAAAAAAAAAAAAAAAAAAAAAAGTAAGTATGCCAGGAAAACAAACAAAGAAATATTAAAACTTTGTGTGTTTGTGAATTCAAGTCTTCTCTTAGGAAAACTACCCTGTGGTTTTCACTTGGATAATCTGAATGCATTTGTAAGTGTATATCCTAAGCAGCTGTTCTCATCCTTGATTCATCAGAGTTTAAGGCTATCTGCTACATATCAGTCACTCAGCTAGAAATGATGCTGGATTTTCTGGCAGAAGTTGGCAAGTTCTCCTTCCTTGACTGTGCTGCCCAGGTGCATTTTGTGGTTTTACTGAGCAACACCAAAAGCCTTCTCCTGGCTGCCATGTCCTGGGATTGTCCTGTGTGGCCAAAAATGACTCCCTGCATCATTCTCTCATCATGAGTGCAGGTCTCTGTGTCAGTCTGGTGCTCGAGCCAGAGTGTCCTACCAGAGCAGACAGGACAGACCTATCAGGTGTTCCCTTTGACTTCCTTGCACCCCATGCCATTCACCCACACCACCACAACCCCCCAGATTGGAACTAGCCTGGGCAGACACTTTCTGGAGCTGAGTGATGTTGTACGTCATCATCTTGGTGTTCGGCACCCTTCCCTTTTTCCTAGCAGTTATTTCTCATGCCAAAATCATTCAGACTGGTTCTGAAAAGGCCTTCAGCTGTGGGTAAACATGGAGGCTTTTCCACCTGGTGCTTATACCTTGCAGTGGTGACTCTGGCTCAGGCATGGCTGATACTTACAATGCTGAAAGGGGGCTTTTCAGACGTTGCCAAATACTTTGCCCTGGTTTATACAGTTGGGACCCCCATCCTGTCATCTGTAACCTCAGAAAAAAGGAAGTGAGAATTGTCTTCAAGAGATTCCTATAGAGAAAGTGATACTGCAAACTATATAAAATAGTCTCAAATAGGACCAAAAGTCCCAAGGAGGCATTTGGTTGCCCGAACATAGGCATCCCATGTTAAGCTTAGTAAAATCAGGTGCCCCCTTGGCTTTGATTGCCCTCAAGATTGGCCAGGTAGCTTGAGTCATTCCTGACATGTCTGAGAGGCCCCATAGCACTGCTAGGTGATGGTATATCCCAGGTGCAGGACCCAGAATTTGTTGTTCTTATTGTTATTGTTTTCCATGAGGTTCCTGACAATCCATTCCTCCCACTTGCTGAGGTCCACCTGGAGGGCAGTCCTCACGTATATGACTTTTCCGCCTAATCAAGTAACATTTACAAATGTGATGACATTTGCATCCTCCAGGTCATGAATGAACCAGTTAGACAGGATAGGTGGCAGTACAGAGCCCTGCATACTCTGCTTGCCACCAGCTTCCAGTTCAACACAGCCCATTCACCAAAACCCTCTGACCCTGATCATCCAATCAGCTTTTTATCCATCTGGTTCTCTCTCCATCCTATCATAACATCCCTACTTGTCTCCAAGAGTATTGCGGTGGACAGTGTCAACCCTCTTGCTAAATTCATGTTAAATAGCATCCATAACTCTCTGCTCCTACACAAGGTTAGGATTTCTATCACAGAAAACAATCGGTCCAGTGGGGAATGGTCTGCCTTCAGTTAATCCATGTTGACTGTTCCCAGACATCTTCTCATTCATGTGGCCAGAAATGTGATCCAAAAACATTGCTCCATGACACACTCCTCACCAAAATGAGACTGAACAGATCACGGTTCCTCAGGTTGTTTTTTTGGCCCTTTTTGAAGATAGGCAGACCATACTCCTTTTTTCATATATAGTCTTTGAGATCTCCCTTGATCTCCACAACCTTTATCCCAAAGATGAAAGAGAGTGGCCTTGCTATGACAGTGGCCAACTTAGTGTCCACAGATACCATCCAATCATTTCCAGAAATGTGTATAGGTTTAGTTCTTGCACATAATCCCTCTTTCAGCATTGCTTTTGCTCATCATTGCACATTGCTTTTCTCATCCGGATTCCCGAATCAAGGCAGAAAACCTGGAGCACCTTATTGGTGAAGACTGAATCTAAGAAGGTCCTCAGACCTAGCTACATCTACTGTTACTCAAGCCCTTGCCCCATTCAGCAGTGAGCCCATGAGTTCCTTGTTATTCTTTCCCTGTTAGAGCAGTAGTAACTGCACTTCCTCATACCCTTGAAATCCCCTGCAAGTGGCAATCTTAGAATAGCTTTGGCTTCCCTTCAACCAACAGTACATCATCACACCATACAGTATTTCTGACTTCCTCCTCTGCAGCCTGCTCCTGCTTTTACCTCTTCCATGAAGACTTCTAATGCACGTCAGTCATGACTTCAGTGTTTAGCCAGGCTAGTGTCCTGAAATATCTACTGGTTTTACTGATTATGGGAATGGAACATTCTTATGTCTGGTGGGTGCTGTCCTTAAAGACCTAATGCCTTTCCTGACCCCCTTTGCTCTTCAGAACTGTCTCCCTTGGGATTCCACCACCACTCCCCTGAAGAGGCTCAAGTCTGCTCCTCTGAAGGTCGAAGTCTGCAGGATGCTACTGCCCTTCCTCAGTCCATTCAGGATCTGGCACTCCACACTCCACTATTTCATGGTCATTGCAGCCAAAGTTTCCACTGCTAATCACATCCCTGATCAGTTCTTCCTTGCTTGCGAGTACTAGATGCAATTGAGCACCACCCCTGTTGTCCTGTCTTACAGCTATGCTAATTTGTCCTCAGGCCCTCCACAAACTTCTCTACTTCATTTCACTGAAAGTTGGAAAAAATAAAGTCCCCCCATAAGAAGCAAGGCCTGTGATGCAAAGACCTTCTCAGGTTGCTTGAAGATGTTTGCATCAACCTCCTCACCCTGATCCAGTGGTCTGTAAATCTCATCACAAAGCCACCCTGATGCTCACCCACAAGCACTCAGCCCCTTCTATATCCCATGGAATATGGGATATATCTCCTTATGTTCCAACTGCCCCTTCACACAAATGGCATCTCCCCATCGGTAACGTCCTTGTTGGTCTTTTCTGATGAGCTTCTGCCCTCCCATTGTAGCCCTGAAGTCATGTGAGTGAGACCATCACTTCTCAGGTATTCCAACAAGGTGGCACAGCTCCTGCATCTCCATCGCCTCCTATCTGTGCCCCAGGCCGCATGCTTTTGTGTGAATTTAGGCTGCAGAGCAGCAGTTGTGGCACAGAGCGCAGATTGGTCAAGGTGAAACCTGTTACAAAGAGCCAAGAACATCATGTGTGCAATGGCCCTGCTTCAGAGCAGAGAAATGCTGGCATAGAGAGCAAGTGGCAGTAAATAATAAGTGACATTGCCATATAATTTTGTTAAGCCAGAGTCCATTTCCATAAAACCTATTACTATTTCTTTCACAGGAGTGAAGTGCATTCTGTCACTCACCCCCACCACCACTCGTTCCGTGACAGTTCCTCCCTAGGGGTCAGTACTTGGTCTAACTTTTATTCAACTTCATCAATGATCAGATGAAGGAACAGAATGCACTCTCAGCAAGTTTACTGATGATTCAAAACTGAGAGGAGTGGCTGAAACAACAGAGAGCTGTGCTGCCATTGAGGGAGACCTGCATAGGCTGGAGAGATGGGCAGAGAAGAACCTCATGAAGTTCAACAAAGGGAGGGGCAGGGTCCTGCACCTAGGGAGAAATACCCCCATGGGTGCCAACTGTCTGGAGAAGTGCTCTGCATAGAGGGACCTGGGGTTCCTGGTGGACAACAAGCTGGCCATGAGCCAGCAAGGTGCTCTTGTGGCAAAGAAGGTCAATGCTTTCTTGGGGTGCATTAGGAAGCATTTTGCCAGCAGGTTGAGGGATCCTCCCCCACTACTCAATCCTGGTGAGGTCACCTCTGGAATACTGTGTCCGTGTCCAGTTCTGGGCTGCCCAGGATGAGGGACATGGGAACTACGGGAGCAGGGCTACGAAGATTATGAAAGGATTGGAGCATCTCTCCTATGGGGAAAGTTTTGGAGAATTGGGTCTGTTCAGCCTAGAGAAGAGAAGACTGAGAGGGGATCTTATCAGCATGCACAAATATCTTAAAGGCCACTGTCAAGAAGATGGAGGCAAGCTATTTTCAGTGGTGCCCAGTGATAGGATGAGAAGCAATGGACGCAAAATGAAACACAGAAAATTCGATCAGAAGTTGAGGAAAAACTTCTTTCCTGTGACAGTAACGAAGCACTGGAACAGGTATGGAGTTGTGGAGTCTCCCTTCCTTGAGGATATTCAAAAGCCACCTGGACTCAACTGTGGGCAGCATGTTCTAGGTGAACCTGTTTGAGCATAGCGGTTGGACTAGGTCATCTCCAGAGGTCCCTTTCAACCTCAACCATTCATAGAATCATAGAATCATAGAATCATAGAATGCTTAAGGTTGGAAGGGACCTCTAGAGGTCATCTAGTCCAACCCCCCTGCATATGCAGGGACACCTAGAGCACGTGGCACAGGACTGCATCCAAGCGGGTTTTGAAGATCTCCAGAGAAGGAGACTCCACAACCTCTCTGGGCAGCCTGTTCCAGTGCTCTGTCACCCTCACTGTTAAGAAATTTTTCCTTAAGTTCCTATGGAATTTTTGGTGTTTCAGTTTCCGGCCATTTCCTCTAGTCCTATCAGTGGCCACCACTGAAAAGAGACCGTCACCGTCCTCTGCACTCCCTCCCTTGAGGTATTTATATACACTGATTAGATCCCCTCTCAGCCTTCTCTTCTCCAGGTTGAACAGGCCCAGCTCCCTCAGCCTCTCCTCGTAGGGAAGATGTTCCAGGCCCCTGATCATCCTTGTGGCCCTGCGCTGGACTCTCTCCAGCAGCTCCACATCCCTCTTGTACTGTGGAGCCCAGAACTGGACACAATACTCCAGATGTGGCCTCACCAGGGCTGAGTAGAGGGGCAGGATCACCTCCCTCGACCTGCTGGAGACGCTCTTCTTAATGCACCCCAGGATCCCGTTGGCCTTCTTGGCCACGAGGGCACACTGCTGCCTCATGGTCAACTTATCATCCACCATGACACCCAGGTCTTTCTCCGCAGAGAAACCATTCTGTGACTCCTTGTGCTATTCTGTGTTTGCACGTGAGTAACTGACCTTCAATCTCCAGGGATTATAATAAGAATTTAGACAACAATATGTGTTATGCACACATTAGTTTTGGCAACAGGAGAGCCACTTCTTTCAGAGCCACTTCTGAGTTTGCAGAGTGAACAAAAGGGATCTAAATCCTGCTCCACCCCAGGGCTTGAAAACCTGGCATGAGATGCCCAGGCTGACTCATCTGAAGGATGGGTAAATGAACTCACTCCTTGCCCCCATCTAAGTTTGCTACATAGGTAAGAGGTGGGCATAGGGCCTCCCAGAGTGCGATAGTTCCATCTTTCGTAGATAACCATCCTCTGATGATACAATTTCTAATGCTGGCTTCAGTCTGACTTTGTGTTTCAGGAGACCATAGATAATTAGTTGAGTCTGCTTCAATGACCATTTCCCAGGAGGAGGAGGAGGGAGCAAGAGGAGAAATCAAGTCACGCCTCCAGCTGTGCCACTCTTCCTAGCATGGCCAGGCTCCTGGGGTGGAGCTCGTGGCAACCTGGCAGCAGTGTGTCCAGAAGAAGCTCCTCCGCAAAGAGCAGCAGAGCTGCGGGCATTTCCTACAGGTGCCAACTTGAGACAAGCAAGATGAGCGAGACAAATGAGACAGAAAGAAGTTAAAGATGTTCAGAGGTGGGAGGATGTCTGAGAGCTCCATGGTGGAGAAATCTTCATAGCCCCTAACACAGTAAGTCTCTCCCTTGCCAGGCAATGACCATGAGGTACCCTGAGGAGTCCTCTACAGCTACCACATCCCATGGCCGATAGCATCTGCCAGGATGGCTCTCCTCATTTCCCTGGTGCAGAGCAGGAGGTGTTTGGAGCAGGGATTCCTTGCCACACTATCAGAGTGTCCCTGCCACCTCAGGGTGCTGTGTGCCTGGGGCAGTGACTCTGCTGCCTGCAAGGGTCAACACTCAGCCTGCCTGGGGACTGCAGGGAGAAGCTCTGGGTGGAAGGAGAGACCCCCTGCAGGCCAGGTCCAGTCTCCATTTGAGAAGGATCTCATACTCATGAGATCCTCAGCATCCTCTCCCTCTCCTTCTCCCTTCTGTTTTAAGCAGAAATATCATGGTATTGCTCTGTGTTAACCATTTGTCCATGCTGTTCCTGTTCTTGCCCTGGGACTGTCTGGCCAGTGTGAGCTTCAGATGAAGTTCAGACATCCACCCTGCAGAACATGACATCCTCTGAGGAAGGGTGCAGAGTTTGCTGATGTGCACTTTGGTACTAGATTCCTCTGTGCTCAGTGGTGCCATTTTTTTCCTGGGGTAACATGAGTGGAATGGTCCTGAACCTCAGAGGTGCAAGTACAGGGCAGCTGTGAAGAAGGTGGATGGCCAAGGAGCTGTCCTTGCCCTGCATTAGCACCACAGTGACTCCTTTTGCTCCTAGGAATCACAGTGTTTCACTCAGAGTGCTGGAGCAATCCAGATGATTTCTATGTCCTGACAGCAAACACAGCACAAAATGGGCTCAAGCCATGGAGCTCTGTGGCAGTTTTGCTGAGATGGGGAGAGATAAACAGTTTACTGCAGGGAAGGGAGTTAGGAGAAAGTTCTGCTCATGGCAGTCTTCACTAACTTGTCTACATCTCTACTTGCTTGAACAGCCCCTCTCAGTGCTGCAAGACAGCAGATGTCCAACATCAGCTACTTGAATGAGTTCCTCTTCCTAGCATTCGTGGATACACGGGAGCTGCAGCTCTTGCACTTTGCAGCGTTTCTGTGCATCTACCTTCTTGCCCTCATGGGCAATGGTCTCATCATTACAGCCATAGTCTACGACCACCACCTCCACACTCCCATGTACTTCTTCCTTCTCAACCTCTCTGTCCTGGATATTGGCTCCATCTCTGTCACTGTTCCCAAATCCATGGCCAATTCCCTGTGGGACACTAGGGCCATTTCCTACTTGGGCTGTGTTGCCCAGGTCTTTTTCCTCTTTTTCCTGCTTTCAGCAGAATGTTCTCTTCTCACTGTCATGGCCTATGACCGCTTTGCTGCCATCTGCAGACCCCTGCACTATGGGACCCTCATGAGCAGCAGAGTTTGTCTCAAAATGGCAGCAGCTGCCTGGGGCAGTGGTTTTCTTATTGCTCTCCTCCACACTGCCAACACATTTTCACTACCACTCTGCCGAGGCAATGTAATAGAGCAGTTCTTCTGCCAAGTTGCTCAGCTCCTCAAGCTCTCCTGCTCAGACTCTTACCTCAGGGAAGCTCCTATCATGGTATTTACTGTTTGTTTAGTATTTGGATGCTTTGTTTTTGCTGTGCTGTCCTACGTGCAGATCTTCACTGCTGTGCTGAGGATCCCCTCGGAGCAGGGTCGACACAAAGCCTTTTCCATGTGCCTCCCTCACCTGGCCGTAATCTCCCTTTCTCTCAGCACCCTCATGATTGCCTACCTCAAGCCTCCCTCCATCTCCTCCCCATCCCTGGATCGGGGGGTGGCTGTTCTCTACGCGGTGGTGCCTCCAGCAGTGAACCCCCTCATCTACAGCTTGAGGAACAAAGAACTCAAGGATGCGCTGAGAAAATTGCTTCAGCAGGTACAATGTGAGCACCGTTAAGTGTCCCATGTGCACCTCCTCCTCATTCCCAGGGTCGCCGGCATCAAGGTTGTTGTTCATTTCTTACTGACTTTTCCCTATTACATTCTTATTAAAGGAAAAATTGTGTTTGTTCATGCCACCTGTCTTCATGGAATCCTTTGAATCTGACCCAGAGACCTTGTTGAAGCAGAAAGACAGACTTCTCCCTTCCTCAGTAGAGATGTGGGGACCTCATAGCCTGCTAGTCTCAGCTCACTCAGATGCACTCAGTGCGATGCAGAGGGTTTCTCTGTGCGGTGTCTCTTTCAGCAATGACACCAAGGGCTTTGGCAAGTCAAGTTGGGCTGAGAGCACGGGTCCCCTGTCCCTTAGGAGAGCACAGCTCTCCTGGCCAGAGTCAGGGTGTGATCTCCCGCTCCTTCCTGCAAGGGTGCCAGCCTTGTGTCTCTGTGGGCTGGTCTTTGCCCTCCCCAGCGCTCCAGTGCTCACAGTGGAGTGGGAGTGGAGAGGAGGAGAGCCTGGATGCAGCCTGTGGGGACAGACCCTCTGCTCTTCAAGGCCCTCATTGCTGCAGTAGTCAATTCCTGGCTGCAGCCTTTGCATGAAGACTACAGTTTTCCTGCAGACACTTCCACTTCCAGCAGCAGGACTTTCTCTTTTCGTGGCTGTTCTCCTCATTCCCACACTCTCCACTTGTGCTCTGGTGTGTGTATATAGCCCAAGAGCAAATCACAACTTGGTGGTGTTACGGTTATGTTTCCATTGGAGTCCTGTGAGTAGTGACAGGGGCAGGACACCTTTAAAACACAAGGGGATCTCCTCAGACACATACCTGACATCTTCTTGAGAAGATGTAGTTGAAAATACACCCAGATCAATAAAAGGGTCTGTAGCTCTGCCTGTGAACTTAGTGGACTGCAGAGGACAAGCTCATAGTCCCTGTGTGATCCGCTAGTGACCACAGGCTGGATCCAGGCCATGAGCCTGGGGCAGGCTGCTCTGTCCTTGGTGCAGCAGGAGCTGCTGGACTGACTGCAGGGCCAGGGCTCTCATGCTGTCTTGGGGAGCATGGTGGGCATGGAGAGACATGCAGGAGAATGGAGATGGCCATTTGCCACTGCACTGCTGGAATCAGTAGCCAGTGCTGGGAAGGGGTGATGTGAGGGGCTGCTCTGGGAGGATGGACTAGGCACAGCTTCCCCAGTGTGTGCCTGCAACACAGGACACAACCTGGGCTCTGCTCTTCTGCACCCTGCATGTCCTGGTCCCTTTTCCAGAACACCTGCATTTGTCGGGTGAGCAGTCTAGTGTGTGCTTGCACACTCCAGTTCACACACACAGGAGCTGAATGGCAGCATTTTTCTTCTTTTATGACTGTGTGCACCTGTGCCAGGTTGAGATATTTGGTGTGAACTGCTCAGGGGGAGGTAACAGGTAGAAAAGACTGACAGAGATAATGAGGCTTCAAAACAGGTGGGTTTTGGGTTGGGGGTATTGGCTGCACCTGATGAACATCTCAGTAAGACCATGATTTACAAACACCTTCCAAGGCCATCCACTCCTCCAGCTTAAACACAATGCTGGGTGAGGGGTGAAACCACTTTGAATTTCTATGCGAGATTTATCTTTCACCAGTTTGTGATGTTTCCAACAGGAGACCCATTGTGGCACCACACTGCAGACCCAGGTAATGTGTCCCAGGACTGAAAGCAGAATTTCACCCTCCAAGCATGCTGCAAGAGTGAAAAAGCTCTCCATATTAACAGACCTATATGTATCTCCTACACAGACAACTCTCTTTTCCAACCATCTCTTTGACTTGCAGATAGTTTCACAGGGGCAGACATGTTCAGACAACAGAGATTTAGTTTCTTCAGATTTCTTTCCATACCAGAGGCTGATTCACACAGACTCCTTCAATCTCAAGTCAAGTTTTCTTAGTTGATTGGTTGGTGGTTTGGTTGTGTTTTTTTCCCAAACACATATTGCAGGTGGGAAACCCCAAAAAGGGAAAGCCTGATTTGAAAGGTGGGGGAAGCCAAGCAACTGAGTCTGCGCTTGACCATCTTCTGCAGGGTCACCAGCAACGGTGACATCAGAGACTGTGACATCATATCTGGGTAACAAGCCACAACCATCTTAGAGGCCATTAGGCACTAACCTGCTTTCCTGTGCCCTAGCAGAGGTGATTAGCTGAGGGACTGGTTCAAAGCAGGTTCCTAATAGAACAGGGAAAACTGACTTTTTTTGTCCTACTCAAAGCTGGAGTTGGTCATTTCTGCTGAATTTCACGACATCTGACCACCTTCAGTCCTGCTCCCTGGTCGCCTACATCTGGGGTGGCTCCTTGGGCATGTCTCTTGAGGAACAGGAAGGAGCGACTTTGTGTCCATCCTGCTAGCAGGGTAATGGGTACTCAGAATGTCTCCTTTTCCTCAGAGCTCTCCTCTGGACACACTCCGCAGTGTGCTCATTGCCGTAGTGTTACCGAAGGGAAGAGACTGACCTGAATCACTTCTACTGTCCACCTCCTGGAGGGCTTGTGCCCTGCTGTGTTGCACCTCCTGCAGATACAGAGAGGGGACAAGTCCCTGTGAGGACAAGGTCTTGCAAATGTGTCTCTTCTTCCTGTTGCCTGAAGAAGGTAGGCCTTTGCAAGAAGACATCACATGTGTGAGGATGACACCCAGCACATGTTTCTTTGCTTGCTCATCCTGACCCAGAAGCTCTGGCCCTCAGGATGCAAGTCACTCTGTGCAGTTATCAGTGGATTGAGAGCCCTGGGGAGGGAATGTCTGCAGGGACATTGGACTTTGCAGGAGATAGACAATAACTTTGTAAAGATGCAGTCTTGATTATAACAGAAATTTTTAGAAAATATCAATAAAAATAGAAAAAGAAAGAAATTGAGAACATGATCTAATACAAAGAATGTATTTTGATACACTTTTCAGCTTTTACAAAACTTTGTGTTCCTTTCCCACTCTTAGTTTTGTTTTATTTTACTATACTGGCTTTGAGGATGAGAAAACTATTGTGATTTGTGTGATTTTTTTTTCTTGTTCTGAAAAGGAAAGTTATCATCAGAGCTGGTATAAGATGCAGTCACAAGATCACGGATGTCTAGTGTCATTGTAGGGGCCCAGGACTCCTTTGCCCAATCTCCACCTGCACCTAGAGGGCTCTAGTCTCCCACATGCCCTCTGCAAGACTTGGCAGCCCCAAGTAGGTGCCTTAGATGCAACAGAGCCTCTTCAAGTGTCACAGGATGCTTGTGGTTAGACACTTGAGCTCTGCCTGAAAAGCTGAGGAGTGGTTTTCAACATTGAAAAAATGTTGAGCAAACACCCTTTTGTCGGATAAAAGGGTTGAGTAATCCTAATGTCATTGGTGTCCCATGCTGAAATTGTGGAACTTTTCAGCTAGCCAATGAATTTCAGGAGAGAAGCATATTGATCCACCCTTCAGCTTGTGTTACTACTGCTATATCTTTTAAACTGTGGATGTAATCTCTACATTCCTCAGTTAAGGAATGTATTTTATTTCTTTATCAACTATACAATTTCTTTTTATATTTATAGTTAAGAAGAAAACTTCCTGCGTCTGCAACTAGTTGTCTAAGGAAAGCAGGTGGGAATTGGTGTAGAGGAGCTGTAACATTCAGGTACAGACTTGAATGGAAAAAGTTATATTTTAACAGGAGAGATGCAAGTCCCCAGTGGCTGATTAGGGAAATGGAATGTTGGGACGTGGAGAGAAAGTTTGTCCACTAATCCTCATACTGAACATACTGCTTTTCCTACATGTCCAGATTTCATTACAAGATCCTGTGGGTCAATATGAATTGGAGATATCATTTATTCTGTAAGAAAAATAAAGAGAGCTTAAAAAGCAGGTATCCTTCTTTTCAGGTGCTCACTGGTATGTTCCTCTGGTCTATACACTGCTGAAAACTCTCCAAGTAGCCATCAAGAATTGAAGAACTGAAGAAAAATAGGAGAGTCATGGGTCCTTAGAGCTTTGTAGCACTTTAATGACCCCTTGGGTGTATTTGGTGCTGAGTCCATGAACCTCACATCCTGAGAGGAGATTGAACAAAGCCCTCAAGAAGCTGAAGTCAGAAGAAAACCCAAAAGCTTCTTGGAGCATTAATGAGTCCCATGGAGGGTTGTTACCAAAGAAGGCTCCCCAGGCACTGATAAAGCAGGATGTTAGAGGTGCTGATTGTAGATAGACAAAGGCAATGTATAGGTGGTTCTGATGGCAAGTCAACCTCCACATGCTTTATCCAGTAGACTGAGCAGGCACTGACACCCAGCCCGTGGGGAGGGTGATCCCTTCCTCCATATGTTGCTCAGGGCTCTTTCTGGAGGCAATATGAGGGTAGGGACATGCAAGGACAAGTGCAGGACAGCAATATGGCACCTCCCGAGTTCCCTGAATGTGAGGAGGCTATGAGGCCACAGGGATTTAAGGAAGCAGCATCTTCTTCAAGGCCTCAGTGACAGAGATAGACAAAGAAAGTTCTGTTGGGTCCTTGCAGCTTTGGCAGTGCCCATAGCGATCTCCACCACAAGCTGTCCTGTGGTGTCCCATGCCTGTGCCTGTTTCCCAGAAAACAGCAGATAAGCCAACTGCTCTGTCACCTTACTCGCACCCATTGCCCCCTCTACCTCTGCTCATGTCTCTCTGTCCTCACTTGCTTCTCCTTGAAACACAAATCACAGAGATCCCTCAGAGAGACCTGGAGCACCACAGGCACAACATGGCAAGTGCTGTCTCCTCTGTGTCACTAATACAGATTATAAAAGGGTCAGGTTCCTGAAGTCATCACTCTTGCTCCATTTCTCTCTGCGCTCCCCAAGAGGGTTATCCGTTCGTCACTGCCCTCTCAGCCTTACCATCCAAGAAGCTTTCTATGCATGAGGCTGTGTAACCCTCTAAATGGTAAATCCCTAAGTTGCATGCAAAACTATGGTAGGAGACGATGTCAAACCCTTTGCTAAATTCTGGATAAAAAATGTTTGCTCTTCTTCATGTGCAATGCAGCTATTTAATCAGAGAAGGCAATAAAGTTGGTGAGGCACAACTTGCCCTGGGAAAACCATGTGGACTCTTCCTCTACATGAATGTGATGTGAAAGGATTCACTTCATGGTACATTCCTCACCAAAGTGAGGATGAAATGCTTGCAGCTCCCCACTAAGTCCTGTGGGCCTTTTATGAAGATGGATGTAACATTTGCCTCTTGGCAATCTTTGGAGCCTCTCCCAGTCTCCACAAGCTTTCAAAGATGATAGAGAGAGGCCTTGCTATGACAGAGTCAGCTCTAAAAGTATCCTCCTATGCAGTCCATGAAGCACCGTTGATGGTCATTGTATAGTTTGAGTTCTTACGAGTAGTCCCTCAGTAATCTCACAACCCTGCTGGTTGTTTTTCTCCTCAGTCATGACTTGAGGCACAAGACTGGGAAACCTTTCAGGTGAAAATGGAAACCAGCATTGTGATGAGTTCCTCAGACCTACCTGCATTCCCTGTCCATTCAGCAGTCAGCCCACCTTCTCCTTTTATTTTTACTGAAGCAGTAGCAGTTCATCCTTATGCCTTTAACATCCCCTGCCAGTGTCAATCCTAGGGCAGCACTGTCTTCCCTAACACCATGTCAATGCCACAGTTCTAAATTTCTGATGTGCAGCCTCTCCTCCATCCCCCTACCATGTGCTACCTTTTCGCCCTGATGCTTAGCTGTGAGTTCCCTGTTTAGCCAGGCAGGTCCTCTGAGATGCTTACCAGCTTTACTGCCTATCAGGATGGAGCATTCGTGTGCTTGGTGGGTGTTGCCCTTAAAGACTTAGGGGCTTCCTGGAGTTCCTGGGCCCTTCAGAGATGGCTGCCTTGGGATTCCCAAGGCTCAGGTCTGCTCCTCTGAAGGCCAGAGTCTGCCTCTGTCCTTCCTCACCCCTCTTTTTCAAGGACACTGTAGGCAAGGCTGGCACTGGCTATCTCATCCCTCCTCAGTTCCTCTTTGCTTGCAGTTTCCACAACCAGGAAAGCCCTTGTGGCCCATGTTGGCTCTGCTAGGAAATATTCCCTGACACCTTCCAAAACCCTGCTGCAGTCCTTGCACTGCACTGATTGTCCTCCAGGGCATGTCAGAGAGATTACACTCTCCCCATAAGAACCATGGCCTCTGAGTCACAGATTTGCTCAGGTTGCTTAAAGGGGTCTGTGTCAACCTCACCCTAATCAGGTAGTCCAGAACTTCCATTGCAGTGTCACACTTATCCTCTGATACTCACGCACAAACCCTCACCCAAACTCTTGTCTCCCCCAGCATGGAACACGACACCTCTGAGCTTCCCCTTCACACACAAAGGGCATCCTCCCATCCTCCTTGCCTTCCCTCAAAGCCTCTCCTGAACAGCTTGTACTGTGCTATCATAGCCCTACAGTTCTTTGAGTGATCTCATCACATGCCAGTTCTTCTAAGAAGGTTTCAGCCCTGTGAGACCTTGTGACCCTCCATCTGCTCCTGTTTGTGCCCCAAGCTGCATTCACTTATGAACAAATGGACTGTAGAGCTTCTGCTGTGGCACAGAGTGTGCACTGACCATGGGGAAACCTGTTCCCAAAGGCTAAGACCATGTGTGCAATGCCTCCACTTCAGAGCAGTGACATCCTGGCATAGACAGCCAGTGGCCAGCCAGTACCTGAGGCCAGTGAGAAAGAGAACTGGGCTGTTCAGAAATGGCAGGAGAGGGGTTTCTGCCTGAGCTGACTTCATAGCACCTTGGGCCCTGTGACAGAGGTGAACCAGTCTCCAGGTAGGACAAAGTGCCATTGAAGAAGACTGTAATCCAGTCACACTACAGGACAGCCTGTAACCCAGCCACTCTGTGGAGATCATCTACACAGGCCCTGGTCATACCATCTGTGGGTGAGAAGAGGTGCAGCAAGCGCAGAACTAGAAGAGTTTGAGAATGTAGAAACTACAGTGCAGGCTTTGCTGTGATGTGCCTCTCATGTATGAAACATGCTTGGCTGTGGGTGGGATGGACCTTTCCTAAAAACAATAGCAGAATTTAGTTGTTTGGGCACAGGTTGGTAACCTGGGATGCCCAGGGGCACTGGCCCAGCAACCACCCAAGAAGGGAATGGCTTTCCCATACGTCTCATGCTGTACCTGCTAGACACATGTGGTTGTGCTGGACAATGCAGCCATTTGACAAGGCCCTGAGGACCTATTTTTATGTCACTGAATTAAGTGTCTGCACTGAATTACATGAGCTATTTGCACAGTAGGGGTCTGCCGGTGTCTCAGTTCTGTAGTGTGTGGAGCTGTAGTAGTAGCAATAGGCCTCTAGAACAATTGCAGATAGCCAAGGAAATTCCAGACCTGGCCCCCATGTGATGCTCTAGAAGCATGAAGGTCTCGCACTTGTTCTATCAAAGCAACAAAACACTGGCACAAATCTGGGACCACCTTGTTTCTTCAAAGGTCCCATGGTATTTGTGTGTGGGCAACTGGCTCCCAACCTCCATTTCCCCTCATTTATAATAGGAGCTTGGACAAGGAGCTTGCATGCACACATCTCTGTTGTGTACCCTGCAGCTTTGGTACAGCTCCCACACCTCCTGCGTGTTTGTGGGAGCCAGCTGAATCCCACTCCATCCCAAAAGTTTATAACTGGCATGGTATGTCCAGATTGACTATCTCAAGAAACATCTGAACCCAGGGAAAATGAGCTCCCTTCTTGTTCCTGTTTAGGGATCCACTGTAGCTAAGAGATAGGAAGAGGCATCTCCAGAGTGGGTTACTTCCACCTCTGGTAGTTAAATATCCCCCGATTTGACAAACTGCAATGGTGGAATCAGTCTCTCTGCACTGTTCAGAGAGAAACCATAGGGTGACCTCGTTGACTGCTTCCCAGCAGGAAGAGAAATTTATGCCTTCAACAGAGTCTCTGCCAGGCTCCTGGGATGGAGGGAGCTCATGGAAACCTGGCAGCACTGCCCAGACGCAGCTCTGTGTGAACGTATGCTCTTCCTCCCCCATCTCCTCCTCATGTGCTCTACCTCCAACCTGAGCACTCCATAAACAGTACATAGGCAGGGGCTCATTGAGCATGCCCCAACTAAAATCCATCTAGTATGCAAATATGACTATGAGTCCATCATCTTTTCTCCTCCCCTCCATAAATAGCGCGCGCAGCCCAGAGCACCATGAGCTCTCCTTCACTGCAGCGGGCTGTATTGCAGCACCTCCTCTGCAGCAGGGACACCGCTCAAGGATACTCCTCGACTTTTAAGATTCCTTCCCCACGACAGATCCTCAGTAAGTGACTCTTGAGGCTTTGCAAACCTTTGAAACTTTCCTTAGTTGTATCTCTGATCGATTGGGCGCATAATCCTTTAGATGTCAACTGCTGGCCACATATGAGAATAGGATTGGATTCAGCGACCGCCAGGTTCCCCTGACAAGGAGTTTGGAAAGCAAGGGGGTCCATTGTGAAACTGATGATTCAACAGGAGGGTCTGCTTGACACTTTCATCTGACCCTGTTCTCCATGCAGTACATAAGTGAGTAAACCTTGCCATTGTTCATTTTTAATCATTGTCTTATTTATCATGGAACTATGTTAATTTAGTGTATCTTACCTCAGTAAAACATATTAGTGCTTCTCTCTTATGGGACAACTGCATCATTCCTCACCATCCTCAACACTCTGCCCAGGAGAAGCTCCTCAGCAAAGAGTAACAGGGTTCCAGGCACTGCCTGCTCTTGCTGCCATAAGGTGAGAGAAGGCAGAGCGACGTGAAAGGCAGTCTGGAGGAGGAGGGCAGAGGAGAGCTCCTTGGGGGAGAAATCTTCACAGCCTTTTGCATGGGAAATGTCTAGTTGTAGATGAATGCTACAGAGAACACTGGAGGAGTCTTCTAAGCTTCCATTCCATTACTGTCTTTTAAGGATAATCCTCCCAACTTCTGCAGTAGGGAGGAGGAGGAGATGTTACCATTTGGAATTCACTGCCACATGGTCAGAAGGACAGGGTGTCCTGCTACCTTCTCCCTGGCACAGTGCAGGAGGAGGAATCTAGCGGATTCACACAG
This sequence comes from Tinamus guttatus, assembly GCF_059628265.1. NCBI lineage: Eukaryota > Metazoa > Chordata > Aves > Tinamiformes > Tinamidae > Tinamus > Tinamus guttatus. Next base: position 115,418 of record NW_028289152.1, on the reverse strand, counting down.
GTCTGTCTAGAGCTGTGATTCAGAACAGTTCTGAGTGCCCAGTGGATGGGATGTGGTCTGTGAGCACTGAGAAGGGAGAGATGTGGGAAGAGAGACACTGCTTCCTGCAAGGACACCTCCAGGCATCAGAGTCCAAGTGTGGGTGGAAACTACAAATTTCAGCACCTCTTCTCCTCTCTCAACCTAAGTTGAGTCTAAGTCATGAGCTATATCTTTGGTGGTCTCATATCCAGAGGAGGAGAAACACAAGAGTGCCTTCATGTCTCTCTGTGTCCCTGCCTCCCTTGGCAGTAATATCATGCCATTGCTCCATGTCTCCCCACCTGTCTGTGCTGCTCTTGTCCTTTCCCTTGGACTCCTTGGTGAGGGGGATTCAGATGCAGTTCAGACAAGGCACTTGTGGCACCTGCCATGCAGACCTGCCTTGACAATGAGGTGCCCAAGTCCTCCTCTAACCTGTGGGGTTCTAAGCAATGAACTGTGGGGTGAGAGGAACTGTCTGGGAATGAGCCACCTGTCTCTTCAGGACACCCCATCTGCAGGAGAATTGACCATTTGACTCTGAAGGGTCTTTGACATTTGACACTGCACAGAAAGCAAAGATGGGGAGGGGTAATATCTGCTTTTGTGAGGAGGGCAGAGGTGTAAGAAGCAGAAAGCAGCACTCAGAGAAGTCTGTCCTAACTTGTCAATGTCTTTCTCTCCTTGGACAGTCCCCATGCCCAAAGGGAGCAAATGTCCAACAGAAGTTCCTTCAATGAGTTCCTCCTGCTGGCATTCTCAGAAACGCGGGAGCTGCAGCTCTTGCACTTCTCGCTGTTCCTAGGCATCTACATTGCTGCCCTCCTAGGGAATGGCCTCATCATCACAGCAATAGCCTGTGACCGCCACCTCCACACCCCCATGTACTTCTTCCTTCTCAACCTCTCCCTCCTTGATCTTGGCACTATCTCCACCTCTGTCCCCAAATCTATGTCCAATTCCCTGTGGGACACCAGGGCCATTTCCTACTCAGGATGTACTGCTCAAGTCTTTCTGCTTGTCTTTTTAACTTTGGCTGAGTACTTTATTCTCACTGTCATGGCCTATGACCGCTTTGTTGCCATCTGCAGACCCCTGCACTATGGCACCCTCCTGGGCAGCAGAGCTTGTATCAAAATGGCAGCAGCTGCCTGGGGCAGCGTTTTTTTCTGTGCTGTCCTGCACACTGCTAATACATTTTCAATAACACTCTGTCAAAGCAAATCTCTGCACCAGTTCTTCTGTCAAATTCCCCAGATCCTTAAGCTCTCCTGCACAGTCTCCTACCTCAGGAAATCTGGAGCTATTGTGGTTACTGCCTGCTTAGGCTTTGGATGCTTCATTTTCATTGTGGTGTCCTATGTGCAGGTCTTCAGAGCTGTGCTGAGGATCCCCTCTGAGCAGGGACGACACAAAGCCTTTTCCACGTGCCTTCCTCACCTGGCTGTGGTCACCCTGTTTGTCAGCACACTTGCGTTTGCCCAGCTGAAGCCCCTCTCCATTTCCCAACCAAATCTGGATCTGGTGCTGGCTGTTTTGTACTCAGTGGTGCCTCCAACAGTGAACCCCCTCATCTACGGCTTGAGGAACAAGGAGCTCAAAGATGCCAGAAGGAGACTGAACCAATGGGTATATTGGCAGCACTAGTATCTATCCCATGTGCCTCTACTCCCCATTCCCAAGATATTGGATAACTAAGCTTTGTGTTGTTCAGTTCATTCTTAAGTTACTTTGATGTATTCTTGTGAAAAGTAAAGGTTTTGCTTCTTGCCACTTAGTGACCGACCAATAAAACCCTACCACACAAGAAGATGCAGAGGAGATGGGCAAAGTGTGAAGTGCCTAGGAAGCTCCAGTACCATGTAGCATATAACTCACTAATCGCTCTTGCTGTACGGAGAACTTTATCCCAACAAACGGAGCACCAGAAGAAGACCTTCATGTTAGAGAAGCAGCTCTAAGTCTTGAGTGGATTAAATGGTGTAAACATACGGAATAAAACCTGAACAACTAACAAAGGAATTTTTAAGAGATCAGTGACTCATCCCGTGTATTCCTTTTCTGCCAATAGGGATGCCCAGCATCATGAGCGTGATACTGATAAAAGCGATCACATTGGTATTGCGACTCAACTATTTAAGTGCATTTGTGATTTCTGTACATCATGGAATCATGCTGCTAAATCAAAATCTCTTGTAACATCAACTATCTTCAAAATAAACTTTTCTATTAAACGTTGCAATCTCTGTATGTATTGAATATCAAGAAGAGCCTGCTCAAAGAGTACTGGACAGTTCCTGAGCAACAACTCCAAAAGGGCATGGTTCTCTTGTGGGTCCCCAGCTCTATCCACTAAAGACATGCTGGAGTGGCAAGCATGTGACATGATGCTGGGCTATTTTTTGTCACTAAATCAGGTGTCTGCACAGAATTGTATTAGCTGTTTTAATGCAGAGATCTACACGATTATTCTATTTTGCCTCAGGGAGTATCAGCCAGGAGGAGAGAGTACAAAGGAGAAATCAAGTCATCTGTTGAGCTGGGCCACTGTTCCCAAGTGAGAAAAGGCTTTTGGTATAGGCTGAACTCATGGCAACCTGGCAGCGAAAGCCAGATCTGTCCAGGAGCAGCTCCTATGTGAAGAGCAGCAGAGCTCTAGGCACTGCCTGCTGATGGTAACATGAGATAAGAGAGGACAGAAAGGGAGAGAAAAGTGAGAGGGTAGAGTGGAAGGACAGAGGAGGGGTCATTATTGGAGAAATCTGCACAGCTGTTGACACACTAAATCTCTGGCAGCAGAGTAGTGCTACTGGGGTGCCTGGAGGAGTCTTCTCAAATCTTCTCAGGGTTGTAATTCAGAGCAGTGTCCTGTGCCACAGGGTGCTGCGTGCACAAGCAGGACAGGGACTCTGCCACTTGCAAGGGTCAGTGCTCAGCCAGCCTGGGCATGTTCTCATGGAGCAGCAGGGAGAAGTACTGGGTGAGAGGATCAGGTTTTCTCCAACCTGCTCTTCAGGACCTGCATGCACAGAAATGTTCCTGCCCAGTGCCCAGAGCCAGGGGGTTTCAGGAGAGCACAACTGAGCACACAGAAGATGGAAGGAGATCATAACATCAAAGCATCTCTGTGAGTGCTGTCAGGGAGAAGCTGTTGGGCCAGAGGAACAGCTCCTGGCAGGGACAGTTCCAGGCAGCACAGAAGAACAGAGAATGAGAGGAACTAAGAGAATTGTCAGGGGAGGATTGATTTGGGCCAGTCATGGCCAGTCCTGCTCGGGCAGACCTCTTCCTCTGATCAAGTCTCCCCACATATGGGCAGCTGAAAACACCTTGTGTGTCCTTGGCTAGAAGGGCAATGTGCACATCTCCCTTGGGGGTTCTGAGAAAGGGCCGGAAGCTTGAAGATCCTCACTTCCAAGCTAAATTCCTCTGCACTCAGCAGTGGCTGGTTTCTTTTTCAGGTGTGTGATAAGTGTGATCATGCTCCAGTGGAAAGAATTGGAAGCCCCCTACAGCTGGGACAAAGCTAATGGACAGACTAGCTGTCCTCACCGTACACCAAGTGTCAGTGAATCCTTTCTTCTCAGAAAAAAAAAATTTCCACAAGAAAAAAAAGGTTGCATGAATATATATATATGCACGCACATATAAATATATATATGCACACACACACATATATAAAAATCCCTAAGACTCTGTTACTCTATTCCTCAAAACCTCATTGAACTGAAGATTAAGATGCTGAAAAGGCCATCCAAAAGAGCATTCCATTTCACCTGACAGAAATTCTGTACGTCATATCTAGTCTATTCCCTCCTTCTCACCACTGTACAGGAGGACTAAGTGCTCTGCCGCCCATGGGTAGAGCTCCTGGCTCCTCACAGCCCGCTCAGCCGCTGCAGAGCAGAGCTCAAGCAGGGGAGTTGCTATGAATGAGGCATCATCGTGTGTTCAGATAGTGGCACTGACCTTCCCATTCACACCTTTGTAGGCAGAGATAAGTCTACTAAAAGGGTGTTACAGTAGGATGAAAAAAGGACAGAGATGGATAGTGTGGGCCTTTAAGTGGGCCTTTACAAACACTGCGATCATGTGGACCACAAGCTCCATTTTTGATGGTTCCTTGCCTCTTACAGATCACACAATCGCAGAATGGTTGAGGTTGGAAGGTACTTCAAGAGATCATCTAGTAGTACCCCCCTGCTCAGCAGGGAAACCAACAGCACATGGCACAGGGTCACATCTGGGCAGGTCTTGAGTATCTCCGGAGAAGGAGACTGCACAACCTCTCTGGGCAGCCTGTTCCTGGGCTCTGTCAGCCTCACAGTAAAGAAGTTCTTAGTCATATCGAGATGAAACTTCCTGTGTTTCAATATATATATATTACCCCTTGTTCTGTCACGCCACCACGAGAAGAGTTTTGCCCCATCCTCTTTACATTCTCCCCTCAGGTATTTATACATACTGATAAAATCTCAGTCTTTTCTTCTCCAGGCGAAACAGGCACAGCTCATAGAGTACTTCCTCATATGATAGATGTTTCAGTCCCTTAATCATCTTTGTTGCCCTACGCTGGTCCCCTCTAGAAGCTCCACAGCGGCCTTGTACTGGGGAGCTCAGAACTGCACACAGTACTACAGGTGTGACCTCACCAGAGCTGAGTAGAGGGGGAGGATGACCTCCCTTGACCTGCTGTCACCACTCCTCCTGATGCAGGACAGGATCCCCTTGGCCAGCTTGGCCACGGGACACATCGCTTCCTCATGGTTAACTTCTTGTCCACCAGGATTCCCAGATCCCTCTCCACAGAGCTGCTTTCCAACAGGTCAATCCCTAACAGACACTTCTGGAAAACATGTCTGAGGAAATACTGGTGTTTATTGCAAAGAGTTTCCCAAAAGTGCGCTTCTCCCCCATTCTCTTTCAGTTGCTTTCCTTGTCACTTCAGCAAAAGGCAAAGGGAAGGGAAATCTCCCCAGGCATTCAGATTGGAGGAAAGGCATGAGTCCCTTTCTCGTTAATTCTGAAGTGATATTTCTGGACCTGTGGGGTCAAGAGAAACAATGAAGATTAGGCCTGGCATCTGTTCTTTTCCAGTGCACGAAGATCACTTCTCACCCCCTCTTCTGTCCCTTCTCTTGAGCCTTCCTGACAGCTCTCTCATACCCCTAAGCTAATACCAGCAGGTTAGCATGTCTGCCAATTGTGTTTTTGATGTAACTGGTGAGCTGAGCTAAACCAGAACTGTGCTCTCCATATCCTTGGAAGACCTAGGAAGTAGCTTCCCACTGCAATGAAAGAGGGCCTTCTGATATCTTTCCTGAGAACACAGTAGTAAAAATTGCATTGCAAAACTAGAGCATGACCTGCACCCTTTATAGTAAAGCCATGACAAGGTTGGTCAGTGGCCAAAAGAAGCCTCAGGCAGGGATCGTTCACACTCACTGCCTAGAGAACTCTGCTTTCCCACAAATCCATAGGACATAAGGAGGATCTTCTCAATTCTATTTTCCACTTTCTCAACTTGGGGCATGGCTTCAGTACTCTCCTTCCTCCTGTCCCTTCTCACCTTCAGTGAGGATTGTTGCGGTTTGATGGGGGGCCAAATTTGGTAAGAGATGAATCCCCTTGCATTCCAGCCGATTCTCAAGTTCAGAAGGACTAGGGGGTGGCTGGACTCATCCTCCCTGTCTGGCCAAGCAAGCAGCTGCTCATGGCATGTTTTGTCAGCTTGTGTTGCCAGTCCTTGTGAAGGACACTCAAAAAGCCATTTATAAGCAACACCTTCAAATATGCATCGAAGTACAGGTTCCAGTTACTCTCTGCCTTGGGACATTTTCATGTCTTCTCTGAGACCTGCATGACTCAAATGTGTCCTGTATGTATTCTCTTGGGTGAACTTTCTTTTTTTGTCCTTTTTGTGGGTGTATTGGAGATGGAAATTTCTGTGATCTGTAGAGTCATAAAAATCTCCTGTGAGAAGAAGAGGCCAGACCTTGGGAAAGAAGATGTTTGCCTGCCTAGGCTGAGCGATAAGGAGCAGGGATGCAGCTGCTCAGCCCGCTTCACAGGCAGCCCCCACCCCCGGAAACCTGTTGAAGATGGCCGCTCGGCTGGGCTTGTAGCCAACTTAACCGCAGACGACCTCCAAACTAGCTTCGGAGGCCAAACACCTGGAAATAAGGAAGAAGAGGAGGAAGGCAGGACCCTCGAATTGAGGGCTGGGACCCCCGACTGGCATGCGCGCCTGCGCACCCAGACGGGAGAGTTGCGCAACTAGAGGTGGAGTTTGTCCGCCCTCCGGCCTGCCTCCTGGGTCGGACTGACCCTACGTGCCAGGATGCACCAGGCATAAAAGTGGACATTGCAGAGAGAGTGGGCAGGGCGGGGAGGGGAAAGGGGGAAAAACTCCTGACTTTGAGGCCTACGCTGTCTCCGCAGGAGCCCGTCAGCAACTCTCTCTCTCTGGTCTGCCAGCTCGAGAGGATCTTCAGGTCCAGATTGGCAGGTATCACCTCGTGAGTAGTTATCCATACTTGGCTTATTTTATGTGCTTTCACCTGAATAAATGCTTGATGTAGTCACCTCGTTCTGGCTGATTATTGCCGAATCTTGAGCCCATCCAGAACAGTGGGGAGACCTGTGTAGGCCACAGTGAAGTCTGTGCCCAGTGGGGTTTTGGAGAACTTTATCCTGGCTCCCATGATGCTCGGTGTTTTGTTCCATTGCATGTCTGGGAGATAGAGGTTCTCTTTTACTCATGCATAGCCATGATCAAGGGAAGGCTGGCAAGTGTTCCGAAGGGTGAGACAGGAATTAGAAAGGATGCTGGAAAGCTGTAGGAAAGGAGACTAAACTGTACTGCCTGACCATGAGCAGGAACAGGAGATGGGTAATCATCCCAACAGCACACAGGGGATTTGGGTTGAAATTGGTTTGGCATTTTCAAAGGAAGCACAAAGAAGCACTGCAAGAGTCAGAGGAGAAAGGTCATGGCCCTCCAGGCACTGGAGGTTTTCCTGATGTCTCTCAGCTTGATGAGACACTCCTCCAGTATCTGGCCTATTCTGCCTATTGTGCTTTGAAAAAAGAGAGACTCTCCAGCATCTCCCAAATGCACCTTTATAACCCAAAAGCCAGTCATAATCTTTGTTGTTTCTTTTCTGTGGCCCTCCAGGTAGAATATCAGAGTAATGGGGAAGGGACTCTTTCCTCCAATCTGAACGCCTGGGATAATTTCCCTTTCCCTTGTCATTTCTTGAAGAGACAAGGAAGGCAATGGAGAGGGAATGAGAGAGAAGCACAGTTTTGTGAGAGAGAAGTACACTTTTGTAAGAGAGAAGCACACTTTTGGGACATTTGAATAAACACCACTATTTCCTCAGATTTGTTTTCCAGAAGCACCTGTAAGAGGTTAGGAACCAGGAGGAATGGGGCTTGTGGCACGTGTGAGGTCACGGTGTTCTTAAAGACTGATGACTTGGCTGTCTGGTGCTGGGGAAGCTCAAGTGAGGCCAAGAAGCCTGAAGCTGAGAGGACAAGCAGAACAAGGGTGTTTCAGATCACTTGGTGTGATGTGCGAAACCCCCACACATCCTAGGGGAGGGCTACATTGCACACAGGCTTGTCTTGATCCCCCCCTGTTTTCTTACCAAAACCTCTCACCCATCAGACTGTTGTGGCCAGACCAGTTGCACCAACTTGCAGGTCCTAGCCCTGCACAGAGGGAGAAACCCTGCTCCTGCAGCCCCACGAGCCCCTTTGGTCCCCTCAGCAGCTCCTGCTGAACCCCTCTCTCCTATCAGGGGCTCTGCTATGGCTGCGACCCAGGAATTCCTGCCCTGTCTCCAGTCTGACGCTCCTTCCAACAAAAAGGGTAGTCCAAGGATAGTCAGTCCAAGGACAAAGCACAGACTCGACAGAGAGCATAGTCCACTGCTCCAATGTTGTGGGCACATGAAGGACTCACCCTGACACAGGAGTCTCTGGCAGAACTGTCTGCATATGAGGCACATGTTCGAATTGATCCCATATCCCCGTGGTCACTGGAGTGGAGACTCAGAGGGCCTCTGGCACTGCCCCATAGGACTGTACCCTTCCTTCTCCCCATTCAGTAATGAGAGGAACAGACACAACGACCTGGCACTGACACACACTATTGCAGATTCTGTGCTTCCCAGCAGCAAAGGGAATGGAACAACTCAGCTCAGCTCAGCTCAGGTTCAACAGGAAACCTGCATCCTCTGTGCTGCTCTCCAGCTTTTCTGTCCATGTCACATGCCTCAGAAAGGGTGTCCCATAGCAGCATATATGTCCTAGCCACCAGCAGATGTGCTGTCTCAGAGACAGCTCCCCAGGGATGGACCTCCAGAGAAGTCTGGCTTTTTTGTGACTGAACTGATGAGAGAAGTGGGCAGAGGAAGATGTTCATCCAAGCAAGGTTATTGTCTTGTCCCTTTTGAGGATCAGCTTGAAAAAGCTTGACTGTAGGAACAGGGACTGCAAGACTAGAACTGCTTGAAACAGTGCTTTCAGTTTGGTCCTGAGCTGGAAGCAGGAACATCTTTGACGAGGATGGGAATTGGGTCCATGTGCATGGAGCAGAAATCATTAGCAGTTTTTTTGTTGTAGCCTCTTGCCCACCTCGTTGCCATGCTGCTATTGTCAGTTTATAATTTTCAGGTTTGCACTGAGCAAATCAAGCTATGGTAGGTACTTCTGGCCTCCTCGTTTTGCTTTTGAATATCAGGGCTGACCTGCAGGGAAGGGGTGTGACACCAGTGTGTCCTGCTTTCCTGTAGGTAACATAGAATCCATCAGCCCTGCACATTTTCCTCCAGTGTGGGGAGTAGAATTTTCCCTTTTCCCTCTGGTTTCACATTTCAATTTCTGGGAATTGAAAAGAACCTTCCCTGTGAGCAGGGGAGATGCAGGGATGTTCCCAGCACATCAAGGAGCTGGTGAAAGGTGCTTTGGGAAGGTGTTTGCAATTAATGCGTGGCTGTCCATGATTCCCTTTCTTCTCTTCTTTGGAGGATGACACTGAGCAGAATGGACAGCGCTCAACTCTGATTTTATTTTATTAATGTGTGTCATGTGCTTGGTGCTGCTCCTAACACTTTCCGTCTCTGTCTTTTTTCCTCCCAATGTAACATCCCTTGGCAAGGCCTATCTCTGCACATACAGGTGTGAGGGGGAAGGTGACTGGCAGCAGCCCCAGCCGCGACAATGTCTCCATTCACAGCAGCCCAGGTTTGGGAGACAGGTCCTTCCCTGAGCAATTCACCAGCCTGATTCAGAGACAGAGGGCTACCACAGGTTTTATTTTTCTCCACTAGTTCATGCTGATCATGAGCAAAAGCCAGGGTGCCAGGCAGCACAATCTTCTGGGCATCCTACCAAGGGTTCACCATCTGTGTCTGGCCCTGATCCACCAACATTTCAGTTCACAGGCAAACATGGTTGGACTAGATGACCGCTAGAGGTCCCTTCCAACCTTAAGCATTCTCTGATTCTATGGTCTCCCATGGTGGCACAGAGAGTCCTGCCTTGGGCTCTGCTGAGTTGCCCGTGCTCCAGGAACAGGTACATCCCTGAGCCCAGCCTTGTCCTCAGCCCCAAGGAAGGGGATGCTGCTCTTGGTCCATTGCTGGGTGCTGGTGGGTAGAAAGGTGCAGGGGGAAGGCCTGGTGCCAAGGGGAGGGGCTGTGCTCAGCTCCCTGACCAGGATCAGCTCTTCCCGCTCTCCAAGGCCCCTCCACCACACATCCTGGGGGCAATTGGAGCTGTGGGGACATCACCCAGAGGAGGGCACTTCCTCACCCCCCTCACTCTTGCTGTTGTCATCGGGGACAGCTGTGATGCCCATAGCAGTGCTGCATGCAGGGGCAGACATGGCTCAGGGAAGGGCTTTGCTCACCTCCATTCACCCTCCTCTGGGTGGGCAAGAGCATTGGAGCAGCACATACAGTGACAGTCTCTTCTTGCCCCAACAACCACAGAGATGTTGAAGGGGCAGTGCTCCGTGGTGTGGCCCTGGTCCAGATGCAGTTTCTCAGGGCACCAGGAGTCAACTGTTTTCTAACCAACTGGGAGGGAGTGATTAAGTCGTACAAAAGTCTTTCAAATAGAATGACAACCTCATACTTTTTATTGGAAATGAATAAACGAATCCTAGGTTTGATTATCATTCCAAAGCGACGTATTTTTCTTGCAAGTCACGGGTGAAGATTAATCCATGAACATTACAAAATGGCAACACCATGACAAGGAGGATCATGCTTCTTACTAATCAGCCCCCAGTCTATGTTTTGCTGGGGACTGTTGGGTTTCTTCCACCGCAGGTGAAGGACTCTGCCCTTTCCTTGACTGAATTCCAGCAGACTCCTGGTTAGCATGAGTAACAGCAACTCGGCCCTACAGCGTATCAAGTAGTAGATAACAGAGACCAGAGCTCTTGGATCACTGATGGATGGGCATTGAGGTTATTATCCTTCCTACTGCAGCCTTGCAGAGGGTCAAGCACTTCTGTGCAATTAGTCACAAGGAGATAAACTTATCTGAGGTTTTCTGGGAAAGAGCAAATTTCTTGTGGTATACTGACGCATGGATGTGGGACTGTGTAGAAATAGTTGGAGGTGTTTCATAGGTATTGTGGGACTGAACAAAGCTTATGCTGGGATGTTCCAGTGAGCCAGATATCCACAGCCTGGATCACAGGAAGGGGCTGTTCCTTCCAAGGGCAGGAGTTTGCATGTGTTCTGTTTGAACTCATATGTTTTCTGTTGGCCCATTCCTCCAGCCTGTCAAGGTCCCTCTGGATGGCATCCATACCCTCGAACTTATCTGTGGTCCCTGACGCGGGGCTCTCCGGACACCACGGACACGGTCAGTGTGATCAAGCAGTGCCAGTTTATTAAGGATTCCAAGCGCGCTTATAAGCAGTGCTTCCGTGGAAACGCGAGCACTTCTTTACAATGACTGGTTAAGACCCTGCGCCCACGTGTCTTGGCCTGCACACAGTCCTCTATCCTGCACTGATAAGCTTGTTTACAGGTTCTTCCTCTCCTACTTCTCTGTTCTTGCAGCTGGTGACTTTCCCATGATGTTTTCGCCTTGGGCCTAGTCTGGCTCATTGTATCCGTCTTCTATTGGGAAGCCTCTGTTACTTAGAAATGCTCCCACAATTCCCCCTTTTTGTTCTTGAACCAGCCAAACCTTCTTTACAGCATTCTCGATCATATTGGATACACATTTCAATAAACAAGGCACAACTAGTAGAATGCAACACAGAATCAACACCACCATCCCAACACTTCTAAATAATGAGTGAAACCATCCCAAAATTGCCTATCCACTTAATAAATTGTCCAACCATGACAGACCCTCATCCTCTGTGACTTTATGCAAAATCTTTGTGTGATCCCAAATGTCTTGGACATCCGTAAGTATTTTGCCGGACTGATCAATATAGCTGCAACGTTTCATTTATCAGGGTACATACTCCTCCAGCCTGTGCGGTTAGGATATCAAGGGCCCTTTGATTTTGTAAGACTATTTTTCTCAGGGAATCCACCACTGTTTGCAATCCAAAAATTGATTCTGCTCTTCTGTTAGCGATAATTTCCATTTCACCTGAAATATTTAGAATCGCCCTTTCTAACTGAACAATACCAAGGGCTGGCAAAAGTGCCTAACAAAGCTATGGAATCCGGTGCTGTATCTTATTAAGGGATTACCAATCTCTCATTTGGGTCTAGACTTTCCCCAAAGTCCCCTTTACTATTCCCCTCATGTCTAAATGGTTAAAGACTGTTAGCGGGCGGAGGGCTAAAACTCCCATAGTACATTCTCTTGACCAGTTGCCTGGGAGCTCTATTCGGGCAACTTGGACTCTGCACAGCCACCAATGACCCCCTGGCAAGTTGCAGGTTGCGTTTAGTCTTAGATATGTATTCATGGTGGCTCTTCCCCATAAGTAGTCAGCCTACTCCCACAGAATAGCTACTTGCAGAGTTTTTGTTTTGAAACGTGCCTAGATTTTGGCCCAATAAGTTATAATCTATACAAGGCACCGTGTTACTAACGAATTGAAGTGTAAAAGGCGTTCCTTCTATTGCAACATTCTCCTGTGTACACTGATACGACATATTGAGTAGGCTATATAGGTTCAGGTCTGTCCATCTGCTTAGAGGAATACCTAACACCAGTGCATCAGATTGATCTGTTGTTCCACAAAGCCAACAACTCTTGATTTGGGTATAATTAACAATCCACCTAAGAAGCATAACATATCCATTAGCATTAAAAGCAGCATTAACCCCTATAATAGCATTAAAAGCAACACTACCTCTTAAAAGCCACAATAACAAAAAGCCAGCTAATAACAACAGCAACACTTCTTCCTCCCATGTTTTCCTTCTGCAGGCTCACACTTTCCACAGCTAGGGTACTGGTTGCTTGCCTGCTGCATCTGATCTATGCAAGTCTGCTTCCAGCCAAGGTCTCACCCACTTCGCTGGCACCCATCTGGTTCCAGTATCTGTAACGACACAAGCATACCCTTTCCCCCAGGTTATCAAGTCCAAAGCTCCCGTCCATTTTCCCATGTTCCAGTCGCTCAGCATCACCTTACACGGGTCCGACTTTACTTCTGTCAGGGCTCCTTTTAGCCCAGCCCCATGTTTGACCATCGGAGGGACTAGGCTGTCCTCAGGTAATCTCAAAAAATTTAAGACATATACTGCTTTTGCCAATCTCTCTACAGGCATAATGCCCAATTCTCCCCCTTTTTGTTTCTGTAGCTGGCATATAGGGGCTTGTTTGTAAATGGAGGGTACAGAGAACGCAAATTTTTCATGGTCCTCAGGATGCAATGGTATGGTGAAAAAACAATCTTTTAAATCGATTATTAAGATGTCCCCATCATTTTGGAAGGTTCTCTATTTCCATTTCTATTTGTGTTTGCATAGTTTCAATTTGGTTTCCTCCCCAGAAATTGCTTGGGATTTCCATATATTAGGGAGGCCTCTGCTCCAGTAGCAATTGAGGCTTTTACAGTTTGTAAGGACTGTTGCAGGTCCTTCCGTGCCAGTCGCACTGGAGCTTGGCTGTCGCTTCATTCTTGCTTCCTATGCTGAAGTATTTCCCTAGTCTCTTTCCAAGGATACACGTCAGAGTATGGCTCCCAGTCCTCCACTGGAAGTGGGGGGGTGGGTAGGGTGAGCACCGTAATCTGAGTTATTCCTGGCTTTCCCGCTTTCAAATTCTGCACTTTCTTGTTGTGCTTATTCAGCCCTCTCTGCTGATGTATATTACACAATAAAGATCTAAAGACCACACAAACAGCACAAACACAGTTTCTATCCAGTGCCACGACCTCACGTAGCTGTGCACTCCACTAGTGAGTTCCACTGCTTCAATTGCCAAATCCCATCCTCATCGCCAGTTAGGTTGTGGATGGGCTTGGGATTCGGCAATAATCACACAAAAGAAGGTGGCTACGGCGAGCCTTTATTCAGGTGAAAGCACATTGAAGAAGCAAAGTATTCGTAATTACTCTTGAGGTAATACTTGGCGGCAGGATACTGAGACTGAACACTCTCTCGAGTTGGCAGATTACAGGGTTGCTGACAGGTTCCCAACTTGGCGGGCGTCCCCGTGGAGACTACATAGACCTCAGTGTTAAGAGTCTCGCCCCACCTTTCTCTCCACACTGTCTGTTTATACCTGCTGCATCCTGCCACGTAGGGCCGGTACGTGCCAGCGGGAAGACCAGAGGTGGACAAACTCCACCTTCAGTCACATAACATTGCCTCCTGGGTGCGCAGGTGCGCATACCAGTAAGTGGTCCCAGCCGTCAGTCTGAGGGTCCTGCCTTTCTCATCTCCCTCCCTCTCGGGTGTTTGACCTTCAAGCTAGTTCAGAGGATGTTTGCAGTTAAGTTGGCTACAAGCCCGGTCGAGCAGCCGCCTTCAACTGCTTTTGGAGGAGATCGGCTGTGAACCTGGCTGAGCAGCAGCCTCCGTGCTCCTTATCGCTCAGCCTGGGCAGGCAAACATCTTCTCTCTCAAGATCTGGATTCTACTTCGCACAATAGTTTTATGACTCTATGGATCATACAAATTTCCGCCTTTCAACCATACCTCGTGTCAGCATCAGTATACAAAGGATATAACACATAATACAGACAAACATAGCAAACAGAAATAATACCCCTAATAATGGTTTCTGTCCTCACTTAAAGCATTACAGTTCTCCAACCCTCACTTTAAAAGATGGATCAAATACCCCTGCACCTCCCTCCTGGCTTTGTCAAATCCTCAGCAACATAAGTCTCCTTGAGCTCATTCGCCTTTTCTTCCCCGGCCCCATTCTCTAATTTTTCAAGGCGTTTCAACAAGTCCTGGACCCAGCCTGGCTGTTCTTCAGGCGCGACGGAGGAGTCCGGAAGCGGGGTACAGATGGTGTAGGCGCCGCAGGCACGGGTACACGCGCAGGTGCGGGGGCGAGGGCACGGGCGCAGAGGTTGACCATGGATCTCCAAACACCAGTGGTTTTCGGTGATGTGGCCGTCCCGTTCTTGAAGTGATCACAAAGGTTGCTGTGGCTCCAGCGGCCAATTTCCTTTCTGCTTTCATATTGGATAAGCCACCCGGTGGCTAATTTGGCAGCGTCTTTTTAAACCTTATTCACTTCTTCCCACAATTTGGACCCGATCCGGTCCCATGTGGACATCTCAAAAGCTGCATTTACCAAAAGGATCAAATCCTGCTCATGGGCCCATGTCAGCTGTAGTTGGATCACATGATGTAGTGCATCACATAGTGTTGCCAATTAAAAAAGAAAGAAATCAAACTGATAAAAAATGAAATTGTGAAAGTTTGGATTTTTTTTTTAACTTCTTGCCCAAAGTTACTCTTAAAATAGCTTTCATATTTATAAGAAGATGCATTTAGGCCTTCACTCGTTTGTGCACACACAGAGGCTACTACCTTCTACTGCTGCCCAGCATGCCCTGACACGGCTGTGTTTCCATGTGGTACTGGGAAATGTGACCCTAGACCTATGTGAACCTTTCTGGAGCACGAGCTGGGCACCAGGAGTCTTTTTAGAACAGCCAGTCAGACAACTTCTTTCTCTTCCTTCTTTAGAAAGGGAAGTCCAGACAGATGGATTAGACACAGATGTCTGCACTCATGATGTCTAGCAGGGGGTGAGATCAGTCTCATCCCCCTTGTCCCCTCAAATGGAGTTGCACTTCATTTGCTATGCTGGGAATGAAAAGGCAGTGTGACTAGACGATCAGAGACTCCTTTAATACATCAGTCTCACAGTTATTTTGAGATTTGTGCCAATTCTGTCATCTAGAGATGCAACTTTTCAGTGAAGCTCCTCACCACACTTTCCTCTGTCAGTCAAGGGAGCTCGACACGTCAGGATGGAAGTCACTCCCTGCAGTTAGAAGTGGATGAGCAGCCCTGAGGAGGAAGTCTTTCTAGTGACATTGAACTTTGCAGGAGACACAGAATAACTTTGGAATGCTGCAGTCTTGATTATAACAGAAATATTTAGAAAATGTCAATAAAAATTGAAAAAGAAAGAAATTGAGAACATGATCTAAAACAAGGGAAAAGTTTTGAGGCACCTTTTAGTTTTTGCAATATTTTCTGTTCATTTTCCTCTCTTGGTGTTGTTTTGTTTTACTATCCTGACTTTTGGGGTAGTGAAACTATTGTGATGTGTATGATTTTTATTTCTGGTTTTGAAAAGGAAAGTGATTTTCAGAAGTAGTTTAAGACGCAGTCACAGGATCATGGATATATGCTGTCATTGTAGGTACCCAGGACTCCTTTGCCAAATCTCCACCTGCACCTAGACGGCTCTAGTCTCCCACATGCCCTCTGCAAGAGTCATCAGCCCCAAGTAGGTGCCTTAGATGCAACAGGGCCTCTTCATGTGTCACAGGATGCTTGTGGTTAAACATTTGAGCTCCACCTGGAAAGCTGAGCAATGTATTTCAACATTTAAAAAATGTTGAGCAAACATCCTTTTGTTAGCTACAACTGTAGAATAATCCTAATGTCATTGATGTCCCGTGATGAAATAATGGAAATTTTCAGATAGCCTCTGAATCTCAGGAAAGAGGCATATTGATCCACCCTTCAACTTGTGTTACCAGTGCTCCGCCTTTTAAATTGTGGAAGTAATCTCTATAATCACATATTTCTCATGTCCTGGCTATGCTGATCATTTCTAAATTTCCCACTGCATCAGACTATCTAAGTTTCTGCACTTTCCAATGCTTTCCTGTTCCCTTCCTTTCTCTTCATTCATTGAGATTCTTCTCAACCCTTTAGTTACTGCTCTGAGCTTCAAGGAGTCTTAAACATACTCCAGGGTCTTCTTGCTTCTGTAGTCAACTCTATAGTGCTTTTTCTATCTCTCCTTGCCTGTCTGTTAAAGATATTTCAGCAGTGGAATTCCTTCTGGGAGAAGGTGATTCCACACTGGACACAGCGTGGATTTAGCATACAGATGAGGAATATATTTAATTTTTTAATCAACTTGTAGCATAGTTTTTTAATTATTTTTGTAGTTAAAAAAAAGCTCCTGTATCTGCAACTAGTTGTCTAAGGAAAGCAGGTGGGAATTGGTGTAGAAGAGTTGTAACATTCAGGTATAGACTTAAATGGAAAAAGTTATACTTTAACAAGAGACACGCAAGCCCCCAGGGGTTGATTAGAGAAATGGAATGGTGGGACATGAGGAGAAAGTTTGTCCATCCTCAAATCCTCATATTGAGAATACTGCTTTTCCTACGTGTCCAGTATGAATTGTAGAATGTCAATGTCATTTGTTCTGCAAGCTGAAAAAGAGAGCTTAAAAAGCAGGCATCCTTCTTTTCAGGTGCTCGCTGATATCTTCCTCTGGTCTATACACTGCTGAAAACTCTCCAAGTAGGCATCAAGAATTGAAGAACGGAAAAAAAATGTGAGAGTCATGGGTCCTTAGAGCTTTGTTGCATTTTAATGGCCCCTTGGGTGTATTTAGTGCTGAGTCCATGAACCTCACCTTCAGAAAGAAGATTGAACAAAGCTCTCAAAAAGCTGAAGTCAGAAGAAGTCAAAAGTTTCTTGGAGTGTTAATGGGTCCCACTGAGGGTTGTTACCAAAGAAAGCTCCCCAGGGGATGATAAAGCAGAACGTTGGAGGTGCTGATTGTAGGTAGACAAAGGCAATGTATAGGTGGTTCTGATGCCAAGTCAACCTCCATGTGCTTTATCCAGTAGACTGTACAGGCACTGACACACAGCCTGTGCGCAGGGTGATCCCTTCCACCACAGGTTGCTCAGGGCTCCTTCTGGGGGCACTATGAGGGTAGGGGCATGCAAGGAAAAGTGCAGGACAATAATATGGCACCTCCTGGGCTCCCTGAATGTGAGGAGGCTCAGTGAGGCCACCGTGATTTAAGGAAACAGCATCTTCTTTAAGGCCTCAGTGGCAGAGAACCACCATAGCCAAGAGGACAAAGACAGTTCTGTTGGGTCCCTTCAGCTTTGGCAGGGCCGATAGCTACCTCCACCACAAACTGTCATATGCTGTCCCATGCCTGCGCCTGTTTTCCTGAAAAAAGCACACAACCAAACAGCTTTGTCACCTTACTCGCACCCATGGACCTCCCTACTTCTACTCATGTCTCACTGTCCTCACTTGTTTCTCCTTGAAACACAAAGGCAGGGGATGATCACAGAGATCCCTCAGAGAGACCTGGAGCACCACAGGCCTACTCTTCAAATTCTCTCAACCTCTCTGCATGGACACAGTCATCCCCCACTATGCGTAGGACTTGACACTTCTTTGCACATCTCCAGGAGGTGCCTGTTCTCCAAATCCCCCTAGTTTCACATGGACCTTCAGGACTCAAGCTTCCCTCTGCCACCCAACAAACAGTAGCTCAAGGAAGCTGACCTACTTCCACAGACAAGGGGAAGCTGTCTGCGGATACAGATAGAGAGAGGGAAGAATCATGGACTCGTTTAGGGTGGAAGGGAGCAGAGGGACTCTCTAGCCCCATCTCCTTGCTCCCGGAAGGGTCAGCCAAGTTGCTCTGCACTTGATCCAGTCTGATCTTATAAAAGTCTAAGTGGGGAGATTGCACAGCCTCTCTGGAAAACCACTTCCCAGATGATTAACCATCCTCCCTAGTGAAAAACTTTTCCTTATCTCCGTTAATAAGTTGTCTTTCAATTTATGCACATTACCACTTATCCTCCCACCATGCATCAGAATGAAGAGCCTGCCTCCATCTTCTTGATGACCTCCTTGCAGCAATGGAGGGCCCTCCAAATGAAGACCCTCCAAAACCACCTCCTATGGGGCTTGTTCAACTTGCAGATCTTCACAGTCAAAGTACTCCAGCTCCCCAGTTATCCTGAAGGCCCCCTGACATTTTCTCCAAGTTACAAACCTTTTATTTCTAGATGTGGTTTAGGGAATACTGATGAGAGTGGGATTAGCGTATCCCCCAAATCCAGGCTCTGTTCCTGCACATACAGGCCTGGATGCTTTTGGCCTTCTTTGCTGCCAGCAAAGGCTGTTGGCCCACGTTTTGCCTTCTGTCCACCTCTTTTCTGCAGATCTGCTATTCAGGCACTCAGACCCCATTTTGTTACAAGGCCCTAGATTGTAACAGAGCAACTGTGGCCTGTTGCTTTGTTTTCAGCACAAGACCTGGCCTTTTTCCTTGGTGAGTTTTGTGAGGTTTCTGCAGCTTTTTTATCCTGCCTGTCCAGGTGCCTCTGAAAGGCAGCATTCAAGCATATGCCTGGTCTCTCCTTTGCAGTTTCAGGTCACCTGCAAATATGGCAAGTGTTGCCTCCTGTGTGTCACTGATAGAGATGCTAAAAGGGTCAAGTTCCTGGAGTGATCACTGTTGCTCCATTTCTGTCTGGCCTCCCAAAGAGGCCTACCCCTTTACCACTGCCCTCCGAGCCTGACCATCCAAGCAGCTTTCCATGCATCAGTTTGACTAACCTTCTAGATTGTAAATCCCTGTGTTGCATGCGAAAATATGGTGGGAGACGATATGATGTCAAACACCTTGCTAAATTCCAGGTAAAAGATGTTTGCTCTTTGATCTCCAGAGGTCCCTTCCAACCTTAAGAATTCTAGGATTCTATGATTCATTCTATGATTCACCATCTACAAATGCGGCTATTTAATCATAGAACACAACCAGGTTGGTAAGGCACAATTTACCTTGGGAAAATTATGCGGAGTGTTCCCAGTCACCTTCCTCTCTTTCATGTGCCATGAAATGTGATGTGAGAGGATTCACTCCGTTGTACATTCCTCACCAAAGTGAGGCTGAACTGTCTGTCACTCCCCAGCAGCATGCTTAGTTGTAGGTGGGATGGACCTTGCCTAAAAACAGTGGTAGAATTTAGTTGTTTGGGCACAGGCTGGTAAGCTGGGATGCCCAGGGGCACTTGCACAGCAACCACCCAAGAAGGAAATGGCTTTCTCGTTCATTCCATGTGTGGTTGTGCTGGACAATGCAGACATCTGATACTGCCCTGAGAACCTATTTTTATGTCACTGAATCAAGTGTCTGAATTGCTTAAGCTATTTGCACTGTGGGGATCTGCCTGTGTTTTGGTTTTGCAGTGAGTGGAGCTGTAGTAGTAGCAGTAGGCCTCTAGAACAATTGCACACGTCCAAGGAAAATCCCCATCATGATAAACATGATGAGCCCTGGGAAAATGAGCTCTTGCCTTGCCCCTATCTAGGGGTCCTATGTAGCTTAGGGATGGGAATAGGGGTTTCCAGAGTGGGACATAATTTCCACTTCTTGTGGAAGCTTTTTACTTATTTCATTGACTGACTAATACTGGCAAAAGTTTCTCTGCACTGCTCAGAGAGAGCCCATGGGTCTATCTCACTGAATGGTTCCCAGGAGGAGGGAGCACAAGGGAGAGACAAATTTATACCTTCAGAAGTGCCTCTGCCAGACTCCTGGGATGAAAGGAGCTCATGGAAACTTGGCAGCACTGCCAAGAGGCCACTCTGTGTGACCGTGTGCTCCCTTCCCCCCTGTACCCCAATGTGCTTTTTTCCACCGTAGCCTCAACCTGACCAGTCCGTAAACAGCACACAGGCAGGGGCTTATTGAGCATGCACCAAATAAAATCCATCTAGTATGCAAATATGACTAGAAGTCAATCATCTTTCCCCCTCCCCTCATTAATAGCTTGGGCAGCCCAGAGCACATTGAGCTCTCCTTCACAGCAGCGGGCTGTACTGCGGAACCTCCTCTCGAGCAGAGACACCGCTCAGGGATATTCCTCGAGGTTGAAAGATTCCTTACCCACAACAGCTCTTCAGTGAGTGACTAATAGCATGTTGCAGCTTAGCAAACCTTTGAAACTTTCCTTAGTTGTATCTCTGTTTGTGCACATAATGCTTTAGGTGTAAACTGTTGACCATATCTGAGACTAGGGGTGGATCCAGCGACTCCCAGGCTCCTCTGACAAGGAGTTTGGAAAGCAAGGACTTCCATTCTGATATTCATGATTCAACGGGAGGGTCTCCTTGATACTTTCATCTGGCCCTGTTCTTCATGTAGTACACAAGTGAGTATACCTCGCCATAGTTCATTTTTAAATCACTGGCTTATTTATAATGGAACTATGTTAAATCACTATATCTTATCTCAGTAAAACATTTTACTGCTTCTCTCTCATGGGAGAACGGCATTATTCCTCTCCATCCTCAACACTCTGCCCAGGAGCAGCTCCTTGGCAAAGAGCAAGAGGGCTCCTGGCACTGCCTGCTCTTTCTGCCATAAGGTGAGAGAAGGCAGAGAGATGTGAAAGGCAGTCTGGAGGAGGAGGGCAGAGGAGAGCTCCTTGTGGGAGAAATCTTCACAGCCTTTTGCACGGGAAATGTCTGGTTGTAGATTAATGCTACAGAGGCACCTGGAGGAGTCTTCTAAACTCATCCTATTCCATGACTGTTTTTTAAGGATCACTCTCCCAACTTCTCCATTATGGAGGAAGTGGTGATGATTCCAGTTGCAATTCACTGCCACATGGTCAGAAGGAAAGGGTGTCCTGATACCTTCTCCAAGGGACACCCCAGGGGGATGAATCTAATGGATTCACACAGGTCTGTCTAGAGCTGTGATTCAGAGCAATTCTGAGGGCCCAGTAGGTGGGATGTGGTCTGTGAGCACTGAGAAGGGAGATATGTGGGAGCAAACACACTGGTTCCTGCAGGGGCAGTTCCAGGCAGCAGAGTCAAAATGTGGGTGGAAGCTACAAACTTCAGCATCTCTTCTCCTCTCCCACTCAGCAGAGCTCAATGGCCTGTGGAGTCTGAGTCAGGAGTTATTTCTTTGGTGGTCACATACCCAGAGGAGGAGAAACACTGGAGTGCCTTTATGTTTCTCTGTGCTCCTGCCTCCCTTGGCAGTAATATCATGCCATTGCTCCATGTCTCCCCACCTGTATTGTCCTTTCCCTTGGAGTCTCTGGTGAGGGGGATTCAGATGCAGTTCAGACAAGGCACTTGTGGCACCTGCATGCAAACCTGTCCTTGACAATGAGGTGCCCAAGTCCCCCTCTAATCTGTGGGGTTCTAGGTAATGGATGACCAGAGCTGTCTGGGAATGAGCCACCTCTCTCTTCAGGACTCCCCATCTGCAGGAGAATTGGCCATTTGACTCTGAGGGATCTTTGACATTTGACACTGCACAGAAAGCAAAGATGGGGAGGGATATTATCTGCTTTTGTGGGGAGGGCAAAGTTATAAGAATCAGAAAGCCCTGCTCAGAGAAGTCTGCCCTAACTTGTCAATGTCTTTCTCTCCTTAGATTGTCCCCATGCCCAAAGGAAGCAAATGTCCAACAGAAGCTCCTTCAATGAGTTCCTCCTCCTGGCATTCTCAGAAACGCGGGAGCTGCAGCTCTTGCACTTCTCACTCTTCCTAGGCATCTTTGTGGCTGCCCTGCTAGGGAATGGCTTCATCATCACAGCAGTAGCCTGTGACCACCACCTCCACACGCCAATGTACTTCTTCCTTCTCAACCTCTCCCTCCTCGATCTTGGCACTATCTCCACCTCTATCTCCAAATCTATGTCCAATTCCCTGTGGGACACCAGGACCATTTCCTACTTGGGATGTGCTACCCAAGTCTTTCTGCTTGTCCTTTTCATTTTGGCTGAGTACTTTATTCTCACTGTCATGGCCTATGACCGCTTTGTTGCCATCTGCAGACCCCTGCACTATGGCACCCTCCTGGGCAGCAGCTCTTGTATCAAAATGGCAGCAGCTGCCTGGGGCAGCGGTTTTCTCTGTGCTGTCCTGCACACTGCTAATACATTTTCATTACCACTCTGTGAAAGCAATGCTCTGCACCATTTCTTCTGTCATATTCCCCAGATCCTCAAGCTCTCCTGCACAGACTCCTACCTCAGGAAATCCGGGGCTACTGTGGTTACTGCCTGCTTAGTCTTTGGATGCTTCATATTCATTGTGGTGTCCTACGTGCAGATCTTCAGGGCTGTGCTGAGGATCCCCTCTGAGCAGGGACGGCACAAAGCCTTTTCCACGTGCCTCCCTCACCTGGCTGTGGTCTCCCTTTTCATCATCACGCTTGCGTTTACTCACCTGAAGCCTCTATCCCTTTCCCAGCCAAATCTGGATCTGATGCTGGCTGTTTTGTACTCGCTGGTGCCTCCAACAGTGAACCCCCTCATCTACGGCTTGAGGAACAAGGAGCTTAAAGATGCCAGAAGGAGATTGACTGCACGGCTATATTTTCAGCACCACTAACTGCCTCATGGGTCTCTAATCTCCATTCCCATAGTAGTTGATATCTAATCAATGTGTTGTTCATTTCATTTCTTGTGTTACTTTTCTTTGAGGTATCCTTGTGAAAATGAAATATGTTGGTTCTTGTACCTTTGTGACCAACCAGTAAACCCCTACCTTATAAGAAGATGCAGAGGAGAGAGGTAAAGGGTGAGGTGCCCAGGAAGCTCAGAAATCGTGCAGCATGGAACTCACTAATCACGGCTCTGGTACAGAGAACAGACTTCATCCCAACACATGAGGCGCCAGAGCTTGACTCTCATGTTTCACAAGCAGCTATAACTCTTGAGTGAATTAACAGGTGTAAACGTTTCTTCCTGAACTTATAAAATGAATGTGAATATCTCCCATAGATTAGCCAGAACAACATGAGGACAGTGTATTCATGTCTCAGCCCAGCATAGGGTATAGAACATGAAAAACTAACAAAGGAATTTTGAAGAGAGCAATAGGCTTGTGCTGACTCCACCCCATCATGTCTAGCTTACTGACCGTGAACATGCTGTAGATACTGATAACAGCAAAAACATTGCTATTGCAACTCAACTGTGCAAGTGCATTTGTGATTTCTGTACATCATGGAATCACGCTGCTAAATCAAAATTTCTTGTAACATAAACTGTCTTCAAAATAAACTTGTTCTATGAAACCTTGCACTCTGTATTTATATCAGAGAGTACTAGACTCTCACAGGCCAGCAAATACTCCAAAAGGGCATGGTTCTTCTGTGGGTCCCATGCTCTCTCTGTTAAAAACATGCTGGAATGTCAAGCATGTGACATGATGCTGCTGGGGTATTTTTTTGTCACTAAATCAGGTGTCTGCACAGAATTGTATTAGTTGTTTTAATGCAGAGATCTACATGATTATTTTAGTCTGCCTCAGTGAGCATCACCTAAGACGAGAGAGTACAAAGGAGAAATCGAGTCATCTTTTGAGCTGAACTGCTGTTCCCAAGTGGGGCAAGGCTCTTGGGGTAGGGTGAGCTCATGGCAGCCTGGCAGCAAAGGCAAGAAATAGCTCTGTCCAGGAGCAGCTCCTTTGTGAAGAGCAGCAGAGCTCCAGGCACTGCCTGCTGGTGGTGACATGAGATAAGACAGAAAGGGACAGAGAAATGAGAGGGTGGACTGGGAGGACAGAGGAGGGCTCATTGTTGGAGAAATCTTCACAGATTTCGATGCAGTAAGTTTCTGGCAGCAGAGCAATGCTACCGGGGTGCCTGGAAGAGTCTTCTCAAATCTTCTCAGGGTTATAATTCAGAGCAGTGTCCTGTGCCACAGGGTGCTGTGTGCACAAGCAGGGCAGGGACTCTGCCACTTTCAAGGGTCAGTGCTAAGCCAGCCTCCGCATTTTCTCATGGAGCAGCAGGGAGAAGTACTGGGTGAGAGGATCAGATTTTCTCCGACCTGCTCCTCAGTACCTGCATGCACAGAAATGTCCCTGCCCAGTGCCCAGAACCAGAGGGTTTCAGGAGAGCATAACTGAGTACACAGAAGATGGAAGGAGATCATAACATGAAAGCATCTCTGTGAGTGCTGGCAGGGAGAAGATGTTGGGCCAGAGGAACAGCTCCTGGCAGGGACAGCTCCAGGCAACACAGAAGAACAGAGAATGAGAGGAACTGAGAGAATTATCAGGGCATAATGAATTTGGGCAAGTCATGGCCAGTCCTGCCCGTGTAGACACTTTCCTCTGATCAAGTCCTCCATGTCTCCTCTCTCAATGAGCAGAGCCTCTGCCTTGAAGCCATGGAGTCGAGGGCATGAACCACCTTCTCTGCACTCACACCCCTGCACAGTACAGGCATGTGTCTCCTGCCACGGGCCCATTTCATGATGCCCAATAAAGAGGCTGACAGCGAATGCCTTGACATGTTGCTGCCTGCAAGGCAGCATGCCTAGCTGGGGAAGATGAAGGCTTTCCTGAGTGCCTGTCTGTCTCTAGCACTCCTTGTTCCTCCTCTTCTCCAAGCTGATCCTGTTCTGGGCTTGAGCTGTTTGGGGTTGGAGGCCTTCAGCTGCAGTCCAGAGAGCTGCCCTGAGAGCTGTGTCACAGAGGGCTCTGTGTGGGAGTGAGCTCGCCCCAGTCCCCTTCTAACCTATGGGGCTCCACGACCCATGGAGTAGGAATTGATCAGGCTCTCCCTCAAGGAGACACAATCTTGAGGACATTTGTCTGTTTCCCTGTCGTGCTCTGCCAGGCTGTGAGATGCCCTCCACAAAGGCTCTGCTGTCTCATAGTATCATCAATATCTGAGAGACTGTCAAGAAGGTACAGAAATGCAAAGAGTGGGGAAGCGGTGGGGAGAGGCTATATAGGGGCAGCTGAAAAGACCCTGTGTGTCCTTGGCTAGAAGGGCAGTGTACACACCTCCCTTGGGGCTCTGAGAAACGGAGAGAAGCTTGAAGATCTGCACCTGCAAACTAGATTCCTCTGCACTCAGTAGAGGCTGGTTTCTTTCTCAGGTGTGTGATAAGTGTGATCATGCTCCAGTGGAAAGAGCTGGAAGCACCAGACAGCTGGGACAAAGCTAATGAACAGACTAACTGTCCTCACTCTGCACCAAGGGTCAGTGAATCCTTTCCTCTCAGCAAAAACTTTTATATCCACAAGGAAAAAAAAGGTGTATATAAATGTCTTTGTGTGTGCATATATGAACATATATGTATTTATACACAGGCACACATATATAAATATATGTATATACATATATATAAATTCCTAAAATTCTGCTACTCTGTTCCTCAAAGCCTCATTGAACTGCGAATGAAGATGCTGAAAAGGCCTTCCGAATGAGTAGTACATTTCACCTGACAGAAATTCTGTACATCAGAGCTAGACTATTCCCTCCTTCCCACCACTGTACAGAAGGACTAAGCGCTCTGCAGCCCGTGGGTAGAGCCTCTGGCTCCACACAGCCCGCTCAGCCACTGCAGAGTAGAGCTCAAGCAGGGGATTTGCTACGAATGAGGCGTCATTGTGTGTTCCGGTGGTGTGGCGGAGATATGTCTCTTAAAAGGGTATTACACTAGGAAGAAAAATGGACAAAGATGGACAGTGTGGGCCCCTAAGTGGGACTTCAAGAAGACTGTGTCTTCATGTAGACCAAAAGCTCCGTTTCTGGTGGTTGCTTGCCTCTTACACATCACAGAATCACAAAATGATTGAGGTTGGAAGGGACTTCTAGAGATCATCTAGTAGAATGGGACACCTAGAACAGCAGGAACCTAGCAGGGACACCTAGAACACGGGGCACAGGGTCACATATGGGCAGGTTTTCAGTATCTCCAAAGAAGGAGACACCAAAATCTCTTTGGGCAGTCTGTTCCTGGGCTCTGTCACTCTCACAGGAAAGAAGTTTTCCTCATCCAGAGATGAAACTTCCTGTGTTTCAATGTGTACCTCTTACCCCTTGTCCTGTCACTAGCTACCACCAAGAAGAGTTTAGCCTCATCCTCTTTACATTCTCCCCTCAGGTCTTTGTACATGTTGTACATATTTAGCAGGGCTAAAGAGGCCCTGCTCACTTAGTCTTTCCTCATACGATAGATGCTCCAGTCCCTTAATCATGTTCACTGCTCTATGCTGGACCCGCTCTAGAAGCTCCACATTCCTCTTCTACTAAGGTGTCCAGAACTGCACCCAATACTGTAAGTGTGGCCTCGCCAGAGCTGAGAAGAGGGGCAGGATGAGCTCCCTCAACCTGCTGGCAACACTCCTGAATGCAGGCCAGGATCCCATTGGCCTTCTTGGCTAAGAGGGCACATTGCTGCCTCATGGTTAACTTGTTGTCCACCAGCACTCCCAAATCCCTCTCCACAGAATGGTTTTAGTAGGGCAACCCCTAACAGATGTTTCTGGAAAACATGTCTCAGAGAATTCTGGTGTTTATTCCAAGTTGTTTCCCAAAAGCGTGCTTCTCTCTCATTTCCATCAGTTTCCTTGTCTCTTCAGCAAAAGGCAAAGGGAAGGGAAATCGTTCCAGGGCTTCAGATCGGAGGAAAGGCATGAGTCCCCTTCCCTTTTACTTTGCAGTGATATTGCCGGGCCTGTGGGGACACAGAAAAAAAATGAGAAAGATTAGGACTGACATCTGTTCTTTTTCAGTGCATGAAGATCACTTCTCACCTTCTCTTCTGCCCCTTCACTTCAGCCATCATGACACCCCTCTAATGCTCCTAAGGTAATCCTAGCAGGTCAGCCCTGCAGGAAGTAATGAGGAAACAGCTCCTCTCCTGCTCCTCCTGTACACGTCACCTCAGCCCTGCGCTAGTCCAGCCGCCCCTCGCTGGTTCCTGCTCAGGGTCATGGGCTCCTCACAGCAGAGCAGAGCTGAGAGCACTCCCAGCATGTGGGCTCTCCCAGGCTCATCGCGACGTGTGAGGAAAGGTCGGAGCGCACGCTCTGATTGCTGTGCCTGTGACATGGGACGTCCCCTGTGAGCACAGCCCAAGTTACCCAAGGGGTCCGGCTCTCCTCACCATGGACCAAGCCAGGGCTGGCCCTGCAGTGGGCAGGGACTGCACCAGGCACTCAGGTGCTGCCGCTGTCTCATGCAGACTGTGCCACAGGGATTAACCCTCCTCCCACTGCGGGTCCTGGCCCCGTTGGGGACTGCGGTTGCGCTCACATGGCTATAGCCGTGCATGCAAAACCTGGATGTCAGGAAGGGCAGTGGGCATCATGCCGCATTCACCTCACGGCTACACAACACAGGTGGCTGCTGCCATCACAGGAGGAAGCACTCACCACAGCCCACCAAAACATCCAGCAGCTCCGTGGCAGCCACCACAACACACTTCTGACTGCTCCAACAGGCGGCTCCTTCCCTTGTCCCTTCCTTCAGCCACCAAACACACAGGAAACACTGTTCAGCCGCAGCCAGCCTACAGATGACTTTTAGACCTCATGAATGAAACACCCTGCGGTCTGGGGTGGACGGGAACTGAGCAGGACAAGAGCCAGCAGGCAAGAGAGCTCAACATCTAGCTGGAATGGCTCTGTCCACAGAGGGAGCAATTGCTGTCCCAGGTGCTTTGGGCCACTAAACTCTGTGCAAGACATACAAATCTATCTTTTTTAGTACTGTGGGCCTGAATATGAAAAAAAAAAGTCAAGCAAAATGAAACAAGAAACAAATTTTGCAAAGGATATAAACAACGAGGTGTTTAATCAACTTATTTAAGGCACTACCATTCTTTGTTTTTATAGCCCTCCTTGATGATGTTTAGTTCTATTGTTGCTGGTGGTGTAACTTTCAGCTTGCTAGTCTTTGGAGGAGATTTTGTGTGTGGTCTTTTCTAAGGAAATGGATTTGCAGTGCAATGCCATCACAGGGTCATGGAGATGTTGTGCCATTGCAGGTGCCCTTGTCCCCTCTGCTGAGCCTCTGTCTGCAGCCCTGAGGGGCTCCGGTCTGCCCCAGGATGGGCAAGAGGTTGCAATTGCTCCTTCATGCCAGAAACCCTGCAATTAGTATAAACTGCAACCAGGGAGTCATTCAGCCCCTGCTGCTGCCCATTTTCCTCTCCACTCATGGAGGGAGTGCACCTGAGAAGGTCCTATCGCAAATATGGAGCTCATTAGCCTAGAAATGCACATCTGTGGGTTTTCCCATGTTCCTCACAGATACTCACAAACCCTTGGCTTTGCCCCACATCCCAGTGCAGAGTTGCCTTGTATTTCCTCACAACCTGCAGACAACCTATCTGCACTCTCTGGTTCAGCTGCTGCCTCTCGGGCTCCCTGGCCCCGCTCCTCTGATAGACTGCCCTGCATGTTTGCTAAATCACTGCCAGGATCCCTCCCGGACTGCCTTCATTTGCCTGTGCTCCCACACAACCCCAAGAGGTACCCGAAGGCAGGACTGCTCTCATGCATGCTAGGCCTAGGAGTTTATGCCATAGCTTTCATCAACTTTTCCCAAAGCTTCCACATTATCCAAGGAATGAAGAATGTCACATCTCCCCAAGGAGAAACCTGCCTTCATGTGATGCTAGGAAAAGGAGGGAAGGGAAAAACACAAGACATGCAGGAAGCAGAACTGGCAGGGAGGGGGCAGACGACAGGCACTTTACTCTTCTCCATCAGCCCAGCATAGCAGGGAAGCAGCCAGCATGAGCCCCCTGTCAGAGGATGGTCTGCTCAGGAGGAGACCACACTCATGTGGGCAGGCCAGAGGCTGTGGCCACAGGGCTTCCCAGGAGACACCTTTGTGCTGGCACCATCCACCCCAGAGCAGCCTTCCCATTCCATGGCCAGAGCCTGCAGGAATATGTGTCCCACGGCAGGGCTCTTCCCTTTGCCGAGCTCTGTTCACACTCACACGCAAGGACATGACCACACATAGGCAAAGAGTGACAAAATACAGAGAGATCTCCAGGTTTTTGCCAGGCCCAATACCAGACCTCAACTCCTGCAGCCAAATGTCTGATCTTGTCTAGAGGAAACAACGTTCCTGCTCAGAAGCTCCAAGCAGAGCTCACAGACATTCATGGACAGTGTGTCATTTTAAAACTTTGACTTTATTGAGAACTTTCACCTAGGGAAATGCTCACATGGGTAATTCAAACCTTTTGAAGAGGGTTATTGGTTGTGGTCCAGCTGATGATGGGAGTCTCTTTCACAGGTTGCTTCAGTGAACCCTGACAATCCACCTGGTCCATACTCCTCTTTAATCCATTCAGAGCACGGACAATTAATTCCTGCTGACACAGCTCTATGTATCAGTGATAGATAGATATCTATCTATATCAGCTCTATGTATTATCCTTGGATCTCAGCTATGGAGTTCCAAAGATCTTCAGTTCCCAAGATCTTGACCCACCCCAAAAGAGTTCACCCCATCATCTCAGTGTCATCCCCCTTTACCGGCCTTTCCCTCTCCCATCCCCCTCACTGATCCTTTCAGTTGGAGACAGAGGGATTTCCTGATGCCCTTGATCACCTCACAATGCTCTCAGCTGCTAAGGGCCAATCTGGCTGATGGAAGGAACTCACCTCACAATCAACATCCCCAACATGTCGCTGTAGCCCACCTCTCCCCTCCCACTGAGCCCTCCTCTCCATGGGGAAGGTTTTCTGATCCACGTCATGACCTCACAGTGCCTGCCTGCCTGCTGCCCAATCCGACTGCTGCAACAGAAGTGGTCTCAGCAACCACCTTCCTGCCAGGCCACCTTGACCCGCATCGGCCTCCCCCTTCTCCAGGAGCTCTCCTCTCTGCTGGGCCTTTCTGCTGCCCTTGATGACATCACGGTGCCCACCCGCATGCCTGCCTGCTGCTGGCCAATCAGGCTGCATCCCAGAGGTGACCTCACAATCACTGCGCCATTGCTCTGACACTCACCTGCCTCTCCCTCCTTCCTCCCTGCGGGCTCCGCCCTCTCCCTCAAGGGCCATGTCCTCTTTGTAAACCCCTTCATCTACCCTCTCAGAAAGAAGGCTCTGAAAATGGCCCTTGAAGGAAGCCATTGACCATGCAAAGCTTGGTTTTTTTCCCCACTCATGATGCTTTTTATGACAGCCATTCTAATTATGCATGATTTATCACATCACATAGATCTATATGCAGCTATTAAAAACAGGTGCCTCAGGAGATTTGTGCTTTCTTTGGATAGTAGTGTTGACAGGACAGAGCATGAACTGTGTCATCGGTACAAAGGACTATTATAAATATTAGTTAAAAATTAATAAATATTAATACTAATTGATTGTAAACCCCTTCTGCAGACTGGGACATAGGCTGACAGTGCATGTTAACACATGGAATTTTCCTAAATCATCTCAGGAAATTCAGCTGAAACTTTGGGAACAGTGTCCAAGGACTGTGGAGGAAAGCTCAAAACACAGTTGTCTTTCTCTGGGCTGAGTCCTCCTGCCTCCCAGTGCAGGACGTGGTGGCCCTGGATCTTCCCATTCTGGCTCACAGCTCCACCCAGAAAGCAGAATTAGGGTGTGCGGGCTTTAGGATGTGCATGCCTCGGCTCTGGCTCAGGGTGGGCATAACTGAAGAGGGCATGAAAAACTAGAGGGTATAAGAAATCATTGGACACTGCAGGCAAGACAATGAGGCAGAATAAAAAGGGCCAGTGGCTATATCAGATATTTGTATTATGTTTGGATCTCAGCTATAACTTCAGTTCCAAAGATCTTGATACAGTGCAAAAAAAAGTGACCTCATCGTCTCAATGTCATTACCTTTACCCACCTTTCCCTCTCCCATCCCCTTGACAATCCAGTAATATTAAAGCTGGGTACACAGGGAGTAAAAGTGAGACCAATGAAAGAAAATATTTAGAACGGAGCTGTTTGTTCTAAGGAGGATAAAATTGGAGCTGAGAGGAGTGTAAAAGCCAGCAGCACATGGTTCATCAGCTCCAGTCCTACCCTTCTCTCATGGAAGTCCTTGCAGTTTTGTGATGAGAGGGTTTTCTGGCTAAGGAGGAACCCTGTGAATAGGGAGAGGATCACAGGAAAGAGGAGCGCCTGCTTCTGCGACTGATGCAGGGTTACAGCAGCTGCAGGAGGTCTTGAAGCCAAAGTCACAGCGAGGGACCCAGGCTGCAAGTTGTTCCCATCTGCTGACCTGATAGTCCACTGGGTGGCCACACTGCTGAGGAGAGCCTTAAACTGAGACCGACTGAAGGGAAATGGGCGACTCAAAAATGACTGAGGAAGGGATGTCCTAAGATGGAAGAAAAAAACAAACAAATAAAAAACAGAAAAAAAAAAGGAACACCGAAGAGAAAGAAGCGGGAATGCAGGGAGCTGTGCCTAGGGGTGGACAAAGAGTCAGTCAAGAGCATATGTGTAAGGATTAGCCAGCAGAACAACAGGGGTGGATTTGTAGTGCATCTCCTATGAAGCACGTGAAGCAGAGCAGCATCTACAAAACCCAGGGAACTCAATGCAAAAATCATCCTGTTCCCCAGATAGATGCTCAGAGTCTAGAAAAAGTGGCAATGACATAGTGAATGGTGTCCCCAGGGTGATCACGGGGGCTTTGTGATGAGGGTGGCATCGTGCCCACAAGGCCATTGTGACAGGGAGGTCCCCATGGTGACTGTGTCCCCACAGCCCCAGGAGTCCACACTCTGAGGAGAGTGGCTTGACCAGGAGGAAGCAATTCCCTTTGGTGCCAGAGCAAAAGGGCCTCAGGAGATTGTGCTAGAGATGGAGAAGGGGCAGCAGGAGAACGCCTGTTCCCAGTCCACAGACGGGCTCTTTAGCACACAGGACAACAGGATTGAGGTGATGGAGGGTAGAGGGAGACGCAGGCAGCAGGGATGGAACCCACATGGAGAGTATGAGGCTTGTGGAGAAGGAGATCTGAGGGAAGGCAGCCCAGCAGGAGATCCTCTCATAAGTGGGCATTTATTCCTGGCCATGAGCATTTTCTCGCAGGCAAAGAACATGGACCTGGGTGCTCCAAGGCCCACATGGACCCTGTGAGCTCTGTGCTAAGGGGCAGAAAGAAGGTCTGTTCCTGGGATTGGCCATGAACTTCTCTCTGACTCTCTCTGGGGATGGATTCTCCATTGGTCTGGGATGTTGCTCCAGTGCTGGACCACCCTTGGGCTTCAAATGCATTTTGCACGCTCTGATGGGAATTTTCCCTGCTGCAGTTTGTGTCTCTGCCCTTTGTCCTGTCTCCAGGCACCTCTGGGAAGGCTCTGGCTACATCCTCTCCCCACCTTCTCATTAGGCAGCTGCAGCTGCAGCTGCAGGCAACAGCAAGATCTCCCTCTGCCTTCACCTGGCTGCACAGACACGGCACCTTTGGCCTCTCCTTAGACAACCTGGCTCCAGCTCCCAACCACCTCAGGTCGCTCTGCTGGGCTCTCGCCAATGCTGCCCAAGGGCAGTCCTCTTGATGCAGCCAAGAAAACCTCCAAGGTTTAATTATGCTGTCCTGGGTGCAGGATGTGTTGAGGATCCCCTCAGAGCAGGGATAGCAGAAAGCCTTTTCCATGAGCCTCCCTCACCTGGCTGTGGCCTCCTTGCTTGTCAGCACTGGCATGGTTGCCTACCTGCAGCCCTCCTTCCTCTCCTCCACAGGTCTGAATCTGCTGGTGGCTGTTCTGTACTCAGTGGTGCCTCTAGCAGTGAACCCCCTCATCTATAGGGGAACAGCCAGTTCAAGGATGCTCTGAGGACAGTCTAAAAAACATCCCATTTTCATCCACTCAGCATTCCCAACATAGGGCATTAAATCTATGTGTTATTTTTTTCTTAATTTTCTCTCATATTAATGTTAAAAGATAAAAACATCCTGCTTTATGCCAGCGGTCCTCAGTAGTCCCTCTTGAATCTGACGTGAGAATTTTTTGAAGCAGGAAATCAGGCTTCCTCCTTCATCAGCAGAGATGGTCCAACCTGCTATCTATCTAAAATATCTCTCTGAAGGTTCCTGCAGATTCCAGCAGAAAGTGGACTTCATCTTGGACGGTCAAGGAGAATGTTTTATTTTTCCGTGCCCAGGAACTCACTTACCTTCCCGCTAGTAACAGCATGAAAGAAGGGCTCTTGCACCTCCTTCTACACATTATGGATGGCACCTGCATGGCCCCAATGTGAGGATGTGAACATGCCCGTGAAACCAGGAGTCCTGAGTCTCTGGGGCAGGAAAGCCCTGTCCCTCCAGGGTCGGGCACATGACCTGGTGCGGGGGCTGCCTGGGCTCCTGCCACATCCCCACACTGAGCTGCTGGGGCATGGTCCTCACGAGGAACTTGCAATAGCCTCTTAGCAACTGTCTCTTCCACTATTTGCAAACCCTTCTCCACTTCTGCCGTTCACTCTCGTGGAGAGGCTAGATCTGGGTTCCCTTTTAGCAGTTCAAATAATGGACTCAGTTGTTCAGTTGCCGCTCCAATGGTGGGGCAGACCCATTTGATGGTCCCAAGCATTTTTGGCAAGTCATTGAGGTTACTGATTTTGCGAGATCCAATCTAGCTGCATCTAAAACAGGCCCCTGAGCCAATTGCCTGGTGCGAAGTAGCAAGATTCACGTAGGCCCTGGAAAGGATTTGCAATGGGTCACCTGAGTTATACTCCATCTTCTGACAGGCTTTAACCGTATCGGTGATGGTCGGAGCCCGCCCGATTCTCTGCCACACACCTCGGATCACCTCCCGACAGGCCCTTTTGGCATTCTTTCCAGCCATTTTTTCAAATATCAATTGCCGAGGTCCCTGCCCAGTCACCTGTTTGTCCACCGACGCCTTAAGCTGGTCCAAGATTTTGACTTATGGCTCCCCCTTCTCCTGAGTCACCTTAGAGAAGGGCTCAAGGACTTTTGCGTCCCTTTCATCGGGACGTTCGCCAAAGCATTAAGGAACACTTGAACACTTCGCGTGATTGGCAAAGTGCAGGAGGTGGGCAATGCACTTGTATTTGAGCTGTATTATGCTGCCCCTTCCCCAGTAACATCTCCATGCTGACCCCCTGCATTGTTTGATTGTGTATGTTATCGAGTACCTTCATATTTGCTGCCTCACACACCTCTTGAAGAGCAATCGCCTGTTGTACTGGGGTAAGGATCAGCCGTATCAGCGTTTTAAAATCATGATCAACCAGCCAATTATCCTCTGATGTCCCCCGAATTAGCGTTTGAGTATACAGCCCATACCTGGACACCACCTTCTGTATTTCCTTAATTGTATTATACTCCAGTGGTCTGTGCTGCGGGCCCGTGTTTGTGTCAAATACTACAGGATAAACAGAGACCTAGGAGCCCACAACCTTGCCCACATGCAGATCCCCAGCATGAAGTGCCTCCTGCCACACCCTGGCCCAGGGTTCCTCCGTCCCTTCTGCTGAGGATGTCGCAGGGCCTTGATCTACAGGGTCAGCTACTACCATCCCCTTCAGATTATCAGGAGGAGGGGAGTGGAAACCTGGCTCCCTCTGGCTCTCCACCCAGGGATAGCAGTCCTCAAGCCACAGTGGCACAGGTTACCCCTCCCTGGGCGGTGGCAGGGGCGCTGTCGCCTCCATCCCGGCAGCTGAGGTCCATACATACTTCCTTAGAGCCTCATAGAAAATTTGCCATGGTCTCAATAAGGAAGATGCGGTCAGGTCCCCGCGAGTTGCCTAGTCCCACAGCACTATGCCAAAACTATCCCAGGCTCCGAGGGCAGACACCGTTGCCTTACTTAAAGTATTACAATTTTCCAAACCCCATTTTAAAGGCCGGGTCAGGTTCCCTGGCTGAATGTCCTTCTCTTTTCCAGACTTACGTAAAATGTGATTCAGAACCTGCAACACCCTTTCCTGCTCCTAAGTGACGGATCCTCCCAGAGTCCTCAACAGCTAGGCTCCCACTTCCCAGTGGCTAGAGCTTCTGAGGCTACCACTTGCAAGTGATCCAGAGCTTCATTATCATTTAACGGTTGCGGCCACATAGACGTTCTCCCCCGTCCGTCCTGTTGAGCTTACCCCACTGTGCAGTCTTCCCCGATCGCCTATCTCTGTCCTTGTTTGAACGCCATTTGTGGGGTATTGAGGAGCAGGGTCTCTGGAGATAGCGAACAAAGAGCTGTATTTATGGTTAAACACAACTTACATAGCTTCGATCCCAGAGCAGCCCCCGCCCTGCCCAGCTGCACACACAGCCCAGCAACCCAACCAACCAATCAGCCAGGTGATCACCTGCCAACCACGCATGAGGCTGTCCAATGAGCTTCCTGGTCATGCCCTGGGTGCCTGGCTGCAGCTCCCTCTTCTCCTGCACAGCGCCTCCATCTGTCGAGGAGACCTGCCTGTCACCGGCCCCAGGCTGACCCCAACACAGGATCTCCCCTTGAGCAGGGACGCCTCTAAAGGATACTCCTCAGGGTTAATAGATCCTTGCAACAAGAGATCTGTGGTAAGTGACTATACCATGCTGTCTTTATTTGTAAACTTTACAGACATAACTGTGCACAATATTCTTTAGTCATAAACTGTTGATGAGGTCTTGGACTAGCATTGGATCCAGCTGCACCCAGGCTCTTCTCAGAAGCAGTTTAGAAAGCAAGGGGGTCCAGTCTGAACCCCGTGGCTCCTTGATAATTTGGTGTATAGCTAGTACCACATGCAGTAAATAATAAGTGACCTGGCCATAGAATCTCATTAAAACCATTGTCCATATCCATAAAACTTATTACTACTCCTTCCACAGGAGTGAAGTGCATTGTGTCACTCATGCCCACCACCACTCGTTCCGTGACAGTAGCTAGCAGCCCTCCCTGGGGAGCAGTAGTTGATCTAACTTTGGTTCAACTCCATCAGTGATCTGGGTGAAGGAACAGAAGGCATTCTCAGCAAGTTTACTAATGATTCAAAACTTGGAGGAGTGGCTGAAACAACAGGGAGCTGCGCTGCCATTGAGAGAGACCTCCACAGGCTGGAGAGATGGGCAGAGAGGAAGCTCATGAAGTTCAAAAAAGGGAGGGGCAGAGTCCTGCACCTAGGGAGAAATAACCTCATAGGTGCCAACTGCCTGGAAAAGAGCTCATCATAGAGGGACCTGGGGGTCGTGGTGGACAACAAGCTGGCCATGAGCCAGCAATGTGCTCTTGTGGCCAAGGTGGATAATGGTATCTAGAAGTGCATTAGGAAGAGTGTTGCCAGCAAGTTGAGGGATCCTCCCCCACTACTCAATTCTGCTGAGGCCGCCTCTGGAATACTGTGTCCAGTTCTAGACTCCCCAGGATAAGAGGGACATGGGACTACTGGAGTAGGGCTATGAAGATGCTGAAGGGACTGGAGCATCTCTCCTATGAGGAAAGGTTGGGAGAGCTGGATCTGTTCAGCCTGGAGAAATAAGACTGAGTGGAGATCTCATCAGCATGCACAAATATCTTAAGAGTGGATGTCAAGAGGATGGGGCCAGACAATTTTCAGTGGTGCCCAGTGATAAGATGAGAAGGAATGGGAACAAACCAAAACACAAGAAATCCCATCTGGACACAAGGAAAAACTTCTTTCTTCTGAGAGTAACAAAACACTGGGACAGATTTCCAGCTGTGGAGTTGTGAAGTCTCCCTTCCTTGAGGATATTCAGAAGGCACCTGGATGCAATCCTGGGCAACAAGCTCTAGGTGTTGCCCTTCTTGAGCGTAAAGGTTGGGCTAAGTGATCTCCAGAGGTCCCTTCTGACCTCAACCATTCTGTGACTCTTTGTGTTATTCTGTGTTTGTGTGCGGGCAATTGACATTTCATCTCCAGCCACTATAATGGTGCCTTAGACAAGGGAATCATATTTAGATATCTGTTACGCACACAGCAGCTTTGGCAAGAGGAATGCCGCTACCCGTGACTTGGCAGAGTGCAGAAGAGGGATCTGAATCCCATTCCACCTTGAATGCCCTTGAAACCTGGCATGAGATGCCGAGATTGACTCACTTGAAGGATGGGTAAATGAACTCACTGCGTGTCCCCATCAAAGCTTGCTATATAGTTAAGAGGTGGGAATAGGGCCTCCCAGAGTGGGAAAGTTCCACCTTTCCTAGATAACCATCCTCTGATGAGACAATTTCTAATGCTGACTTCAGTCTGTCTTTGTTTTTCAGAGGGAGACCATAGATAATTAGTTGAGTCTGCTTCAATGACTATTTCCCAGGAGGAGGAGGAGGGAGCAAAAGGAGAAATCAAGTCACGCCTCCAGCTGTGCCACTCTTCGGAGAATGGTCAGGTTCCTGGGGAGGAGCTCATGGCAACCTGGCAGCAGTGTGTCCAGAAGAAGCTCCTCTGCAAAGAGCAGCAGAGCTCCAGGCATTTCCTACAGGTGCTGACTTGAGATAAGCAAGATGAGCGAGACAAGTGAGAGAGAAAGAAGTTAAAAGATGTTCAGAGGTGGGAGGATATCTGAGAGCTCCATGGTGGAGAAATCTTCATAGCCCCTAACACAGTAAGTCTCTCCCTTGCCAGGCAATGACATGAGATACCCTGAGGAGTCCTCTAAAGCTACCCCATCCCATGGCCGATAGCATCTGTCTGGATGGCTGTCCCCATTTCCCTGGTGCGAAGCAGGAGGTGTTCGGAGCAGGCATTCCTTGCCACTCTGTCAGAGTGTCCCTGCTACGCCAGGGTGCTGTGTGGCTGAGGCAGTGACTCTGCTGCCTGCAAGGGTCAACACTCAGCCTGCCTGGGGACTGCAGGGAGAGAGGCTCTGGGTGGAAGGAGAGACTCCCTGCAGGGCAGGTCCAATCTCCATTTGAGAAGGATCTCATAGCCCTCTGTCTCTCCCTGTCCCTTCCTCCTTCAGCAGAAATATCATGGTATTGCTCTGTGTTTCCCACTTGCCCATGCAGCTCCTGTTCTTGCCCTGGGACTGTCTGGCCAGGGTGGGCTTCAGATGCAGTTCAGACAGCGACTCTGCAGGTCCTCAAATCATCTGGGGAAGGTGGCAGAGTTTACTGATGTGCACTTTGGTACTAGATTCCTCTGTGTTCAGTGATGTCATTTCTCTCTGGGGTTACATGTGTGCAGAGGTCCTGTGCCTCAGAGGTGAAAGCAGAGGGCAGCTGTGAACAAGGTGAATGGAAGAGGAGCTCTCCTCACTCTGCATTAACACCATGGGACTCCTTTTGCTCTTACGAATCAGAGTGGTTCACTGAGTGCTGGAGCAACCCACATGATTTCTATATCCTCTCAGCATACACAGCACAAAATGGAGCTTAAGCCGTGGAGCTCAGTGACATTTTTTTTTGAGATGGGGAGTTTACTACAGCAGTTTACTACAGGGAAGAGAGTTATGAGAATGTTCTGCTCATGGCAGTCTGTATTAACTTGTCTACATCTCTTCTTCCTTGGACAGTCCCCGTCAGTGCTGCAAGACAGCAGATGTCCAACATCAGCTCCTTCAATGAGTTCTTCTTCCTGGCATTTGTGGACACACGGGAGCTGCAGCTCTTGCACTTTACAGTGTTTCTGTGCATCTATCTGTTTGCCCTCCTGGGTAATGGCCTCATCATCACAGCCATAGTCTACGACCACCACCTCCACACCCCCATGTACTTCTTCCTTCTCAACCTCTCTGTTCTGGATATTGGCTCCATCTCCACTACTGTTCCCAAATCCATGGCCAATTCTCTGTGGGACACTAGAATGATTTCCTACTTGGGATGTGCTTCCCAGGTCTTTTTCCTCATTTTCCTGCTTTCAGCAGAATGTTCTCTTCTCACTGTCATGGCCTATGACCGTTTTGTGGCCATCTGCAGACCTTTGCACTATAGGACCCTCATGAGCAACAGAGCTTGTGTCAAAATGGCAGCAGCTGCCTGGGCCAGTGGTTTCCTCAATGCTGTCCTGCACACTGCCAACACATTTTCGATGCCACTCTGCCAAGGCAATGTCATAGAGCAGTTCTTCTGTGAAGTTGCCCAGCTCCTCAAGCTCTCCTGCTCAGACTCCTATCTCAGGGAAGCTGCTATTATGATATTTACTCTTTGTTTAGTATTTGGATGCTTTGTTTTTGCTGTGCTATCCTACGTGCAGATCTTCACTGCTGTGCTGAGTATCCCCTCTGAGCAGGGTCGACACAAAGCCTTTTCCATGTGCCTCCCTCACCTGGCCGTAATCTCCCTTTCTCTCAGCACCATCATGATTGCCTACCTCAAGCCCCCCTCCATCTCCTCCCTATCCATGGATCAGGGTGTGGCTGTTCTCTATGCGGTGGTGCCTCCAGCAGTGAACCCCCTCATCTACAGCTTGAGAAACAAGGAGCTCAAGGTTGTGCTGAGAAAGTTCCTTCAGCAGGTACAATGTGAGCACCAGTAAGTGTCCCATGTGCATCTCCTTCTCATTCCCAGTGTAGCTGGCATCAAGGCACTTGTTCATTTTTTACTGACTTTTCTCTATTACATTGCTATTGCAATTGCTATATTGCTATTAAAAGAAAAATAGTTTTGATCCATGCCACTTGTCCTCAGGAATCCTTTGAATCTTACCTAGAGATCTGGTCAAAACAGAAAGATAGACTTTTCCCTTCATCAGCAAAGATGTGGGGACCTCATAACCTGCTAGTCTGAGCTCACTCAGACGTCCTCAGTGCAATGCAGTGCACAGTTTCCCTTTGCAGTGTCTCTTTCAGCAATGACATCAAGGGCTCTGGTAAGTCAAGATGGGCTGAGAGCACGGGTCCTATGTCCCTTAGGAGAGCACAGCTCTCCTGGCCAGAGTCAGGGTGTGATCTCACGCTCCTTCCTGCTTGGATGCCAGCCTGATGTCCCTTTGGGCTGGTCTTTTCCCTCTCCAGTGCTCACAGTGGAGTGGGAGTGGAGGAGACAAGAGTGTGGATGCAACCTGTGGGGACAGACCCTCTTCTCATTGCTACAGCAGGCATTTCCTGGCTGCAGCCTTTGCAGTTTTCCTGGAGACACTTCCACTTCCAACAGCACGACTTTCGCTTTTCAGGGCTATTCTCATTTTCACACTCTCCTGTTGTGCTCTGGTGTGTGTATACAGCCCAAGAGCTATCACAACGTGGTGCTTTTTGGGTTT
The DNA here is from genome assembly GCF_059628265.1 of Tinamus guttatus. Taxonomy (NCBI): domain Eukaryota; kingdom Metazoa; phylum Chordata; class Aves; order Tinamiformes; family Tinamidae; genus Tinamus; species Tinamus guttatus. The sequence continues at coordinate 75,033 of NW_028289152.1, read as the reverse complement.
TGTTTCCATTGCATTCTTGCGAGTACTCGTAGGAGCAGGTAATTGGCACCTTTAAAACACAAGGGGATCTCCTCAGACACATACCTGACGTCTTCTAGAAAAGATGGAGTTGAAAATATATCCAAATCAATAAAAGGGCCTGCTGCTCTGCCCCTGAGCTTAGTGGACTCCAGAGGACAAGTTCATTGTCCCTGTGTGATGTGCTAGTGACCACAAGCTGGATCCAGGCCATGAGCTTGGGGCAGGCTGCTCTGTCCTTGGTGCAGCAGGAGCTGCTGGACTGACTGCAGAGCCAGGGTTCTCATGCTGTCTTTGGGAGCATGGTGGGCATGGAGAGACGTGCAGGAGAATGGAGATGGCCATTTGCCACAGCACTGCTGGAATCAGTAGCCAGTGCTGGGAAGGGCTGATGTGAGGGGCTGCTCTGGGAGGATGGAGCTGGCGCAGCTTCCCCAGTGTGTCCGTGCAACACAGGAAACAACCTGGGCTCTTCTCCTCTGCACCCACCATGTCCTGGTGCCCTTCCTAGAAGACCTGTATTTGTCTGGTGAACAGCCTGGTGTGTGCTCCCACACTCCAGTTCACACACACAGGAGCTGAATGGCAGCATTTTTCTTCTTCTGTGACTGTGTGCACCTGTGCCTGGTTGAGATATTTGGTGTGAACCACTCGGGAGAGGTAACAGGTAGAAAGGACTGAAAGAGATGGTGTGAGGCTCCAGAAGAGGTGCGTTCTGTGGTGGAGGTATTATCTGCACCAGATGAATATCCCAGTAAGACCATGATTTAGAAACACCATCCAAGGCCATCCACTCCTCCAACTTAAACACAATGCTGGGTGAGAGATGAAGCCACTCTCAGTTTCTATGCGAGATTTCTCTTTCACAAAATTTGTGATGTTTCCAACAGGAGACCCATTGCACTAAACTGCAGACCCAGGGAGAGTTTCCAAGGACTGCAAGCAGAATTTCACCCTCCAAGCGTGCTGCAAATACGAAAATGCTCCCTGTGCTTCCAGACCTGAATCTATCTCTGACTCTCTGACACAGACACTTCCCCTTTCCAACCATCTTTTACGTGCAGATACTTTCACAGGAGAGGACATGTTCAGATAACAGAAACTTGTTTTCTTCAGATTTTTTTCCATTCCATTCCAGAGGCTGATTCACACAATCACTTTCAGTCTCAAGTGAAGAATTTCCACACACCCCGCCTCCCCAAATACGCACTGCAAGTGGGAAACCCCAGAAGGGAAAGCCTGACTTGAAAGGTGGGGAAGGCAAACAACTGAGATTGTCTGAGCCTGACCGTCTTCTGCAGGGTCACCAGCAATGGTGACATCAGAGACTGTGTCATCATATCTGGGTAACAAGCCACAACCATCTTAGAGGCCAATAGGCACCAATATCCTTTCCTTTGCTCTAGTAGGAGCGATGAACTGAGGGACTGGAGGTTCCTAATAGAACAGGGAAACCTGCTTTTTTGTCATACTCAAAGCTAGAGTTGGTCATTTCTACTGAATTTCATGACATCTGGCCACCTGCAGTCCTGCTCTCAGGACACCTGCAGCTGGGGTGTCTCCTTGAGCCTGTCACTTGCAGAGTAGGAAGGAGTGCCTGGTCCTGCTCCCTACACTATTGCTAAGATAAACCAGGATGCCATTGGCCGCCTTAGCCATCTGGGCACAAGGCTGGCTCATGTTTAACTGTCTGTCAACTGACACCCCCAGCCCCTTTTCAGCCCTGCAGCTCTCCAGACACTCTATCCCAGGCCTTTGTATGCTTCAGTTGCTTTTGGCTCTTTTTGAGTGAAGACTATATAGAAAATACAGGAAACAGCACAAAAAACACCTCCAGTGTGGAACACTGAGTGCCACTGGAGGAGTGCAATGTTTCATTCCTGATAGGAAAACAAGCCAAAATAAAGGCCAATCTGAAACTGAATGCATGGCAGTGTTTGATGAGAATAATTTATAGGAAGGCAAATGCATCTTCTCAAGTTTTCATCCTTATCATTTCTCTCCAGTACTTTTCTACTCACATATTCTATGTTTTTTGTTAGTGTGTTTGCTTGTTTTCTAAATTATATTGGAAGAAATTATGGCTGCATATATGTAAAAGCTTTCCTTGTGCCTTCATGGACCTAGTGTCATTGTCCTGTACCTCTATCAATCTCTTCTTGATTCTTCCAAGTCACTTTTCCCTCCTACCTTTCATTATTTTCAGGGACCCTGAAGATGTGGGCAGCATAGCACCACATTTGCAGTGATGACTGCATGGCACTAATTTTTAGAACAGAGGCCCTCATCTCATGTCATATTTAAAATGGAGGTAAAAAGCCCTATGCACAGTAGTTTGCATACTGGAGAGCTCTATAAAGACAGCCCAAGCAACAAGAGAAGAAAGGACAAAGCGACAGAAGAAGATGTGGGAAATATGGCAATCAGGATGGACCAATTCCTCATACCTTCTCCATTCAGAGTGTTGGTGAAAAATGTATTCTGATGACATGCTTGTAGATAGATCTGTCTGTATTATAGTCACATAAAGAGAGTAATTGCTTCACATAGTGCTTCACATAGTGTTGCCAATAAAAAAAGAAAGAAAGAAATTGATAAAAAATTTGAAATTGTCGAAGTTTGGAATTTTTCTACTTCTTGCCCAAAGTTACTCTTTGCACCCAAGAGCACCTGAGAGTTGTGCGTGAGCTGACGGATGTCATAGCTAAGCTGCTCTCCATCATCTTTGAAAGATCCTGGAGAATGGGGGAGGTGCAGGAGGACTGGAAGAAAGCCAATGTCACACCAGCCTCCAAAAAAGGCAAGAAGGAGGACCCAGGCAACTACAGGCCAGTCAGCCTCACCTCCGTCCCCGGAAAAGTGATGGAACAGCTTATACTGGCCATTCTCTCCAGGTACCTAGAGGACAAGAAGGTGCTCAAGAGTAGTCAGCATGGATTCACCAAGGGGAAATCTTGCCTGACTAACCTGACAGCCTTCTATAATGGAATGATCAGTTGGCTAGATCAGTGTGGATCAGATAGAGGAGGCCTTGAACCAAGGCCTGTCTAGGGGGCTCTCTCCTCTCTCCTGAGAGGCAGTCTAATCCATGCTGCAAGGCTGCTCCCCCTAAAGTGAAAAGGAGCACCCGGAAGAGCGGCGGCTGATTGTCGTGGGTGACTCCACGCTGCAGGGCACAGAGGCACCGATATGTAGACCGGACCCCTCATCCAGAGAGGTCTGCTGCTTGCCAGGGGCCAAAATAAAGGATGTCACAGAAAGGCTCCCAAGAATTGTTCAGGAGTCGGACTATTATCCTCTAGTATTGTTTCATGTGGATGCTAATGATGCCATGGGGAAAATGAGGGACGTCAAGCAAGACTTCAGAGTCCTAGGGATGGCCATCAAAGGTACGGGTGCCCAGGTAGTATTCTCCTCTATTCTGCCAACGAGGGGAATGGACTCAAGGAGGAGAAGGCGAATATGGCAGCTTAACAACTGGCTGCACCGCTGGGCTTGGCAACAGGGTTTTGGCTTCTATGACCATGGGACTCTGTTTGATGACCACCAGCTAGTGGGGAATGATGGGACCCATCTTAGCAAGAGGGGCACACGTCTCTTTGCCAAAAGGCTGGCCAACCTGGTTAGGAGGGCTTTAAACTAGGCAAGAAGGGGGAAGGGGAGTGGCACACTGATACGGCAAGCAGTACCGCACAGCCCAGGTCAGATGGCGTCCAGCGGGAGTATGCTAGTGGGGAAGTGAGGATAAGAAATGATCACGGAAGGTCCTCTTTCACCCCTCCTGGGAAACCTGTGGCCTCTGTTGCTTCCCTGAAATGCCTGTATACCAATGCGCGAGGCATGGGGAATAAGCAGGATGAACTGGAGATCTGTGTGCGGTCCCAGCATCATGATCTCATCGGAATCACAGAGACGTGGTGGGATAGCTCGCACGACTGGAGCACTGCCATGGAAGGCTATGTGCTCTTTAGGAAGGACAGGCTGGGAAGGCGAGGTGGTAGAGTTGCTCTTTATGTGAGAGAGCAACTGGAATGCATGGAGCTCAATCTGGGAGTGGAGGATGAGCGAGTTGAGAGTTTGTGGGTAAGGATTAGAGGGCAGGCTAATGTGGGAGACACTGTGGTGGGTGTCTGCTACAGGCCACCTGACCAAGACGAGGAGGTTGATGAGGCCTTCTATAGTCAGCTGGATATAGCCTCACGGTCACAGGCCCTGGTTCTCATGGGGGACTTCAACTACCCCGACATCAACTGGGAGGACAACACAGCCAGGCATAAGCAGTCCTGGAGGTTCCTCCAGAGCGTCGATGATAACTTTTTGACGCAGGTTGTGGAGAAGCCGACGAGGAGAGGTGGGCTACTGGACCTCGTGCTATCAAATAGGGAGGGCCTAGTAGGAGATGTGAAGGCGGGGGGTAGCCTCGGCTGCAGTGACCATGAGTTGGTGGAGTTCAGGATTCAACGAGGAGGAGGCAGGGCTGTAAGTAGCCTTGCGACGATGGACTTCAGGAGGGCCAACTTTAGCCTCTTCAGAGACCTCCTCGGTAGAATCCCATGGGCTAGTGCTCTAGAAGGCAGGGGGACCCAGGAGAGCTGGTTAGTTTTCAAGCGGCACTTCCTCCACACCCAGCAGCAGTGCATCCCTGTGTGTAGGAAGGCAGGCAGAGGGGGCAGGCGACCTGCGTGGATGAGCCGGGAGCTTGTGGCAATGCTCAAGCAGAAGGTAGCGGCATACAGAATGTGGAAAAAAGGACAGGCCCCCTGGGAGAAATACAGGAACGTAGTCAGGGAGTGCAGAGATGCGACAAGGAAAGCTAAGGCACGTCTGGAAGGCAAGCTGGCAAGGGACGTTAAAAATAACAAAAAAAAAATTCTTCAAATACATTAACAGCAAAAGGAAGATCAGGGAAAACGTGGGTCTGCTGGCGTACGGGATGGGCACCCTGGTTACAAATAACACAAAAAAAGCAGAGTTGCTCAATGCCTTCTTTGCTTCGGTGTTTAACAAGGGCAGCCCTTTAGAGCCCCAGGCCCTAGAGACAAGAGAAGAAGCGGGTGGAGAGGAAGACTTGCCCTGGGTAGAGGAAGATTGGGTCAGAGAGCACCTAAGGAAACTCGATACCCAAAAATCCATGGGCCCTGATGGGATGCACCCCAGAGTGCTGCGGGAGCTGGCAGATGCCATAGCTAAGCCGCTCTCCATCATCTTTGAAAGATCCTGGAGAACAGGGGAGGTGCCGGAAGACTGGAAGAAGGCCAATGTCACTCCAGTCTTCAAAAAAGGCAAGAAGGAGGACCCAGGCAACTACAGGCCAGTCAGCCTCACCTCCGTCTCCGGAAAAGTGATGGAACGGTTCATACTGGCTGTTGTCTCCAGGCACATGGAGGACAAGAAGGTGCTCAAGAGTAGTCAGCATGGATTCACCAAGGGGAAATCTTGCCTGACTAACCTGATAGCCTTCTATGATGAAATGACCGGCTGGATAGACGAGGGGAGAGCGGTGCATGTCATCTATCTCGACTTCACCATGGCTTTTGACACCGTCCCTCACAACATCCTCCTGGGCAAGCTCCAAAAGTGTGGGATAGATGAGTGGACAGTGAGGTGGATTAGGAACTGGCTGGATGGCAGGGCCCAGAGAGTGGTGATCAGCGGTGCCGAGTCTATTTGGAGGCCTGTAGCTAGCGGGGTCCCCCAGGGGTCAGTCCTTGGTCCAGTCCTGTTCAATTTATTCATCAATGACCTGGATGAAGGCACAGAGTGCTCCCTCAGCAAGTTTGCTGATGACACGAAACTGGGAGGAGTAGCCGATACCCCAGAGGGCTGCGCTGCCATCCAGAGGGACCTGGACAGACTGGACAACTGGGCGGTGAAAAACCTCATGCAATTCAACAAGGCCAAGTGCAAGGTCCTGCACCTGGGGAGGAATAACCCCAGACACCAGTACAGGCTGGGGACCGACCTTCTGGAGAGCAGCTCTGCGGAGAAAGACGTGGGTGTCATGGTGGATGACAAGTTGACCATGAGGCAGCAGTGTGCCCTTGTGGCCAAGAAGGCCAATGGGATCCTGGTGTCCATTAAAAACAGCATCTCCAGCAGGTCGAGGGAGGTGATCCTGCCCCTCTACTCAGCCCTGGTGAGGCCGCATCTGGAGTATTGTGTCCAGTTCTGGGCTCCACAGTACAAGAGGGATGTGGAGCTGCTGGAGAGAGTCCAGCGCAGGGCTACAAGGATGATCAGGGGCCTGGAACATCTGCCCTATGAGGAGAGGCTGAGGGAGCTGGGCCTGTTCAGCCTGGAGAAGAGAAGGCTGAGAGGGGATCTAATCAGTGTCTATAAGTACCTCAAGGGAGGGAGTGCAGAGGACGGTGATCGTCTCTTTTCAGTGGTGGCCACTGATAGGACTAGAGGAAATGGCCGGAAACTGAAACACCAAAAATTCCATAGGAACTTAAGGAAAAATTTCTTAACAGTGAGGGTGAGAGAGCACTGGAACAGGCTGCCCAGAGAGGTTGTGGAGTCTCCTTCTCTGGAGATCTTCAAAACTCCCTTGGATGCAGTCCTGTGCCACGTGCTTTAGGTGTCCCTGCGTATGCAGGGGGGTTGGACTAGATGATCTCTAGAGGTCCCTTCCAACCCTAAGCATTCTATGATTCTATGATTCTATGACTTACTTAATTTGCCATGTAGGGAATGAAAAGGCAGTGTGACTAGATGATCAGGAACACCTTTAAGACATCACTCTCTCACAGTTATTTTTAAATTTGTGCCAAATCTGCCATCTAGAGATGCAACTTTTCAGTGAAGCTCCTCATCACACTTTCCTCTGTCAGTCAAGGGAGCTCGACACCTCAGGATGGAAGTCACTTTATGCAGTTAGCAGTGGAATGAACAGCCCTGAGGAGGGAGTGTTTGCAGGGACATTGAACTTTGCAGGAGACACAGAATAACTTTGGAATGATGCAGTCTTGAGTAAACAGAAATATGTAGAAAATGGCAATAAAAATTGAAAAAACAAAGAAATTGAGAACATGATCTAATCCAAGGAAAATATTTTGAGGCACCTTTTAGTTTTCACAATATTTTATGTTCATTTTTGCTTTCTTGGTGTTGTTTTGTTTTACTATCCTGGCTTTTGGGGTAGTGAAACTATTGTGATATATATGATTTTTTTTCTTGTCTTGAAAAGGGAAGTGATTGTCAGAATTAGTTTAGGATGCAGTCACAGGATCATGGATATATGCTGTCATTGTAGGTGCCCAGGACTCTTTTGCCCAATCTCCACCTGCACCTAGAGGGGCTCTAGTCTCCCACATGTTCTCTGTGAGAGTTGGCAGTCCCAAGCAGGTGCCTTAGAAGCAACAGGGACTCCTCAAGTACCACAGGATGCTTGTGGTTAGACACCTGAGCCCTCCCTGGAAAGCTGTAAAATTGCTGTCAAAATTAAAAAATGTTGAGCAAACACCCTTTTGTTAGCTAAAAGTGTAGAGTAATCTTAATGTCATTGGGTTCCCATGATGAAATAGTGGAAATTTTCCACTCTTCAGGTAGCCTATGAATCTCAGGAGAGAGGCATATTGATCCAGCCTTCCACTTGTGTTACCAGTGCTGTGTCTTTAAAGTCTGGATGTAATCTCTATAATCCCATATTTCCCATGTCCTGGCTATGCTGATCATTTCTAAAGTTCCCACTGCATCAGACTATCTAGGTTTCTGCACTTTCCAATGCTTTCCTGTTCCCTTCCTTTCTCTTCATTCATTGAGATTCTTCCCAACCGTTTAGTTGCTGCTCTGAGCTTCAAGGAGTCTTAAACATACTCCAGAGTCTTCTTGCTTCTTTATCCAACTCTATAGTTGTTTTTCTATCTCTCATTGCTTGTCTGTCACAGGTATTTCAGGAGAGGAATAGCTGGCTGCACCGCGGTCAGGGCTTCTGCGTTAATCACTCAAAAGCAGGGAGGATTGGAGGGCTTAAGCTCACGAGTAGCCCAAGATATGGGATATATGGAAGAGACAGTGGGAAGACTGGAAAATCAAGTGAACTCTTTAGCTGAAGTAGTCCTCCAAAATAGAAGGGGCTGGACCTCCTTTTCACGAAACAGGGAGGACTTTGTGTAGCTCTCGGAGAAACTTGTTTCTATGCTAATCAATCCAAGGTGATAAGGGAAACGTTGGCTATGGTACGAAAGAATTTAAAGGAAAAATATTACCATGGCCTACAGGACCAGGGCCTGTTTCAATCCTGCTACAGCTGGTCCCCATGGTTTACTACCCTCACATCTGCAATTGCTGGGCCAGTAATTGTCATTCTAGCCCTACTTCTGATGGGCCCCATCTCCTTAAATGTATTTGCGATCACATCTATGGGACTATCTCTGAGGTGAAATCGTTCCTCAGCAAAGGACGATATGTTCCAATACAAGGTGGGGGACATTTATACTTCAAAGGTTTGAGGAAGGTACAAAAGCCAGTGGGGAATGTTGGGTGAGGAAAATAATTATACCTAGGTAACGGGACAGTTGGGTTTATTAACCTTGCGATCTGCTTCTGTATTTAGCTTGCATGTGAAACATTTTGTAACAAAGGGGTGCGAGATTGAGGGTGCGAGTAGTCATTGAGATTTCTGACCTAACACCATCAGGGTCAGTCTAGTTGCTCTGCACTTGATCCAGTCTGATCTTATAAAAGTCCAAGTGGGGAGACTACACAGCCTCTCTCAAAAACCACTTCCCAGATGCTTAACCATCCTCCAAAGGGAAAAACTTTTCCTTATCTCCTCCGTGAATAAGTTGTCATTCAATTTATGCACATTAAATGAAATGGAAGGCCCTCCAAATGAAGTCCCTCTAAAACCACCTCTTCTGCAGGTTGAACAAGCCCCATATCTTCACAGTCAAAGTACTCCTGCTCCGCAGTTATCTTGAAGGCCCTCTGACATTTTCTACCAGTTACAAACCTTTTATTTCTCCCAGGGACCCACACTGGGTGCAATATTCTAGATGTCGTCTAGGGAATACTGATGAGAGCGGGATCAGCATTTCCCTCCAGCTCCAGACTCTGTTCCTGCTCATCCAGGCCTGGATGCTTTCGGCCTTCTTTGATGCCAGCCAAAGCTGCTGGCCCACGTTTTGCCTTCTGTCCACCCCTTTTCTGCAGATCTGCCACTCAGGCACTCAGACCCCATCTTGTTACAAGGCCCTAGCTTGCAACAGAGCAACTGTGGCCTGTTGTTCTGTTTCTGGTACAAGACCTGGCCTTTTTCCTTAGTGAGTTTTGTGAGTTTTCTGCAGCTTCTTTCTCCTGCCTGTCTAGGTGCCTCTGAAAGGCAGCCCTCAAGCATATGCCTGGTGTCTCCCTTGTGGTTTCAAGTCATCTGCAAATATGGCAAGTGTTGCCTCCTGTGTGTCACCAATAGAGATGTTAAAAGGGTCAGGTTCCTGGAGTGATCACTGTTGCTCCATTTCTCTCTGGCCTCCCAGAAGTAAAACATTTTACTGCTTCTCTCTCATGGGAGAACAGCATTATTCCTCTCAATCCTCAACACTCTGCCCAGGAGCGGATCTTCCGCAAATAGTAAGAGCGCTCCAGGCACTGCGTGCTCTTGCTGCCATAAGGTGAGAGAAGGCAGAGAGATGTGAAAGGCAGTCTGGAGGAGGAGGGCAGAGGAGAGCTCCTTGTGGGAGAAATCTTCACAGCCTTTTGCACGGGAAATGTCTGGTTGTAGATTAATGCTACAGAGGCACCTGGAGGAGTCTTCTAAACTCATCCTATTCAATGACTGTTTTTTAAGGAACACTCTCCCAACTTCTCCATTATGGAGGAAGTGGAGATGATTCCAGTTGCAATTCATTGCCACATGGTCAGAAGGCCAGGATGTCCTGCTACCTCCTCCAAGGGACACCTTAGGGGGGTGAATCTAGTGGATTCACACAGGTCTGTCTAGAACTGTGATTCAGAGCAGTTCTGAGGGCCCAGTGGGTGGGTTGTGGTCTGTGAGCACGGAAAAGGGAGAGATGTGGCATGTTCTCATGGAGAAGCAGGGAGAAGTCCTGGGTGAGAGGGTCAGATTTTCCTGATCCTCAGGACCTGCATGCACAGAAATGTCCCTGCCCAGTGCCCAGAACCAGGGGGTTTCAGGAGAGCATAACTGAGCACACAGAAGATGGAAGGAGATCATAACATCACAGTGTCTCTGTGAGTGCTGGCAGGGAGAAGATGTTGGGCCAGAGGAACAGCTCCTGGCAGGGACAGCTCCAGGCATCACAGAAGGACAGAGAATGAGAGGAACTAAGAGATTTGTCGGGGCAGAATAGATGTGGGCAAGTCATGGCCAGTCCAGAGCTCAAGCAAGGGAGAATCTATGAATGGAGGCATCATTGTGTGTTCAAATGGTGCCACTGACCTTCCCCTTCAAACATATGTGGGCAGAGATATGTTTGTTAAAAGGGTGTTGCACTGGGACAAAAATGGGCAGAGATGGACAGTATCAGCCTTTAAGTGGGTCTTTAAGAACACTGTGACTTCCTGTCGACGACAAGCTCTATTTCTGAGGGTTCCTTGCTTCTTACACATCACAGAATCACAGAACGATTGAGGTTGGAAGAGACCTCTGGAGATCAGCTAGTAGAATCCCCCTGCTAAACAGGGACACCTAGAACACGGGGTACAGGGTTGCATCCCGGCAGGTTTTGAGTATCTCCAAAGAAGGAGACTCCACAACCTCTCTAGGCAGTCTGTCCCAGAGTTCTGTCACCCTCACAAGAAAGAAGTTCTTCCTCATATGGACATGAAACTTCCCGTGTTTCAATATGGACCTCTTACTCCTTGTTCTGTCACTGGCCACCACCAAGAAGGTGATGCTCACTGAGACAGACTAAAATAAACATGCAGATCTCTACATTAAAACAGCTAATACAATTCTGTGCAGGTGCTTGATTCAGTGGTAGAAAACTAGCCCAGCATCATCGTGTCACATCCTTGATATTCCAGCATGTCTTTAGCAGATAGAGCATGGGACCCACACAAGAACCATGCCCTTTTGGAGTGGTTGCTGGGCAATGCCCTGTGAGAACCCAGTACTCTCTGAGCAGGTTCTTCCTGATATTCCATACATATAGAGAGTGCAAGGTTTAATAGAACAAGTTTATTTCAAAGATAGTTGATGTTGCAAGGGATTTTGATTTAGCAGTGTGATTCCATGATGTACAGAAATCACAAATGCATTTGCACAGTTCAGTCACAATACCAGTGTGATTACTGTTATCAGTATCTACAGTATCGTCGTGTTCATGATGCTGGGCATCACTAGTCTCCATAACGGAATACATGGGATGAAGTCAGTACAAGCCTGTTGCTCTCTTCAAAATTCCTTTTTTTGGTTTTTCAGGTTATATATCCTATGTTGGGCTGAGCCACGAATACACATCCCTCATGCTGGTCTGGCTAATCTAAGGGAGAAATTCACATTCCTTTTAACAGCTCAGGAAGAGCTGATATAATATTTAGACCAGTTAATCCAGTCAACAGTTACAGCTGCTTCTCTGACATAAAGGTCATCCTCTGGTCCTCCCATCTGTTTGTTGGGATAAAGTCAGTTATATGCACAACAGCATTCATTAGTGAGTTATATGCTACATGATTCCTGGGCTTCCTGGGCACCTCACCCTTTGCCCATATCCTTTGTGTCTTATACAGTAAGGGTCAACTGGTCGGTCACAAAGCAGCAATAACCAAAATATTTTGTTTTCACAAGGATACATCAAAGAAAAGTAACACAAAAAAATGAACTGAACAACACATTGATTAGATATCAAATACCTTGGGTAGAGGCACATGGGATAGTTAGTGGTGCTGACAGTATACCCATTGGGTCAGTCTTCTTTTGGCATCTTTGAGCTCCTTGTTCCTCAAGCTGTAGATGAGGGGGTTCACTGTTGGAGGCACCACTGAGTACAAAACAGCCAGCATCAGATCCAGATTTGGTTGGGAAACGGATGGGGGCTTCAGGTGGGCAAACATGACAGTACTGACAAATAAAGAGACCACGACCAGGTGAGGGAGGCACGTGGAAAAGGCTTTGTGCTGTCCCTGCTCAGAGGGGATCCTCAGCACAGCTCTGAAGATCTGCACGTACGACACCACAATGAAAATGAAGCATCCAAAGACTAAGCAGGCAGTAACCACAATAGCTCCAGATTTCCTGAGGTAGGAGCCTGTGCAGGAGAGCTTGAGGATCTGGGGAATTTCACAGAAGAAATGGTGCAGAGCATTGCTTTGACAGAGTGGTAATGAAAATGTATTAGCAGTGTGCAGGACAGCACAGAGAAAACCACTGCCCCAGGCAGCTGCTGCCATTTTGACGCAAGCTCTGCTGCCCAGGAGGGTCCCATAGTGCAGGGGTCTGCAGATGGCAACAAAGCGGTCATAGGCCATGACAGTGAGAAGAAAGTACTCAGCCAAAATGAAAAAGACAAGCAGAAAGAGTTGGGTAGCACATCCTGAGTAGGAAATGGCCCTGGTGTCCCACAGGGAATTGGACATGGATTTGGAGATAGAGGTGGAGATAGTGCCAAGATCGAGGAGGGAGAGGTTGAGAAGGAAGAAGTACATGGGCGTGTGGAGGTGGTAGTCACAGACTACTGCTGCGATGATGAGGCCATTCCCTAGCAGGGCAGCCACATAGATGCCTAGGAAGAGTGAGAAGTGCAAGAGCTGCAGCTCCTGCATTTCTGAGAATGCCAGGAGGAGGAACTCATTGAAGGAGCTTCTGTTGGACATTTGCTTCCTTTGGGCATGGGGACAATCTAAGGAGAGAAAGACATTGACAAGTTAGGACAGACTTCTCTGAGCAGGGCTTTCTGATTCTTATAACTTTGCCCTCCCCACAAAAGCAGATATTACCCCTCCCCATCTTTGCTTTCTGTGCAGTGTCAAATGTCAAAGATCCCTCAGAGTCAAATGGTCAATTCTCCTGCAGATGGGGAGTCCTGAAGAGACAGGTGGTTCATTCCCAGACAGCCGATCTCACCCCACAGAACCCCACAGGTTAGAGGGGCACTTGGGCACCTCATTGTCAAGGACAGGTCTGCATGGCAGGTACCACAAGTGCCTTGTCTGAAATGCGTATGAATCCCCCTGACCAGAGACTCCAAGGAAAGGACAAGAGCACCACATACAGGTGGGAAGACATGGAGCAATGGCATGATATTACTGCCAAGGGAGGCAGGGACACAGAGAAACATAAAGGCACTACAGTGTTTCTCCTCTTCTGGGTATGTGACCACCAAAGAAATAACTCATGACTCAGGCTCCAGAGGCCTGAGGGCTGTGCTGAGTGGGAGAGGAGAAGAGATGCTGAAGTTTGTACCTTCCATCCACATTTTGACTCTGCTGCCTGGAGCTGTCCCTGCAGGAACCAGTGTCTCCGCTTCCACATCTCTCCCTTCTCAGTGCTCACAGACTACATCCCACCTACTGGGCCCTCAGAACTGCTCTGAATCACACCTCTAGACAGACCTGTGTGAATCCAGTAAATTCATCTCCCTGGGGTGCCCCTGGGGGAAGGTAGCAGGACCCTGTCCTTCTGACCACATGGCAGTGAATTCCAAATGGAAACATCTGCTCCTCCTCCATACTGCAGCAGTTGAGAGGATGATCCCAGTCACAGTAATGAAATGGGATGAGTTTAGAAGACTCCTCCATGTACCTCAGTAGTATTAATTAACAAGCAGACATTTCCCACGCAAAAGGCTGTGAAGATTTCTCCCACAAGGAGCTCTCCTCTGCCCTCCTCCTCCAAACTGCCTTTCACATCTCTCTGCCTTCTCTCATCTTATGGCAGCAAGAGCAAGCAGTGCCTGGAGCCCTCTTACCCTTTGCCAAGGAGCTGCTCCTGGGCAGAGGGTTGAGGATGGAGATCAATAATGCCGTTCTCCCATGAGAGAGAAGCAGTAAAATGTTTTATTGAGATAAGATATAGTGATTTGACATAGTTCCATGATAAATAAGTCAATGATTTAAAAAATGAACGATGGTGAGGTATACTCACTTGTGTACTGCATGAAGTACAGGGCCAGATGAAAGTATCAAGGAGACCCTCCCGTTGAATCATGAGTATCAGAATAGACCACCTTGCTTTCCAAACTCCTTGTCAGAGGAGCCTGGGAGTGGCTGGATCCACCCCTAGTCTCAGATATGGTCAACAGTTTACACCTAAAGCATTATGTGCACAAACAGAGATAGATACAACTAAGGAAAGTTTCAAAGGTTTGCCAAGCTGCAACATGCTATTAGTCACTCACTGAAGAACTGTTGTGGGTAAGGAATCTTTCAACCTCGAGGAGTATCCCTGAGAGTTGTCCCTGCTCGAGAGGAGGTTCTGCAGTACAGCCCGCTGCTGTGAAGGAGAGCTCAGTGTGCTCTGGGCTGCCTGTGCTATTAATGAGGGGAGGGGGAAAGATGATTGACTCCTACTCATATTTGCATACTAGATGGATTTTAGTTGGTGCATGCTCAATAAACCCCTGCCTGTGTGCTGTTTACGGAGTGGTCAGGTTGAGGGTACGGTGGAAAAAAGCACATTGGGGTACAGGGGGGAAGGGAGCACATGGTCGCACAGAGCTGCCTTTTGGCAGTGCTGCCAGGTTTCCATGAGCTCCTTCCATTCCAGGAGCCTGGCAGAGGCCCTGCTGAAGATAAAAATCTGTCCATTCCTTGCGCTCCCTCTTCCTGTGTATCATTCACTGAGATAGACCGATGGGCTCTCTCTGACGAATGCCGAGAAACTTATTCCAACAGTAGTGAGTATTAGTCAGTGAAATTATTTAAAGGGTTATCTACAAGAAGTGGAAATTATGTCCCACTCTGGAAACCCCTATTCCCATCCCTAAGCTACATAGGACCTCTAGACAGAGGCAAGGCGAGAGCTCATTTTCCCAGGGCTCATCATGTTTATCATGTAGGGACCTGCTGGGGATTTTCCTTGGACATCTGCAATTGTTCTAGAGGCCTACTGCTACTACTACAGCTCCACTCACTGCAAAACCAAGACACAGGCAGATCCCCACAGTGCAAATAGCTTAAGCAATTCAGACACTTGATTCAGTGACATAAAAATAGGTCCTCAGAGCAGTACCAAATGTTTGTGTTGTCCAGCACAACTACATGCCTGTAGCAGATACAGCATGGGATGTTCATGGGATATTCTTGAAAGCAGCTCTGCAGAGAAAGACCTGGGTGTCATGGTGGATGACAAGCTGACCATGAGACAGCAGTGTGCCCTTGTGGCCAAGAAGGCCAATGGGATCCTGGTGTCCATTAAAAACAGCATCTCCAGCAGGTCGAGGGAGGTGATCCTGCCCCTCTACTCAGCCCTGGTGAGGCCACATCTGGACAACTGTGTCCAGTTCTGGGCTCCACAGTGCAAGAGGGATGTGGAGCTGCTGGAGAGAGTCCAGCGCAGGGCCACAAGGATGATCAGGGCCCTGGAACATCTGCCCTATGAGGAGAGGCTGAGGGAGCTGGGCCTGTTCAGCCTGGAGAAGAAAAGGCTGAGAGGGGATCTGATCAGTGTCTGTAAGTACCTCAAGGGAGGCAGTGAGGAGGATGGTGCTGGCCTCTTTTTACTGGTGGCCACCGACAGAACTAGAGTTCATGACCACAAACTGAAGCACCAGAAGTTTCACAGGAACTTAAGGAAAAAATTCTTGACAGTGAGGGTGACAGAGCACTGGAACAGACTGCCCAGAGAGGTTGTGGAGTCTCCTTCTCTGGAGATCTTCAAAACCCACTTGGATGCAGTCCTGTGTCACGTGCTCTAGGTGACCCTGCGTGTGCAGGGGGGTTGGACTAGATGATCTCTAGAGGTCCCTTCCAACCCTAAGCATTCTATGATTCTATGATTCTATGATTCTATGTATGGGAAAGCCATTCCCTTCTTGGGTGGTAGCTGGGCAAGTGCCCCTGGGCATCTTACCAGCCTGTGCCCAAACAACTAAATTCTACTACTGTTTTCAGGCATGGTCCATCCCATCTACAGCTAAGCATGCTGCTGGGGAGTTGCAGACAGTTCAGTCTCACCTTGCTGAGGAATGTACAATGGTGTGAATCCTCTCACATCACATTTCAGGGCACGTGAAAGAGAAGAAGTTGACTGGGAACACTCTGCATTTTTCCAAGGTAAATTGTGCTTCACCAACCTGGTTGTGTTCTATGATTAAATAGCCGCATTTGTAGATGGAGAAGAGCAAACATCTTTTACCTGGACTTTAGCGAGGTATTTGTTTCCCACCATATTTTTGCTACACAAAATCCTGTGCCACAAGCACTGGGTGAATCTGCGTGTGCAGGAAGGTTGGACTGGATGATCTCTAAAGCTCCCTTCCAAACTTAAGAAATATACGATTCTATGATTCCCTGGAACAAGGATTTTTATCATGATGCATGGTGGGAGGATTAGTGATAATGGGCATATATTAAAAGAAGACTTATTCACAGAAGAGATCACAAAAACTTTTTCACTTCAGAGGATGGTCAAGCATCTGGGAACTGGTTGCCTGGAGAAGCTGTGCAGCCTCCCCCTTGGACATTTACTAAATCAGACAGGACCTCCTGGAGATTTGCAAGAGAAGTGTCAAGTCCTACACATAGTGGGGAATGACTGTGTCCATGAAGAGAGGTTGAGAGAAATTGAAGAGTAGGCCTGTGGTGCTCCAGGTGTCTCTGAGGGATCTCTGTGATCATCCCCTGCCTTTGTGTTTCAAGCAGAAAAAAGGGAGGACAGAGAGACATGAGTAGAGGTAGGGAGGTCCATGGGTGCAAGTAAGGTGACAAAGCAGTTTGGTTGTGTGCTTTTTTCAGGAAAACAGGTGCAGGCATGGGACAGCATACGACAGTTTGTGGTGGAGGTAGCTATAGGCACTGCCAAAGCTGAAAGGACCCACCAGAACTGCTTTGTCCTCTTGGCTATGGCTGGTGTGCTTGCCACTGAGGCCTTAAAGAAGATGCTGTTTCCTTAAATCACGGTGGCCTCACTGAACCTCCTCACATTCAGGGAGCCCAGGAGGTGCCATATTGCTGTCCTGCACTTGTCTTTGCATGCCCCTACCCTCATAGTGCCCCCAGAAGGAGCCCTGAGCAACCTGTGGTGGAAGGGATCACCCTGCGCACAGGCTGTGTGTCAGTGCCTGTACAGTCTACTGCATAAAGCACATCGAGGTTGACTTGGCATCAGAGCCACCTATACATTGCCTTTGTCTACCTACAATCAGCACTTCCAGCATTCTGCTTTATCAGCCCCTGGGGAGCCTTCTTTGGTAACAACCCTCCGTGGGATCCATTAACGCTCCAAGAAGCTTTCAAGTTTTCTTCTGCATTCAGCTTCTTGAGGGCTTTGTTCAAACTCATCTCAGGACGCAAGGTTTGTGGACTCAGCACCAAATACACCCAAGGGGCCATTAAAATGCAACAAACCTCTAAGCACCCATGACTCTCATAATTTTCTTCAGTTCTTAAATTCATAATGGCTACTTGGAGAGTTTTCAGCAGTGTATAGACCAGAGGAAGATATCAGTGAGCACCCGAAAAGAAGGATGCTTGCTTTTTAAACTCTCTTTATTTTTCACCTTACAGAATAGATGATCTCAACATTCTCCAATTCATACTAGACATGCAGGAAAAGCACTATTTTCAACATGAGGATTTGAGGATGGACAAACTTTCTCCTTATGTCCCAACATTCCATTTCTTTCATCAGCCACTGGGGGGCTTGCATGTCTCCCTTTAAAATATAGCTTTTTCCATTTGAGCCTGTACCTGAGTGTTACAGCTCCTCTACACCAATTCCCACCTGCTTTCCTCAGACAACTAGTTGCAGACAGAGGAGGGTTTTTTTCAGGACTATAAACATAAAAAACTATGGTACAAGTTGATTAAAAAAAATCCTCAAATATAGGTTAATTCCAGGCTGCCTCTAGTGAGGAACAACCAAACAACTCCAAAGATAGATTCCTGGTACCCCACAGGCACCAGGGAAAGCAGGGAAGAGGTATGACACCAATGTGTCCTGCATTCTTGTAGGCAGCACAGAATTAAGCTGTTCTGCACGCTTGCCTCCGCTGTGGGGAGAAGAATTTTCCCTTTTCCCTCTCATTTCCTATTTCAATTGCTGGGAGTTGAAAAAAGCCTTCCCTGTGATCAGGGGAGATGCAGGGATGTTTTCAGCACATCAAGGGGCTGGTGAAAACACGACCATGAGATGCTTTGAGAAAGCATTTGCAATTCATGTGTGGCTTTTCATGATTGCTTTTCTTCTCTTCCTTGGAGGATGATACAGGGCAGAACTGACAGCGCTCAACTCTGACTCTATTTTATCCATGTGTGTCTTGTGCTTGGTGCTGCTCCTAACACTGTCTGTCTCTGTCCTTGTTTCCTCCCAGTGTAACAGCCCTTGCCAAGACCTATCTCTGCACACACAGGTGTGAAGGGGAAGGTCAGTGATACCAGCCCCACCCACAATGATGCCTGCATTCACACCAGCCCTGGTTCAGGAGACAGCTCCTTCCTGAGGCCCCAGTGGCTGGAGAAATGTTGAAGAGGCAGCACTCTGTGGTGCAGCCCTTGTCTAGATCCAGGCCCAGCTGAGAGGCAATCTCAACTTGCCCCTCCCAGCCTGTGGCCCAGCAGAAGGGTCTGAATGTAGCTTTCTGCTGAGGCTCTCAAAGCACCAGGGGACAGCTCTGTGGGACGTATCAGCTTGTCCTGGGCATGTCATGGCACAAGAGTATGCCCCACCCCTCAGCGTGCTCGTGTGGGATGGAGCTCAGCTGGGCAGGCATGTGAGATCCTCAGGGCCTTGACAAAGTCCATGAGGTAGAGGACAGAACCTGGAGGGAAGAAGAAGGGAGAGGCAGGTGAGTGTCAGAGCAATGGCACAGTGATTGTGAGGTCACCTCTGGGATGCAGCCTGATTGGCCAGCAGCAGGCAAGCAAGCGGGTGGGCACAGTGATGTCATCAAGGGCAGCAGAAAGGCCCAGCAGAGAGGAGAGCTCCTGGAAAGGGGAGAGGCAGAGGCAGGTCAAGGTGACCTGGCTGGGAGATGTTGCTGAGGTCACCTCTGTTGCAGCACTCGGATTGGGCAGCAGGCAGGCAGGCACGGTGAGTTCATGAAGCGGGTCAGAAAACCTTCCCCATGGAAAGAAGAGCTCAGGAGGATGGGAGAGGTGGGCTACAGCGACAGGTTGGGGATGTTGATTGTGAGGTGAGTTCCTTCCATCAGCCAGACTAGCCCTTGGTAGCTGGGAGCATTGTGAGGTGATCAAGAGCATCAGTCTTGGAACAGTTACAGAGCATAACAGCTGGACTGGCAGAATTCACTGAAACATCTCGTGAGAGAAACTGTCATCCTCAGCTGGGCAGCAACCAATTACCCTAAGTAAAATATCTGAAATAAAAGTTCCCAATAAAGTCACGTTCTTAAAATGATGCTGTCCATGAATATCTGTGAAGAAAGTGGATCCTTTTGATCCATCCTCTTCGGGTTATGGAGTCAGGAGCTCCTGTCATTACTCTGCTTGGAGCTTCTGAGCAGGCACATTGTTCCTGTCAGCCAAGAACAGACATTTGGCTGCAGGAGGGGAGGTCTGGTCTTGGGCCTGGCAAAAACCTGGGGATCCCAAATGTCTGTCTGCAATTTGTCACTCTTTGTCCATGTATGGCCCGTGTCCATGTGTGTGAGCATGAACAGACCTTGGCAAAGGGAAGCGTCCTGTCGTTTGACGTAGGCTCTGGGCATGGAATGGGAAGACTGCCCTGGGGTGGATGGTGCCAGCACAAAGGTGCCTGCTGGCCACAGCCTCTGGCCTGCCCACATGAGTGTGGTCTCCTCCTGAGCAGACCATCCTCTGACAGGGGGCTCATGCTGTCTGCTTCCCTGCCGCTGGGCTGACCCATGCTGTGCTGATGGAGAAGAGTAAAGTGCCTGTCGTGTGTCCCCTCCCTGCCAGCTCTGCTTCCTGCATGTCTTGTGTTTTTCCCTTCCCTCCTTTTCCTAGCATCACATGAGGGCGGGTTTCTCCTTGGGGAGATGTGGCATTCTTCATTCCTAGGATAATGTGGAAGCTTTAGGAAGAGTTGAGGAAACCTATGGCATAAACTCCAAAGCCTAGTGTGCATGAGAGCGATCCTGCCTTCGGGTACCTCTTGGAGTTGTGTGGGAGCACAGGCAAGTGGAGGCAGTCCAGGAGGTATCCTGGGGGTAACTTAGCAAACATGTAGGGCAGTCTATCAAGGAGTTGGCCCAGGGACTCCAAGAGGCAGCAGCTGAACCAGAGAGTGCAGATAGGTTGTCTGCAGGTTGTGGGGAAAATACAAGGCATCTCTGCACTGGGATGAGGGGCAAAGCCAAGAGTTTGTGAGGATCTGTGAGGAACAGGGACAAACTCACAGGTGTTCATTTCTATGCAAATGAGCTTCATATTTGCAATAGGAGCTTCTCAGGTACACTCCCTCCATGACTGGAGAGGAAAATAGGCAGCAGCAGGGGCTGAATGACTCCCTGGTTACAAATAATAGTAACTTGCAGGGTCTCTGGCATGAAAGAGCTATTGCAACGTCTTGCCCATCCTGGGGGGTCATGTGGGAGACCAGAGACCCTCAGGGCTACCAACAGATGCTCAGCAGAGGGGACAAGGGCACCTGCAATGGCACCAGATCTTCATGACCCTGTGATGGCATTCCACTGCAAATCCCTTTCCTTAGAAAGACCACACACAAATTCTCCTCCAAAGACTAAAAAGCCAAAAGTTACGCCACCACCAACAAAAGAAATAAATATAATCAAGGAGGAGTATAAAAACAAAGAATGGTAGTGACTTAAATGAGTTGACTAAACACCTCCTTGTTTACATCCTTTTCAAGGTTTGTTTCTTGTTTCATTTTGATTGACATTTTTTTCATACTCAGGCCAACACCATTAAAAAAGATATATTGGTATGTCTTGTACAGAGTTTAGGGGCCCTAAGCACACGGGACAGCAATTGTTCCCTCTGTGGACAGAGCCATTTCAGCTAGGAGATGTTGAGCTCTCTTCTCTGCGACCTCTTGTCCTGCTCAGTTCTCCTCCACCCCAGACCCCAGGGTGCTGCAGTCAAAAGGTCTAAAAGCCATCTGCAGGCTGGCCATGGCTGAACAGAGGTTCCTGCAGGTTTTGTGACTGAGGGAAGCATCAAGCGAATGAGCCATTGATTGCAGCAGTGAGAAGAGCATTGTGGTGGCTGCCAAGGAGCGGCTCGATGTTTTGGTGGGCTCAGGGGTGAGCTCTTTCTCCCGTGGTGGCAGCAGCCACCTGCGCTGTGCGGCCGTGGGGTGAGGGTGGCATGATGTTGGCTACCCTCCATGGCAGACAGGTTTTGCGTGCATGGTCATGGCCGTCTGAGGACAGCTGCAGTGCTCAGTGAGGCCAGGACCTGCGGTGGGAGGAGGGTTAATCCCTGCTGCACAGTGTGCATGGGGCAGGGGCAGCCCCCAAGCTCTCCATGCTGCCTCTGCCCACGACAGGGTTTGCTGTGGCCAGACCAGTGGTGAGGAGGGCTGGGCCCCTCTGTGACACGGACTGTGCTCACAACGGACATCCCATGTCACAGGCACAGCAGTCAGAGCGCCCGCTCCGACCTTTCCTCACACGTCGCGACGAGCCTGGGAGAGCCCACGTGCTGGGACTGCTCTTGGCTCTGCTCTGCTGCGAGGAGCCCACGACCTCGAGCGGGAACCAGCGAGGGGCGGCTGGAGTAGCACAGGGCTGCGGTGACGTGTGCAGGAGGAGCAGGAGAGGAGCTGTTTCCTCATCACCTCCTGTTTGCTCTTCATCTAGAGCAAAGAAATTAGGATGGAGCTCTGGGACACTGGCTACGGCAGGTCCCGTGGGCAGCGAATGCCAGCGCAGCCGCCACAATGTAAGCCCTGCTGGAGCTCTATCCCATGAGCTGTCACAGAGATCACAAACTGTGAACATGGCTGTTGAAGCTCCAGTGCTGGAGGGAGCCTGGATGGGGCTGGGGCTGCAGCCAGAGCCCAGGCTCATGGTCCCTCTGGCTCTGGTGCCAGTGTGGCTGCCAGGACTCCTGGCTCCCAACCCTGACACTGCCCCTTCCATCCTGGGGCACTCTTGGAATAAATCCCTGCCCCAAGGGTCACTCCTGGCCTTGCAATGGGGATTGCCCATCTGAGCTCCTAGTAGGGGAAGGTGCTGGAGCTGCTCTGGTGTCCATGTGTGTACAGGGATCCTGTGTGGGTAGTTTGGTCCTGCAGGGTGACCCTCAGGGATTCATTAAGCCCTCAAAATGCCATTGACACAGCACCATCCCCTTGCTGGGTGGAAATCCTTTGCCAATATTCCTAGAGAGAAGTTCACCCTGTGAGAGCTGTGTCTGGAGGGAAAGGAGACCTGTCTGAAGAAAGCAGAGGGATCCTGCAGGCCCTGCTGGGCTCTGGAGAGGCTGCCGGAAGCCCATGTGCTGCAAATGAATCCTTGCACCATTCCTCAGCTCATCAGGGATTTCTGTCTGGCACCCCAGCCACTGCCTTCCCACTGCACTGGCTTGTGCCTCCAGGCCATCAGTGCAGGCTCTGAGCTGGGAGACATCGCATGGATGTCCTGGGGCAGGTTCTCCACATCCTAATGCCTGTTTCAGCTCCAGACCGCTGCTGGGCTCAGGGGACAGGCTCTAGCCAGAAGGCAGTGCCCACCTCAGCTCTGCAGGCCCTGTCAGGAATGGGGCTATTTTGGGGAGGGGGTGCTGTTTGGTGACATGGGCTCTTGATATCTCCTTGGTTAGACATGTGCTGAATGGCTGTGAGCTGGCCAACCCAGAGCATGACATGACGTTTCCTTGCTTTTCCAGTGGCTGTGCTTATCTGGAACAGTGTGTCACACTATGTTATAGAGCAGCTGATGCTGAACAAGGTAGGTCTGCCCTCCTGTTCTTCCCATCCAAGCCTCATGGTTTCAGCAGTCCTGACATCTCTGTGACATTGAATGCAATGGTTTTGCCCCTCCTGTGAACCTAAAAGGAAATCCCTTAGAGTTGGATACAGCAAAGAGTGGGAGAGACGTGGAAAATGTCTCCCTAAAGTGAGATGACAGATCTCCAGCAGTTTCATTCTCAGGAGTGATTGGAGGCTTTCTCTAACCCCCATCGGCAGAGTGAAAGACCAAGAGAGAGTCTGGCTCTTTTTTTCTTTTTCTTTGGTTTTTTTTGGGGGGGGATGGGGTAGAGGGTGCAGCAGGAAGAGGAGATTATATCCATTCTTGGAAACCCTTCCTATGGTTCTTCTGGATGTGAGATGTGCTTTACATGTAATTTTGAGAGGGAAAGGCAGAGAGGGAGGAAAACAGCTGGAACATTCTTCCAAAGAACCTCTCCAAAGCTTCTCCCAAGCCTTCCAGAGGGCTCCATCTTGTCCCTGTGTGTGTCAGGAGTGAGCAGGGCCCATCACAACATAGACATGCTCTGACAAGCCCTCGCTCTGTTTCTCCACCTCACATGCTTTGAATTCTTCTCTTCTGTGTGCAGGACGTGAGAATTATTCCTCTTGGGGTCTTCAGAGTTGTTAGGCAGCAAGTCCTTGATGGCAAGAATGGTCTTCTGACTGTTCACAGACCCATGTTTTGCCTTGCAAAGAAGCTTGCAGAGCGTCATGGTCTCACACATGAAAAGGCTCTTGCTACTGGTAAGAAGACAGAATGAAACTTTTGCTTGGCCTTGACACATCTGTGGGATATGGATAACTGCTGTTCAGCCATGGCTGCTAGAAATCTAGAATTCCTTTGTTGGGTCCTGAGAACATCTTCAGAGCCTTTTTATTTATTATTATTATTATCATAACATCATAATGCAGAATCAGTTGGGCTTCTCTCTCCTTCCTAAACTTGCTTTTACAGCTAGCTCCAACCAAGTGTTTTGGGGTTGCTACTTCTAATGGAATGTAGTTAAAACTCCTGTTCCCTGTTGATGCCACAGCAAAGCTTGTAATGTAGAACAGCAGCACTGATGCTGGCTCTTCCAAGCTGCTTCTACCTCGGAGTGGGCTGAAGCCACCTGCAGTCCCTGCTGGCAGAGTGAAACAGAGATGGGAGCACCAGTGTGTAGGAAAAGCCCCGTAGGGCCGGCTGTGCTGTGACTGCTGGGCAGTGCTGGGAGCAGTGCAGCTGCAGTGTGGTGTGGGTGACGGCTGTGGAGCAGCAGGAGCTCTGAGCTGTGTTAAGAGCGGGCCTTTCCTTTCAAAATAACTCCATTTGATGGTGCTATGGACATCAGTCTGGCATCCCTCAGGGACAGGCCTTGGGCTTCACAAGTAGCAATTCAAAAAAAAAAAAAAGACACAATTAACTCATATTCTTTACTAAGGAAGATGAATGAAGATTCAGGCTGTAAGATTGTAAGATGAAGGGCTTTGGGGACTGCTTGTGTTTTCCTCCTGCACTGCAGTCTCTGTGAGGTGGCACAGCTAGGTCTCTTCAAGCCTGGCATGTCCTGGGTGCAGGCACAGTTACTGTGAGCAGTCCCTTCTTCAGGGAGCCTCCCCCCTTTTTCTTCTCCTCCAGCCACCATCCTGCCTCATTCTCATATGAGATAGCCAGGATCCTTCCTTTCTGCTTCTGAAGGGAAGGAAGCTTTGCTGCGTCCAGTTGTGGCGTGCTCTGAATTTCTCCCAAGGGAGTGATGACATCAGCCTTCCTTAGGGGCTTTCCCCGAGGGTTAAAGACGACAGCTCTGTAGCACTGTCCTGCTGGGAGACCTTCCAGCTGCTGATACTCTCTTTTAGCTTGCTGAAGTGCTCTCTTAGTGACTGTGTGTCTGTTTTGTTGCTGCCTAGGTCACAAGCAAGCTAAGCTCCTAAAGTATGATCGCATCGCCTCGGATACTGCTGTTCCTCAGAAAGCAGTGGAGGTTTGCATAGAAGAGACCATGCATCTTTTCTCCCACTGCCTGGAGAGTGGGAAGAATGTTGCCCTTGTTCTGAAGGACATTGGCATACTTGTCATTGAAGGCGGCGTGGTGAAAATGAGCTTTTACAAAAGCCTTCTGCACAGGCTGAATGGGTCTGAAATGCTGGAAGAAGCTCTTCTCAGGGTAAATTATCCATTTCTTCAGTGCTATTTCTCACTGTTTTGAAGCCCTAGTCAAGTGCATGGATTCCTCCTAGCCTGCCGCAGCCTGTCTGGGCATGTGGACACTCCTGGTCTAGAGTAATTCCAGGTCCCTGCACAATGATCCCTCCTGCATTTCCCTGGGCCGCTGGGGGCATCAGACATCTCTGACAACCCTCTGGTGATCTGAGTCCCCTCTGATACTGGAAGACTGTAGTTTGTTTCACCGCTCCTGTGCGTCATCTGGTCACAGTACCTTTGATCGCCCTTGTCCCCTTGCTCTGTAGCATTTCTAGTTCTGTGTCTGTGTAGCTCGGTCTTCTGGTTGCTCTGCCTCTTGGAGTGGGTGAAATGAGCAGGTTGCTGTAATTCCCTGTCCCTCTGCTATGACAAGGAACTGCAGCCTGTGGATGAGCTGCCAATACCACCGTGGTGTCCTCAGTACATCATATTCAGTCGTGTTGGGACAACAGCAGGTGGCAGGGCTTGTTGATCACCCTCCCTCTGAGCTGGAATGCAGAGAGAAAAGCAGAACAAGGGCCAGACGGGACCAGACCACCTTAGCTGTTTTTCCCATATTGGTCAAAAAGTTCTGACCAGTGCTTTTGTGTGTCTCTGCACTCCCGGGGCCTGAAGGGGACTTCTGTGGTGTAATGTGTGTACCTGCACACTGCTAGTGATGGCCACAGTGTGTCACAGAGAGTCATTCCAGCCAGTGTCCTTCCCCACCTCTTTAGCGCCTCCCTGTCCTTCAGGCTGGACTTTCAAGTGCAGCTGGAAAGAGGAGGGCTGAGAACAGCCTGAGCTGAGCCCCTCAAGGGCTAAGCCAGAGATAGAAGCTAGGCCTCCAGTCCAGCCTGGGTTCCCACCACTGCCTTTTCCTTTTGTCCTAGTCCTTGGTGCCCTTTCAGTCCTTTCTCTAGGACAGAGCTTTTTCTCCAGCAAAGAGAGAGGAGCCACTTTTCTTTTGGAAGTGGCTCCTACTCCTGAGCCAGCAGCTGCTCCTGAGCCAGGAGCTGCTCCCACTCACAGTTGTAACCACTGTGCAGGGGAAAAGGAGGCCAGTGAGTCCCTATCCCTGCATTCTGCAGAAGCAGCCATTTGAATCTCAGGAGAGACTCTGGGGTTGTTACACTTACATCTGAACATGTTCTCAGTTCAGAAGAAAGCAACAGAAACCATCAGACAAAATGCAATAGCCAGAAATGCAGACTAGTGAAAGGCCCAGGGTCTCCTCCACTGACTTGTTCATTAGGCAAGATGTGGTTTCCTGTCAGGCTCACAAACTTTGTCTTTGTCCAAAGCCTGGCAGTGTTATTACCCATTCTCCTGTGTTCCCCTGCAGCTGCTATTCTGTACAGTGGATGGGGCTGCTGTGAGGAACAGCAAAGATTGTGTCAGACTTTCTGAAAGTCAGCAGCTTCTGTGAGCAGAGCAAGCAATGGCTTCTCTTGGCAACATTTCACATGTGTCCCTCTCATTTGCAGATGCCAGAGATGTGGGAGTCAGTCATCTCACATACTGAAACAGCAGCTTCTCTGACCATTTCTGGCTCTGTCATAGTTTTCCCAATGTGAGTATGATTCCTTGCTTCTTAGCCCCTGCCTGACCAAGCAAGCACCTTCTCACCACATGTTTGGTAGTGTTGCATTGCTAGGGCTTGTGAAGGCCCTCTATAAGGGATTTGGGACTATTTCCAATAGGTGAGTCGCAGGCAACTCCGGTCTTGCTCAGCCTTTGTTCAGGCTCTCTTTGTGGGCTTCTGCAGAGCTCTGTGCTGGCTCCCAGCTTGCAAGGGATTCATTCTTCTAATGGCTCAGAGGCTGTTCTTTCCAAGTGCACTGACAGATGTATTGAAGGGGCTGCTTAGAAAGCTTAGAAGATGCCTTGTTACAGGAAGGCTAGGGAAGCCCTGCGGCAGCCTGAGGAAGAAGCTGATGCCCCTTCAGGCACGGGAGGTCTGCAATGGGACACTTCAGTTCCTAAGACAGTTCTGCAGGATCGGGCCTGTTCTGCATACTCTGATCTGCGACCGAAAGACTTCATAGAGGCTCTGATGTGTGCCTGTGCCCCCATAGCTAACATAAGCAGCAAAGGAAATGTGCAGCCCTTCCTTCTCAGTGGTGCCGTTTTGCTCTTTCTAGGAATGAGCTGGAGACCTCCCCCAGTAAACTACTTGTGAGGCCTCCACCTGTGAGACCTCCACCCACAAGAGGTCCACCGGTGAGACTCAGACGGGTGAGAACGTCTACTCTGCAAGGTGTGAAGGCTGCACTGGGAGAGGAGACTGGGGAAGATGACTCCAGTGTTGAGAAAGGTAATGGAGTAGGTCATTCCAGGTTGGAGAGTTATGTCTTCCCCTTCTCTTCTCCACTGCGTTGGGGTTTGGAGCCAAGGCTCCTGTGCAAGCTGTCAGATTGCATGAAGCACTAGATGTGATGCTGTTCAGTCCAGATTGGAAATGGAAAGGGACCCTGAGGGAGCAACACATCAGGGCAGCCCAGCACTCCCAGATGCCCTTGATTCCTCTGAATTAGGCCTTCCCACTGTGCTCTGGTGTGCACTGCAAATAGGCTCTCCTATTTGTGGAGTCAGGAAGGTAGAGAGTCAAGGCTGAGGACAATTGTCAGGAAAACACATTCTGCCTGGAGCAGAATGATAATGGAAAGATTGACCTATCTCATGACCTATCTCCTGGAATCAAAGTAACCCAGAGAAGACAGCCAGGAGTGTGGAGCAGCTGCCAAGACTTCACTGCATTTTCAAAGCAGGCAGCTCGACCCTTTGCCTGTGAGTTTTGCATACCCATTCCCAAACCACTGCCTGTGGGCTGACTCTGTCGCCAGAGGCACCACAGGCCAGTGAGATCTGTAGAAGGATCCCAGGACCTGTTCCCCTCATGTGAAGAAGTTATTGCCCCAAAGAGACTCTCTTCAGTCACAAACAAAGCATTGAGCGCCCCCTGTTTCTCATTGAGGACATGACATAGCAGGAGCAAAGCACCATGGCAAGAAACGATGTTGCAGATAAAACAATTAGTTGGAGAGCAGCCCATGTGAGGACAGGCGGTAGGCTGCCTTGGAGGCGTGTATTTAAAAGACTCCAGTTGAGGCCTCACAGTTCGTTCTCTGGCTGGAGCAGATCCACACATCACTCCTGTTCCAGTGGCCTCTGTGATTCTGCTCTGATGTGTTTTTTTGCCTCGTGCTTACAGAAGAGCTTCGTGCTGAGCGCCTCCGTCTCTGGGAGAGGCACCTGCCACCCATATTAGTGCCTCAGAATGTGGAGGAAGGGAAGGAGGAGAAAGCTGAGGGCATGGAACTCCACACCAGGTGAGAGCAAATCAAATTGGGGCCAACCCATATAAGCCTGCATGTATTTTATCCCATGCCACAATGACTGGGAATCCTTGCTGGATGGACAGCCCAGAGCAAGTCCTTGTAGACCCTCACACTGTCTTTCATTTCTGCGATTTGTGCTTCAAAGTCACTTGCCTTTATGAAATTCAAGGCAAGGCCTCATTCCAGGAGAGGAGAGGCTTCTACCCTTCCCCTTCAGATAGAAGGAAACAGGAGGTTTTCTTCTGGCTGACAGTAGTGCTGGGGACCTATGGCCATTTTGCAAGTCTGAGGAAAAGTCTGGCTCTTGTACAAACTTCTAAAGAGGAGAGGTGTGTGTGTGTGAGGCTTGCCCCACCATGGGGGCTGTTCCAGAGGCCAGAGAGTCTGTAATGAGATGGCATGAACCAGAGAGGAGCTCTTTCCTTGCCTGGAATGCTGGTGGCCATGCAAGGAAAAGTGCCATCCAGCCATCCTGCCACACAGGACATGGGGCAGGAGTTCTTCTCACATTAAGTTTGGGGTGGATTTTGTGACTTTGGATCCCTTTCCTTCACATTAATCTGGTGATGTGGCCCACACAAAAAAAGGTGTGGTTAGCCCCTGATAGCAGGTGCTTCTCTGTTTGCTCAGAGGCATCCTGAAATCTCATCCTGAGTGGGGGACGGCAAGTCCCAAGGGGAATGTGTGTGTGCATGGTCTGGGAGAGGCGGGATGGTCCCTTCCAGAGTGAGCGAGAAGCTCTGTCTCTGCTGTTGTGGGATCCTTTCCAAGCAATGTCTCCTAGCACACAGAGATGCAGCGAGCACAGGGTGCAGGTCCAGCCTGCCTTGTGCTCATACAACTCCTCGTGGCTTGTATTCGCAGTGCAGTCCCGTCTATCCCAGGAGTCTCCAGGCAGGCAGCAGCACAAGGTGGTAGGAGGCAATTGGTTGAAACCCTACCACCAGCTGCAGGGCCAATGAATGAAGATGATGTGGAGGCAGAACAGGTAGGTGCTCCTGACTGAGGTGCTTCTTGTGACAGTCTGAATTATAGAAAAGCATTGTCCTAATGGACAGCAAGTCTGCAAGACCCTTACCAATGTTTCCTTTGGAGCCCTTACTGCCTTTGTCTAGGGCTTGCTTACAAAGACGCCAGTTGTGCTCTACTTTTGCCATGCATCTTTTTCTGCTGCATTCTCCCTGAGCACGCCAGGCCTTTCGGACATTGAAGACGGAGTTTCTGTTCAGCTCCATGGTCATCTAGATGAGTGACTGGACCTGGAAAGGGATATTCAGTCTTGCTAGAATTCACTGAAGGCCAAGATGGTGTTGACAGGCAGTTTCAAGACTGCAGTCCTAGGAGGGCATGAGAAATACCCTTGTCTGTAAGGAAAAACAGCCCTGCTGTAGCTGTCCTTTCCCCTCCCTCTGCAGCAGCACTGCCTTGCCTATTTCCCAGGTTTTGGTGTATTGCCTTCACCTGCGCTCTCTTCCCCTGATTTGTCCATTAGGCAAGATGTGGTCTCTTGTCTGAGGCTCATCATCTTTGCCCCTGCCCAAAGCCTGGCAGTGTTATTACCCGTTCTCCTATGTTCCCCTACAGCTGCTATTATGTTCAATGGATGGGGCTGCTGTGAGGAACAGCAAACATTCTGTCAGACTTTCTGAAAGGCAGCAGCTTCTGTGAACAGCGCAAGCAATGGCTGCCCTTGTGAGCAACAAGCACATTTTCTTGGCACCATTTCATATGTGTCCCTCACTTTTGCAGACGTCAGGCAGGAGGGATTCAGTCCTCTCACACACTGAAAGAGCCGGCCCTGCCATGGTCTTCCCAACGTGAGTATTGCTTATCATCCCCTGGCTGTGCAAGCAAGTATCTTCTTACAAAATGTTTGGTAAAATCATATTGTGAGGACTTGTGAAGGCACTCTGAAAGTGATTTGGGAGTAACTGTTTTCAATGGCTGGTAACCAGGGACCTCCAGGTTTGTTCTGGCTTTCTTCAAGTTCGGTGTGAGGGCCTTCAGCAGAGCTCTGTGCTGGCTCCCAGCTTGCAAGGGCTTTGTTGTATTAATGGCCTGAAGGCTGGAGGCTGTTCTTTCCAGAGGCACTGACACAAGTGTGGGAGGGACTGCAAGGGATGTGCAGGGCAAGACTGGGATTTCCAATGGAGAAGGAAAGCTGGAGGAATGGAGGCTAGTGTGTTCTGCCTGGACAGGAGCATAGACAGCAGTTGGGAGATGGACTGCAGTAGCATCCCAGGGGATATATCTGGGAAAGCTTAGAACAAGTTTTCTCAGAGGAAGGCAAGGGAAGCCCTGGAGCAGCCTGGAAAAGAAGCTGATGCCCTATTAGGCACTGGAGGTCTGCAACGGGGCACTCCTCTTCCTAAGATAGTTCTGCAGGATCAGGCCTATTCTGCATATTCTGGTCTGGGAAAGGAGAGGCTTCATAGTGGCTCTAACACATGCCTGTGTCCCCATGGCCAAAAAACATTGCAAAGGAAATGTGCAGCTCCTCCTTCACAGAGGTGTGTGTTTGCTGCTTTCAGGCAGGGGCTGGAGACTATTTCCAAAAAAACAGCTGTCAGACCTCCTCCTGGCAGACCTCCACCTGTGCGAGATCCATCAGTGAGACTGAGGCGGGTGAGACCTCCTAACATGCCACATGTGAAGGCTGCCTGGGAAGAGGAGAACGAAGGAGATGATTCCAGTGTTGAGAACGGTAATGGAGTAGTTCATTCCTGGTGGGGAGCTGTGCCTTCTCCTTCTCTCCTCTTTGCTGTCGGGTTTTGGAGCTAAGGCTTCAGTGCAGTGTGTCAGAAGTCATGAGGCACTAGATGTGCTGCTGCTCAGCCCAGATGGTAAATGTTAGTGACTCCTGAGGGAACAAGGATCAGTGCAGCCCATCTTCCTGCCTCCTCCCTCCTGTCTGAGAAGGAGTGGAGGAAATGAGTAAAATCTTTGAGAATCATCCATTCTGTCTGGAGCAGGGGGTAGAGGAGGACGATAAGGAGGGCGGTAATGGGTGCCAAGACTTCACTGGATTTCAAAGCAGGCAGCTCTACCCTTTGCCTGTGAGTTTCACATACCCATTCCCAAACCACTGCCTGTGGGCTGACTGTATCACCAGAGGCACCACAGGCCAATGAGACCTGTAGAAGGATCCCAGGACCTGTTCCCCTCATGTGAAGAATTTATTGCCCCAAAGAGACTCTCTTCAGTCACAAACAAAGCATTGAGCGCCCCCTGTTTCTCATTGTGGACGTGACAGAGCAGGAGCAAAGCACCATGGCAAGAAATGATGTTGCAGATAAAAACAAATACTTGGAGAGCAGCCCATGTGAGGACAGGCGGTAGGCTGCCTGGGAGACATGTATTTAAAAGACTCTAGTTGAGGCCTCACAGTTCGTTCTCACGCTAGAGGAGATCCACACATCACTCCTGTTCCAGTGGCCTCTGTGATTCTGCTCTGATGTATTTTTTGCCTCGTGCTTACAGAAGAGCTTCGTGCTGAGCGCCTCCGTCTCTGGGAGAGGCACTTGCCACCCATATTAGTGCCTCCGAATGTGGAAGAAGAGAAGGAGGAGAAAGCTGAGGGCATGGAGCTCCACACCAGGTGAGAGGCTTGGAGCAAAGGAAATTGGGGCCAACCCATATAAGCCTGCGTGTATTTTATCCCATGCCACAATGACTGGGGGTCCTTGCTGGATGGACAGCCCAGAGCAAGTCCTTATAGACCCTCACACTGTCTTTCTTTTCCTGCTATTTGTGCTTCGAAGTCACTTGCCTTTGTGAAATTCACGGCAAGGCGTCATTCCAGGAGAGGAGGGGCTTCTGCCCTTTCCCTTTAGATAGAAGAGGCTTTCTTCTGGCTGTCAGTAGTGCTGGGGCCTAAGGCCATTTTGCAAGTCTGAGGAAAAGCCTGGCTCTTGTGAGGCTTGCCCCACCATGGGGGCTGTTCCAGAGGCCAGGGAGTCTGTAATGAGATGGCATGAACCACAGAGGAGCTCTTTCCTTGCCTGGAATGCACGTGACCGTGCAAGGCAAAGTGACATTCCAACCGTCATGGACAAAGGACAGGAGTTGTTCTCATATGAAGTTTGGGGTGGATTTTGTGACTTTGGATCCCTTTCCTTCACATTAACCTGGTGATGTGGCCCACACAAGAAAGATGTGGTTAGCCCCTGATAGCAGGGGCTTCTCTGTTTGCTCAGAGGCATCCTGAAATCTCATCCTGAGTTGGGGACGGCAAGTCCCAAGGGGAGTGTGTGTGTGCATGGTCTGGGAGAGGTGGGATGGTCCCTTCTAGAGTGAGAGAGAAGCTCTGTCTCTGCTGTTATGGGATCCTTTCCCAGCAATGTCTCCTAGCACACAGAGATGCAGCGAGCAGAGGGTGCAGGTCCAGCTTGCCTTGTGCTCATACAACTCATTGTGGTTTGTATTCGCAGTGCACTCCCGTCTATCCCAGGAGTCTCCAGGCAGGCAGGAGCACAAGGTGGTAGGAGGCAATTGGTTGAAACCCAACCACCAGCTGCAGGGCCAATGAATGAAGATGATGTGGAGGCAGAACAGGTAGGTGCTCCTGACTGAGGTGCTTCTTGTGACAGCCTGAATTATAGAAAAGCATTGTCCTATGGACAGCAAGTCTGCAAGACCCTTACCAGTGTTTCCTTTGGAGCCCTTACTGCCTTTGTCTAGGGCTTGCTTACAAAGACACCAGTTGTGCTCTACTTTTGCCATGCATCTTTTTCTGCTTCATTCTCCCTGAGCACACCAGAAGATCCTCTTGGGCCCTGTTTCTGATGCAAATGTTCCTGCCGGGCCTTTCGGACATTGAAGATGGAGTTTCTGTTCAGCTCCATGGTCATCTAGATGAGTGACTGGACGTGGAAAGGGATATTCAGTCTTGCTAGAATTCACTGAAGGCCAAGATGGTGTTGACAGGCAGTTTCAAGACTGCAGTCTTTGGAGGGCATGAGAAATACCTTGGCTGTAAGGAGAAACAGCCCTGCTGTACCTGTCCTTCCCCCTCCCTCCCTAGCATGACTGCAGTGCAAATCTCCTGCTCTGCAAGTGACATTTCCCTCTGCTCCTTGTTGACCCCAAGACAAACTTGGGAATTAGAGACAAGTGCCTGTTGGAAAGACAGTGTAGCCTGATCAGGCTGAGACTTAGCCTGCAGCACATTGTGATGCCCCTCACTTTCCTCCAGTTCATGTTGCAGTATCTCTGCTGGGGCAGCGGTTTTCATTTGCGGTGTACTACGCCAGGCCAGGCCAAGGCTGTGTTTACTGCACAACTTCTATAGTCCCTGGCTGCTTTAGTTGAGAGCAACTGAGTAAACTTGAAAGTGGAGAACAGATCTGTTGGGAATTGTCCTGCAGGTTCAGCAGAGAACTGAAATTCTGCCAAGGGTTCCCAAAGACTCAGTCCTGCCCCGACAAAGGACAGCCAAGACGACTGATGCAAATTTGGCTGAAGAAATGCCAAGGATTCAGGAAGTCGTCAAGTGCCGTCTGGGAGAAGATAAGGGCAGGACGGTGAATATTTCCTTCCCCTGCACAGAGGAGGAGGTGAAAAGATGGGATGGGCAACAGGGGACTCAACAGAAAGGGTACGTATGTGCCAATTCCAGGAATAGCCTGGGAATGCTGAGTAGCAGAGACCCTCCAAGGGATCAGACTCCCAATCCCAGAACCACTAGTTTGGATAGAGCATCCTGAGTCTTTTCACAGCGTGGGATTGATCTGGGTTCCACGTGATGCTAAACACCCCTCTGTAGCCTCAATAACTGTCCAGCTTTCCTTTAGAGGTGAAGGGCTTTGGCTGCTAATGGGAGCATAGGGGTGCAGAGGAGAGAAGCAGGAGGGGTCTCTGCCAGAGTTGAGAGGATGTCAGTGATGCTATGTCCACATTTCACCATGAGCAAGCCACCCTGGCCTTGGATCAGACTTCCCTTCTATCCAAGAGGTAGTTCTTGGGTGCTCAGAACAGGCTTCAGCTCTGGGACCTAGACGCCCTGAACAGCTGAGCACAAAGGGATGCCTCCAGGGCTTGTCTGCACATTTCAAACCTCTCCCTAAAGGCTGGAGCCCAGACTCAGGATCAGCCCCACTATTAGTCCCAAAAGGTTCAGCCCTAGGCTAATGAGGTACATGGGAGACCTTGTTGGTGCTACATGACAGAGAGCTTGGAAACACCATCAGAAGCACATCCAAGCATACGTGACCTGAGCTAGTCTGCAGTATTTCTCTGCCTTGCTCCCTGTGCATAACACAGCTTCTTCCTTTCTCATTACTTAGCACTGGGAGGAAGGGCAGTGTTCGGGGAGCAAAGAAGAAGAAACAGTGACTGTCCATGATGCCAGTGCACAGGAAGTTTTTGTTTGTTTGCTTGTTTGTTTGTTTTCTTGAATTAAACCAAATTCCCCAACTGGTGTGGACTCTTCTAGGTGTGGGGAACTCTGCTGTTTGCAGTGTGTGAGCCCTGGAGAGGCCTGAAGACAACAACCAGCTGAGTTGTCAGGGCTAGAAGTGTCAGTTCCTGATGCCAGGGCAATTCTCTGTCAAGGTCATGGCTACTGCCACTATTCAGCTGCAGCATGGTGTCTGTGGCCTAGAGGTCTCCTGCTTCTTGTAGGTCCCTGAGAAAGCTGTGGAGCAGGCTTTAGCATGACCAGCACATGCCCTGGTGCCTGGTGCTTTCTTTGGAAGAAGCAGAAAAAGCTGTTTTAGGGCCTCTGAGGCAGAGAAGGGCTTGAGCCTGGGCCTCTCTTCCTGGTGCCCAGTCCTGCTTGTATTGTGTGAGGGGACTCTCAGCTCTTGAATGTGTGTTGTGTGCACTTGTGTGCTGGGCTTTTGTGGGTATGAGGGGAATAACAAGGGTCCCAAGCTACTCAAGGTTAGCACAGCTCAGATAAGGAAACGATTCTAGTGATTTAAGTGGTCCTCATGAACAACAAGTTGAGTCTTGCCTGGGCATCTGACCCATGCATCCAACCCATGCCTCCAAGAGCCTCCCAATGGTGACTCCTTGTGGCTCCTGGGGCTTCCCAAGCAGCTTGTAGTACAAGTCCTTTATTAAATTTATCTTGTTTAACCTCTTATGAACCTTGAATTTCTCTCTGTGATGGTATCTGGCTATTTTTTGCCAACTTGGTGGGTGAACAGACCAAATTGATAAAAATATTGGAAGTTGTGGAAATGAGGATCTTTTTTTCCAGCTCTCGCATAGTGTTATTTTTCAAATAGGTTTCACCTTGTGACTAACAGTTTGTATTCAGGCCTTTACTCATTTGCCAACATGAACTCCTCACTAGATGAAACACCTCAAGATCACTTAGGTAGAAACCTTCTTTCTGTCCCTTGACAGGGGAAAGGGAAGTCCAGACAATTGGGTTAGGCAGAGACATTGCATTGAAGGCATCCAGGATTGGGTGAGAGTAGTCTAATCCCTGTTGTCACATCAAATGGAGTTGCATTTCATTTTCCATGTGGGGAATGAAAAGGGAGTGTGGCTAATGTTTAGGGAGTCCTATAAGACATCACTTTAACATAGATATGTTGAAATTGGTGCAAATTTGGCCATCAAAACATGTAGCATTTCACTGAAGCCAGTTACCCTGCTTTCCTCTGTATGTTGAAAGAGCTCAGCACCTCAGAGTGTGACTTGCTGCGTGCAAAGAATGAGCAATGACATGGACAGTTGTGGGCAAGGGCTGGTTTTGGGCCACTGGGATCTGTGTGACAGACAAAAATATCCTTTCTTCGGCCTGATTATAACAGGAATTTCTATTAAAAAAAAAAAAAAACAAGAAAAAATTAAGATAATGATCCAAAGGACTGCCCAGGGCAAGAGGACAAGAGGGCAAGAGGACCAAAGCAGCTTGTGTGGTTTCATGAGCAGAGCTTCTTCCTCTGTGCAGGGATGGGGGTGTACGAGGTGGTGCACCTGGGCTGACCAGGACAGTCGGATGGGTGAGTAGGTTTGGGAAAGGCAAGTGGGGAGTATCGAGATACTTGTGCTGTCAGCTGCTATGGAGGGAATAGGCAATTCCCAGGATGTGATCAGCACAAACGGAAATACAGGACGTTTTGTGTGAACAGAAGAAAAAACTTCTTGAGTGTGAGGGTAACAGAGCACAGGTTGACCAGAGAAGTTAGAGAGTCTTTATTCTTGAAGATATTTACAAGCTGTGTGGATGGGGTCCTGAGGAAGGTGCTTTAGGTGGAAATGCTTGAGCAGGGGTTTGGACTACATGATCTCTAAAGGATCTTTCCAACCCAGATGCTCTGTGATACTGTGGAATGCAAAGGAAGGTAAATTTGGGAGCAAAAACAGACTGCCAATCATTCATCTGGGGCTGTTGTGAAGTCGGTTTTGCAGACACCTCTTAGCCTTCTTGCTAAAGCTCAGAGAATCCATTTTCTATCCTGTCTTGCGCCCTTTCAGCAAGAAGGACAGGATGCAGAAGGATGTTTATTAGGGGCCCCAGAGGGATCCCTCTGTGCTATTCTTCTCTGTCCTATGTCCAGAGAAGAGCACGTGGATACTTCGCCCTGTTTGACAACTGCTTAGAATGGGAAAGAAATTGGGATGTTGTCACTTCCCAGTCCTTTTGAGAAACTTTTACGATACTCCCAGGCACTGCCTTGCACAATCTCCCTCACCTCTCATGCAATCAAACTTCTTCTCTTGCCCAAGTCCTCTTGCAGCCATTGCATCCCCTTTTTACCAGGCGGTACCAGTGCTTTCGGATCACAAAATAAAGCTACAAATTCTCTTTCCCCTCTGCCTCCCTCAGAAGAACTATGAGTAGATGTGTCCATCACTGTGTCAGACCTGTCCTCCCTCTAATAAAAGGAAATTTCCTCAGCGTAGTGCTTGGATGTTGGGCTCTTCTTCCAGTGCTGTAGTCAATTTGCTCAAGAACTTTCATCCTGAATTTGCTCAAGTTCATCCTGACCGTTGCATTTCTGGGACTGTCCATGTGCTCAAGGCAATGAGGTCATGGGCTGACGTGATAGGGAATGAAGGCAGGATTCAGCTCTTGTGGGTTCCCAGTGCTCCTGGAGGTGCTGAATGATCTGGCAGTATCCGCATGGCACCGTCTCCCATAAGAAGACTCAGAGTTGGTGGCAGATGCCCACAATGAGGAACCTGCAGGCACAGAGAAAGGAGCTGCAAGAGCAGTTCAGGACACCTTATATGACAAACCATGGGCTGGTTCTAGGGACATACCTGGACACAACCTGAAGCCATTTGAAATGCCCTGATCTCTGTGGGGCTTGGACCTCTATGAAGAAGAAGAAAGGAGCAATTGTGTGCTTGCAAGAAGTAAGTGAGAAAAAGAAATCTTATTCTTTAAGCGTCAACTAAGGGCAGGCTGCTTTGTCCATGAGGCAGCAGGAACTGCCTAAGGAGCCCCACAGCATGGACTCCTGTGCTGTCCTGGAGAGAGGGGTTGCCATGGGGGCATGGCAGACAGATTGTAGGCAGTCTGAGAATGGAGAATCTGCTGGGCACAGGAACAAGGCTCTGCTCTGTGCCATTGTGCCACCAGGGCAAGTTCCAGCTTGGAAACTGATGGAGAAACTGACACACACCTCTGCCTGCAGAGCTGCTGTGCTTTCAAAGGCCCTTGGGCTGCGGGATGAGTACTGAGCACTGCTGAAACACTGACTGCAACCTGCAGTACTTCTCTGCCTTTTTACCTACACTTAAAACTTTCCTTATAGCTCTTGAGCAATGGAGAGAAATTCCAGCTCCTTGACCAGTGACTACCAGCCCTGCCCCTACACACAGAATTTCCTTTGGTTAAACTCAATCCTTAGGTGATCAGCTCTGCAATGGAACGGCCTATGTGTCCACGCTTTTCTCCAGTCCAGTTAAATGGGCGGCATTTGGGAAGGAGAGGGCTGAGGGCAGCTGTTAGAAATGTCTGTGCTCACCAGGGATGGGCAGGAAAAGAGGTGCTGGCACCAGCATCTATTGTGTGGATTTCCCTGACAGGCCTCTTTTTTGTTCCAAGTAGAACAGGGCTCTGAAATGGACTGTATGCATGACTTGTCTTGTAAAATGGGTCCTGCTATCACTATCTAATGTTAGGGGAACACTGTACCAAGGGGTTAGTTCTCTTGGGAACTCTTTCCAACAGCTGTGATGTCTGCATGTCTGCAAGGTGAGGCCTCAACCCACCCTGGGAATGCATCCAAAATGACAAGGGCATATTTAAAATTACAGAAAGGTTTGTCATAACTTTGGTGTCACTTCCTAAAGCATTACATAATTCCAACCACGCCTTTCAGATAAAGTCACATTCCATACGGATGTGACTTGGATGTGACCTGGTGACTGAAAGCTGATATATGCTCACACTAAATTTGTGCACATATATGATTCCCTTCTGCCTGGTGTCATCCCAAAGAGTTTTCAGGAATAAAAGATATCTTTTTTATCTGGGATGTTCCCCCTCCCCGGGCTGTCATCATTGCTAGAATCTGTCTTTTGCTGGACAGGCACTCCCACTGTGTGTTTCTAAAATCACTTGTCACCTTCACAACAAAACACATATTTCATCAGGCTGGTACATACACATGGGGAGTGTTTTGAGATTCCCATAGTTCGGAAACTTGTGTTTTCCTACCCTCCCAAAAGCCATCAAGCTCTACACTGGTGTTGTAAAATATATTCAAATTATGCTCTGTGAAGTTGAAATCTTCCCAGTTGCAGGGTTGTAAATCCACACTAAAGGTATATAATTAAAATATTTAATTTATCATGGAAGAAATTTCTATACTTAATTGATTCTATTTTGCTTTTCTCAGTACTCAAAATACTTCTTTGCAGTATGTTTTTGCACATATCTGCATATGTGATTGTGTGTGTAGTGTTACCTGAGTAGGAGGTGCAAATCCAAAACACTCCTTATGCCTTTATCTTGGCTGTCAGGCAAGGGTTGCTGCTGTGGATACACTACCAGGATTTGGACCTACAAAAGCTGGGTTCTGGTCAGATCCCTGTTTCCCTTTCCAAGGCTTTATTGACTGTAGTGAGGAGGCAGGTCTGAGGCAGAGACGGGGAGTCAGGTCAGCAGGATGGGGGACAGGGACAGGTCAGCACTCGAGAAGGACAAGGCCAGGCACGGGCTTGTCCACAGGCTCCAGGACAAGGACAGCAGCCCCCCAGCAAGGGGCAGGAGTTCCTGCAGTGATGGCAGTCACTCTCTGTCTCCCCTGCAGCCTCCCAGCAAGGGGCAGGAGTTCCTGCAGTGATGCCGGTCACTCTCTGTCTCCCCTGCTCTTGTGCCCAGGAAATCCCTCTCCCCACCTGCCTGCAGCCCCTCCATGCCCAGCACAGCATGAGAGCTGTGGCCCTGCAGCCCTTCCAGTTGTTCCTGCTTCCCCAGAGATGGAGCAGCCTGCCCTGAGCTGATGCACAGAGAAACCTACATGTCTTTATCCTTTTCCATTTCTGAATGCTGTCCTGCCTTTTTCCAGAGACATCCCTGATCTCCAGAGACCTGTTTTTTCCAGATGAGTGTGCGCATGCTGGCCTGTCTGGCTGAGCCTGAACCCTCCTCAGTGCTTCACAGAGGGCCCTGGACTGGTGGTGTTGCTCCTCAGAACACGCAGGCAATGCTGTCTCTGTACTGGCCATGATGGAAAGCAGACCCAGCCAAAGAGGGCTTATGACCACTGACACTGCTCACACGTCTGTGCTCATGGGAATGCTCAGAGTGACCTAAGGGCATTTGCAATGGCAGGAGATATGTCTGAGCTTCAACTAGCTCCAGCCCATGGTGACTCACTGAGGGTACATGAATCACTGTCCAGTCCTCCTTCCCTGAATCCACATTGCCTCTCCATGGATTGCAGAACCCTTGTTTCCCTATGTGTTCTGGGATTTTGTGCTTTACCACCTGCTGACTCCAACATGGACCATTCCTCACTCTGTGAGGCTCCACTCATTGCCC
This sequence comes from Tinamus guttatus, assembly GCF_059628265.1. Taxonomy (NCBI): domain Eukaryota; kingdom Metazoa; phylum Chordata; class Aves; order Tinamiformes; family Tinamidae; genus Tinamus; species Tinamus guttatus. Next base: position 34,573 of record NW_028289152.1, on the reverse strand, counting down.
AAGCCCATGCTCACAATGTCCCTAGGGATTCTCTGAGCTCTCCTGGAGACTCAGATTCCCTTCCAGAAGGTTGGGCATCTGTCATCAGCACTGTTACCTGTGGGACAGCCTCACACAAGCAATCAGAGACCATTCAGCACCTCCACTGGCACTGGTCACCAAGAAATGAACCCTGAATCCAGCCTTGGTCCCTAACAGATCATATTGAGACTCTGATCGCATCCCATGGAGTCCACAGAGTGCACAGACAGAGCAACAGGTGCTTTCCTGGTGCAAGGCCTTGCGTGTATTTTTGATCTCAGCTTCTGAAGAAAGGCCAGACTTCAGGCATATCACAGTGCAGATCACTTTTTATATACAAGAATGATATTCTGGAGGCCAAGTCTGGCATAAGGTGCCCATTGCCTGGCCCTCTCCAAACTTACAGGACATATGCACATGGAAACACAACTCTATCACTGCCAGAGCATGAGAACCACTGGGTCATATACCCAGAACACAGAACAGAAGGACAGCATGGGAATGAAAAAAACTCTAAAAAGAAAAAATCCTGCTGCTGGTTGGACATGGGAAACCTACAGTCATCTCACAAAGGCTTCAGGGAGGCAATGCCTGTTGTGACAGTGGTGGGATGGTGCTGTCAAGCACGGGGTATGACTCTACAAGCTGCTGCCTGACTCCCCTCCCCTCTGCCTTCCCTCCACTAGTAATGTTGGAGCAGAGTGCTGGAGAGGGAAGGGATGAGTCCACAGCTGGCTGCCACCCACCCAGGAGAGAACTGTGAGATCACACCCTGACTGGCCAGGGGAGCTGAGCTCTCCTGATGAACATGGGAACCATGGTCTTGCCCAAACTGTTCCCATCCAAGCATGATTCTGTCCCATGAGCTCTCCTGCTGTCAGTTCAAAAGAGACTCCAAAACAGGGAAGCTACTTCTTGAACTGGGGGCATTTAAGGGAGCTCAGACTAGCGAGTCCTGATGTTCCTTCATCTCTGCTGATGATGGGGGAAGCCCAGCTTCCTGTTTCAACATTATCTCACACAATTAGAGATTCATGAGGACAAGTGGAATGAACCAAAACTTTTTTTTTTCTTCTTCACAAGAATGCAACACAGGACAGTAAAGAAAGAAAAAAAAATGAAGAAAAGATAACTTGGAGACCAAATGCGCTGTAAATGAGGAGTGGATGCACATGGGATAGCTGTTGGGGCTGGCCATGTACCTAATGGACAAGTTTCCTCAAAGCATCCTTGAGCTCCTTGTTCCTCAAGCTGTAGATGAGGGGGTTCAGTGTTGGAGGCACCACTGCATACAGAACAGCAACTACTAGATCGAGAGCTGGGGAAGAGAGGGTTGAGGGCTTCAAATAAGCAAAGATAAGTGTGCTGACAAACAGAAAGACCACAATCAGGTGAGGGAGGCACATGGAAAACACTTTGTGCCGTCCCTGCTCAGAGGGGATCCTCAGCACGACTGCAAAGATCTGTACATAGGACACCACAATGAAAATGAAACATCCAAAGACTAAACAAAGGCTAACCACAAGAACCCCAGCTTCCCTGAGGTAGGCATCTGAGCAGGAGAGCTTGAGGATCTGGGGAATCTCACAGAAGAACTGCTCCACAACATTGCCTTGGCAGAGAGGTAGTGAAAATGTGTTGGCAGTGTGCAGGGCAGCATAGAGAAAACCACTGGCCCAGACAGCTGCGGCCATTTTGGCATAAGCTCTGCTGCTCATGAGGGTTCCGTAGTGCAGGGGTCTGCAGATGGCCACAAAGCGGTCATAGGCCATAACGATAAGAAGAAAATATTCTGCTGCAAGTAAGAAGACAAGCAGAAAGACCTGGGTAGCACATCCCAAGTAGGAAATGGCCCTGGTGTTGCTCAGGGAATTGGCCATGGATTTGGGGACAGTCACAGAGATGGAGCCAATGTCCAGAATAGAGAGATTGAGGAGGAAGAAGTACATGGGGGTGTGGAGGCGGTGGTCACAGGCTACAGTTGTGATGATGAGGCCATTGGCCAGCAGGGCAGCCAGGTAGATGCCCAGGCAAAATGAGAAGTGCAAGAGCTGTAGCTCCCATATGTCCGTGATTCCCAGGAGAAGGAACTCATTACCATAGGTGCTGTTGAATATTTGCTCCCCTAGGCATCAGGGGTGGTCCAAAGAAGAAAAGAAAATGAGAAGGCAGGAGAGATTTTTCAAGAAAAGCAAAAAGAATAAAAGATAAAAACCCCACAATTTTCATACGATGACTGTATTGCCTCTCGAATGTCCATATGCAGCCTCCCATCACCAGTTCCACATTCTTATTATTTTTGCACCTTCTTCAGAGTTTCTCAGAATCAAAGCTGCTAGGAGACAGCAAGGCCTTTGTGGAGGGCAGCTCAAGCCTGACAGGACACAACAGAGATACTGTCATATATCTTAATGATGGTCTTTCCTTGAGGGCAGAGCCAGCTCAATTCCCATCCCATGGGTTGCATATCCTGGAGCCTCATAGGTTAGAGGGGCAACCTTGTGCCCGCACAGACCCCTCTGTTGCACAACTCATGGGGCAGCTATCTGAATTGTAGATGAAAACCTCCAACCCCAGAAAGCCCAAGAGAAAAACGGGAACAGCATGGACAGGAGGGGAAAAAAGGAGCAATACCATGATCCTGCTGCCGAGGGAGGCAAGGAGAGAGAGAGGGACAAGCACTTTGGAAAGTCTTCACCTTACCAGTTGGGCATGTCACCTCACAGACTGTGACACTGAAGGGCAGGTGACATTAGTCCCCAAATAGCCCCATGGTGGGGGAAATGCACCTCTCCTCTGCTGCAAGTATGGTGCAGAGGGGGTGGCTCATGATCTCCACTCCCTGGATTTTAGGGCAGAGGCTCTGCTGGGTGGGAGAGAAGACATGTCGGGCTTACTCAGAGGAAGGTGTCTGTATCTGTGGGACTAAGTGCAACTTGCCAAATTCATGATAGTTCTGTTAGTTCCTTCTCGGCTGCCTGGAGCTGTCCCTGCCAGGAGCTGTTTCTCTGACCCAGTGTCTTTTCTCTGCAAATGCTCACAGACCCCATCCTACCTTCTGTGTGCTCAGCTCTGCCCTAAAGAAAACTTCCCGGCACAGGGTGCTGGCCAGGGGCATTTCTGTGCTTCAGGCTCCTAAGGAGCAGGTCTCATAAACCGCAGTGACACCACAAAGGTGATGCTGATACTATCCTAGGCTGAGCTGGGGTTTCTCAGAGACCCATTGGTCTCTCAGAGTGAAGATTCAAGAATCCCAGGCCCTAAGTAAACCAGAAAATTCTTTCCTTTTTTTCTCCCTGCCAGACTCAGGAAACTGAAAGCATAGAACCACCAGAAGGAAAGTGGGGTTTTTTTTTTTGTAGTTGGTGGTGGGTTTTTTTTTTTTGTTTGTTTGTTTGTTTTCCAGAAAAGACCCCTTGGATCTGTCCTGTGAGCTAGAGCTGAGCAGCCCTGACCCACACAGTATCCTCTCAATGGAAGAATGGAAGAACGACCTTCTCTGCCAGGAGTAAATCCTCCCACCAGACCTTCTCCTGGCTGTGAGTGCCCTGGGCAGGAGGAAAGCTGACCTTGCAGAGGACAGTCACTGCCCCACGTACACAGCACACTGAGGCTAGGCACACTGCTCTGAAACCTGGGCACACACCCCATTTTCACTCCCCTGCAGCATCATGGGGAGAAGGTGGAAGGTTGCACTGTCACTCTGACCATGTGGCAGTGAATCCCTGTTCTGAAGCATCTCCTGATCCTCTGTGCTCCAGAATCCGGGTGAGACATCCTGGAAAAACAGTCATGGGAGGTGATATATTTAGAAGAAATCTTAGTAGTGTTGCCCTACAGTCAGAGACTTACCATGTCAAAGACTGTGAAGGTTCCTTCCACAGTGAGCTCTGCTCTGTCCTCCCACTCCAGACTGCCTTTCACATCTCTCTGTCTTATATCAACAACATGCCCTTTTCAGAGGAGCTGCTCTTGGACAGAGCTGCCTCTTGACTGTGCTGCCACGTTGCTATGAGGTCCCTCCATCCCAGAAGCCCAGACCCACTTGGGGACAGTGGCACAGCTGTGGGTATGACTTTATTTGTCCTATATATGCCCTCCTCTTGGGAAATGTTCACTGAGGTAAACTAAAATAATCACTGATGGTCTTCCTCTATGCTCTGAATAGGGACTAATTCCAGCATTGCAGTTTGTCTCATCAGAGGATGGTTATCTAAGAGATGTGGAAATGTCACATTCTGGAAGACCTTCTTTCATAACTAGGCAGGATACATAGAGAAGGGGCAAAAAAGGGACTTCTTTTACCAAAGTTCAGGTGTTAGTTCAGATGAGTCAATCTGGGCATGACATGGCAGATTAGAAAACCCTAGAACAGGGTGAGATCTAGATCCCTCCCTATGAACTTGACAAACATATAGAAAGTGAGATTTCCCCTTGCCAAAGATGAGGTGTGCACAACACGGATACGTGCATGCAAGCTCCTTGTTAAGATTCCCATTATAATCAATGGAGATGCAGTCAACTGCCCACACTCAAACGCTTGGTGCTATTTGAAGAGGCAGAGGTGGTCCCAGACATGTGGCACCAGTGTCTGGGTGTGTTGATGGAGCAACTGAGACCCACATCCTTCTAGAGCCTCAGGTAGAGGCCAGGTGGGGAATTTCTTTAGCAATCTGAAATGACACAGAATGTCTACTACTGCTACTAGAGCTCCACTCACTAGGAGTTGAGACTCAGGCACATCTCTACATTGCAAGCAGTTAACATAATTCAGTGCAGAGTGAGGTGTCCAGCAGAGCCATATGCTTCTAGCAAATACAGCATGGAACCTGCAGGAAAGCCTTTCCCCTTTTGAGTGTTTGCTGAGTAAATGCCCCATGATATCTCAGCTTTCCTGTCTGTGTGCAAAAAAAAATGAATCCCATCACTGTGTTTAGTCAAAGTCACCTACAGCCCAAAATGCTGCATAAATGGGAGACACATCACAGCATAGTCTTGTCTCTACTCTGATCTCTTCAATAACCATTGTACATACAGTGTTCTTGACTCCTGGTGATATGGGTCACCATGAGCAATCTACACTCTATGCAACAGTTCAGACTCTGCGGCCCAAATAGGCACATGTGAATGCAGCCTGGGGCAGACAGCAGCAGATGGGAATGCACAAATTGTCACAGTACTGAAACATTGTTGGAATAACTGAGATGTGGTGGGATTGCTCACATGACTAGAGGGCTGTGAGAGCACAGGATAAGCTCTTCCAGGATATTGTCAGGAGTTGAAGAGGGGAGATACCTTTTGTGGGAAAGGGCAGCTCAGATTTATGGTGCTCTTCACTAGAATGGACAAGGAACAGAGTGAGAGCTGGTGTTCAAGCATCAGATAAGGGAGACGTGATGGGAGTTACAGACCACCCAGTCTGTGTGAGGAGGTGAAAGCAATCTCCTTGAAACAACCCGAGTAAGTCTGTGGGTCACAGGGTCTGGTTCTTATGGGGAGGCCTTAACCACTTTGAAATTCACTGGAAAGGCAAGCAGCAGAGTCTCCCATAATATCCTCATAGGCAAGGTCAGGAAGTATAAGTTAAATGAGTGGACATTGAAGTGGATTGCCAGCTGGCTGAATGGCAGAGCTCAAAGGATTGTGATGAGTGGGGAAGAGTCTAGTTGGAAGCTTGTAGTTAACGGTGTTCTCCATGGATCAGTGCTGGGTCCAGTCCTGCTCAAGTTCTTCATATGTGACTGGATGAACAGACAGAGTGCTCCCTCAGCAAGTTTGTTGATGATACAAAAATGGGAATAGTGGCAGAAATACCAGAGGGTTCTGCTGCTATTCAGATGGACCTGGACAGGCTGGAAAGCTGGGCAGAGAGGGACCTCATGAAGTTCAACAAAGGGTCCTGTAGGGACCCACACTTAGAGAGGAATAACCCCATGCAGCAATATAGGCCAAGAGCAGCTGTATAGAGAGGTACCTGGAGCATCCTGATGGACAACAAGTAACAATGAGCCAGCACTGAGCCCTTGTGGCCAAGAACGCCTATTTAATCTGGGGTGTATTAGAGTGTTGCCAACGGGTTGAGGGAGGTGATGCTCTCCCTCTATTCAGCCCTCATGAGGCCGTATCTGCCCAGTTCTGGACTCTCTAGTGCAAAAGCAACCTGGAAATACTGGAGAGAGTCCAGCGTAGAGTTATGGAGATGATTAGAGGACTGAAGTATGTCTCCTATGAGGAGAGACTGAGAAAGATGGGCCTGTTCAGCCTACAGAAGAGAAAGCAGAGAGGGGATCTTATGAGTGCATCCAAATCCCTTAAGAGAGGGTGTCAAGAGGATGGGGCCAGATTCTTTTCAGTGGTGACCTGTAGCACACGATTACACGGACCGCAATTTGTATTTAATCAGAATTGGAATTGGTATCCCTTTATTGCTCAAGTGAACACCTTATATATTAACACAATGTCTAGCAGAGCCAATCAGCTTCGGATTCATGGCCTTGCAGATGCCAGTCATCAGCTGGCCCCATACCATTTCCAGCTACTCTCTGAAGTAATTTCTCATGGGAACAGCAAAGGGAGGACCAGTATGCACTGGTCCTTCAAGGTCATGGGAGAGTGCTGTTCTGTCTCGAGCTATATTGTCTCTCACATTTACCCCCTTTTTGTTTAGCCAGGCCGTTGACAAAAGGATCAGCCATGATTTGGTGTTCAGGCTTTTGCAGTCTTCTCCACTAGGCCTCCATATTTTATTTATATAAATAAATATTTGTATATATATATATATAATATTTATATAAGTAATTATATTTATTCTCATATATATATATATATTATATTTCCATATACATACACATAGATATACGTTTGTATGATTGTATTTATATTCATAGTTATGAATTTTATCTACATATATATTCATTTATATATTTATATAGTTATATTTATTCATATGTATCCATAATATATATGCTTTATATAAATAATTATTCATTCCATTATATTCCATTCCATTGTATTCCATTCATTATGTATATTTTTATATATATATCCATATGCTTATTCAAATATACATATTTCTCTCTCTTTTTTTTAAAGAATTAGTACTTACTTGTTACATGAAACAAAACACTGCAATTCCTGATACTCAGATTAGCTTCTAATAAAAATACATATGGATGTGAAATTCGTACCATAACCTGGTGGGTGTGAAGAAGGGTCAAATTGGCCTGAGAATGGTTGCAATTAGTTGATAATTGAGGAACGGTTCTTTAAAAAAAAAAAAGCCATACCCCATTATTGCCAATTGGAGGAGATGCATCCCACCAGGTCAGGGGTTGAAATAATGGCAGATCAATGATACAAACCCAGTAAATTTGTGCTGGGTTTACAGGTATATTCATCACACATACAAACATTCACAATTTTCCATATTGGGTATCCATGTTAACCATATAAGTTAAGATCAATGTACATAAAAGCATAAACTATTAATTACATAGCTTAAAATCAATATACATAACATCATAAATCTACAAATATCACCACATCTATTCCCTACTCAATCACATGTTTAGAAATAATTCATGATTCACTCCAGTCACTCTGTGAATTCCTCATTCTGTGTCAAGTAGCATCTCCCAGGAGACTTCCGAAGCCTTTCAGGAGCTGACAGCCCTGGAGTCCCAGGGCTATCTCAAGGGAGCCTGGGGACAGTGCACGTTACACCTTCAGCTAGATCTCTGCTCCTGGCTGGGCCAGGCTCCTGAGATTGAGGCAGCTCATGGCAACCAGGCAGGTCTGCTGAGAAACAAACTGTGTGCAGGAGCAGCTCCTCTGCAAAGAGCAGCAAGGCTCCGGGCTCCTCTTGGCTCTTGAAGGTGCCAAGGGGAGATGAGTGGTAAGTGTCTGACTGCAGAGAAATATTGGTGATGTGCCCTGAGGGAGTACTGCAAGGCTAGCACATCCCTAGGCTGATGGGATCTGTCAGGATGTCTCTCCCACTTTCCTTTCCAAGGAGCAGGAGGTTCTTTAGAGCCGGAATTCCCTGCCACACCATTACAGGGATGGGGCATCGTGCTATCTTCTCGCAGGGATTTTTGCAGGGTCATGCAGTTGGGCAGTGCATGCAGGTCTGTCAGGGCTGTAATTCACAGCAGGGTCCCTGCACCTGAGTGTTCTGTGCCTGGGTCAGTGCTACTGCTGCATGCCAAGGTCAGCACCCAGCCTGCTTGGGGAGCTCCCCACAGCGCTGCAGGGAGAAGCTCTGTGAGGCAAGGTGAGACCCCCAGCTGGGCAGGTTCATTCTCCTATTGAGAGGGGGCTGCATGATCAGGGCTACTCAGAGCTCTATCTCACCTCCAGAACACCTCTGGAGGGGACTTTCAAGAGGACAGTCATGGCAGGCTTAGCTGAGAGGCAAGGCATTCTCAATAGTTTCTGCTTTTGTTTTTTTGTGTGTGTGTGCCAGGGCATTTGGGGGTTAGATGAGTGAATGAGAGTTCCGTAGACTTACTGTTAGGGATAAAAATGTTTGTGTGGATCCTCAGATAGTTCCTTTAACCAGGGACCAGCAATATCAGTTTTGCAGTTCTCATCCTCCTCACCGTTCTCAGATCCTGCAAACACAAAGCTTCCCCTGGGCAGTGCCCTTTTTCCAGGAGTTTTCTGCAGAGCTGAGTGCCCAGTAGGTGGGATAGGATCCGTGGGCATTGAAGAGGAGAAACACGTGGACCAAGAAAGAGCTCCCGACAGGAACAGCTTCAGACAGCAGAGGAAATGCTTGGAAAGTGCTCACAGAAACAGTGTGGCCTATTAGATTCAGGCAGCTCTCTTCTGGTCCTTCATTGTAGATGTTCTCCTCTGAGGAAGGCACTCTTTTCTCCTCTCCCACCAACAGCCCTTCCTCTGCTCTCCATAGGAGTCAGATGCCCAAATCCTGCTAGTACCCCAGGGCTCTGGGCAATGTGGTCAGAGGGGCTGGGGAAGGAGCTGACTCTCCCATTAGGAGACCATGTTGTCAGGGCCAGGGTCAGGGTCAGGGCACATGTGACTATTTCCTTCAGGTGTCTGGCTGGCGTTGTGAGTTGCCCTCCAGAAGGGCACAGCTCTCACATAGTGAGAGGAATAGGAGCAAAGTCCTATTCCTTCCCTCACATCTCCACCTCAGAATGTGAATGAGAGCAGAGTTAGGAGATCTGCATTTTAAAACTGACCAGTTAGGAGATCTGCCCATTGAAACTGGCCTCCCTTGAACTCCTCAGTCGAGTGCCTTTTTGAGAGTAACTTGTGTATGCAGTCATTCTCTAGGTAACTCAAGGGTGAGAACAGGGCAGCTGGAAATAAGACTGATGGATACAACAGGTCTCCTGACTTGACAGGAAGTCACAGAGAGCTCATTAGTCTCTCTAACCTTTTTTATTTTCGCACTTTCACGAGTCAAAATGTCTGCTGGGAAAGGAACAGTCAGGATATGTGATGGTGGAATCTGAACATTTCCAGGCAAAACAATTGTAGAAAAGTGCTAAACCAGTCTGCTGCAGCCCCCTCTCTATAATTGTGTGAGAGGATTTTTAGTATTAAAAGTGGAAAAACTTTGACACCAGCTGTGAACATGAGAGATGTCACAAACCAGTTGCCTTCTGAGAAAGGGAAAGCAAATTCTGTGTCTATATTTGGGGTGGGAGGAATTTTGTGAAAAATTGAAAGATTTTCTTAGAGAAAACTTCTCTGTGTTGTCTGAAGAAAAAGACTTCCCTGTCCTTTTCTCCTCAGACATTTGCCCTGTACCCCAAAGAAACAGATGTCCAACAGCAGCTTCCTCAACGAGTTCCTCCTCCTGGCATTCACTGATATGTGGGAACTGCAGCTCTTGCACTTCTGGCTCTTCCTGAGCTTCTACCTGGCTGCCCTCCTGGGCAACATCCTCATCATCACAGCTGTAGCCTGTGACCACCACCTTCACACTCCCATGTACTTCTTCCTCCTCAATCTTTCCATCTTAGACCTTGGCACCATCACCACCACTGTCCCCAAATCCATGGCCAATGCCCTGTGGGACGCAAGGGTTATTTCCTACTTGGGATGTGCTTCCCAGGTCTTTTTTGTCTTTTTCTTATGTTCAGCAGAGTGTCTTCTCCTCACTGTCATGGCATATGACCGATACATTGCCATCTGCAGACCCCTGCACTATGGGAGCCTCATGAGTGGCAGGGCTTGTGTCAAAATGGCAGCAGCTGCCTGGGGCACTGGTTTTCTCAATGCACTCCTGCACACTGGGAACACATTTTCCATACCACTCTGCCAAGGCAATGTTGTGAAGCAGTTCTTCTGTGAGATTCCCCAGCTCCTCGAGCTCTCCTGCTCAGACGCCTACCTCAGGGAAGCTGTGGCTCTGGTGGTTAGTCTTTGTTTAGCTTTCCTGTGTTTAGTTTTCATTGCGGTGTCCTATGTACAGATCTTTGCAGTCGTGCTGAGGATCCCCTCTGAGCAGGCACGGCACAAAGCCTTTTCCATGTGCCTTCCTCACCTGGCCGTGGTCTCTCTCTTTGTCAGCACGGGCATGTTTGCCTACCTGAAACCCCCAACCCTCTCTTCTCCAGCTCTGGATCTGGTGGTGGCTGTTCTCTATGCAGTGGTGCCTCCAGTAGTGAACCCCCTCATCTACAGCATGAGGAATAAAGACCTCAAAAAAGCATTGCGGAAAATATTTGAGCACACAATATGCCATCATCTTCCTCAATGACTCCCAAGGTATCTCAGGAAAAGCCAAACCTGTCTATTTTTTCCATTGTCTCTCTCTCTCTTTTTCTTTTTCTTAGCTTGTTTGTTTTTTCTTATTATAATTGTGATAAATCTATTTCCAAGTGTTATAAATTATTCATCCTACTTCTTCTTAAGCATCTGTGTTTTGTTTAGTTTTATTTTCTGTCCTGCATCTCATGTTCATGGGAAACACGGTTCACTGCACTATCAAACAAAATAAAGGAGCAAGCAGAAAATTGTTGGTCCCAGCTCATGCCCATGCTAGCTCCTATGGAGCACAAAGTGCAGCCCCAACATGCAGAAGGGCCTGATGGAAAAAGAGCCCAGGCAGGACATGGAGGAGCATGTAGATGTTTGGGCTGTCCCTCCGTGCCTCAGAATGCAGATCCTTTCTTCAGCATTGTTGAAGCTGAGACTGCTGCTTTTCTCCAGCTCCATCCATTGACAGCAGCAGGATTTGGTCTTTCCAGGGATGCTCTCGATTTGCTTGTGCTCTTGTATCAGTCCTGAGGTCTCTCATATCTTGATGACAGTACTGCTGTCTCTACTGTCATTTGTGTGACTACAGACAGGGTCAAGGAACATGAACCACTATATCGAAGATGACCTCCCTACAAGCACTACTGTAATGAAAGAGCTTTCCTCAGCGCAACGTCAGGAAGCTGGGCTCCTGAGCCAAAGCTTGTGTCAGGTATACACCCAATGAATTGCACCCTAAGAGGGTTACTTTTGTGGTTCCCCACATGTTTGGAAGGATGAGCTCAGAATCCCTATGTGGTTTTTTAGGGACCAAGAACTGCACGGAGAGCTTTCTTGTTGGTGGCAAGTGCAAAAGCAGAAAGCAAATTGTCTCTAGCTTATCTACTTGGAACTGCCCCCACAGGCAAGGGAGCTGTTGGCACGTGCACATCCTCAAGTGGAAACTGTTACTGCCATGATGGGACAGGGGATCCCCCAGGTCAGCTTATAAACTTTGGATGGGCAACATGTAGGCCTCACAAGTTGAGAAATTTCCTCTAAAGGAAAAGGGCTAACCAGAGGCTAAGGGGGCTTTGCAATGAGAGGCTGTGAGGACTCAGCATGCAAAGCCTGGAGAATGATTTCTGAGATTACCTTTGAAACACAGGCTGAATATAGTACAGAACCGAATCATGGAATCATAGAATCCTTAAGGTTGGAAGGGACCTTTAGAGATCATCCTGTTATGTTTATATGTTTTATAGTACTATCACCCCTTTCCATCACTGACTGCTCACCCCAGCTGCAGGGTGGTGCATGGCAAGCCACATCCTCCTGCATGTCTCCATACCCTGACAGAAGGGTAAAGGGCAGCCTTGCATGACCTATCCCAGATCCCAGAGCATGGCTCTCTGCTCACACTCACATGGGCACAGCCCAGGCTGGCAGGGCCTGGCTGTCTGGTTGCCCCAGACTCTGCTAGGAGACCCGGGGAACCTGCCTTGAGCAGGGCTTACCTAGGAAAACTGAGGCAAAAAAGGGCATTTAATCCCCCAGCCCTTTCCATGTCCTTGGTCACTAAATCCCCTGACCCACTGAACAGCAGGCCCACTATTTCCCTTAGCCACCTTTCCTTTGCTATGGATGTGCTGACAGGAGGTCTGCTTGTTGCCCTCCCCTTCCCTTGCTAGTTCCATCTCTGCAGGCTTGGTCAAGGTCTCAATGCTCCTCAGGGCCCATGCCCCTTCCACCCTCTGTGCACTTTCACCCCAGCACCCTGAGTGCTTCTGCTGCTGGCAGGGCAGAGATGGAGGATCACCCGGAGCAACTGCTCAGGGAGCTCTTCTGGGAAAAGCCGTGCCCAGCCCCAGTCTCAGGCTCAGACCCAGCCCCAGCATGGCAGAGGGGAGTTGGCCTCTCCTGACTCACCGGCAACACCAGCCCACCTCGGTCCATTCCTCCAGGGCTTCAGCACATCCCTCTGGGGAGCTGGAGCTGCCTTGGGCCCTACAGCAGTGGGATGACAATGGGGTTTGACTTGGGCACAGCAGCAGCGGTGCTGGGTGCACGGCTATAGTAGGGAAACTGCAGGGAAGACCCCTGCCCTTGACTCCCAGTACAACCATGACTGTGGCGACTGGGACAGACCCAGGCATGAGCAATTGCACAGGCTGGGGTTGGAAAAGGCATTGTGGGAATGGTGAAGGCCTTCCCTTTCCTTCCTGAGGGGAAGAAAGTCCCCAGGCAATGCTGGTCTGCACTTTGGCAATGTGGAGGGAGCACAAGACAGGGTGGAAGCAGCATCTGGACCTTTTTGGGGTTCCAAAGCACAGGGCTGTTCCAGGCACTGTGTATCTTCACCTTGCATTCTCCCAGCCAGACTCTGCCCTTCACTCATTGGGAGTGCAGTCCACAGGAAAGGGAAAGCCAGTCTCTGTGTCCAGGGTCTTTCCATTCATGAACTCAGAGGAGTTTTGGTGGGAAGTGACCTCTGGCAGTGTCTAGTTCAACCTCCCACACAAAGCAGGGCTGGTCTAAGCTCCAGAGTCTTGTCTAGTGATCACTGGACTGTCTGGCACCAGCTACCATCTCCAAACTTGTGCTGCTCCTCTCATCTGGGCACTGTGGGGCATCACCTCTCATCAGTGGGGCAATTTCTTGCCTGCCTAGCTGTCACTCTTGTCTCCCAGCTCCCCTTCCTGCATGGAGCAGCCCCACTCTCGCTGCTACCAGCAACATACTCGCTGCAGCAGGAAACCAGTCACAAGTGCTTCATAAATACTCAACAGGTTATATAGGGAAACCTGCTAACTATGCATCATAAAATCACCCAGCCGGCTGCCCTACTTTTTTCATTCAACTAAGAGTCCGTGTGCACTGCTAGTGGGATAGGGGGTCCAAATCCAATGCTGTCCTTAGATCTTTAGTTTGGTTGTCAGGCAAGGGTAGATGCTGTGGATATAGGGTCAACTTTCGTACCTACAACCATCTCTGGGTTATGTTAACATCCCTTGCAAGCTTCCCTTGACAAGACTTTCTTGACTGTAATGAGGGGTATGGGTCTGATATAGAGATGGGGAGTCAGTTCAACAGGATGGGGACAGGGCTAGGTCAGCACTTGAGATGTACAGGGCCAGGCACAGGCATAGGCCCCGCCAAGCTGCAGATGGAGGCTGGGCAGAGGAGACCCAGGTGCTATAATGGCATTACACATCCATGATCTTGTGACTGCATCCCACCCCAGTTCTGAAAAACACTTTCCTTTTCAAAGGAAAAGGATTTTAAGAATAACTCTATTCAGGAACTTAAAAAAATGACATCTCCACAGTTTCAAGGTTTTATATCTTTTTTTCCTCTGTTTATTGACAGCACTATGTCATCCCCTACTTCAATTACTCTCCTCATGTGACTATAATATAGATAGATGGCTACAGATCTATATACAGGGTTTGTCATCAGAATACATTTCCTACCAGCACTCTGAATGAAGAAGGTGTGAGGAATTACTCCATCTATATTGTCATATTTCCCATATCTTTTTCTGCCTCTTTGTCCTTTCTTCTTCTGATGCTTATTCAGTCTTCATAGAGCTTTCCAGGGAAAGATTCACTGAATCACAGCATATAGGGCTTTTTACATTCATATCCTTTTGGTGCTTACCTGGACTTGCTCCAGTATGTGCATGTCTCTTTCATACTTGGAAGCCTGGAAGTCAACACAGCACTCCAGATGAGGTGTCAGCAGTGCTTAGTAGAGGGGAAGGATCACCTCCTTTGACCTGCAGCCAAAACTCCTAATACAATCTAAGATGTGGTGGTTTTCTTTGTTGCCAGGGCACACTCCTGGCTCACACTGAACCTATACTTGGCCCAATATCAGTCCCTGGTCCACATCGCTGGGGACTGATCCTCAGTTGGAATCCATGACAATGATCACAGGCCTCTGAGCTCTGAACTGGGAAGTTCAGTGCAAGTGATCACTGCCATGGGCCCTCCCTGACTCCTCCTTCTACACATTCAAGGGTGAGAGTTAGGTGCTGCCTGAGGAGTGCCAAACTTCTCCTGACTGACTCAGTCCCACACAGATAAGCATACAGGAAGCAATTTAGATACAGACAGGCAGACACAAAATCACATTTTGGTTTTAGAGGACAGATTTTTTTTGAGTCTTGCAAGGTAATTAACCACATCTTTTGCAAACACAACAGTGGTAAGACTATCCTGCACTGGCTCCAGCTGAACCATTTTTCTGGACTTGTTTCCATCCTCCTCCCTCCATTTTCCCTATCTGCAACCAGCTGGGCATTGTCATCCTCACTATCCTAAGGATTCCTTCTAACCTTGGGAGACAAATTCCTTCTCATCTGCACCTCTTACATTTTGGGGCAACAATTTCCTATCGCTCCTAGACAGTCTCTGCATAGAGACAGAGGCAGACCTTGATCCTCTCCTCCTTTGTGCCAGGAGCCCATCTGTGAGTTGGGAGCAGGCGTTCTCCTGCTGCCCCTTCTCCATCTCTAGCACAATCTCCTGAGGACCTTTTGCTCTGGCACCAAAGGGATTTGCTTCCTCCTGGTCAAGCCACTCTCCTCAGAGTGAGGACCCCAGGATTCTGGGGACCATGGGGACTGCCCTGTCACAATTGTGGGGATGATGCCACCTCCAACACAGAGCCCTCGTGGTCCCCACAGGGACACCACTCACTATGCCACTGCCTCTTTTCCAAGTCTATGAGCAGATATCTGGGGAGCACAATGATTTTTCCACTTCCCAGCTCCATGCTCCCCAGCTTTGTAGATGCTGCTCTTCTTCAGGTGCTTCGTAGGAGACATGCACTACAAGTGCCCCCCTGCTGTTCTGCTCCCTAATCCTCACCCCTACACTCTCAACTGGTTGTTTGTCCATCCCTAGGCAGAGCATCTTGCATTCCCACTGCTCTCTCTCTCTAGGGTTCCCTTTTCCACAGTACCCTGAATCCTTTTTCTTTGCCATCCCAGGACATTATTTCCTCACTCTTTTTTTGAGTACTCTTCCCCTGCAATCGATCTCACTTCAAGGCTCTCCTCAGCAGCGTGGCCACCCAGTTGACCATCAGTCTCCTTCCAAATGAAGCATGACAACTTTTGCAGCCTGAGTCACTTGCTGTGGCCTTGGCTTCAGGACCTCCTGTAACTGCTGTAACCCCACACCAGTTGCAGAAGCAGGCGCTCCCCTCTCCTGTGATCCTCTCCCTTCTCACAGGACTGCTTCTTAGCCAGAAATCCCTCTCACCACAAAGCTGCTAGGACTGCCATGAGACAAGGGCAGGATTGTAGTTGATGGGCCATGTGCTGCTGGCTTTTATACCCCACTCAGTTCCATGTGACACCAACTGACAATCTTCAAGCATAAAAGAGAGAGAAAAAGACTTTAGACCCTAGCTCTTAAGCTCATTAGATTTTTTTTCTTTTTTTTTTCTCTCCAGGATCATTTATTGTCTCCTACATTTATTACCTCCTCGGTGCCTGCCCTGTGTCTACACTGAAAAAAAATAATAAAAAACCCTCAAACAAAAAACAGTCTGTAGCACTTCTGCCCTTTAGCATCATGCTCCTTTAGCATCATGCGGGACAGTCAGAATTTAAGTCCTTGAGCTGGAAGGGTAGGGGAATAGAATTAATATCATTAACATTGGAAAGGATGGGAAAAAATAAAACAACAACAACACTCCCTTTCAATCTTGTGGATCAATGACCCAAAAATTTATAAAATCTCCCTGACAGCTCTGGCCCCTGCACATGTTGTGCTCCTCCCTCCCTCCCTCCCTCCCTCCCTCCCTCCCTCCTTCCTTCCTTCCTTCCTTCCTTCCTTCCTTCCTTCCTTCCTTCCTTCCTTCCTTCCTTCCTTCCTTCCTCCCTCCCTCCCTCCCTCCCTCCCTCCCTCCTCCCCACTTCCTTCCTTCCTTCCTTCCTTCCTTCCTTCCTTCCTTCCTTCCTTCCTGCCTTCCTGCCTTCCTGCCTTCCTGCCTTCCTGCCTTCCTGCCTTCCTTCCCTCCCAACCTCCCTCCTTCCCTCCTCCTTCTTTCCTTCCCTCACTCCTCCTTCCTTCCTTCCTTCCTTCCTTCCTTCCTTCCTTCCTTCCTTCCTTCCTTCCTTCCTTCCTTCCTTCCTTCCTTCCTTCCTTCCTTCCTTCCTGCCTTCCTTCCTTCCTTCCTGCCTTCCTGCCTTCCTTCCTTCCTTCCTGCCTTCCTTCCTGACTTCCCTCCCTCCCTCCCTCCTTCCTGCCTTCCTTCATCAGATGAGGGCAGGTTTCTCCCTGGGGAGATGTGGTGTTCTTCAAAGCTGCCAGCAAGAAGCAGCCTGACATCTCCTGTAGGGGCGTTGAGCAGGGAGCTTTTTAGTTTCATTAGCATTAGGGTTGTGGTAGGAACACACTCCTAGCTTTCCTTTTGATCCCATGGAGTGTCTCTAGATTTAGGACATTGCAAGGCATTGCCAATATTTTCTCATGTGTGTCGTTCAATCCAGTGTACCAAAGAGAGTTTCATTTGAGCACAATGGGCATTTGCAACACCATTCTGAAGACATGTGTTGTGTGCCAAGTATACACGAAAGGGTAAGGTCAGGGGTAATTTGGAAGGACCGGGAAAACTGGAGGAAAGCTATGGCATAAAGTCCAAGACCTCTCTGGCATGAGAGAGAATTTCCCAGGGGAAACACAAGCAAGCTCTGCACTGGGATGAGGGGCTAAGACAAGGCTTTGTGGGCATCTGTCAGAAACCGAGGCAAACTCACAGATGTTCATTTATTTGAAATGAGGCTCATATTTGCAGTATAAGCCTCTCAGTTGCACTCCCTCCATGACTGGAGAGGAAAATGGGCAGCAGCAGGAGAGGCAGGAGCTGTAGCCACACGTCCAGCGTGTGACCAGGCAGCTCATTGCGCGGCCTCACGCCTGGTCAGTGCATGACACCCTGCCTGATTGGCTGTTTGGGTTGC
Source organism: Tinamus guttatus (assembly GCF_059628265.1). NCBI lineage: Eukaryota > Metazoa > Chordata > Aves > Tinamiformes > Tinamidae > Tinamus > Tinamus guttatus. The sequence goes on along the minus strand of NW_028289152.1, from coordinate 16,860 downwards.
AGGGCTCCGCGTGTTGCCAGGCAGGGCAGGGGCTCCTCTGGAATCGGAAACTATATAAGTTGTGTTTAATCCTAAATAAAGGTCTTTGGCTCACCATCACAGAGACCCTGCTCCTCCATATGCCCGCAAATGGCGCCCAACGTGAGGCTCAAGACTAGCTGTCTCTCCGGTTGCACCACCCAGCTGAACGCCGGGATTCATGCTGAAAGGACGCGTCCTTTGTGCATGCACTAAAAGCCTCTTGAAAGGAAAGAGGTAAGCAGTTGGGAACTATGGATTCATACTTAACGAAGGAACAGAAGGACTGAGTCCGCTCCTTCACAAGGTACAGCAATAGACACATTCAGAGTTCATGATTTTCAGCAGGACCAGGACAGGTTGGCAACCTGGGCAGAGAGGAAGCTCATGAGCTTTGACAAAGGCAAGTGTAGGGTCCTTCACCTGGCGAGGAATAACCCCAGACAGCAGTACAGATTAGGGATTGACCTGTGGGAAAGCAGCTCTGTGGAGAGGGGTTTCGGAGTCCTGGTGGACAACAAGTTAACCATGAGGCAGCAATGTGCCCTTGTGGCCAAGAAGGCCAATGGGATCCTGGTCTGCATCAGGAGCATTGCCAGCAGGTTGAGGCAGGTGATCCTGCCCATCTCCTCAGCTCTGGTGAGGCCACACATGGAGTATTGGGTGCATTTGTGGACTCCCCAATAAAAGAGGGATGTGGAACTTCTAGAAAGGGTCCAGGGTAGAGCCATGAAGATGACTAAGGGGCTGGAACATATCATATGAGGAAAGACTAAGTGAGATGGGCCTCTTTAGCCTGCAGAAGAGAAGACGGAGAGAGGATCTTACCAATATGTCCAAATAGGGGAGAATGTAGGGGAGGATGGGGTCAAACTCTACTCAGTGGTGGCCAGTGACAGAACAAGGGGTAATGGGTAAATACTGAAAGACAAGGAAGTTCCATCTTCATGTAAGGAAGAATTTCTTTCCTGTGAGGGTGGCAGAGCAGGCTGCACAGAGAGATGATGGAATCTCCTTCTCTGGAGATCTTCAAAACACACCTGGATGTCACCCTGTTCCACGTGCTCTAGATGTCCCTGCTTGAGCAGGGAGGTTGTACTAGATGATCTCTAGAGGTCCCTTCCAACCTCAACCATTCTGTGATTCTGTGATTCTGTGAATGTTGTCTACCTTCCCTTTGGCAAGGCTTTTGACAGTCTCTCCCACATAGGAAAGTTCAGAAACTGTGCATTAGGTGAATGGACAGTGAGTTGATTGAGATCTGGCTAAATGGCAGAGCTCAAGCCTTGTGTTCAGCAGCACTGTCTAGTTACAGGTCTGTAGCTAGCAATGTCCACCGTGCTCAGCACTGGGTTGAACTTCAGTTCGAGTTCTTCATCAGTGATCTGGATGAAGTGCACCCTCAACAAGTTTGCTAATGATACAAAACTGGGAGCTGATACAGCAGAGGGCTGCACAGTCATGTGGAGAGACCTGGACAGGCTGGAGAGATGGGCAGGGAGGAGCCTCATGAAGTTCAACAAAGGCAAGTACAGTGTGTTGCATCTAGGGAGAAATATCCCCATGGCTGCCAACTAGCTGGAAAAGAGCTCTGCGTAGAGGGACCTGGGAGTCCCAGTGGACAACAAACTGGCCATGAGCCAGCAATGTGCTCTTGTGGCCAAGAAGGTCAATGCTTTCTTGGGGTGCATTAGGAAGCATTTTGCCAGCACACACAGGGATCCTCCCTCACTACTCAGCCATGGTGAGCCCACATCTGGAATACTATGCCCAGTTCTGGGCTCCCCAGGATATGAGGGACATGGAACTACTGGAGTAGGGCTACAAAGATGATGAGGGACTGGATCATCTCTCCTATGAGGAAAGGTTGGGAGAGCTGGATCTGTTCAGCCTAGAGAAGAGAAGACTAAGAGGGGATCTTCTCAGCATGCACAAATATCTTAAGGGTGGGTGTCAAAAGGATGGAGCCAAACTATTTTCAGTGGTGCACAGTGGTAAGATAAGAAACAATAGGCACACAATGAAATGTAGGAAATTCCATCAGAACGTGAAGAAAAACATCTTTCCTGTGAGAGTAACAAAGCACTGCAACAGGTTTCCAGTTGTGGAATCACCCTTCCTTGAGGATATTCAAAAGGCATCTGGACGCAATTCTGAAACAACATGTTCTAAGTGACCCTGTTTGAGCATAGAGGTTGGACTAGGTGATCTCCAGAGATCCCTTCCAACCTCAACCATTCTATGATTGTGTTATTCTGTGTTTGTATGTGGGCAATTGACCCCCACCCGCCGTCTGCAGTGATATGGAGCATTAGACAAAGGAGTCACATATTATGATATGGAGCATTAGACAAAGGAGTCACATATTACGCACAAGTTAGCTTTGGCAAGTGCACGAGAGGAATCTGAATCCCGCTCCACCACAGGGCCAACAAACTTGGCATGACATATCCAGATTGAATCATCTGAAGACTGAGTAAATGAACTCACTCTTTGACCCTACATAGGTAAGAGATGGGAATATGGCCTGGCAGAGTGGGACAGTTCCACCTTTCCTAGATAACCATCCTCTGATGAGACAATTTCTAATGCTGACTTCAGAATTAGTTTTTCAGAGGAAGACCATAGATAAATAGTTTAGTCTGCTTCAATAACTATTTCCCAGGAGGAGGAGGAGGGAGCAAAAGGAGAAATCAAGTCACACCTTCAGCTGTGCCGCTCTTCCAAGTACGGGGAGGATCTTGGGGTGGAGCTCAAGGCAACCTGGCAGCAGGGTGTCCAGGATCAGCTCCTGTGCAAAGAGCAGCAGAGTTCCAGGAATTTGCTACAGGTGCTGACTTGAGACAAGCAAGATGAGCTAGACAAGTGAGACAGAAAGAAGTTGAAAGATTTACAGATGTGGGAGGATTTCAGAGAGCTCCGTGGTGGAGAAATCTTCATAGCCCCAACACAGTAAGTCTCTCCCTTGCTAGGGAGAGGGGGACCATGAGGTATCCTGAGGAGTTCTCTAAAGCTACCACATCCCATGGCCGATAGCAGCTGCCCGGACAGCTGTCCCCATTTCCCTGGTGTAAAGCAGGAGGTGTTTGGAGCGGGCATTCCTTGCCACACTGTCAGAGTGTCCCTGCCACTCCAGGGTGCTGTGTGCCTGGGGCAGTGACTCTGCTGCCTGCAAGGGTCAACACTCAGCCTGCCTGGGAAGTGCAGGGAGAAGCTCTGGGTGAAAGGAGAGATCCCCTGCAGGGCAGGTCTCTGTTTAAGAAGGATCTCATACTCTTCAGGGCTCTCTCTCCCTCCCGTCCCGTCGTTTTCAGCAGAAATATCATGGTATTGCTCTGTGTTAACCACTTGTCTGTGCTGCTCCTGTTCTTGCCCTGGGACTGTCTGGCCAGGGTGGGCTTCAGATGCAGTTCAGACACTGACCCTGTGGATCCTGAGATCATCTGAGGAAGGGTGCAGAGTTTGCTGATGTGCACTTTGGTACTAGATTCCTCTGTGTTCAGTGGTGTCATTTCTTCCTGGGGTAACATGAGTGCAAAGTTCTTGTACCTCAGAGGTGCAAACAGAACACAACTTGTGAACAAGGCATATGGACAAGGAGCTCTCCTCGCCCTGCATTAACACCGTGGTGATCCTTTTGCTCTTAGGAACCAGAGTGGCTCACTCTGAGTGCAAGAGCAATCTAGATGATTTCTATGTCCTCATAGCAAACACAACACAAAATGGAGTCCAAGCCAGGGAGCTCAGTGACAGATGTGCTGAGATGGGGAGAGATAAACAGTTTACTGCAGAGAAGGCAGTTTTGAGAAGGATCTGCTCATGGAAGCCTGTACTAACTTCTACATCTCTTCTTCCTTGGGCAGTCCCCCTCAGTGCTGCAAAACAGCAGATGTCCAATGCTCCTTCAATGAGTTCCTCTTCCTGGCATTCGAGAACACACAGGAGCTGCAGCTCTTGCACTCTGCAGTGTTTCTGTGCATCTACCTGTTTGCCCTCCTGGGCAATGGCATCATCATCACAGCAGTAGTCTACGACTACCACCTCCACACCTTCATGTACTTCTTCCTTCTCATCCTCTCTGTACTGGATACTGGCTCCACCTCCACTACTGTTCCCAAATCTATGGCCAATTCTCTGTGGGACATCAGGACCATTTCCTACTTAGGCTGTGCTGCCCAGGTCTTTTTCCTCTTTTTCCTGCTTTCAGCTGAATGTTCTCTTTTCACTGTCATGGCCTATGACCACTTTGCAGCCATCTGCAGACCCCTGCACTACAGGATCCTCCTGGACAGCAGAGGTTGTGTCAAAATGGCAACAGCTGCCTGGAGCAGTGGTTTGCTCAATGCTATCCTGCACACTGCCAACACATTTTCAATACCACTCTGCCAGGGCAATGTCATGGAGCAGTTCTTCTGTGAAGTTGCCCAGCTCCTCAAGCTCTCCTGCTCAGACTCCTACCTCAGGGAAGCTGCTATTATTGTATTTAATTTTTGTTTAGTGTTTGGATGCTTTGTTTTTGGTGTGCTGTCCTATGTGCAGATCTTCACTGCTGTGCTGAGTATCCCCTCTGAGCAGGGTCGGCACAGAGCCTTTTCCATGTGCCTGACTGTAATCTCACTTTCTGTCAGGACCATCATGATTGCGTCCCTCAAGCCCCTCTCCGTTTCCTTCCTATCCCTGGATTGGGGGGTGGCTGTTCTCTACGCGGTGGTGCCTCCAGCAGTGAACCCCCTCATCTATAGCTTGAGGAACAAGGAACTCAAGGATGCACTGAGAAAATTGCTTCAGCAAGTACAATGTCAGCACCAGTAAGTGTTCCATGTGCATCTCCTCCTCATTTGCAGGGTAGCTGGCATCAAGGCTGTTGTTCATGTCTTTCTTTCTTTTCCCCATTACATTCTTATTAAAGGAAAAAATGCTGTGATTCATGCCACCTGTCCTCAGGAGTCCTTTGAATCTGACCCAGAGACCTTGTTGAAACAGAAAGACAGACTTCTGCCTTCATCAGCAAAGATGTGGGGACCTCATAACCTGCAGTTTCAGCTCACTCAGATTCCCTCAGCGCAATGCAGAGCTTCTTTTTGTGATTCTCTTTCAGCAATGACACCAAGGGCTCTGGCAAGTCAAGATGGGCTGAGAGCACTGGGTCCCATGCCCATTAGGAGAGCGCATCTCTCCTGGCCAGAATCAAGGTATGATCTGATGCTCATTTTTGCGAGGGTGCCAGCCTGGTGTTCCTGTGGGCTGGTGTTTTCTCTTTCCAGTGTTCCAGCACTCACAGTGGAGTGAGAGTGGAAGGAAGGAATGTCTGAATGTAACTTGTGGACACAGATCCTCTGCTCTTCAGGACCATTCCCACAGCAAGCATTTCCTGGTTGCAGCCAGTAAAAACTCTCTTCTTGTGCTCTGGTGTGTATATATAGCCCAAGAGCTATCACAACTTGGTGGTGTTATGGTTATGTTTCCATTACATTCCTGTGAGTACTGGCAGGAGCAGATAATGGGCCCAAGGTGATCTCCTCTGAGACATACCTGACATCTTCTTAAGAAGATGCAGCTGAAAATATGCCTGAATCAATAAAAGGGCCTGCTGATTTGCCTGTGAACTTAGTGGACAATCTGCTACTGACCACAGGAGGGATCTAGGCCATCAGTAGACTCCAGAGGACAAGCTCTGTCCTCCTCATTCCACTTTTTTCAGGACACTGTAGGCAAGGCTGACTCTGGCTATCCCATCCCTGCTCAGTTCCTCTTTGTTTGCAGTTTCCACATCCAGGAAAGCCTTTGTGGCCCATCTGTTGGCTCTGCTGGGAAATATTCCCCGACACCTTCCAAAACCCTGCCGTGATCCTTGCAATCTGATGATCGACCTTCCAGGGCATGTCAGAGAAATTATACTCTCCCCATATGAACCAAGGCCTGTGAGACACAGATTTCCTCAGGTTGCTTCTAGGGGTCTGTGTCAATCTCATCTGAATCTCACTGTGATCATTTCCAACACAGTGTCACCCTTATCCTCTGATGCTCACTCTCTGACACTCCCCTACAAGTTTTCACCCAGAACCTTGTCTCCCCCAGCATGGAACTCCACACACCTGAGCTTCACCTTCAAACAAACGACAAACTCCTCCTTGTCTCCATCCTCCCTCCTCCCTCCAGTTGTTTGAGTGATACCACCACATGCCAGTTATTCTAAGAAGCTTTCAGCCCTGTGAGAGCTCGAGCCACCTCCATGTGCTCCTGTTTGTGCCCCAGGATACATTCACTTATGAGCTGTAGAGCCTCTGCTGTGGTACAGAGCACAAACGGATCGTGGTGAAACCTGTTATCAAGGGTCAAGACCACCATGTGTGCAATGCCCCCACTTCAGAGCAGTGACATCCTGGCATAGAGAGCAGGTGGCAATGGAAGAGTGGAATGTGACTCTCACTAACAGAGCAAACACTGCAGTACCTGAGGCCAGAGAGAAAGAGAACGGAGCTGTGCAGAAATGGCCAGAGAGGCGTTGCTGCCTGAGGTGGCTTCATAGCACCTTAGGCTCTGTGACAGAGGTGAACAAGTCTCCAGGAATGATAAGGTGCCACTGAAGAAGTCCCTGGGCCTGTAATTCAGTCACTCTACAGGACAGCCTCTAATCCACTCTATGGAGATCATCTGTACAGTCCCTGGTGTGGGACTACCACCTGTGGGTGAGAGGAAGTTCAGCAGGCGCAGAACTAGAAGAGTTTAAGAATGTAGAAGCTACAGTGCAGACCTTGCAGTCAGGTCTCATGTATGTAGCATGCTTGGCTGTACATGGGAAGGACCTTTCCTAAAAACCATGGTGGAATTTCATTATTTGGCCACAGGTTGGAAACCTGGAATGCCCAGGGGCACTGGCCCAGCAACCAGCCAAGAAGGCTTTTCCATAAGTCCCATTATGCTAGACACATATAGTTGTGCTGGACAATGCAGACATTTGACATGGTCCTAAGGACCTATTTTTATGTCATTGAATCAAGTATCTGCACTGAATTCTATGAGCTATTTGCACTGTAGGGGTCTGCCTGTGTCTCGATTTTGTAGTGCATGGAGCTGCAGTAGTAGCTGTAGGCCTCTAGGACAATTGCAGATAGGCATGGAAATTTCACACCTGGCTCCCATATGATGCTCTAGAAGCATGAAGGTCTCACACTTGTTCCATCAAAGCAAAGAAACACTCGCACAAATCTGGGAGCACCTTGTCTCTTCAAAGGTCACCTGGTATTTGTGTGTGGGCAACTGACTCCCAACCTCCATTTCCACTGATTTATAAGAGGAGCTTGGACAAGGAGCTTGCATGCACACACTTCTGTTGTGTACCCTTCAGCTTGGGTAAAGGGAATGCCACCTCCTGTGTGTTTGTGAAGTTCATGGGAGCAACCTGAATAGCATTCCACCCCAAGAGTTTATTAACTGGTATGTTTATGTCCACATTGACTATCTCGGGAAACACCTGAACCCTGGGAAAATAAGCCCCCTTCTTGATCCTCTTTAGGGGTCCAGTGTCGCTAAGATATGGGAAGAGGTGTCTCTGGAGTGGGGCATTTCCACCTCTTGTAGGTTCCTGAGTTGGAGGGAGCTCATGGAAACCTGGCAGCCCTGCCAAGAGGCAGCTCTGTGTGACCGTGTGCTTGTCCTCCTCCATCTCTTCCTCATGTGCTCTTCTACCTCCAATTTTCAACCTGACCACTCCGTAAACAGTACATAGGCAAGAGTTAATTCAGTATGCTGCAACTAAAATCCATCTAGTATGCAAATACGACTATGAGTCAATCATCTTCCCTCCTCCCCTGATTAAGAGCATGGGCAGCCCAGAGTGCATTGAGCTCTCCTTCACAGCAGCGGGCTGTACTGCAGAACCTCTTCTTGAGTAGGGACAAATCTGTATCAGACTGTATCAGAGGACACTTCTCAAGGACACTCGTTGACGCTGAATGATTCTTTACCCACGACACATCCTCAGTAAGTGACTAACAGCATGTTGATGCTTTGCAAACCTTTGAAACTTTCCTTAGGTGTATCTCTGATTGATTGTGCAAAACCCTTTACAGGTAAACTGTTGACCGCATATGAGACCAAGGTTTGAGCCAACCATCCCCAGGCTCCTCTGACAAGGAGTTTGGAAAGCAAGGGCTTCCATTCTGAAACTCATGATTCAACAGGACGGTCTCCTTGATGCTTCCATCTGATCCTGTTCTTCATGCAGTACATAAGTGAGTAAACCCTGCCATTGTTCATTTTTAATCCTTGTCTTTTTTACCATGGAACTATGTTAAATCACTGTATCTTCCTTCAGTGAAATATATTACTGCTTCCCCCTTATGGGAGAACTGTATCATTCCTCACCATCCTCAACACTCTGCCCAGGAGCAGCTCCTTGGCAAAGAGCAAAACGGCTCCAGGCACTGCCTGCTCTTGCTGCCATAAGGTGAGAGAAGGCAGAGAGATGTGAAAGGCAGTCTGGAGGAGGAGGGCAGAGGAGAACTCCTTGTGGGAGAAATCTTCACAGCCTTTTGCATGGGAAATGTCTGCTTGTGGATTAATGCTACAGAGGTGCCTGGCAGAGTCCTCTAAACTCATCCCATTCCATGACTGTAACTGGGATCACCCTCTCAACTTCTGCAGCATTGAGGAGGAGGAGATATTTCCATTTGGAATTCTGTGCCACATGGTCAGAAGGACAGGGTGTCCTGCTATCTTCTGCCAGGGGCACCCCAAGGGGATGAATCTAGTGGATTGACACAAGTCTGTCTAGAGCTGTGATTCAGAGCAATTCTGCGGTGAGATGTGGCTGAGATGTGGTGTGTGAGAATAGAAAAGTGAAAGAGAAACACTGGTTCCTGCAGGGACAGCTTCAGGCAGCAGAGTCAAAGTGGGGGTGGAAGCTACAATTTCAGCACTCCTCTCCAACCAAACACTTCCCTCAGACCTGTGGAGTCTAGGTTATGAGTTATTACTTTGGTGGTCACATACCCAGAGGAGGAGAAACACTGGAGTGCCTTGACATCTCTCTGTATTCCTGCCTCTCTTGGCAGTAATATCATGCCATTGCTCTGTGTCTCCCCACCTGTCTGTGCTGCTCTTGTCCTTTCCTGTGGACTCTCTGGTGAGGGGGATTCAGATGCAGTTCAGACAAGGCACTTGTGGCACATGCAATGCAGGCCTTTCCTTTGAAAATGAGGTGCCCAAGTACCCCTCTGACCTGTGGGGTTCTAGGCAATGAACTGTGGGGTGAGAGGGACTGTCTGAAAATGAGCTACCTCTCTCTTCAGGACATCCCATCTGCAAGAGATTTAACCATTAGACTCTGAAGGGTCTTTGACATTTGACACTGCACAGCAAGCAAAGATGGGGAGGGGTATTATCTGCTTTTGTGGGGAGGGCAGAGGTGTAAGAATCAGAAAGCCCTGCTCAGAGAAGTCTGTCCTAACTTGTCAATGCCTTTTTTACCTTGGACAGACCCCATGCCCAAAGGAAGCAAATGTCCAACAGAAGCTCCTTCAATGAGTTCCTCCTGCTGGCATTCTCAGAAACGCGGGAGCTGCAGCTCTTGCACTTCTCACTGTTCCTAGGTATCTACGTGGCTGCCCTGCTAGGGAATGGCCTCATCATCACAGCAGTAGTCTGTGACCATCACCTCCACACGCCCATGTACTTCTTCCTTCTCAACCTCTCCATCCTTGATCTTGGCACCATCTCTACCACTATCCCCAAATCCATGTCTAATTCCCTGTGGGACACCAGGGCCATTTCCTACTCAGGATGTGCTACCCAACTCTTTCTGCTTGCCTTTTTTATTTTCGCTGAGTACTTTCTTCTCACTGTCATGGCCTACGACCGCTTTGTTGCCATCTGCAGACCCCTGCACTATGGGACTCTCCTGGGCAGCAGAGCTTGTGTCAAAATGGCAGCAGCTGCCTGGGGCAGCGGTTTTCTCTGTGCTGTCCTGCATACTGCTAATACATTTTCATTACCACTCTGTCAAAGCAATGCTCTGCACCAGTTCTTCTGTCAAATTCCCCAGATCCTCAAGCTCTCCTGCACAGGCTCCTACCTCAGGAAATCTGGAGCTATTGTGCTTAGTGCCGGATTAGGCTTTGGATGCTTCATTTTCATTGTGGTGTCCTATGTGCAGATCTTCAGAGCTGTGCTGAGGATCCCCTCTGAGCAGGGACGGCACAAAGCCTTTTCCACGTGCCTCCCTCACCTGACCGTGGTCTCCCTGTTTGTCAGCACGCTTGCGTTTGCACAGCTGAAGCCCCTCTCCATTTCCCAACCAAATCTGGATCTGGTGCTGGCTGTTTTGTACTCAGTGGTGCCTCCAACAGTGAACCCCCTCATCTACGGCCTGAGGAACAAGGAGCTCAAAGATGCCAGAAGGAGACTGACCCAATGGGTATATTGTCAACACTAGTATCTATCCCATGTGCCTCTACTCCCCATTTCCAAGGTATTGGATAACTAATCTTTGTGTTGTTCAGTTCATTCTTAAGTTACTTTGATGTATTCTTGTGAAAAGTAAAGATTTTACTTCTTGCCACTTAGTGACCGACCAATAAAACCCTACCATACAAGAAGATGCAGAGAAGAAGGAAGCTCCGGTATCATGTAGCATGTAACTCACTAATCACTCTTGCTGTACGGAGAACTTTATCCCAACAAATGGAGCACCAGAAGAAGACCTTCATGTTAGAGAAGCAGCTGTAAGTCTTGAGTGGATTAAATGGTGTACATGTTTCTTACCAAGCTGATAAAATGAATCTGAATATCTCCCTGAGATTAGCCAGAAGTCCATGAGGGAAATGTATTCGTGGCTCAGCCCAACATACGGAATAAAACCTGAACAACTAACAAAGGAATTATTAAGAGATCAATAACTCATTCCGTGTATTCCTTTTCTGCCACTAGGGATGCCCAGCATCATGAGCATGATACTGATAAAAGCGATCACATTGGTATTGCGACTCAACTGTGTAAGTGCATTTGTGATTTCTGTACATCATAGAATCACGCTGCTAAATCAAAATCCCTTGTAACATCAACTCTCTTCAAAATAAACTTTTCTGTTAAACCTTCCAATCTCTGTATGTATGGAATATCAGGAAGAACCTGCTCAAAGAGTACTGTGTTCTTATAGGCAGTTGCTGAGCAACAACTCCAAAAGGGCATGGTTCTGTTGTGGGTCCCCAGCTCTATCCACTAAAGACATGCTGGAGTGGCAAGCATGTGACATGATGTTGGGCTATTTTTTTGTCACTAAATCAGGTGTCTGCACAGAATTGTATTAGCTGTTTTGGAGATCTACATGATTATGCAGAGATCTACACGATTATTCTAGTCTGCCTCAGTGAGCATCAGCCAGGAGGAAAGAGTACAAAGCAGAAATCAAGTCATCTGTTGAGCTGGGCCACTGTTCCCAAGTGAGACAAGGCTTATGGAATAGGCTGAACTCATGGCAACCTGACAGCGAAAGCCAGGTCTGTCCAGGAGCAGCTCCTATGTGAAGAGCAGCAGAGTTCTAGGCACTGCCTGCTGATGGTGACATGAGATAAGAGAGGACAGAAAGGGAGAGAAAAGTGAGAGGGTAGAGTGGAAGGACAGAGGAGGTCTCATTATTTGAGAAATATGCACAGCTGTTGACATACTAAATCTCTGGCAGCAGAGTAGTGCTACTGGGGTGCCTGGAGGAGTCTTATCAGATCTCAGGTTGTAATTCAGAGCAGTGTTCTGTGCGACAGGGTGCTGTGTGCAAAGGGCAGGGACTCTGCCACTTGCAAGGGTCAGTGCTAAGCCAGTCTGGGCATTTTTGCATGGAGCAGCAGGGAGAAGTACTGCATGAGAGGATCAGGTTTTCTCCAACCTGCTCTTCAGGACCTGCATGCACAGAAATGGCCCTGCCCAGTGCCCAGAGCCAGGGGGTTTCAGGAGAGCACAACTGAGCACACAGAAGATGGAAGGAGATCATAACATGAAAGCATCTCTGTGAGCGCTGGCAGGGAGAAGATGTTGGGCCAGAGGAACAGCTCCTGGCAGGGACAGTTCCAGGCAGCACAGAAGAACAGAGAATGAGAGGAACTAAGAGAATTGTCAGGGGAGGATTGATTTGGGCCAGTCATGGCCAGTCCTGCTCGGGCAGACCCCTTCCTCTGATCAAGCCTTCCCACATATGGGCAGCTGAAAACACCTTGTGTGTCCTTGGCTAGAAGGGCAGTGTGCACACCTCCCTTGGGGGCTCTGAGAAAGGGATGGAAGCTTGAAGATCCACACTTCCAAGCTAAATTCCTCTGCACTCAGCAATGGCTGGTTTCTTTTTCAGGTGTGTGATAAGTGTGATCATGCTCCAGTGGAAAGAACTGGAAGGCCCCTACAGCTGGGACAAAGCTAAGGGACAGACTAGCTGTCCTCACTCTACACCAAGTGTCAGTGAATCCTTTCTTCTCAGAAACAAAAAATTTCCACAAGAAAAAAAAGGTTGCATGAATATATATACACATGCACATATAAATATATAAATATATATATACACACACACACATAAATAAAAATCCCTAAGACTCCGTTACTCTATTCCTCAAAACCTCATTGAACTGAAGATTAAGATGCTGAAAAGGCCATCCAAAAAAGCATTCCATTTCACCTGACAGAAATTCTGTACGTCATATCTAGTCCATTCCCTCCTTCTCACCACTGTACAGGAGGACTAAGTGCTCTGCAGCCCATGGGCAGAGCCCCTGGCTCTTCAAAGCCCACTCAGCCACTGCAGAGCAGAGCTCAAGCAGGGGAGTTGCTATGAATGAGGCATCATCGTGTGTTCAGATGGTGGCACTGACCTTCCCATTCACACCTTTGTAGGCAGAGATAAGTCTACTAAAAGGGTGTTACACTAGGACTGAAAAAAGGACAGAGATGGATAGTGTGGGCCTTTAAGTGGGCCTTTACAAACACTGTGATCATGTGGACCACAAGCTCCATTTTTGATGGTTCCTTGCCTCTTACAGATCACACAATCACAGAATGGTTGAGGTTGGAAGGTACTTCAAGAGATCATCTAGTAGTACCCCCCTGCTCAGCAGGGACACGTGGAGCACATGACATAGGTTCACATCTGGGCAGGTTTTGAGTATCTCTGGAGAAGGAGACTGCACAACCTCTCTGGGCAGCCTATTCCTGGGCTCTGTCACCCTCACAGGCAAGAAGTTCTTCGTCATATCGAGATGAAACTTCCTGTGTTTCAATGTTTACCTATTACCCCTTGTTCTGTCACGCCACCACGAGAAGAGTTTTGCCCCATTCTCTTTACATTCTCCCCTCAGGTATTTATACATATTGATAGGATCCCCTCTCAGTCTTTTCTTCTCCAGGCAAAACAGGCACAGCTCATAGAGTATTTCCTCATATGATAAATGTTTCAGTCCCTTAATCATCTTTGTTGCCCTACGCTGGCCCCCTCTAGAAGCTCCACAACGGCCTTGTACTGGGGAGCCCAGAACTGCACACAGTACTACAGGTGTGACCTCACCAGACTGAGTAGAGGGGGAGGATGACCTCCCTCGACCTCCTGTCACCACTCCTCCTGATGCAGGTCAGGATCCCCTTGGCCAGCTTGGCCACGGGACACATGGCTTCCTCATGGTTAACTTCTTGCCCACCAGGATTCCCAGATCCCTCTCCACAGAGCTGCTTTCCAACAGGTCAATCCCTAACAGATGCTTCTGGAAAATATGTCTGAGGAAATGCTGGTGTTTAATGCAAAGAGTTTCCCAAAAGTGCGCTTCTCCCCCATTCTCTTTCAGTTGCCTTCCTTGTCACTTTAGCAAAAGGCAAAGGGAAGGGAAATTGTCCCAGGCGTTCAGATTGGAGGAAAGGCATGAGTCCCTTTCTCGTTAATTCTGAAGTGATATTTCTGGACCTGTGGGGCCACAGAAGAGAAACAATGAAGATTAGGCCTGGCATCTGTTCTTTTCCAGTGCACAAAGATCACTTCTCACCCCCTCTTCTGTCCCTTCTCTTGAGCCTTCCTGACAGCTCTCTTATACCCCTAAGCTAATATCAGCAGGTCAGCACGTCTGCAAATTGTGGTTTTGATGTAACTGGTGAGCTGAGCTAAACCAGAACTGTGCTCTCCATATCCTTGGAAGACCTAGGAAGTAGCTTCCCACTGGAATGAAAGAGGGCCTTCTGATGTCTTTCCTGAGAACACAGTAGTAAAAATTGCATTGCAAAACTAGAGCATGACCTGCACTCTTTATAGCAAAGCCATGACAAGGTTGGTCAGTGGCCCAAAGAAGCCTCAGGAAGGGATCGTTCACACTCACTGCCTAGAGAACTCTGCTTTCCCACAAATCCATAGGACATAAGGAGGATCTTCTCAATTCTATTTTCCACTTTCTCAACTTGGGGCATGGCTTCAGTACTCTCCTTCTCGCCCTCAGTGAGGATTGTTGCGGTTTGATGGGGGGCCAAATTTGGTAAGAGATGAATCCCCTTGCGTTCCAGCCGATTCTCAAAGGTCAGAAGGACTAGGGGGTAGTTGGACTCATCTCCCCTGTCTGGCCAAGCAAGCAGCTGCTCATGGCATGTTTTGTAAGCTTGTGTTGTCCTTGTGAAGGACACCCAAAAAGCCATTTATGAGCAACGCCTTCAAATATGCATCGAAGTACAGGTTCCAGTTAGTCTCTGCCTTGGGACATTTTCATGTCTTCTGTGAGACCTGCATCACTCAAATGTGTCCTGTATGTGTTCTCTTGGATGAACTTTCTTTTTTTGTCCTTTTTGTGGGTGTATTGGAGATGGAAATTTCTGTGATCTGTAGAGCCATAAAAATCTCCTGTGAGAAGAAGAGGACAGACCTTGGGAAAGAAGATGTTTGCCTGCTTAGGCTGAGCGATAAGGAGCAGGGATGCAGCTGCTCAGTCCGCTTCACAGGCAGCTCTCACCCCCGGAAACCTGTTGAAGCTGGCCGCTAGGCTGGGCTTGTAGCCAACTTAACCACAGACGTCCTCCAAACTAGCTTTGGAGGCCAAACACCTGGAAATGAGGAAGAAGAGGAGGAAGGCAGGACCCTCAAATTGAGGGCTGGGACCCCCGACTGGAGAGTCGCACCCGGACGGGAGAGTTGCACAACTAGAGGTGGAGTTTCTCCGCCCTCCGGCCTGCCTCCTGGATCGGACTGACCCTACGTGCCAGGATGCACCGGGCATAAAAGTGGACAGTGTGGAGAGAGTGGGCGGGGCGGGGAGGGGAAGGGGCGAAAAACTCCTGACTTTGAGGCCTACGCTGTCTCCCCAGGAGCAACTCTCCAGCAACTCTCAACTCAGCAACTCAGCAACTCTCTCTCTCTGGTCTGCCAGCTCGAGAGGATCTTCGGGTCCAGATTGGCAGGTATCACCTCATGAGTAGTTATCCATACTTGGCTTATTTTATGTGCTTTCACCTGAATAAATGCTTGATGTAGTTACCTCATTCTGGCTGATTATTGCTGAATCTCAAATCCATCTGGAACAGTGGGGAGACCTGTGTAGGCCACAGTGAAGTCTGTGCGCAGTGGGGTTTTGAAGAACTTTATCCTGGCTCCCATGATACTCAGTGTTTTGTTCCATTGCATGTCTGGGAGATAGAGGTTCTCTTTTACTCATGCACAGCCATGATCAAGGGAAGGCTGGCAAGTGTTCCGGAGGGTGAGACAGGAATTAGAAAGGATGCTGGAAAGCTGTAGGAAAGGAAACCAAAGTGTTCTGCCTGACCAAAAGCAGGAACAGGAGATGGGTAATCATCCCAACAGCACACAGGGGATTTGGGTTGAAATTGGTTTGGCATTTTCACAGGAAGCACGAAGAAGCACTGCAAGAGTCAGAAGAGAAAGGTCATGGCCCTCCAGGCACTGGAGGTTTTCCTGCTGTCTCTCAGCTTGATGAGACACTCCTCCAGCATCTGGCCTATTCTGCCTATTGTGCTTTGAAGAAAGAGGGACTTTCCAGCATCTCCCAAATGCACCTTTATACCCCAAAAGCCAGTTATAATCTTTGTTGTTTCTTTTCTGTGGTCCTCCAGGTGAAATATCAGAGTAATGGGGAAGGGACTCTTTCCTCCAATCTGAACACCTGGGACAATTTCCCTTTCCCTTGTCATTTCTTGAAGAGACAAGGAAGGCAATGGAGAGGGAATGAGAGAGAAGTACACTTTTGTGAGAGAGAAGTACACTTTTGTAAGAGAGAAGCACACTTTGGGGACATTTGAATAAACACCACTATTTCCTCAGATTTGTTTTCCAGAAGCACCTGTAAGAGGTTAGGAACCAGGAGGAATGGGGCTTGTGGCACGTGTGAGGTCACGGTGTTCTTAAAGGCCGATGACTTGGCTGTCTGGTGCTGGGGAAGCTCAAGTGAGGCCAAGAAGCCTGAAGCTGAGAGGACAAGAAGAACAAGGGTTTTTCAGATCACTTGGTGTGATGTACGAAACCCCCACACATGCCAAGGGAGGGCTACATTGCACACAGGTTTGTCTTGTCTTGATCCCCCCGTTTTCTTACCAAAACCTCTCACCCATCAGACTGTTGTGGCCAGACCAGCTGCAGCAACTTGCAGGTCCTAGCCCTGCACAGAGGGAGAAACCCTGCTCCTGCAGCCCCACAAGCCCCTCTGGTCCCCTCAGCAGCTCCTGCTGAACCCCTCTCTCCTATCAGGGGCTCTGCTATGGCTGCAACCCAGGAATTCCTGCCCTGTCTCCAGTCTGACGCTCCTTCCAACAAAAAGGGTAGTCCAAGGATAGTCAGTCCAAGGACAAAGCACAGACTTGACAGAGAGCATAGTCCACTGCTCCAAT